>NC_081412.1:310085619-310699369 GCF_030272615.1 Cryptomeria japonica | reverse complement strand
TCACACTTCTCAGTCCACTCAAATTTTTTTTCCTTCTTCTAAAGTGAAGTAATAGGTGTTGTTATCTTTGAAAAACCTTCCACATACTTAATGTAATATCCTACAAGACCCATAAAACTTCTGACCTCTGAAACACTCTAATGTTTTGGCCGATCCACAATTGCCTCTATATTTGTAGGATCAACTAAAATTCCTTCAGCAGATATAACATGACCTAAGTAGTGCACCTTTTCCTGAAAGAAAGCACACTTTGAAAATTTTCCAAAATGCTTCCGATCTATTAATCATTGCAAGACTATCCTTAAGTGCTTCTTGTGTTCCTCTTCATTCTTAGAATAAATCAATATGTCATCAATGAATATTAGCACAAAATCATCCAGGTACTCTCTAAAAATGTTGTTCATAAGGTTCATGAATGTTGTTGAGGCATTGGTTAAACTAAAAGGTATGACTGTGAATTCATAGTGTCTGTAGCATGTTCGAAATACTATCTTAGGAATATCCTCATCCTTAATCCTCAGCTGGTGGTAACCTGATCAAAGATAGATCTTAGAGAATACTCTTGCACCCTTCATTTGGTCAAATAGTTCATCTATCCTTGGCAAAGGATATCTATTCTTAATGGTTACCTTGTTTAACATCATGTAGTCAATACATAACCTCAAAGTACCATCCTTCTTCTTTGCGAAGATCACTGGTGCACCCCACAAGGATACACTAGGTTTTATGAAACCTTTCCTAAGTAGTTCCTACAATTGAGCCTTAAGCTCATACAATTCTATGGTTGTCATTCTATATGGATCCTTAGATTGTGGCTCAGTTCCAAGTAAGAGTTCTATAGAGAAATCAATTTCCCTTTTTGGTGGTAACTTAGTAAGGTCTTTGGGAAAAACATCCAACAATTGTCTGAGAACTGGATAATCCTTAGGGATTTTCTTGGCATTATCCAAGTTGCTTACCATGACAAAAAATATGGAACAACCTTTCCTTTGGGATATCTTGAGTTGCATAGTTGAGATGTGTGTCAATTCAAGAGGCTTTTGAGACCCAATAACCTCAACTAGATTTCCAAAGTCATCTATACAACTAAAAATCTTATCCTTGCGGTTTACTACAACTTTGTGCTCAGTTAGCCAATTGATACCTAAGATCACATCATACGATCCTAGTGGTGCCACATATAGATTGACTTGGGTTTGGAAACTAGGAAGCTCTAAATCACTGCAAAATAGACAAGAATCTACCCTCTTTTCTGTTCGATTTCCATATTGAACCATCCATGCATTTGACATATAACCAAGTCTAATAGATAATCTAGAAAGTACTTTAGGATAAATAAAGCATTCAGTAGCTCCTATATCTATCAAAATAGAAACTGATTGACCAAAAAGCTTACCCGTTATCTAGATAGGTGAAGCTTGAAAATCAGCCTAGCGATTGTCAACTGCTACATGAATCTGGTGTTGTAAAGCTCCTTGTTGATTTCCTCCTCTTTGTGTAGTAGTACATTGTGGACAATTTGAAGCATAATGATTTCCCCCATAGTTGTAACATCCATCTTTAGGTCTTGGGTGTCCACCTGATCTATTCCTATCAAAGTTCTGCCTAGTATTGAGATTAGCGAAGTTGGTGCTACTATTCACTTTCTTGTTTCCATCCTGGTTCACTCTTCCTTTCTCTTGAGTGCTAGGTCCTCTTTTCAGATTCCATATCTATTGGTTTTTGTTGTTTTTATTGTTGTTGTTTCTCTTTTGATTGTTATTGCTTTGAAATTCCTATTTCCAAAACTTGGTTTGGTATTCACGTTCTTTCAAAAATTTGCCAGTTGTTGCAAATTTTGTTCTTGTTTAATTGCTTTCTCATAAACTTCATCCATAGTTAATGGATTATGAATATCTAGTTCTACTCCAATGTGAGTCCTTAAACCCAAGATGAAATTTTGAATGTGGAATCGTTCGTCTATCTGGTACTGTGGAACATACTTTAGGAGGTTCGTAAACTTCTCCCAATATTGAGTAATTGTCATACCACCTTGTGTTAGATTCTAGAATTTAGTCATCTTCTTGTCGAAGAATAACCAAGGAAGCCACCTCTTCCTAAATGATTGCAGAAATATTTCCCATGTAATATTACCAGGCTATAACTTCTTCTCATATTTATCATGGTCCCACCATGTCGCAGCTTCTCTTGTAAGTTGATAAGCAGCCCATACTGCTTTAGTTTCATTGGATGAGTTACAAAGCTCAAAATACTTCTCCATATCAATTACCCAAGCTTCAGCACCATCACCAATGGTCTTACCATCGAACTTAGGTGGGGCTATCCTCTTCAAATCTTTGGCTAACTCCCCTTCAATCCTAGCTCGATAATCAGGTTGTTCTTCGGCTATAGGAATTGCATTTCAAACCTCACCAACCCTTTGAACTTCTTGTTCGATTCCATCCATCCTAGAATTTTGCTGATTCAAAAGATCAAGAATCTGATCAAGTCTTTCATTTACATTGCTTGATCCAGCTCTTATACTTCTAGAACCCATTGCATTTCAATAATTCCTACACCAACGAATGTTTTTTTTTTTAGCGAAAAATGTTGGCAAGGGTTACAATATCCATAGTCTCTAACCAAAAAAAAATTCCTATAAAATATACCTTATACACTATGGTTATAGAGAATAATATCTTTATTTATCACAAGGAACAAGATAATATAATACTAGTAAAGGACATAGTTAAATAAATCACACATCTATTGTGTCTAGGTTCTTATGATAAATATCATTGTTATATCAACTAAGGTCCAAACTACAATTTTTCATCAAAAGAAACATACTAAAAAGTGCTCAACTCCACTTATTATAAAATAGCAACTTTATTTATTGTTAGAAATAAGTGACATTACATAACTAGATCTCTCTTAATATGGAGTCAAGGGGGTATATCCTTCTGACTCATCAGAACTAAGTGGGGTATACCCATCTGACTCATCAAAACTAATTACAATCAACTCAATAGTAAGATATGTTAGGTCCCAGAGACAACTGAGAGGGGGGGGGTGAATCAGTTGTCAAATAGATTTAAACCAAAAACAATTTAACCAACTTAATGCTTAATACCGGTAAACCAGTTCAATATGCCGGTAGATAGTTTTAATAGTTAATTGCTATACCGGTAAGGATTAGTGCATGAAACATAAAGACAAAGTCATCCACAACACATAACACCAATATTTGTACGTGGAAACCCTGTAAGGGGAAAAACCACGGTGGGAAACCTTACCCACAATCAGATGATACTACTACAGATAGTAAGTGTACATAAATGGGGTCTGCACATGCAGAAAAGCCAACAGCCTAGAGCACACTGCTCAATCACAAAATGGGAGTCACACTGACTATGGTTGGATGGTTAAATCCAATAAGAATGTACTACACAAAATAGCATCTTCATATGTTGGATTCAATACCGGTCTAATGCTGATATGCTTTCACAAAAACCTAGCTTCACCTTCAAATGATGTCTGCGTGTATCGCTCTGCTTAATCTCACATATATCTTCACACAATCTTTTTTTCGCATTCCACCTTTGATCTTACAAATAAGATCTTACATTTATACCATAACCTAAGACCAATTTTAGTAGGTCGACTCTATAAGATATTACAATAAAAACATTTTACAAACAATATAATATCCGATGCAATAACCGAATGAACATGTTGGCTTAATGCATTTACAACAATAATTAATCATCTCCATAGCATGCCATGCTGATCTGGAAAAGATAAACCTGCCAGTGTAACCCTAGACCTATTTGCTGGTAACAGCAAATATGCAACTATGAATATACCAATGAACAAAAATCCAGGACAAGATGTCCAAATGATGTCTTCGACATAACCATGTGTCTTCCATGCCATTCCAAGTATCGGTGATCATTATATCCTACTGGTGTGCCATATACCAGTGACTGTGCATGAGTCACTTGCTTGCCGGTGAATGTTGCTGGATCTCCAAAGTGCTAGTGTTTTAGTAGGTGTTGACATCAATGACAAAACCAGATCAAAATACCAACAATCTTCCCATTTGGCATTGATGGCAACACAAGATGGAAAAACCATCAAAGTGCCAAAACAAAAATGCCAAGTACCAAAAGGCAACAATCTCCAAAAAGATCATAACCAGAAATCAGAGAGTAATAATCTCTCCCAAACAACAATCTCTCCCCCTGGGAGCAACTTGTGTTTTTCAAAGTTTTTCCATACCAATCTCTCCCCAAAAGATAATGTGTTTTTCCATAGATATCTCTCCCCCTTTGACATCAAATGCCAAAGTTACAATAAAACCAAGTTCATATACAAAATACCAATCAATTCAATATACCAACTACTCCCCCTGAGAAGTAGCTTCCTCATCAAAAACCGAAATAAAAGATTTCTCTGTTAATTCTATTGGTTGATGAAAATCATCAACTGTCTAAGTCTCTACCAGTGGTGGTATGACTCCAAGCTGATCTCTGAGATATTCAAAAGTCTCCTTAGGCAAAGGTTTAGTGAAAATATCTGCAATCTGCTCTTTAGTATTCACATAAACCAGTTTTATTTCTTTTGCTTCAACATTTTCCCTTAGAAAATTTAGTTTGATAGAAACATGTTTGGTTTTAGAATGTAATATCGGATTCTTAGATATATCAATTGCTGCAGTGTTATCACAATAGATAGTAATAGGTTCCTTGCATTTTACCTTTATGTCTTTTAACATTTTCTTAAGCCATAGTACCTGTGTACAGTTAGTTGCTGCTGCAACATATTCTTATTCTACTATTGATAAAGATGTACAACTTTGTTTCTTACTCAACCAAGAAACTAATCTGTTTCCAAGAAAGAGTGCTCCGCCGGTGGTGCTTTTTCTATCATCCACATCTCCTGCCTAATTTGCATCTATGTATGCACATAATTCAAAGTTTTCATCTCTAGGATACCATAATCCAAGATTTATAGTGCCTTGTAAGTACCGGAAAATCCTTTTTACTGTTGATTCATGATTTTCTCTAAGATTACTTTGAAATCTTGAAACAATACATATTGCATTCATAATATTAGGTCTGGTTTGTGTTAGATACAGTAAACCTCCCATCATAGATTTGTATCTAGTTGGATTAATAGGTGTAGATTCATCCCTTTGTGATAATTTGTCATTTGTTGTCATAGGTGTTCTTACCGGTTTAGAGTTCTCCATCCCAAATTTCTTTAGCAACTCTTTTAAGTATTTGGATTGACTCAAGAATATACCTTTATTAGTCTATGAAATCTGCAATCCTAAAAAGAATTTTATTTCTCCAATCATAGACATTTCAAATTCTTGTTGCATTTTAATAGAAAATTCCTTACATAATCCATCTTCTCCTCCAAAGATTATATCATCAACAAATACTTCTATAATCAAGATGTCATCATTAGTTACTTTATAATATAAATTGTTGTCTGCATTTCCTTTAGTAAAACCAATCTTTAAAAGATACTTATCCAATCTTGTATACCAAGCTCTTGGAGCTTGTTTTAGTCCATACAGAGCTTTCCTTAACCTGCAAACCATATCATTATCATCTGTCAAAGAAAATCCATCAGGTTGTTCAATTTATACTTCCTCTTCAAGATCTCCATTCAAAAATGCATATTTAATATCCATTTGATAAACTTTGTAGTTCTTGTGTGCTGCAAAAGCCAAAAATAATCCAACTGCCTCAATTCTAGCTACTGGTGCAAAGGTTTCATTGTAATCAACTCCTTCTTTCTGAGAATATCCCTTACACATTAGTCTTGCTTTATTTCCTACAACCTTACCATCTTCATTAAGTTTGTTTCTAAATACCCATTTGGTTCCAATTACATTTTTATCTTTAGGCTGGGGAACTAATGTCCAAGTATTGTTTCTCTTAATTTGTTCTAATTCTTCTTCCATAGCTTTAATCCAAAATTTATCTTCACATGCCTCATTAACAGATGATGGTTCAATTTGAGAAATAATACATACCTCTTCATTTGCCAATCTTCCTCTTGTCATAACTCCTTTAAACTTGTTTCCAATTATTTGATCTTCAGAGTGATTTAGTCTTACATACCAGGGTGTTTTTGTTTGCTACAATTACTATGGAATCCTCAGATGATACCGGGGTAACTAGATCTTCATACTATACCGGTGGATTCAATGTAGGTTGATTTGCCAAAATTTCAGTTACCGATTGATCTTCTGTTATAGCAACAAAAACCCATCCATTGTCTATCAGATCCTCATCAGAATCATCAGTCACACCTTCATCGACAATGTAACAAGATTTGTCTTTATTCTTCTTAAATCTGTATCTCTAATATTCAGGATTAGGCTTGTATGTTCTTCTAGCTTATTCTCTTAGTCTAGCATGTCTATCAGGGCATCTTGAAGCCATATGACCAATCTTATTGCAGTTAAAACATTTAAAGGGTGCTTTACCTTCATACTTACTTCCAAATGGACCTTTAGGCATTTTCCTTGCAAATAGTGCTTCAAGTTCTTCAAGTTCTTTATTTTCTTTCCTACTTTCTTCAAGTTCTCTTGCATAAAAGGCTTTCCAATTAGATTTGTCAAATGATGGAGCAGATGATGTTGATGCTTTAAAGGACAAATCTATCTTTATAATAGCAATAGGACCAAATTCCTCAATTTCAAAAGCTGAAAGTTTTCCAATCAATGTATCCCTAGTAACTGATGTATTAGGCATTGTTCTTAACTCATTTATAGAAGTGACTTTCATTTTATATGCCGGTGGCAATCCTCTTAAAACTTTTGAAACAATTTCATCCTCACTTAAGGTTCCTCCACAACATTTAATACCCAAAACAATTTCATTTACTCTTTCCATAAAAGAAGAAATCCTTTCATCTTCTTCCATTTTCAGATGTTCATACTTGACTCGGAAGCTTTCAAGTTTTGCAATTTTGACTATGGAATCTCCTTCATTCAGTGTTTCCAAATAATCCCAAATAGCTTTAGCAATAGACCTATCTAATAGTCTCATGATTTGTTGATCTGATAATGCGCTCAAAAGTGCTTCTCTTGCTTTGCAATCATTTTCCTCATCTCTAGTCAAGTTAGTTGGACTAGGCTGACCTAGTACAACAATATTATAGCCATTCTTTGTAACTTCCCAGATGTCTCCATTCTGATCTTCCATATGCCATAGTTAGTTCCATCAAGTTTAGGACTATCCTTCCTGAAATAATTAGTAGACATTGGATCTCCTCAAGCTGTTAAACTTCTGCAAAAGAGGACTAAGCTCTGATACCAATTGTTAGGTCCCGGAGACAACTGAGAGGGGGGGTGAATCAGTTGTCAAATAAATTTAAACCAAAAACAATTTAACCAACTTAATTCTTAATACTGGTAAACCAGTTCAATATGCCGGTAGACAGTTTTAATAGTTAATTGCTATACCGGTAAGGATTAGTGCATGAAACATAAACACAAAGTCATCCACAACACATAACACCAATATTTGTACGTGGAAACCCTGTAAGGGGAAAAACCATGGTGGGAAACCTTACCCACAATTAGATGATACTACTATAGATAGTAAGTGTACATAAATGGGGTCTGCACATGCAGAAAGGCCAACAGCCTAGAGCTCACTACTCAATCACAAAATGGGAGTCACACTGACTACAGGTGGATGGTTAAATCCAATAAGAATGTACTGCACAAAATAGCATCTTCATATGTTGGATTCAGTACCGGTGTAATGCTGATATGCTTTCACAAAAACCTAGCTTCACCTTCAAATGATGTCTGCGTGTATAACTCTGCTTAATCTTGCATATATCTTCACACAATCTTTTTTTCGCATTCCACCTTTGATCTTACAAATAAGATCTTACATTTATACCATAACCTAAGACCAATTTTAGTAGGTCAGCTCTACAAGATATTACAATAAAAACATTTTACAAACAATATAATATCTGATGCAATAACCGATTGAACATGTCGGCTTAATGCATTTACAACAATAATTAATCATCTCCATAGCATGCCATGCTGATCTGGAAAAGATAAACCTGTCGGTGTAACCCTAGATCTATTTGTCGGTAACAACAAATATGCAACTATGAATATACCAATGAACAAAACTCCAGGACAAGATGTCCAAACGATGTCTTCGACATAACCATGTGTCTTCCATGCCATTCCAAGTGTCAGTGATCATTATATCCTGCCAGTGTGCCATATACCGGTGACTATGCATGAGTCACTTGCTTGCCGGTGAATGTTGTTGGATCTACAAAGTGCTAGTGTTTTAGTAGGTGTGGACATCAATGATAAAACCATACCAAAATACCAACAAGATACTCTAACACACGTTCTTCATTTTCTTTCTCCTTGATAGGGATAGTCATACTAGTCTTATTCCCAAGAGACTCAGTAGGTGAAATTCCTTTTCCTAACTCAACATGATTAGGTATTTCTTTCTCCTTTGGTTCAAGAGTTAATTCCTTTTTTCCTTCATTTGGATAGTCAGGAACTTGTTTCTCAACGGAAGGGACAATTTCTTCTTTACTTAACCATCCTCCTCCTCTCGGGTGGTTATCATCAATAGTTCTAGAAAAAGATATGGGATCCTTTTTTACTCTCAGATATTGTGTATATCCTACTATGGATTTATGAGTTGTTTTCTTTTTTCGCACCACTTATGTAAGTCTCAACAAAAATTTGTTACCCTCAATGTTTAATTTCTAAAGTGGCTCATAGGCCCTAGTGTTATATAACCTAAAGCTCTGATACCAAAATGTAAAGATGTAAATTATTCTATATTCAATTAAGAAATAAAATACTCTTTATTCTTAAATATACTCATAATTATTCCAATAAGTCTATTTCAAACACTTTTCCATCCTAAGATCTTGTACATGATTACAATGATATCATAATAAACATGAGATTTCTATAAATAGGTAAAGAATTTTCATAAAATAGGAAAATTGTAAAAGTATCTTAATCTTATCTTCATACAATGCTTAGGCTTTTCAAATGCCTTAATTTTAAATAACAAAACATAAAGGAAAGGAAGAGATGCATCCTTTGATCTACAAATCCAAGCTATCTTCAATTCAATCTTTAGAATGAAAACGAGAACAATATTCAAGTGATTTTTTCGCCCAACCCTGAATTTTACACTTCCCCAAAATTCTTGGTCAATCAAGAATACTCGACCCTATACGAATTGCTTAGAAAAATGAATTTGATAGACAAGATGGAATCTGGTGTGTGCCTAGAATGATACATGCATTTTCAATTTTCTAATTCGATAAAGAAACAAGAAAGATCAATCAAGGATATGGTAGAGTGGATAAATAAATAATTCCATCTATTTCAATGTTTGATTGGTCACTCGGTCGAGTATAATGCCATGCATAGCAAATAATATATTTTGGAAAAAGCAAACTCTCTCTCTATAGCCCATATTCGACACCCGTCCTAGAAGGTAACTTTCCAAAAATACAAGCCTATCTAGCTTTGCTCAAATAAATGTAGAATAAATACTATATAGAAGACAATCTTTCATTTCTTTGTTAATTCTAACTTCCTACTTCTCACATGATAAAAATACACTGATAAAGAAGTCAATCTTTCGTTGAACAAAAATAGAAAGAATAAATCTTTCGTTACAACCAATTAAATCTGACAAGAAAGCAATCTTTCATTGAATAAACAAACTCATATCTAAAAAGAGACAATTTTTCACTTTTATTTTGAAAAGTAATTCAAAAAGAAATATTAAAGTAAGAAGGTGTAACGCATGTATGTATCTATGCATATAATCGAATAGAATGAGTACACATTATTTTAAATAACATAATTTATTTGATTCTAACTTGTGTTTTCTATGATTTTTTTTATACTTAACTTGCTAAATTTGTTGGCAAATGCACACTCCAATGAGAAACTATAGGTGATTGAAGGTATTGTCATTGATGGAAACCTTGAAATCCTATGGCACCGGCATCGGCAGAGTCTACACAGGCAGATAGTTTACCGACAGTGGCAAAGATGATTACTGACACCCCAGCCGACAAGATTTTGTTTATTGCATAATGTATTTAATTGTAATATCTTTTTGTAAGCCAACAAGGCAAATTGTAATAGGACTCATATATAAGTATGAGATCTTATAGATCATTTGTGTAAGAAAAAAAAAGGGCAAATGCGAACATGTGAATATTAAGGCAGATTTTTGAGTAAGGTTTATGGTTATTTTGTGAGCTTAAACCAGTACTGAACCTAGCATAGTAGATGTTGAATCAAAGCAGTACATTATATTGGATTTCCATAATCCATTTTGTAAGTCAGTGTGACTTCCTTTTTGTAATTAAGTAGTGAGCTTTAGGCAGTTGGCCTTCCTGCATGTGCAGGCCCCTATTGTATGTAATATTCATTTATTGGCCAGTGAGTGAATATTGTGGGTCACAAATCCTACCGAGGTTTTTCCCACACCGGGTTTCCTCGTTAAAAATATTGTGTTATGGTGTGATTTCTATGTTGTGCTTATTGTTCTTATTTACTGCATTAATTCTGGTTTACCAGTACACTGTTTTGGAATGCAGTTTAAGTTCTGAAAATCCATTTACCAGTTAGATACTGATTCACCCCCACCCCCCCCCCCTCTCAGTATCTTTGGGAATCCTAACAAAATTCAATAATTTCCTTCAAAAAGTATTAAATAAGATGATAGTACATGATGCATATATACCTATATGGCTTTTCAAATGAAATTTTCAAACAAAACCATCATGACTTCTAATGCAAGTATCTAAATCTAAGTTTAGCTAATTCTCTTCAATATCAATCTAAAGAAAGCAAATCTCAAGAGAATTCCTTATCTATTATCTAAATATATAATAAAATATTGCTCAAATAAGAACCTACCTCTGTAATTTGATGTCAAATCTGTGATGATCAACAATAATTCTAATTCCAAATCTGACTGCGACTCTTTTCTTTACTTTCTTCCTAACCTCTTCAATATCCTTCTTTCTCTACATTTCCAAGTTTGTTGTTGTCTTCTAATATCACTGTTTTCTATTATGTCATCCCTATTCTCTGTATATTTCCCCAACTATCTTTCTATGTCCTCTATACTGTGTGCTTATGCTCCTATTTATGCAAAACTCCTCCTACATTTTCTACTATGATCTAGCTTAACAATCACTATTATCAGTATTTCCCATACCACTACATAGTACATCTATTAGTTCAACTGGCCACATAGTAGTTTGGTTCTAACTGTAATCATCATGCAAGTCTTCAAACACATCGGTGTATAACATGCGTAGTGTTTAAGTTAAATACAAATACTCAAGTGTCTATTCCGTGGCAAGATCAAGGTTATTATCGCTAAACCTTTGCAACGGTTTCTATGTCTCCTGCCAAGTCATTTAGTTTTGAATTCCCTCAACTCATGGTCTCCCATGAGTCTTTATCAATACCGTATCCTTAGCAATAAGTTTCCCATTCATATTGGCATGCAGTTAATGCCAAATTAACTTCTCTAAGTCGACTTCCATAAATCATGCAATGACAGTCGCTTAACTTACGTTTAATCAAAAGATCTACCACCTTTTATATATATATATAGAACAATTATTTCATATATGAAAGTATGAAAATAGAGGTTATAAAAATATAAATGCATACATCATGATTATATTTATGTATATTTATACATAATATTCAATGATTATGTATATGTATACATATACATAATTTCAACAAGAAAGTAATCACATTAAGAGTAATCAATATAATTACATATATACTATAATTACCTACATATATTTATACATATGGTCGATTCATAGTTATTCGAACTCATATACATATATAATACGTATATATATATAATCTTGAAAACCAAACATAAAATATAGTTTCACCAATCACATACACCTGCACAAAGAACGTTAAATCATAGGGTCACTATTTATTTTCAAATTATTAACAAATTTCACTCTCAGAGACCAACAAAACATAATATTTTCCATCACTCACAAAATTTCGTTCATAACTCAAAATCATGCAACAATGCAGACATATAATCACCAATGTGGTGTGTGAGATTCCATCTTCTCTAGCGAAGTCAATGAGCTAAAACAACTCTATCTAAACCATGTTCTCGCCTTATTTTACGTTCAATTGTCCCTATACTCATTTGCACTCAACAGATCATTAGCGATGGCGATCCTAATTTATAATAAAAATAACACTAACCATTCAATCACATTTACATAAGTAAAGTAATGTAAATCATTTCATTGCATTTGAATTTCTATCTATATATATATATATTTTTTTATCTAATTTCACTAAAAGAAATTTTTTATTTTCATTTCAATTCCATTGCACAAACGAAAAGTAAACATTATTTTCCTAATAAAATAATTATTGATAAATATGATTCCTGACAATAGAATATATGAAGGATTTTAAAAATGTCAATCGACATGTATGGGATGATGACGAAGATGATATATTTGCAGGTGAAGTATTAGAAGGAAATGGATGTTGCTTCAAGCTATCATATCAAGAAAGAAGTGCAATACATGCCTTTATTCTTCAAAACACATCTTCATTCGATAAGTGGCACAAGTAAAAAGGAAATTACACAATAATTTATTTACTCGATGCATTTACACATTTATATTATTAATCTTACTATTTGTACGTCATTATTTTATGTAGAAAATATGATGAAGAGAATCAAACTTGGATGCAACATCGACCTCAAAAGCGCAGTCGTCATGATTTGATTGGAGGAGATTCTTTTCCAAACTTTAAAGAATGGATTGCTAATGCAATCAATGATGCAAAAGATGGAGGTCACAATATAACAATAGAGGAAAGTGAAATTTCACAATCTCTACATTTATTGGCTATGAGTTTTAGTGGAATGTGGGCCTATGGTAGTCACTTAAGAGTGGAAGAAAAAGACAAAGGAAAGACTAATTCTGATTGTGTTGTTAGTGCTGAATTTCTTCACAGAAATGAGAAGAAATTTTATGTTGGATTCATCTAAGATATTATTCAAGTGGATTTTAGTGAAAATAGTCCTATACTATTAAAATGTAAGTGGGTCCGACCATCTGTGGTACAATTTGATGAGTATAGATTTGTGCGTGCAAATACACAATAATTTTTATCAGACAAATGAGTCGTATGTTTCCCCTCTTCAAATTAACCAGTCATTTCTAATTGATGATGTAAGAAGCCCAAGATGGTCTTATGTCATTCAAATAGAGTCTCATTCGAAATAAAAAATCATGGAAGTTGTCGATGTAATGCCTAATGGGCAATTGTTGGCATTATGTGAACCGGTATGAGGATATAATGACATTGTATGTTGTCATTGATGTCAATATGTTGAAGAGGTGAGAACTGGCATATGAGAGAATCGACATAACACTCTGAACCGACATTTGTGCCAAAGTGAAGTGGTGTGCTTGTTCAAGGTGAACCGGCACATGGAAGCGTTGTATGACTACTGGTTGGTAGTCTCAACTTCAGGGTTTCCGATTGAAGTGCTTCAAGCCTATGTGGCTCAACCGGTGACATTGTGTGATGAGTTAGCATTGTAACAAAGAATAGATCATGTTGCCACGTCAACCTTGTGCACGTGAAGGATCTTGCATGAAGGAGATTGTTCCTATCTACCTCGAGAATGTGCAAAGTCTATAAAATGGTGATAACGTGTGATGGGTTATCAGCCGCCATGAAATCGGTGAAAATGGATGATGGAGAATGTCTTGAGATTGGATCAAGACTGTTGCAATTAATGGAGTGTTCTCAACGGTCAGGATGGAACCATTTGAATTCCTTAACCGAACAGGTTTATTGTTTAGGGTTTATGCTACCGACCTATCTGTTTTCCTATAAGGTCAATGTTGTGTCTCTTTCTAAGGTTGTTGGCAAAAATTGTGTGTGTGTATCCAAGAGAAGGGATACGTGATTCTTGCTAGACCAAAAGGAGAGAAGTGATACCTATAGAGTGTAAGTGCAGAAGGTGAAGACGAGCTTAAGCAAATCTACATTAGCATTGAGTGTTGTTACCAGATCATTGTAATACCTGTTGATCTCTAACCACCTCAACAGTTGGAAAATCCCTTAATAGGGTAGCCTTAACCGGCTTGCTGTAAATCCTTTAATAGGGTAATTCAAAGCTATTGAGCCCTTGAAATCCTCTAACAAGGTAACCTTTAATAGGGTTTAACCCTTAACTGGGTATTCTAGCCATCCCTTAACCGGGTGATCCCTAACAGGATCAGTTCCTAGCAGAACCTATTGTAATGTCTCTAAACGGACAAGGCTCCTAACAGAGCGAACTTTTAAAGAGTTCAAAAATAGCTTGTGGGTATTCATCCCCACCGTGGTTTTTCCCAGTTGGGTTTCCACGTGAAAAATATGTGTGTCATGTGTGATGCTTTTATCTTGTGATGCTTTCCTATTGTCTGTCAAGCATATGATGGTTATGTGTTTTATGCCTATCAATAAAACATGTTGAACTAACCATTATTATGATTTGATGATAGATTACCTATTTATGCATAAGGGTGAAATGGTAGTGTAGTCTTGAGTTGAGTGAAAAGCTAAGTGAGTAACCAGTTAATGCTTGTCTCAGTCATTCTTAGCTTTACCGGTTGCACTCTGTTTCAAACCAGTGTCACTGTTTGCCAGTCATTTGAAGTGTTTGTTGTCAAACCAGTTTAGGACTGTATTTTTGTCTATACTGATTCACCCCCCCCTCTCAGTACCGGGTTAGTACTATCCGTTCATCATTGAGTTATCAGCAATATGCTAATTTACAAGAAACATTCAAAGAAGTGGATGAAGACAATGAGGGACTGTTTGAAGAAGAAATTTTGATTACAAATGAAGAAATTGGGAGAGAGAATGTATTACATTTCTCAAATGAGGATGAGGAAGAAAATCAAGCAGATGTAGACACTAGTGATCAAGATTTTGATCTCGCTGACAATGCACATGATTATTGATGAGCCCCATTTTATGACTTTTTATTTAAGACTTTTATGTTGTTTTAAGACTTTTTATGTTGTAAGGACACAAACCTTCTAACTAATACTTGTTTGAAAGATTTAATGTTGAACAAAGTTGCTATATGAATATGTTAGCTTTAATCTTTGTAACTATGCTACATTGTGATTGTCAGTTGTGCCTTATAATAGTAATGACTACAAGACAAGCATTTGATGAAATGTCTTTGTAGATAACCATTATCTTAGACTGTACTTTACTTTATCTTTGTATCATGGATTGCTCTGCATCTATTGGGTCTTCTATATAATGGCAATCTTTTAGCTCTATGACTATCATGGTATGGTTTGTTATTGCCTTATACCTGCTCTAGACGATTCACTGTTCTATGTATCAAACTATGATTCACTGAGATATGCTTTGTGAACTATTCAGTTTGATGAGATAATTATACAATATTGTTTATTTGGACATCAGGAAATGAGGAAAAAGAATTTAAGGCAAAAATAAGATGATAGTGATCATATTTTTGAAGTTCCAATCATAGATTATGAGCGCTCTCATGAAAAATGTGTGGCCAAAAATAATGATTTTTTATCGCATCTAGGTTTGGCAAACAGGCAAGTTGTAAATCCACTAAGTAGTATATTATTTGTTTAATATTGTTTAATGAAATTTTATAGGCAAGAGTTTTATGTACATAGGACATGATATGATATATTTTTTTATTTTTCAACCAAGAAAAACAGTGCAGAGAAAAAGAAGAGAAAAAAAAAAGTAAAGATACAATGCGGCCAACTCGTAGAAGCCAATGTTTTTGTGACTCAACAAATGTACTTGGTCAAAACTATAGCTGGGGTGATGTGAAATCTCACAAAGCACATGGTGATGTGCAGCCTGATATAACACATGGTGATGTGTAGCCTAATATACCACATAGTGATCTCTTACACAAAGTCTAAGAGAAATTATTGAAAAACAAGAGAGCAAAGGAACAATGAATTTGCAGATGATTTATTCAAGTTTAAAGGATGTGTTTGAAGTGAAATCTGCAAAGACCACTACTGATATATCTACTCATGCCACACATAAAGTGGTGGAGGAGTATGAAGTTCTAGTGGCTCAGAGTGAAGCTGTTGCATTTGCAACTTTTGATGGAAGTACTGGATCAACTAGAAATATTGGTAGTGGTTTAACAAAATATGTGGACGCTTATGTTAAAAGAGAGAGATTGAGTCAAGATTTATATAGATCTGTAGAGAAGAATACAAAAGAAAGAAAAATAGAAGGGAAGAAGGCATTCTTGGTTGCGGTGTCAAGAGATGGTGAACCCATTGGGCAAAATGCTGCAAGGTGGGCCACTGAGATGGGCATAAGATGTAGGGCCAATTTGGATATATGTAAATCAAATTTTTCAGACCAAGATCCACAAAGTGTGGAAAATGTTTTTAAAAAAATGGAAAATGCCTTTGACACTATTGGTGGACAAATCTCAAGAGAATATTATAAAAACAAGATGATACTTTTGATGAACAATTTTAGATACAATTGTAGAAAAGAAATCATGGAGGGAAAAGAGAGGTTTGACTACTCCACTCTATCTCCAAAATAGTGGGAGGCATTGAAAGAAAGCATGTGTTCTAAAGAATATTTGACAATGAGTCACAAAGGCAAGAGAGCAAGAGATAATGTGAGTGTTGGATATATGTCATTTGGCTGAGGCGGGTTGCAAGCCAAAATGGACAAATTAGGAGTAAGTGTATGGCTTTTTGGTTCAATCTACATTGTGTTATTTAATTAAATTTTTTTTGGAATGTCTATATGTTAAAATTGACATTGTATTTTAGGTGGAAAACAGTAATAGAGAATCAAGTAGTATGAAGTACAAATCTAGTTCATCCATAGAGATTTCACATCCATCTGTTGAATGCCCACTAAGAGCCTCACAAAATCATGTCAACTCAAATGAAGGGTTAGAAGATATAATGAGTTGCTTGCACAGTCTCACCGAGAAAGTTTTGCAGTTGGCTGCCTCTGTTAAGCCTATAATTTATGTATGGAATGACCATGATTCCATGGATTCAGATCATGTAAGAGTCTATCCCTCAATATTTTGATTCTCACCTATATCCTCTTTATATTGTATTTTGAATATGTATGCAAATGTATTTTGATCATATAAAGAAAAATGAATCTATGATTTTTTTCTTTTTGTTCACTATTTTTTAAATGAATTACTCCTCATATGGATAATTTTTTAAACTACATGCAGAGAAATTTTATCAAAGAAAAAAAATATATCTTGATGCCATAGACATGTTGATATTGATAGTGATGATGATGAATTGAAGCAGTATGTGAATGATATTCATAGTAGTAGATGTGCTCAAATTGAGGTCAGAGCTATAAAACCTTTACTTTTCTTTTGTCTTTTTGTACTTGTTTTTTCTTTTGTGCCAACATACTTCTAATGATCAAATTGAATATTTAATCAAATTAAAGATAACATTAACTGTAATGTCCCTACTTTGAAATTTAATTTAATAATAAATAATAATAATATATATTCATAATACATAAGAAATTAGTATGCTTATAGCCTAAACCATGTTATTACTGCCAGTAAGATGGGAATGAGATGTTCCAAAGAGGGGCAGTATAAATCCAAGCAGGTTAAAGCCCAAGAGAGGGTGGGGATTAGTGACCCATAAGCGTTGAGGGTATAGACCCAAGATTGGTAAGGGCTTGGATCTATAAAATTTGAGGGAACCTATTGTATTTGGTCTCTAAGCGCTTTGGTAACATACATATCCTCCTCCTTCCTTAAAGTTGAAGTAGTAACAAAGGTTGGTACATTGAATTAAGAATTAGGGATTAGGGATGAAAGAATTAATTATCTAGTATGATAAATTGGTAATTTATTCTTTAATGATTGATAAATAATTTGAACTATGACAGTATCGAATAGGGAACATTACAAAATCTTCAGCCCTATGCACAACACAAGTTTGCAACTCAGTCCTAGAGCATGATGACTGGGAAATTAATGGACATGTTGTATTTAAGTTTGATCATTTGACATATAACAAAGACAATCTATATGAACTGATGCTCTACAAAATGGGAGATTGTTAGACAAAAATCTATGGTCGTATAACACATAAGAAACACAAGAAACAAAGATAAATGTTAGTGTTAATCAACCAAAGACTAATCTAAGCAGGCATACCAAGAGAGACACTAAAAACATAATGAAGCATTTAACTATGAAAATAAATGCAAGAAGACATCTCCAAATGCCTTCCACCATGCTTGTATCTCCTCCTCCCTTGTTCCTCTCCTCTCCAAGTTCCAAATTAGTGTAGCTCTCAGCAGCTTTTTGCACTGTGGATACCTTATGGAGGTTCAAGATTGAAATGCTTTAACTATGCTATGCAAGTGTAAAACAAACTAGTTATGATATGCTATGAAATAAACTAAGATTTATTTTAATCCAAAATGACAATATATTAGTGATTTATGCTAAATGCTCTTCTCTAAAATTGGCTATAAGTTAAATGCATACAAGTTTTCAGGATGATAGATAAAAATGCTAGATGCTTGAGGATTTGAAAATGAGGAATGTGAGCTCTATTTATAGGAAAAATGGAGCAATGGATGATTGAGATTGAGTAATCTCAACAAGGGTCAGGATTGAATTGTTTAAGATCCATGTGAGGACTTTCAACCCAATCCCAGGATGACAAATGTCAACATGAGATGGGTTGAGAGGAGAGGGAATAAGCATTAAATGTTTGACATGACCTGAGGGTTAACTTGGGAGGTAAGGTTAATGTTGAGTTGAGTGAATAAATTCATTATTCAAAGAATAATGCTTTTATCCAATGGATAAACTCTTGTGCAAGAGTTAGTGAGGATAGCCATGGTCAAAGCAATAAATGCTTGAGAAGACATATGGGTTACATGAGGGTTGGGTTAGGGGTCAAAATCCGTAACCATGGGTGCAAGTGGATTTAACCATAAATAGTCATGTAAGAGCCATTAGTGGTTTGGAAGACTTTAGAGGTTAGCTTGTTGGACACATAAAGAATTAAATTCTTTTCAAAGACTTTGGAGTCTTTGAGAAGTGACTCCAAGTTGCTTAGGAATGTGACAATAATTACAGGATGGATTAGGCTAATTAGGAAGGGGTTTAGAAGAATCTAGAAGGGGATTTAGGATTGCAAGTGGGTTTGGTGGGTGAGGGAAAATATATTTTTTATTAAAATAAAATTCATTTATTTCAACAAATAGGTGCAAGTTGCATTTTTAGGAGAATGCAAGTGGGGGGGATTTAATGATTTAAATAAATGTTTTATTTAATTTATTTAAAAGAAGAAAGGGGATTAAATGAAATAAATAGGATTTATTCATTTAATTGATTGTGAATTTGGTTTAATGAATTAATTAAAATAAATTGAATAGTTTATTTAATTAATAGGAGAATGTTTGAAGATGAATTAATTAAATGTTAATTTAATTAACTGTTGGCTAGTGGATTTTTAATCAAATAAATAGCAAACATTCATTTAATTAAATTGGACAGATTTATGTGAATACATGAACCATTTAATAAAAAATAATTTTTATACTTTTTTTAACTATTAGATAAGCTTCCATACATGAGGTTGATCACAGATAACTGATATGTGCAGTACAAATAAGGTTTTTCTGATTATTTTTACTGGTATCTGTGGTTAAATCGACCCAAAGCAAGCAACTGCCATTTATATATTCAGGTGGCACGATTAGAAGTCAACAATTATAAACAACACCATTATTTGCATACTTCGAAGGAATAATTAGACACAACAATTATTCATCATCCCCATAAGACACAGAGAGAAAAGTGATAACATAAGTTTATAGTTGTATCATGGACAACAGAATGATATTTCCATTATATTAACCAGAACATTGTCATTGCATAACCCCCATGGTTATTTTAGACATAGCAAATATATTATATGTTATCAGTTTGATAGGGACCATACATTATGAGTTTTGAGTATCACTTTCATTGTAACCCAATAATAGTTGCAGATCATATATCGCTTCAATTATCAACTGTACCAATTAGAGGGATAAATATATCGATATAGAAGATTATAACCATCATTCTTAGTGTAAGTGGTAACTACTATTGTATATATTAGTTCTCATGAAGGTTTTGAGTTGATTACTTAAAAAAAGAAGTCATCTGTGATTAAATCTTTCCTTATTCTTAAGAATTCATAAGAAGGGACATTACATTCATCAACATTCCACACCAAGAAATTCAAGCTACCTTATCTATTGTAGATAATATCACAAGGAATTGATACCCCACGAGAATATGTTCTACAGCTTGCACAAAAGAAAGCAAAGTCTATTGTATTGCATTAACAAAGTCTTGATAAATTCTTGTAGAGATCTAAAACTATCTGATGATGACTAGCATTACAAAACCTTCTCATATATATGAGAATCACGGGTCTTTTGAAATGAAGGGGTGCACCCCTTTTGAACTAAACAGCTATAGTTTGTTAAACTTAGACATAAACAAATTAAGTATGCCAATATGATTGATATAATCATCATCTTGGTAACACTAGAAGTCTGAGGTCCATTTCTTCATTGTTCTCTCCATGGTATAGGATCTCTCTATCATCTGGATCACATATGGAGCTAGATCCCCATCCTCATCGACTAGTCCTCTAGTTGTGCTCATGAAACATGTCAATTGAAGTTGTCAGTCTCCCAATGACATGAGTTATCCATCACAGAACATGGCTGGCAATTGGATGGAATTTTTCAACTTGTCCCCGAATTCATTGTGTGCCTTCAGGAGGGTATCTACTTCATTCTTATCCTTTGGAGTCATAGAGTCGTGAGTGGTCATGATCTCCTGGATCTGTTCGTACAACCTCATATGCTATGTGTATGCTTTGATGGTACCAGTGTGCATCTCCAAGAAGTCTTAAGAATACTATAGCATAACCTTAAAACGAGCATCAACTATGTCATCAGCAAGCTTGATAGTGCAAGCCTGTGCAACTTTGAGCAATATATTCCCCTTCTCGCTCTTATATCTCCAATATGAAGCCTCCTGGATTGTTTCAAGTATATCTTTATGAGTTTCATAATTAGCAAGTCCAACCTCTATAATCCTTGGGGCCGATTCCAACAATAATGCCTTATCCTGCCAATATTGTTTCTATTCATGTGCTTTCTCATAAAGGCCTTTGACAGTTTGGTTTTCCCTCACCAAGAACTCAACTTGTTCTTTGTTTATCTTTGCAACATCATGGTTTGACTGGGCAGTGATCCTAGGGTCTATTTTTCTAACTTGATGGATCATGAGGTGGCCAAATGCTTCATCTATGTCTACCAGTAGGGGTCTCTTGTCTCTTCAATATAGAGCCCATAGCAACAAGGCCTTCTGTTATGGATCATACCCTAAACCTATAAAGATCTTATCAACCTCCTCTAGTAACAATTTCTTGTCATTGTGTTGCTTTCTCCTAAAGCTGTCAAACATAATAGCAACTTTCATTTCCCACCCAGGGTAAATTATCACACCAACATCCTTGAGGAGTTGTCTTCCTCTTTCAGGGGTCATTTCTCTTTTCTCAGCATTGATTTCCTCCTGCAACATTCGTTGAGTGTCTTCCTCCATCATGTTTCCCATTTGTTTCCTAATCATCCTACCTTTGTATTGATATAAGAAGGTTTTAAACTTAGGAGTGTTAACAAACTCCTGATGTGAAACAAATTCCCATGCTCAAGGATTCTAACATCATCAATTTTCATCTTGTAGGGTTGTCCTGTTGCTAGATCCCTGTGGTGATCAAGTCTAAACCCAATAGGTGGCACATATTCTTCTATGTTAACAAATTTAGTAGTGGATTCAGGGGATAAGCAGGAAATGGGAGTAGTCTCCCTAGGATCTTTAATCCTTTCTCTAAAGACATACAATGGCACTGCATTATCTAGAATCTCCAATTCATGAGACATTAGTTTGTTCGGTTTGGCCACAGGGTCATCAATTGCTTCCAAGATTTATTCATTGATCTTGCCCCTCCTCAATTTCCTTTCATATGCTTTAGCTACCTTATCATGTGTCGACCTCTTCTTGATTGCTTCATCCCTTTCCACATTCTTGATGAAGTCATCAATCATTAATGGCACATGTTCTATGGCTTTCAATCTTTGTGACATTCTATCCCCCGGCATATATCCTTCTAGATGAAAGTTGGGCCTAGGGTCTACTCTCACAAGGTGGAAATATTCTAACTTATTTTGCATAAAACCATAACGTTTTGAACTCTTAACAAGAAAATCAAAAAAGGACAACAAGCCAGGCACAATTGACTGCTTCCCATGATCTGTAAAATTTTTGGTACTGGCTATAGACAATTGCCTAATGATTTCCAAATAAGCAATTTTGTCTGAGACAATCACACACAATAAGTAAGGTTCTCCCTCAAACCCATACATCTTAATCTATGTGCAATCCAAGAAATGGTACCAATCCCCCCAGTTATGGGTAATGTGGCTTTCTTCATCAAAATCTTTAGGTCGAAGGAATTTCTTAACCTGAGGGGAAAGTGAAAAATCACATGGATGTCCAAGCAATTTGTATAACGGTTTCACAAAATGTTCTTTAAAGTGCATGTATTGGTTGTTAATGTATATTTGGTCCCAAGCTGATAACCATAATTACATTGGTTTGCAGATTCCTACTCTATCATACTCCCTAATGGACAAACCTTAAGTCCATAGCCCTATATCTTGACCAATGTATAGCAACATATGCATAAGGTGAGAATAGTATCTGAAATTCACATTAACCCTGTCTCCCTTTAATTTTTCTAACCCATGGTTGATGGCATGAGCTAAGTAAGAAGAATAATCAAAGGTCCTTGGGTCCTTTGATTGGATGTCAACACAAATCACCATAGCAGTAATGTCCATTAATGGGGAGGCTTCCATGCCCAACACTTGTGCATTACAATAATAGGTGAACTTAAAGTAGGGAGAAAACAAGTTAACATCAAATGGGGCTTAGTCAATATCTGCAAACAAAGTCCCAACTCCTTCGGTCTTCGGTCTGTGTGGTGGGAGTCTCCATCGTTTATATGTTCTCTCCATGTTTAAATACTCGTCCATTAACTTTTTGGCATCAACTTCATCCTCATGCCCCCATTCCAGATCAAAAACTTGCTAAATGTACTCTTTACTAATTGGCAACAGGCGGTTCCCTTTATAGTTGTAGATGGTTTGCGTTTGTGGGTCATACCTTTCTACCAACGTTGTTATCAACTCTACATTCACAAAGACATTGGGAATGACAAGTATCCCTAGATTTCAGCTTCCAAATATTGCACACTGGTTCTACTATAAACCTTCTAGCATAACTGAAAATGAACAATTCATGCCCTCGAACCTCTATCCAAATGTCCCCTATGTTTTCAAATCTATCTTCCAATCCCTCATCATCGTTCTTAATCTTTCTAGACCGGTGACTTGATAGAGGGAATTGGTCTATTAGGTCCTGGTCGAAGGGTCGACCTTCTTTTTCCTGTCATTTTGGATTTTCTTCTTTGGTTTTAGGAGGGTGAGGCTCTTTGTTCTTCTTTTTTTTTTAGCTTTCCTAGACGACGAAGCTTCCATCTTTATGTTCAATTCAAAAGAAGACAAGAAATTCTGAGAAGAACTTACAGTTTTTACTTCTTTCCATGAAGAATTCTGCGACCCCTGCTACACCAGTTCCTTCTTTCCTTGACGAATTTATTTGCTTGAACAATTCTGGTATTCGAGTAGTTTGATTACTTTTGGTACTACACCGGTCATTAAGAAATGCATTTTGAATTTATGATGATGTGACTCGTTTGGATTCGTGTAATATTTCCCTGTGGATTGATTGTACTTTTTTACTGATTTCTGTCTTTCGATGCATGAGCCTGCCACATTTCCTGAAGGCAACTCTTATTTTGATGAATCATACCCTTTCGATGACTTTATTTTCATGTTCTTCGACGCCCTAGTTTCATTGATGCCCATCTTCAGTATAGACCCAACACTATTTAATTTGTTTCGATGAAACTCTCTCTTCACTCAAGTGTTTTCACCTTTTATCGATATGCATTTTTTATCGAAAACTATATTTCAATGAGTTATCCATTGAATTCATCAATATTGGATTTTTGATGAAAGGTCTCATTTTTCCATGCACTCTAATGCTTTACTTGATAGCTTGTTTTCATCAAAACCCCTTTTACTTCAATGAGATCTCATTCCATTTCATCGATCTGTGACTTCGACCAGAGATCATATCCACTTCGATGAGTCTCGTGCTTCGGCATATTCTTTTGGGATTTCACCAACATGTCCTTTTCATTGATGAGACCATCTCTATGAGACCGTTCCCATTTTCATCGAATTGGATACATCGATGGAACTCGGTCTTTTGATAGATACTTTGAGGGTCAAGCTAATGTGCTTGTCTCGCTTTCTTTTCATTTCGATGGAACATGTTGCTTTGATAAGTTGTTTATCCCATTCATCGAAACCCTTGTTTTATCGACGAGTTCCTTTTGCTGAAATTTGGCATGATTTCATCACAATACATATTTCGATGAAACTTTGCCTTCGCCAAGAGTTCATTCGATTCTTCCGACATCATTCTTTCATCGAAAAAATTTGCTTCGGCAAGGCCGTTGTTATTTTCATCAATGTTGGGTTGGGTTTTTGATGAAACTTTAGTGTCGCTAGGTGCCTTTTTTATTTCCTCGACATCGCTCTTTCATCGAAAGGCTTTTTTGGTTACATTTTAGTGCCTCTCAAGTTACCCTAATGAGGGCTTTGACAACCTTCCACTAAAATGTGAATATCTCAGCCAATACTTAATGGAATTAGGTGATTCAAAAGCCAAAATGAAGTGGATTCATGCCTCCATCCAACCCAATAGGTTTTAGAACCTGACACTAAGTCTATGACACAAAATAACGTCTATAATCAGACTGTTATGCAAAATAATATAAGAAAATGTGTGCAAAAAACTACTTTTTCTGACTTTGCAGTATTTCTTATAATTGTATGACTATTATAGTGAATTCATAACTTTGGTCTGCTAGATGTCTTTTTTTTCAGCTATAGACTCATTGCAATTTTTTTTAAATTTTCTTTTTGTAGTTATTTTAACACACGTACTATTAAAATAATGGTTGTTTTATTATGCAAATGAGGGTAATCATTACATATGTATTAATATAACGTGTTATTTTTTCTTTTTGTAGAAACGCACTAATAAATTTAATGAAGGTGATAAAGTTAGGTTCTCAGATCCATTTGATAGTGTTGTTGTTGGCATTGGGAGGATTCACTCCCTATCTATTCTGCATGGAGTAAACTTAAAGAACAAGCGACACAAATGTGAACATTTTAACGGTCACAAGTAACACACCTCTTCCTTATGAAGACAAAATAGATTAAGTCGTCCATCTGAAAGAGAAAGAGGGAACCTTCACAAGGTGGCTATTAAAATATTTGCAGAAAATGATATAGTTGAATATGTTTATCATGTTTCTTATTTTTTTATGCAGTACTTTGAATATTTTGAAAGAGTTGGAAACTCTTAAACAACTTTGACATTTTTTATTATATTTACATATATACCCTTAGACAGATTTGACATCTTATAACTTGATTTATATATACATATTTGCATTATATTTTTTATTGCAGATTACCTTATTTGTCATGATGTTCAATCAATCTTTTAATTCTAACAGGTAGCTTGTTCATATATGTAATATTTTTATTTGCTTTTATGATCTAGTTCGAGTTTAATGTTATATTATTTTTGCCTTATAAAATGATTAAATATACTACCAATAAATAAAAAATGATTAAATATACTACCAATGGATGTAAATATATGACTAAAATAAGGACTAAATATATGGCTATGATGACTAAATAAATGACTAGTTAACAACAATCAATGATTAAATTAATGAGTCAATATATAACTAAATTAATGACTAAATATATGACTAAATAAATCACTAATATGACTAAATAAATGGCCAGAGAACAACAATCAATGACTAAATTAATGATTAAAAAATATGACTAAATTAGTGACTAAATATATGACTAAATTAGTGACTAAATATATGACTAAATCAATGACCAAATCGATGACCAAATCAATGACCAAATCAATGACCAAATCGATGACCAAATTGATCAATCAAACCAACTAGTGGTCACGTGACCAAATTGATTTATGACTGGCAATAAACTACCAGTGGTCACGTGATCAAATTTAGTCATTTATCTATAATTTTTGGTAGTTTTTAAGTCATATATTGTTGTTTTTGTACTAGCGGTTGAACACAAGATCAAATTATCAATCATCAACTATTCACTATCAGTCTAAACATGACAAACACATATCAATGGATGATATCTTTTGACTAATGATTTTAACACTTTGATAATAATGGTTCAACATTTTATCTTGATTTTCGCTATCATGATTTCAGAGTGACTCAAGGATGTCTCTGACTAGAGAAACAAGGATGGAACAAGATATTTTCTTGTCTACTATTTGTAAATTAATGATTAATATGTGTATATTTGTCTCAGGACATGATCATTGGAGTATCATTGAAGACATTTTGGATTTGCATATAGAAATGGTTAATACTGCTTGTTTTACGCAAGCAACACTCAGGTCATCTTGGTTCAATTATAACTCAATGCTTGTGCTAACTTGCAATATAAAAAACCCAGGAAAGTAGTGCTCAGGTCATCATGGTTCAATTATACCATCGATGTTTTCACTCACTTCCCACATTTTAAAAGCTCAATGATGACAAAAAGAAATGACTAAGTGACTGATCCAATCGTAGCATTGCATCTTATTTGCATTTGCATTATTTAAAGTAGATCGCATTTCATTTTGTATGGGGTCACAAAAGCTCATCTTTTTCCAAGGCCAAATGCTTCAACAAGTGTTGTCTCTCTAATTACATGATTGAGTGCATTGGACATTAACAGAAATAATCAATTCATTCATTCGACATGATAAGTTAGTTCATTTCATCACATTTCAACATTGCATAATAAGACGTCATTCATATCGATCCATCATCCATATAGATCATTCCATCTTTCATTCATTCATAAATATCAATCATGTCAAAAGACATCATCATTGCATTGTGTTGCATCCATCTCATACTAACATGCATGAGAAAAGTCAGAAAAACATCATACAAATAAGAAACATTTCATTGCACATGAGCCATATAGTACATATAGCATCATCTTGCATCATCATATAAGAGGCATGCATCCATCATCTAGGGTCCATAATCATATAGTAAGTAGAATGCATCCATGATCTCATAGACCATATAAGGCAAATAGAAATAATCAAGGTCCAATGTACAATGATATCATAAAAATGACAGAATATATTGTAGGAATCATCAATGTCTCATCAATGGTGTATACAAAATCGGATCAATGATCAATATCTCGCATCAATGTCCACTAGGATGATGACCAAAAATTTCTCCATATGTTGTCGGCCTAAATGAATCTCATGCTACTCCCTCAAATGCACCAACATCAGCACATTTGAATCTTCCTGCAACGGGATATCAAAAAAATGTTAATTCTTTATCCAATCAATCTCTTTGATCATTTGATTTGCTATCCTATCTCCTCACTGGAAATTTCCATCAATCTCTTTGAGCACCCATCAGTGATTCTCAATCATCATGAAGTCACACATCTAGTATTTTCAATCTTGTGTTTACATTATTGACGCTCATCAATCATGAAGTCAATCTCAGATCATCAAATCTTGAGTTTATATCATTGAACCTCATCGATCATGAGGTCAATCAAACTCTATCAATCATTAATTCAAGCAAAACATCAAATTAATCATAGAACTGACACTTTCGTCAACCAAAGTTGTAGGAAACAAATAAATTTAATCAGGAAATCAATTTCACACAAATCCAAACAATTCAATCGTCAATTCTCTTAATTGATCTTTTGAGGGGGCATCCTTGTATCATCATCTATCAATCAACATCTGGTGCATCCTCACATCATAATCTATCAATCAACGTCTGGGGCATCATATCGAAATCATATCCACATCAAATAGAGATTTTTCTTTGAATCAACGCGTCGTCTCACATCGCTTCAAAGAGGGGCAAAATGTATACACCTAAAAATGGTCTGAAGATAATTAATTAAATACGTAGTTATTTAATTAATAACCCTTCCCAATTAACTGAATTTGCAAATAATTTGATTAATTTCCCCATTCAGTCTACTTATAAATTAAATTTAAGGATTTATTCATTAAGTTCATTTCAATAATTCCCCTTTGATTAATTAATCTTCTCCCCCATTTTAATTCACTCTTCTAATCTCATAATTAGTTAAAACAAATCAAATTATGATTTGTTGAAATTAATTATCTTTTCCTAATATTTGAATTTCTAAATTCAAAAATGAGCACATGGCTCCTAACTTATAACCACCTAGCCTAACCACCCCCTAACCTAACCCATTCTATCTAATCCTGGGTTTAACTAATCCTATCCTATCTTGAACATCCTAACCCATTTTATCCTAACCTTTTATGGGTTGGATATTCTCCCCTTGAGACACATGTCTCCTCCCTTGGACACTTTCCCTTTCATGAGCAAGGTTCCTTGACACTTGTCACCACAGAGACGACAAGTGTCCCTTCCTCCAACCTCTTCTCCAACTTCCTCAATCTTAGCCCTTGGTATCTTCAGATCAAATTTGGACCGTCTATTCCTACCACCTCAGCTTTGGCCTTGGAATTCTTATAAATACCCCTCATTTTGGAGCAATAAAGATCCCTTGCATCCTAGATTTTAGCATCATTACTATAGGCATTTTCATTTCAATCATCGAGTATAATTAGCATTTTGGATTAATCATGCATAACAATCATGCTTTTCATATCATTTTCATAGTCATGACGTAGCCACTCAACTCTTGAGTTGCCACTTTGGAGGTCATTTCTCCACCGAGAGCCAACAATCCAACACCTTCAAGGTCTTCAAGAATAGAGGAAAATGGGACATTTCAAGGAAGGCTTATGGTTTGGTTTCATTTTGTAGTTTTAAATTTGCTTTCCATTTATATTTCTTTGTCTCATTATATGTGTATGCTTGCTTTCATTGAACCACAATTTTAGCATCACAATTATATGCAAACGTGACCAAATAAAGATACTCATCTCATCTATACATATGGTCCATCACATACATCCAAAGCATATCCTCTCAGAATTTATTTACTCTATTTGTATATTTATTGGTCTCTAGATGATAAGTTGTATTGGAATTAAGTTGTGTACCCAAGACCTACTACAATATTGTCTACAAGATTAAGGCAAATATCAAGTCTTTATTAAAAATAATCTTCAATAAACCCTATACAACCTAACAATGTCATCTAAAAATACTTGAGCTAATACTGGTGATGTATAAATAGTCCCAACTAGATATAAGTGAGCATCCTTAGCTAAGTTATTAAATGTTGTAAAATTGCATAATAACATCTAGAAGATAAAGGTAACCCAACAATGAAATGCATGGAGATGGTGTCCCATTTCCTCTTTGGTGCTTCATGAGGATAAAGTAACCCTACAAAATGTTGATGATCTACCTTAAGCCTCCAAGACTCAAGGAATCTAGCCACAAACTTGTCTATATCATGACACATAGTTGCCCAAAGCTACTATTGGAAAATATTTGCACATGTGAGCCATAAGGTGCTTTATGAGGCTCAAAAAGTATCTAAGTACGGAAATATTTAGTGGAAGGTACATAAATACATTCCCTATCTTGTAAAAAGCTATCTATCCTCTAAAGTATAACTTGAAAACTTTCCCTTAAGGGCCCTCTAAGATTAAACCTACTATTGAACTTCAAAATACCACTAATTCTATGGAAACTATTGCAGAATGTGAGATCTCAAGTCTAAACTCAAGTTCATAGAAATTATCTCATGTAGATGTCTACTCAAAGTATTTACAACCATGCTCTCCTTACCTATGATGTAGTGCACATAAATATCATACTTTCATAAGAACTCCATACATCATATCTACTGTGTATTCAGGTTAGGCTAAGTAAATATGTGATGTAGGGGCATCCTTGAGTGCATATGGTCATGTTTTGGTTTTTTAGGTTGTTTTGATGTGTTTTGGTCAATTAAGGTCATTTAAGACCATTTGGGATCCTATTGATCCAGTTTGGAATGTTTAAGTGAAAAGTTGTCAAAATATGTAAATGTTGCAAAAAATAGTCAATGTTGTCAAGCAAAAAAGTAAAACGTTGTCAAAGTTGCTATGATGGTTAACAAAGGGATTAGATGGTGGTTAGAACAGTTGGGAATGATGCATTTGAATATAAAAAAGGTGGAAACACACACATCCCAAGTTTAGAGAGGGTTGAAGGAGAAGGAACAACATTTTTGGCACATATTTTTACCTTGTTTTTATGTGTAAACAGTCTAAGTTTGTTGTGGTACGACTTTGTATGGATTATTACAGCTTGAAAATCAATTGAAGAAGTTGAAGGATTTTATTACCTTTCTTTTTCTTTTGGTTTGAGAATATTTCATTGAGTTTTGTAGGATATATTACAATTTTTGTGTTGATAGGTAAAAACCCTACCTAGGGTTAGCAATGAGTAAGAAAATGTAATAACTCAGCCCTCCACCATTGGAAATTCATGAAAATGGGTAGAGGGATCTATGTTGGAATTCTTTACAAGATCCCAAAGTTGCAGAGTCTAAAGTGGTGGTTTGCACGTGTTTTTAATTTGACAGTCATATTGAAACAGTGTGTAATGGGATGTTAGGGTAGCAAATGGTGTGATTTGGTCACACCAATTTATGTTTTGGAATATTTGTTGAGAGTTTACCAAATGAGGGTGTGTTATGAAGTCTTGTAGACCTATTACAAGTTGCTTTAGATTATTCTTATGTTATATGTCCTTAATCCACAAAGGACATGCCCCTTACACTAGTCAAGGGTGGCAATGTGTATCCATGCATTGGTGTATTGTTGAGGACAAGTCATTAATTTGTCTATGATTTCAAAGGCCTTGTGATTGGTTAAAAACCTAATTTTAATGTCATATTCAGGTATGCCCAAGGAATCCTCAGGTAGACCCAATGGTAAAAGTGTAAGGATGAATGTCTAAGTTCACCCTTGGTGTGTTGTTAGTAGCCATTGGAGAACAATGTGTTGGAAGCCTTATTTTAGTCCTTCCTCTACATCATTTTTTGTATCAAAGAAAGGAAGATCAATCAGAGCCAAAAAAAAGAATACAAAACAAGTTGAGTTGAGGACAAGCCAAGATGCCTCCAAGGGTAAATGTTGAAAGAGAAATGGAGAGGATATCCAAAGAGATGAGAGAATCTCTTTCCCAAGAGTTGAGAGTAATGAGAGAAATCCTTGATGCAAGACTTATACTAGTTGAGATTAATCAAAGAATAAGAGTGGTCATAGGTGATTTGAGTGATCAAGAAGAAGGAGTGGGTGAAAATAATCCACCACAAGAACTTCAGGAAGAGAAAGATGTTGAAGAGGAAAGACTAGAAAGATTTCTAAAGGCAGTCAAGGGAGAAGGTTCCAAGGTGAAGATGGAACTTCCAGTGTATATAGGTAGTTTGAATAGTGAGGAATTTCTTGATTGGATAGGAAAGTTAGACAAATAGTTTGAATTTGAAGATGTACTTGAGGAGAAACAAGTGAAGTTGGATAGAACCAAATTGAAAGGAATGCCTCTCTTTGGTGGGATTATGTGTAGGAAGAAAGAAGAAAGAAGGGAAAAGTAAAGATCACCTCCTGGGATAGGATGGTTGCAAAGTTGAAAGGTAAATTTCTACCAAGTGATTATGCCACTGAATTGTATAGGCAACTACAAAACTTGAAACAAAAGGACATGGATGTAAAGGCATATACAAAATAATTCTACAAACTGAGTATTAGTTTAGGCCATATGGAGGATGATGTTAACAAGGTTGCAAGGTACCTTAATGGATTGAAACCTATTTTACAAGATGAGTTTAGTCCTACAATCCCTAGGACTCTTGAAGAATTTTATCAGTTATCCATGAAGGTTGAAGAGAAGTTAAAAAGAAAACAACAGAGACAAACTAGAGGTAGGGGAAGGACTTTCAAAGGAAGAGGAACCTTTGGTGGTAGAGGACAATCCCAAAAGTCTCAAGGAGAGACAAGCAATTCTCAAGAACAAACATCGGATTCAAGAAGCAGTTTTAGAGGAAGAAAATACAATTTTAGGGGAAAATTTGGGAGTGGAGGAGGATCAAGTGGCTTCACTGGAAAATGTTATAAATTTAATAATTTTGTAGGTCATCAAACATGGCAATGCCCTGAAGAATAGTCATCTAATTATTTTAGGAGTGAAAGGAGAAATCAAGTAGCACAAGGTGGCGATGCTGAAAGTGTAAACTCTTCACCACAAATTGAAGAACCAAAAGTTGGAGAGTCTTTAATGATGAGGAGGATATTGATCAAGGTTCCTATGGAGAAGGATCCACCCTAAAGGAAGTCACTCTTCAAGACCATCTACAAATGCCAAGGTAAATGTTGTCAAGTTGTCATAGATTTTGGTAGCATTGATAATTTGGTTTCTATGGATATGGTAGATAGGTTGAAGTTAAAAAGATTACCCCATGCTATACCATATAAAGTATCATGGTTGAATAAGGGGCAGCAAGTGTTAGTCAATGAGCAATATTGGGTAGAGTTCTAAATAGGGAGATATAAGGACAAAGTGTTGTGTGATGTCATCCACATGGATGTTTCCCATATGTTACTTGGTAGACCATGACAATATGATAGAAATTCTAGGCATAATGGTAGGAGGAACATTTATGATATAGAGAAAGATGGAGCATCCTATACTTTAACACCCTTGAAGGATGAAGACAAAGATCAAAAAGTAGGATCAAGTGTCATGGTAGTGGGTGAGAGAGTTCATAAAAACCATGAAGGAGGATGAAATGGGCTTTGCAATCATGGTCAGACCTAGGACTATTATGACATTTGATAGGAAGGATGAATTGCCTTTGAAATCCAAAATTTTCTTGAGAAGTATACATATATAGTGGTTGATGAAATCCCAGACTCTTTACCTCCAATAGGGAACATTAGCCACCATATTGACTTCATACCAAGGGCTAGTTTTCCTAACAAAGCAGCCTACAAAATGACACCATAACAAAATAAAGAAAATATAAAACAAGTACAAGAGTTACTTGACAAAGGGATAATCAGAGAAAGCCTTAGTCCTTGTGTGGTTCCAACTGTCCTAGCACCTAAGAAAGGGGGTGAATGGAGGATGTGCACCGATTCTAGGGAAACAAACGAGATTATATCCAAATATAAGTTCCCTATTCCAAGGATAGAATATTTGTTGGGTTGCATAAGTGGACCAAGCTATTTTTCTAGGATAGACCTTAAAAGTGGGTATCACCAAATCAGGATCAGACAATGGGATGAGTGGAAGACAAAATGTAAAACAAATTAAGGGCTTGTAATGCCTTTTGGTCTCACAAATGCACCTAACACCTTCATGAGGCTCATGAATGAATTCCATAAGCCATTTATTGGTAAGTTTGTAGTTGTTTATCTTGATGACATCTTATTTTTCAATTCTAGTAAAGAAGAGCACTTACATCATTTGGATTTGGTATTAAGAAGGTTAAATGAGGACAAACTAATGATTAATTTGAAAAAGTGTGAGTTTATGAAGACATGACTGCTATATCTTGGGTTTGCACGATCACAAAGGGAACATTGAAAATGGATTCAAGCAAATTTGAAGCAATCTTGAATTGGCCTTCACCTAAGTCAGTTGTTGAGGTAAAGAGTTTTCATGGCTTGGAAAGTTTTTATAGGAAATTCATTAGGTGTTTCAGTCATGTATGTGCACACATAATAGATACCATAAAGAGAGATAGGAAAATAAAGTTTGTTTAAACCAAGGAGGTTGAAAAAAGTATTAAATATTTGAAGAAAAGAGTAGCAGAGCAGCTTATATTGGCTTTAATATATTTTAATAAGGTCTTTACAATTGAATGTGATGCTAGTAACTTTTCTATAGGGGCAACCTTAAGTCAAGATAACAGACTGATTGCCTTCTTTAGTGAAAAATTGAATGATGCCAAAAGGAAATACTCCTCTTATGACCTAGAAATGTATGTTATGGTTCAATCATTGAAAAAATGTAGACATTACCTTCTCCCCAAAGAATTTATTATCTATACTAATAATCATGGTCTCCATTTCCTCAATAGTCAAGAGAAACTCAGTCATAGGCATGCAAAATGGGTAGAGTACTTGCAAGGTTTTACTTTTACCATCAAAACAAGAAGGGATAGTCCAATAGAGTGGTTGATGATTTAAGAACCTAAGGGCAATAATGGTTCAGGAAATTCAATTGCAAAGTGTAGGAGTTGAGTCACTGAAGGGTATGTATGCTGATGATGCAGACTTTAAGGAGATATATAAGGATTGTGGACAACCTCATAGCAACTTACTAATAAATTTTTTCTTGATTATTTGATCCAAGATGGTTTATTGTTCAAGGGAGCACAACTTTGTGTGCCTAAATGCTCAATGAGAGACAATCTCATAAAGGAAAAGAATTATGGGAGTCTAGCAGGTCATTCTGGCCACTAATACATTTGGACTAGATTTCCGACTAAGGTTTCTGACGGAGAAGGTATATTGTGGCCAAATTTGATTTTTTTTGAATAAATGCCCTTGTTCGTCGTAATTCTGATGGAAATTTCCCATTTGGTTTCGACGAAGAAGGCATTAGCAATGAGAATTTTCTTTTTTTCAAAAAAGTGCTTGAGTTCGTCGTAATGTCGATGACAAGGGCCATTACTTTAAAAAAAAAGAAGAGGGAAATTCATTTGTGAACATTGCAATCCTACGTAGGTGTTCATGGTGACTTCAACCCCTAAGAACATCAAACCCGCATCGAAGGCATTTGTGGCATTGCTTGCAATCCTGTGCAGGAGGTAGATTCAAATTGCCCTAGTTTTTAATTTCATGTTGCAAAAAATATACATCTCTTTATGGAATCGTATCAAACAATTCACGAGCCTTGTCCATGTTTCCACATTTGCATTCATGTCAAGCATGGCATTTGCAAGTACAACACCTAACAAAATTCCTCTATTCGTTATGCTTTGATGGATGTCCATACCCTGTTCCAAAGCTCCCATTTTTGCACAGGCAGGGAGGATGCTGCCAAAGGTTGTGGAATTTGGCTTATGCCTTCCAATTTCATTTTCTTGAAAGTGTCTAAAGCCTTTTTGACAAATCCATGTTGTGCATATCCAGCAATCGTTGCAATCCATGAGACAACATTTCTTTTAGGCATACTATCAAATAGTTCACGTGCCTTGTCTATGCTTCCACATTTTGCATACATGTCTACCAGAACAGTTGCAACTACAACATCTGACAAAATTCCTCTATCCTTTATGCTTCGATGAATGTCCATACCCTATTCCAAATCTCCCATTTTGGCACAGGCAGGGAGGATAGTAGCAATGGTCGTGGAATTTGACTTTACACCTGTCGATTGCATTTGCTTGAAAATTTCTAAAGCCTTCTCAACAAATCCATTTTGTGCATATCCGGAAATCATTGCAGTCCAGGAAACCACATTTCTTTGAGGCAATCCGTCAAACAGTTCCTGTGCCTTGTTTATGCTTCCACATTTTGCATACATGCTAACAGAGTAGTTGCAACTACATCTAACAAAATTCCTCTATCTTTTATGCTTTGATGGATGTCCATACCCTGTTCCAAAGCTCCCATTTTGGCATAGGCTGGGAGTACGCTGACAAACGTAACTAAAGAAATGCAATGATCAGCTCCAAAGACATCAAACCACTACTAACAAATCCGAGAGTCTAAAATATGATAGGGAATAGTGTGAGCTGTCCTGAAATAAAATATTTTATTTTCAGTTTCAACTAAAACATAATTACTTGACCATTTAATGTTATTAATAAGTTTAATTTATGAAAGAGATAAATGGTTGGCCACAAGTACATGAGTTACTAAATGCACACAAATAAGTGAATTTGATATTAAAAACTATCTACAATGAATTCAATTCTTGTCCATTAGTCATTTATGTTTGCAAATAAGCATCTTTCTTTGTTTTTCTTAATCTGTATTCATAGTTATGTGCATATTTCATATTCTATAATTAGGATATCAATTGCTATGGCTGAACACTAGCATGATGTTTGTGTTGTGGTATAGATGCGTGGAAACATAATTATGGGATTGTTATATTATAGAGATCATAAATCTAGATATCGCATATTAGTTCTAGCTCTTCTTGGATTGAGTCTAAAGTTGACATGCAGTCATAAAGCTATTATTAGCAGATCTATCCATTTCTAGTAAAGACAATTGAGAAAGTCATTTTGATATTGAGAGTTTCTTATCTATTTACCTATTGATCATTACTAAGCCATAATATTTAGGTCTATTTATCTCTCTTGCAAAACCTCTGTAAGTGTCCTAGATTGTCCCTACTACTCACTCTTCAATAAAATAGTGGAGTTCTAAAGATTTGTTGCACAAGATGGTGTTGAACGTATCGACAAGGCTAGCATGGAAGGCATGTTCAAGCTTCCACTTGTACAACTTACAACAAATGATTTGTTGATAGAAGAAATTCTTGAAATAGGGATACAATCGAAAGACAAGTAAGTACATACAAAACTCTTCAGTTGAAAGTAAAATCTCTGTATAAAAAGAGTACATTGAATTCCAATCCATAAACACAATAGAGATATCGATGGACACTTAATTGGATGTAGCATGTCGTACCAAAGTTGTTAGAGTATGCTAAGCTAGTACATAATGTTTCCTAAAGCCACATTAGTATTTTACCCAGATCATTATCTACCAAAACTAACTATAGTAATCCTTTTGAGGATTCATTTCATGGTGCTAGATCTTCATTTAGTTCCACTTCTTGTTGGAGAAAAGAACAGTTATTTCTTGAGGTAGATGAATATCCCATCAACAAAGGACAAGACCCTTTCTAGAATATAACAAATTCTACTCCAACAAAAGATCATGGGGGTTTCACTAGAGATATTGAATAAGAGATAGACTTCTACTACTGCATTAAAAGCATTGGCATGTTCTTCATTTATTGATGTAAACTCTCTGTGACGCCACCACAACCAACAAAGGTGTAAAAAGTTGTTTGCAATGCATGGATTTTTAGGATTGTCCTTTGAGAAAACAAAATTAAAGTATGGAAGCAGGATCTGCTAGCTCTTGAGGGAATCTTGATGAAAAATAACTGTCAAATATTTGGGCGAGCTTATATGCAAAAACTCATGCTTCCTGATGGGTCTTTGTACAGAAATAGGCATGAATTAATTGGTAAAAGGGCTTTTGGAAACAACAGGGACAAAGAGGCAGTGGAAGTGAAAAATTTTGGTGTTGTGTCTACTCCATCTCAGAATGGGAATGGTGAAGGTTCTATAAGAGGAGTTGAGAAAAGTGTTGGAAGAAGCGGGGGTGTTTACATTCCCCCATTTAAGTTGGCTCAAATGATGAAAGATGTTGAAGACAAGTGCAGTGTGGAATACCAGTGCATGACATGGGATGCCCTTCGGAAGAGTATCAATGGGTTAGTAAACAAGGTAAATGCATCTAATATCAAGAACATCATTCTAGAGTTGTTTGCAGAGAATCTCATCTGTGGGAGGGGTCTATTTTGTAGGTCTTGTATGAAATCCCAAATGGTATCCCCTGGATTTACAGATGTTTTTGCTACGTTGGTTGTTGTGGTAAATACAAAATTTCCTGAAGTTGGCAATCTTCTTTTGTGAAGAATTATTTTGTAGCTTAAGAGGGCATACAAATGCAATGACAAGCACATGTTGATAGCAGCAGCCAAATTCATAGCTCATTTAGTGAATCAACAAGTTGCACATGAGATCATTGCCTTGGAACTTCTCACCCTTTTACTAGAGAACCCCATAGATGACAGTGTAGAGGTTGTTGTTGGGTTTGTGAAAGAATGTGGTTCTTTGTTGCAAGACCTTTCACCCAAAGGTCTCTATGGGATTTTTGAAAGATTTAGAGGTATTCTCCATGAGGGGGAAATTGACAAACAAGTACAGTTTTTAATCGAAGGCCTTTTTGCATTTCACAAAGCTAAGTTCAAGGGTCATCTAGTTGTGCGTCCAGATTAGTTAACACATGAAGTTTTCCTAGAAGATGAACTTGATCAAGAAGTCGGTTTGGATGTTTTCAAGCCAGATCCTGATTTCTTAGAGCATGAGGCAACCTATGAAAAATTGAAGAAAGATATCCTTGGAGATGCTTCTTCAGATGAAGCAGAAGGGGAGAATGATTCAGGTGATGATTCAGATGATGATGATGATGATGATGATGATGATGATGAAGAGGAAGGTGAGGAATCACTGAGAATACAAGATGAGACAGAGACAAACTTGGTCAATTTAAGATGTACAATTTATTTGACAATCATGTCAAGTGTTGATTTTGAGGAAGCTGGTCATAAACTACTAAAGATCAAGCTTGAACTTGGTCAAGAGAGAACATACCTTCGTTATTATGGTCTTCTTGGGCAAAGATTTTGTATGATCAATAAAATTTATGAGGAATTTTTTGATAAGTGTTTTGTACAACAATATTCTATGATACACATACTGGAAACAAATAAACTGTGTAATGTTGCAAATTTTTTTGCCCACTTACTTGGCACAGATGTTCTTCAATGGCATTGTCTTGCTTATGTACGTGAGACAGAGGAAGATAATACTTCCTCTTCCCATATTTTTATAAATATTCTCTTGCAGGAGCTGGCAGAGCAACTTGGTATATTGTTGCTTAATGAAAGGTTGAATGATCCAACAATGCAGGAGTCTTTTGATTCAATTTCTCCAAAGGACAATCCCAAAAATTCACGGTTTGTTATCAATTTCTTTACTTCTATTGGTCTTGGTGGTATCACTGAGAGTTTATGTGAGTATTTGAAGAATATGCCAAGGCTTGTAATGCAACACCAAAAGTCTATTCCTAAGTCAGATGAATCTACCTCTAATGACGATTCTTCTAGTTCATCAGGTTCGACAGATTCTGATACATCAGACTCAGATTCTGAGAGTGAAACTGACAGTGAGAGAAGTAAGGAGTCACTAAGAAAGAAAAATAAATCAAAGCATGACAATGATTATAAAAAACAAGAAGAAAGAAAAGGGCGAGGGCATCTGACTCGGAGGATGGAAGTGACAGTGAAAAAATTAGAAGGAAAAAGAAAAGGAATTAAAAATCTTTCTAGTCAGTTATTCAAGGCTCAAGTAGACACCGTTTTCCTGGACTGTGAAAAATAGAAGAGTCACTCCCAAGTGTTTTGGTTTTATAATAGATGATTATAAGATGCTACAATTTTGTCTTATGTATTTTAATAGCCACGGGTTTTAGAGTTTTGTACTTGACAGGTAATGGATAAACTGTGTTAGGAGGAGAAAATATTGAAGGCCAAGTGCAGATTGTGATAATACGAGATCAATGAATCCTGTTATTTATTGAGTATTTCTTGTTTTCCATGTTGTGTGATGTACCATAAGCAAACTATAAATCTAAATTCAATAAGATTCTTTGTTCAATGATGATAATTTCTATTTTCTTGCCTGTGAAGAAAGACCATGTCAGACAATATCAACGAACAACAAAATAAGGAGACAATTGCTAGATTGTGGTCTAACTTGAAAAGAAAAGGTGATGGAAAATGTTATTGTTCATGCAAAATTTGTAAGGGGTTAAAGACTAGAAGACTTCTAATCAAAATAGTGAAGAAACATTGTAGGTTGCATGGTCACATTGAAGGTGGACATGACTATCATCCATTGGTAAGTTTTTCATTATATCATTTTGACAATTTATATACATAATAAATCACGTGATGATGAGATCATGATCACGGTTTATTTATGTTTATCAATTTTATATAGCTCGAGCACCTCGGAGCACATGGTATGGATCAACACAACCCTGAGAATATGGTTTTCAAAGTGGTGAACATGGAGGTGTGAATATCGAAGCTGAAGATAATGATCCCATGGAAGATGACGATCATGAGCCAGAAAACACAATTGAAGATGATGGTACAAACACATTGATCCATGACTCATTTAGTACTCGCGCATCTGATCATGATGATGAAGATGACCTTGATGTTGTTCATGATGTCCCTCTACTTGAGAAGGCATCTGAGACCCTTTACGAAGGCTCGCAGGCAACTCTTCTCCACTGTATTGTTGTTGGTGAACTTGAAGGTTATGAATGGTTTATCTAACATAAAAATGTCACATATGTTAAGGTATGTCATATATGTCATAATAAACTATGAATCATGATGTACCATTAATATTCTTTATTATAACAAATTATATTTTTTCACTGTAGATTGATAGGTGAGTTTTTGTTACCACCATCAAATATTCTACCTCGCTCATACCGAGAATTATCTGTCGTTATGAAAGATATTAGAATGGAGTATCAAGCAGTAGATGCTTGTCCCAATGATCATATTATATATCACAAACAACATGAACTTCAAACTGAATGCCCTGAATGTCATATCAGTAGATATCAAATAGATCAAATAACAAAAAGGGTTCCTCGCAAGGTTCTTCGCTATATTCCCATTATTCCACATATGCAACGATTATTCAAGTGCACTAGCCTGGCACAATTTATGGATTACCATGCATGCAATAGAAGTTGAGATGACATTATTCGAATGCCTGTGGATGGTTCTACATTTATGGACATAGAGGAAAAGTGGCCACACTTTAAAGAAGAACCTCGTAATCTCAAGCTTTCATTGGTAGTGGACGGTGTCAATCCATTTGGAGAGATGAAATTTGTTTACTCAGTGTGGCCTGTTTTTGTTATCAACAATAACATTCCTCCATGGATGTCAATAAAGAGGGAGTACATAATGTTGGCAATGATTGTTCTAGATATTTTATCATTTAAATATAGTCGTCTAAATTTAATTATAAATATTGCAGTAAAATGGTCATAATAATTATGTAATGTTTTTGTTCATTCGATTAGGTAAGTACCAAGATAAAGATATGAATGTATATATTGAGCCTCTTATCAATGAGTTGTTGGAGTTATGGAATGGTTTCACTATGTATGACATCTCTAGACCAATAGGACAAAGACAATTTCAATTCCATGCGATGCTTCTATGGACAATACACAATGCCCCGGGGCTAACACATTTTTGAGGTATGTTATAGTGTTTAAGTTGTGCATGAATATTATAATTCAAAAAATTATCATATTTAATCCAATTATACATTATCTTGTAGGTCTTCAAATAAAGGGAAAATTTGCAAGTCCTATTTGTGGTCCAAAGATGAAATCTCGTCATTCAAAAAGTTTAGGAAAGCAGGTGTTTGATGAGTATAGGCACTTTCTCCACAAAAATCATAAGTATCGAAATATTGAAAAACATCTTTTCAATGGGAAAGAAGAGAATACATCAAAGCCACGAAGAATGACACCTCACCTGTGGAAGTTGGAATATAATAGAATTAATCATCAAGGTAATGCCATTCCATCTATTGGTTTGTCATAAAACATCTTTTCTATTTTATTTTGTTTATTGATGATGTGATTGATGATCATGAAGGTCATGAAGGCATAAATGACCACCTTCCTAAGGGAATAAAAAGTTATCACCAACAATTTAGTAGGTTGCCCTACTACGAGCAGTTACAAATTGTTCATTTGTTTGATAGTATGCATATTGGAAAGAATATAACAGAGACAGTATGGAAAATATTGGATGGAAGGCGTGACAAAGAAAAAATTGTCAAAATATGTAGTGACATTCAGGATTCCAATCATGCAATGATAAATTTCATTCAATCAAATAGCCATGGAGACCAGATTAATATAAGTAAGCTTCCTTGGTTATTAACGGACCAGCAAAGCAATGCTATAAAAGAAGTCATACGAAAAATTTGATTTCCCACAGGATTTGCTGCGAACATAAACAATCTCATATCAAAGAAAAGTGAATTTGGGCTAGGGATGAAAACGCATGATTGGCATACCTTCATTAAGGTAATTCATGTTCTTGTGTTTTTAGTATGTATTTAAGTACTGCGCGTATGTGTACTTTTCATTATGTTACAAAAAAATGAAAAGATAATTTTATAATTGCTGCAGTACATTCTACCTCTATCTCTCCCAGACGACTTCGACAATAATGTCAAGCAAGTCATATATAATCTTAGAAAATACATGAGGTAAGTAGTGATATTTGTTTAGTTCATTGTATAGATATTATATTTGTGATTTGTTTTACTTCTTATGTAATATATTTTTTTGCGTCTTGAATACCTTGTAGGTGGTTGTCATGTAAAGAAATCCATAAAGACGATATAAAATATTGGAAGAGAAAAATTCCTCATTTAATGTGTGAAATGCAAAAGTGTCTACCTCCATCTTTTTTCAATGCACAAGAACACTACCTCATACACCAAGTTGAGGAGATTGAATTGTGTGGACCTGTACACACTAGGTCAATGTGGATGGTTGAGAGGCACTTGAAATTTTTGAAGGCTTTGGTTCGAAAAAGAGCACATCCTGAGGGTTCTATGGTGGAGGGATATATGGTATACCAGACCATGGTGTACATTTCTGAATATCTTCCTAAGTTTGCAGCAAAGATCCAAGTGGATCGCATTTGGGATCCCAACACCATTAACAAATTCGAAGGGGAGTACTTGACGGGGAAAGGTAGATTGAGGAAAGTGAGAGGTAATTATAAGATGTTATTGTAGTTAATTAATTCTTAATCTTCAAAATAAATCGATTGTAAGACGTCTATTTATTTTTTGTACAGTTGGTCGAGAGTGGGATGCACTACATTTGTATATTGCAAACAATCTTGATTGGATGATGGTATGGATTGAACGTTGTCAACATTCTGGATGCACGTTAACATGGGAAGGTGTGGCTTCATTGGTTAAAGAAGCACATCGTAATGGAGATTCCAATGTTACGCAAAGGGAAATTGATTTAGCATATGTTAAGAGATAAACAGGTACGTATAAATTTATTAATCACCCATATGTTTATCAACTCACAAAGCAAAAAATTTTACATGTTTGACATATCGCAGGTCAAACACCACAACGCTATGTGCTGCAATGGTCATAAATTTCGCATAAAAAAGTTGGATGACTTGAAGAAAACTTGTGATTCTGGCATCACTGCAGTCTTTGAGGTGACAAATATTTCATCGAGAAATGACATTTATCCTCAACAGTCTCAAAATCGATACTATGGCATTTTGGATGATATACTTGAGTGTGACTTTAATTCCTTCAAATTAGTTTTGTTCGTCATCAAATGGTATAGGCTATGATTGAATAAAAATGATCCTGATAGAACTGTTATTGAACACGATAATGGTTTTATAATGCTAAATACAAGGTCATTTGAACCAATTGGGGATGAGCCCTATGTTCTTCCAAGCCAATGTGAGCAAGTATTTTACTCAGAGGTTCCACATAAACTGGGTTGGTCATTTGTTGTTAGACATGATCCAAGAGGAAGGCCGATAAAGTATAATGTGATGGAAGAAGAAGATACCGAAGAAGTAGAAGATGAAGTGGATGATGATCATGATCGACAGTTTCTCAATGACGATGAAGAACAAGAAGAAGAAGAAGATGATGATGATGATGATGATGATGATGATGATGATGATGGTGATGGTGATGGTGATGGTGATGGTGATGGTGATGGTGATGGTGATGGTGATGGCAAAGACATTGATGATGATGATGATGATGATGATGATGATGATGATGATGATGATGATGATGATGATGATGATGATGATGATGATGGCGATGATGACCTTGATGTTCATGATGATGAAGAATGAAATGTATGAGGTATGCAATTAATATATTATCTATTTAATATTGACTTCTTGATAGAATTTTTTTTCCATAATTAATTCATTATGTTTTGAATTCTAATGCCATTACATTATTAATTCATGATGCACCTTTTAATATGGAGATGGAGATAGGGAGAGTGACTATTTATGTGACAATTTTTAAACTGTGTTTATTTATGGAAATTGGATTGTTTATTAGCTATGTGATGGATGTTGATTTAAAATACATATGTGATCGATCACATGTTTATGATGATGCATGTGACATTTTTTAAACTTTGCGTTTATTTATAGAACGTGGATTGTTTATTACCTATGTGATGGATGGTGATTTATGATACATATGTGATGGATTACATGTTTATGATGACCCATGATATGTGATGCTAATTGTGATGCTCAATTATATATGATGACACATCATGTGATGCTTTTGATGCTTATGATACGTATGTATTTATTGTTTATCAACTTACAAATGTAGTAATGTTTATGATGCTCAATTGATGGTGTTGATTTCAGGTATAGTCCCTGTGTGATGTTGTCACCCTTGGTGGGAACAGGTCGTTGACTACGGACATCGTCAACCATTTAGTTGAGGATCCTGCATAGTCTACATAAAGTAAAGGTAAGGAATTAAAAAAATTACAATGATTTTGATGACAACATCTTTTTATTATTTATTACTCTTTTTGTCTACAAAGTTCATGTTGTTCATGTTGTGTACTATGTAATTTCACTAACGTTTTTTATATTTTTTCTTTGTCATAGGCCAACATGGATCCATCACATATCGCAGACAGAGATTTAGCTTGCGATACTTCTACCGAGCAGGTAAACTTCATTGTAATTGTACAAATTAGATAGAAGCAAACTGTTACATTATTATGTTCTTTTTTTTAGTGATTTATACTAATTTTGTAATTGTTAATGATATTCTTGACATAGATGGATGTTCGGGGAAAGGGAAAGGGAGTTGCAGTACCTGAGCACCTTTCTAGGGGTGTGGAATCATTAGGGTTAAGCAATGATGACCCTAAAGATCCCACAGACCTTGTGAAATTCTTTAGAATGCCTCTTATAAAAATTAGAAAAGAGATTGTTTCTCTGGCAGTCATGCATCCTACCACTGATGAGATACAACAGAGGGTGGAATTATTGTTTAAGACAGCAGAAAAATTGCAAGTAAGCAGTAATGAAAGCTTTAATTATAACAAAAGTTCAATAATGGTTTATATTTTATTCTCTTTTATGTCATTAACTAAAATATGTACGTATTGTTTTTACAGCAATTTATCCGCCCTCATGAAAGTTGTTCCCACGATCAGGGTGTTGCAAGATCTTCAGGTGACGACGATTTTCTTGTATTATCACTTGCTTGGCTTATAACTCTGAGTACCCAAAATACATCATACTTGATACTGTCAATTTTCAAAATAAAGGTTCATCCTTGTTTACAATTCTTGCACTTTTCATATATTTAATGTATTATTCTTTAGGTGTTGTCAATGTTACTGTGCAAATGTTGTCGCCGCCTCATCAGAGGTCACCCTCACTTGGTAGCATGCAAACATCCTCTAGTGCACGTCATATTGGCTCACCCACTATTTGTAGATCCCTCTTTTTCTCTATCTTCTGTCATGTGTTTATTTCCCTTCAAGCATTCTTTCTTGAATTCTAATGCCATTTCATAGTGGATTCATTTTTTGCAGGAGGAGATGCACATGAGGATGTGCCAAAGGCGACTACTGTTGATAACATACCATCATTTCCTAGATCTTCTCATATTTCTAGTACAGGAATGTTGCAGGCCACATTGGTGGTGAGCGACGAAGAAATGCTTCCCTTAAAGATACAAAAGGTTCCAGGTACTTTAAACTTATTATTATATATACTCTAATTGTAATTTACTTTATGATCACTCGTTTTGGACTAATGATCCCATTAATTTTTTGCAAGCAATGATATTTTCTATAAACATCTTAGTGACATTGCATTGCAGATATTTGGGCCCACCATACGTAAAAGGTGGTACATCATATGTGAACTAACCCTAATCCACTTTTGATTTCATATCATTGCTAGAATAGTTTTCCTTTGATCCATTTCTTGAAGTGAAATAAATGTAGCTTCAGTTCATTTCTGAATCTAACAGGTTTGTTTTTTCTTTAAAAGGTGGAATGACCAAGAAAAAAGGTTAAAAGATGAATTGACAAACCAAATGGTTGAGTGGTTTGGAAATGACACATTTGACAAAACCAAGCTCCTTGAAAAAGCTGGCACATATCTAAAGTATGTGAGGGACCAATACAGGACCCATTTGGAGAGGAACCTAAAGTACGAGTGTCCCCCCATGATTCCAGAGAGGGAGTGGAAGGACCTAATTTTGGATGCCAAGGAGAGAATTGAAAGGAAAAAAGGAAATACACCACTAGATGCTAGAAGAAGGTACGGGATACTATTAAGAATGTAATTATGTACTAATTAATTACTCTTTATATTTATATAATCTAACATATTTCAAACTTTTTATAGACTGAGTGACACGTCAAAGGCAACCAAGGCAAGGCAAGGAAAGAATGGGCAACACAAGCTCGGCTCTGGTGGTTACATGAAACTTGCTGCACGAATTGTAAGTATCTCATGTAAACAAAATATTGCATCAAAATATTAATAAATTGCAAACATTTTTTTTTATCAAACAATGCAAGCAAAATTCACGGTACCAAGCAAAAATGCAAGGCTCTGAATTCAATAGAGTGCCCATAGAAGATGACAAGAGAATTGCCTACTAGCAAGGCTATTCAGCCATGGCTAATCAGCTATGAGAATTGAGTGGGCATACACAACATTTGAGTGCATCTATCACATAGGTAAATTGTAGCGTCGTAAATTGTACGCACTCGCTAGGGTGGTACAATTTCACACCTAGTTTAGCACCCGCCTTAGTGCATTTTGCATTCTGCATTGCATTTCTCCTTAAGCACTTAATTAATCAAATTAATTAGGTCTAAGGTCCTATTTCATCATTCTCTACATCACAAAGTTGGGACCTTTCACTAAAGCGCGCCCTTCGCATTTTATTCCTCCAATACATCACTCAATCAAAAACCCTAATTAGGTCCTATTCCAAACTTGGGGGCTTGGTTTCGGGGTCAAAATATCTCAAAATCACCTGTAACTTCGGGATTCTCTCTAAAATCATCATATCCGACGGCCCTGAAAATTTGGTGAAAAGTTGTCGGGACCGTGGCACCCGGTGCACATGGTCCTGGACATTTTTCCCAAAATTTTAGGAGCGCAATCCAATCATAAAATAAAGCTTAACCCTGAGAAATTGGCGGGATATTCAATCTCTAGCTCGGCCAAAATATGAATTTACGACCTAGGGTTTCATACATAAAAGCTCTCTTTCCTCATTTGAAGGGATCGGATTTTTGTTTCCAGGAACTTCATATGCAGCGAAAGAGCAGATCTTTGAGGACTTCAACAACATTCAACATCATTCTATCAAGCATCTATCAAATTCATTCATCCACTTAGGGCTTGGAAGACATTGAAGAACAATAGGAGATTACCGACTGAAGATTGGCTTGTACTCCTCCCTTGAGGGTTGGGTATGATTTCGTATTGTTTTCATGTCTTTGCATAAGCTTTGATACATCATTTATTCACACTTTAGATCACATTGCATCTTGATTTAGAGAATTTACATTATCATTTGCAAGCAATTAGGGTTTACTTTCTAGGTTGCTCTAGTTTGCTTTCTTGCATTTTGGACCTTGCACACACACTAGGTCTGCACACACAATACAGTTTACAAAACAACTTGGCTATTCGTGGAGGTGGAAATCACCGAAGCGGGGGTTTGACTAAGGCAAAACCCTATATAGCCGCCCCTCCCCCTTTTCAGATATTATTGCAGGTTTCGGGATTCGGACGACGCCGCGGGATACAGATCCGGAGAGAGAAGGTTGGAACAGCACTCTGTGTGAAATTGCAGAGCAGGAGACCAGGACAGGGGCGCTGGGTGCCCTGGTCCTACCAGGATAGGGGTGTTGGGTGCCCTGGTCCCTGGGACAGAGGCGCTGGGCGCCCTGGTCCTCAGGACAGACAGTTTGCAGACAGTTTCCAGGCAGTGTTTCAGAGTGCAGAACAGCAGTTTCCGGTGCAGTTTTCAGGACAGTGGCGCCCGCGCCCCCGTCCCAAACATGTCCAGTCCAACTTCGACTCCGGGTACATATCTGCATTCTTATTTCATCCTTGTACTTACAGTTGTTCATTGTTTAATCTCAATTTTGTAATCTTGTTATTGGTTCGTACTTGCATTTTGGGATTAGGGTTTGAACTTGCATCACTTGATCTTACAACTTCAACAAGGGAATAGAAATCCTAATAGATATCCCGTGGCTCTCTCTTTCACCAAAAGAAGTAGCCAATTGTGCGATATCTCTAGGCTCTTTCGTATTCCGTAATGTGTGTCAAAAGGTAGGATTAGGGCATGATTAACCTAGTCTCGCTTTTTTTCCCTACACATAAATATGCTAAATGGAAGTTGTTTCAAATTGAATAAGCAAGCAATGATAACAATGTGACTATATTTGTTTTAAATAAGCAAGAAATGATAACAATGTGCATGTCATTGGAATGCAACCTGCTAATTGTGAAACACCACCTGCACATGAAGCTCCAGATGTGCATCCCATTAGTGGAGGTATTCATTTTCTATTCAAATTTATTTACTTAGCTATTAATACAATTAAACATCTTAATTTTTAATTAGAGTAGTAATTAATGTAACCTTTTTTGTTAATATTTTAGAGCATGTAGTCAGTGGTGAGCAAGTGGAGCATGATCTGGGTACACAACCTCAAGAACGTGGTGTTCCCCACTCAGGTAAAGAGGACCACTGTTATTGCTTTAAACAAATATAATTGCAATTGGTGTTCAGCATTAATGTAACCTTTAGTATTTCAACTCCAGATGATCAAGAGGGTGTTCAGCATGTTGAGGTTGAGGCTACACAAAATGATTTGGCCCCATCAGGTAAAGAGCACAACAATTATGTTCTCTAAATTAATGAAATACTTGTAACAATAATTTTTTTTTTTTTGAATTTAACCCATTTCTTTGTTATTGCAGAGGAACCCCCCTTCGCTTTAGTGTCCTCGTCCTCAGTATAGGACTAGGCATACATTGAGATCACGAGCAGTTGGCGAAACATCTGCAGAGGGGGGAAATGATGAAGAAACTGATGTTCCACTTAGTCTTTTCATAGCTTCAAAGAAAAAAAAAAGAAAGAAATGATTGTAATCTAACTTATTTGATAATGACTTATTTTTATGTGTTAGTGAATGTAATTATGTGCTAATTAATGGTTATGGACGATATGTGTTAATTAATATTGATGAATGTTGTGTGTTAATTAATGTTAATCATTGTTATGTGTTAATGAACATTATGTGATATTAATGAATGAATGCTATATTTTATTAATGGTAGAAAGAATGAATGAATTAATGTTATAAGATGTTAACAGGGAATTTAGAGTGATGTTAGGGGGGGGGAGGGGCCAAATGAGCTTCCACCTTCACGTGGTTGGCCCTGTTAAGTAGAGAATATTAAACTATTCTCAAAACCAAGCGAAGCTCAACAAGGTAACACACTTTTCAATATTTCATTATGTTGCACAGTTAATCTTATTGAATAATGTATATTGAATCTTAATTGTAGGGTCCAACAGAGCCAACACGAACAACAACACCACAAGTTGCTGGGTATAATGAACTCCCATATTGTCTTGTCTGTACACGAACAATATGAGTTGCTTCTAGTGTTTATATCCAAGGTAGGACTGCAAAAGTTATGAATATGCCTCATCCTTGTAAGTTTTTTTATTACTTCTAAGTAATGAATATGCCTCATCCTTGTAAGTTTTTTTATTACTTGTAAGTCATGAATATTGCTCTTTAGTTGATTAAAATTAAATGAAAATCTTTAATGAATACACACAACTATATACATATGCAGGCGCACCATGGTTGAGATGGTCCAACTCCCTAGTCTCACTCTACGACTAAGCTCATGCCATATCTAAATCAAAGACATCTCAAATACATCGTTGGTGGAAAGCTGCAAAATGCCATTTTCATACATAAACAAGACATACACAATTGGGCACAATCACCAAGAGAACAGTAAAATTTGTGTTTGAGATTGTATCATGGATGCTTTTAAGGATTGTATCATGGATGCAAAAAATCTCTTCATTAATCCTTGACTCATGATTGCTATAATACTTCTTTAGCCTTCTCATGTCATTTGTTGCACTTCTTCACTATTTTGGACTGAGTTTCAACTATGTATTTGCCTTGACTTATGACTGTACCTAGCTTTGTCCTATCTTTGTAAGCTTCCTCTTTGAATTGTGGTTGTAGCTTTGATAATACCTTTTTAATGTATTTGTAAGGAGGACAACTCCTAATGCATGTTGCAAATTGTGTTCTAGTGACTGAGACTAACCTTTGTGTACTTGATGTTTTTGACTAGTTATCATAACCTCTGACTTTGATGCTTGTGCCTTAACAGAACTAGATGTTTCTTGTATGCATACTTGGTCAAGGAATGCATTATGATGCTATAGGGCTACAAACTAAGATTATTTATTGTATTGAGTTACACATTTGACATGAGTTGCCCTATGACTGCTATGCCTCTTGAGGTTATAAGGTGTTGTTCTTGTCAAGTTTTGACAATGCTAAAACAATAACGTGTTATTTGTTGTTAAGGTTTGAAAAGACCTTTTAGAAACTTATACCCTTCTCTTTTTCACTCAGTAGACTTGATTACTGTCATTTTATTTGGTATGACTTCCTACTGGCTTTACTATAGACTACAATCTCTCTAGACTGTATTTTCTGAGTGTTGTTGTTCTATACTTGACCATCTATTAGGAAAACATAGTTTGAAATGTCCAAAACAATTAATGAATGACTGCACTATCACCAATCTATCTTGAAGATTTGACTACTCTTTAGATTATGATTATGACTGTCATGATATTTCATGAGACTGCTCTATCCCCATATGAAACCCTCTGCTCCCACAAATCAATGCTTTGAACTTGACTGCAACTTTATAGTGATCAATGTCTTTGTACAGTAAGCTTGCTACTTTCTCAACTTTTGATATATTGGAGGCTCCCAGGATGGTTTCTATCTTATAGGATGGTTATAATCAGATTATAACTAGTCTCCATGGTTTCAAGACCTGAAGAAGGATTCTTATCATCAACTAGATGCATACTTTTGGGAATATAGAAAGACAAAAAAATATATTAGAACCATATTTTTTGTTGAGTCATAATATGATGTGTTAATTTAGCTAAATAAGGGAACCAATGTTGTATTGGGTTTAATTCCATGATGATAGTTGAAGCTTGTTAGAGATAGGGGATTTGTAGCAGTTGGCTTGTTAGATTATGTCACAATCCCATGAAGGTCCTTGTAAACCGTTAATGTCAGTAGACATGAGACTGTTATGTAACGAATTGGATCAGCTAAACCTAGAAGTTTTGTAACCAATGAATCAACTGACTCAAGTGTATGTTAATTATCTTATGATGGTCATTTATGACCGTTATTCTTAGTAGACATTAAGCAGTTCGCTAGATAGTTGGTTAGTAAATCAGTGAGTTAGTTGGCTCAAGTGTATGCTATTTATCATATGATGGTCGTTAATAACCATTATTGTTAGTACACATTAAGAAGATGGCTTGTTTAGATGGTTGGTAACTAGTGAGTTTTTTGAGCTCAAGAATTGGATGTACAAGTCGAGCAAGGGAGGTGAACACTAACAACGCATTGGTGCTTGCAATGTTAAAACCTTGGCCAAGATGGTGATGCTTTATCTAAGTGATGAAACTGGCCATTTGAATTCCTTTCTCATATTGATTATCTTAATAATATTTGTTCAATGTTTTTTATCGTTAAAAGATTACCTTCCTTTTAGATAAATTAGTTAGATTCTTATTATGTTGAAGAACATTTAGTTAGTTTTCTCCTTCAACTGAAGTAGTTATGTTTTATTTTGAAATGCTCAATTTTTTATCTTAATATAGATCACAATTTATTTTCTTTAAGTATAGAATTAATGGAATATTACATATGGTATCAGAGAAACCAAGTTTGACATTGAACCTCAGGCTTTCCACCTATAAACAAAACTATATACATATGTAGGCACACCATGGTTGAGATAATATGCAAGCGCACTATATACAAAACTATATTCGCAAGTAAATATTTTATTCAAATCCACAATATGAAACACAGAGTTTTACTGGAAGAACACAAGTAACCTTATCTCCTTTAGATAATATCACAAGCAACTACCTACAGAAAGATGCAGTAATCCACAGCATATACATAAAGGAAAGATGACTGATTATATTATGTATGTTCGCAAAATGGTACAATAGTAAGCCTGAGGCTATATTCTAATTCTTCTCTAATGATCCTTATTGTTACAAAAGTTCCCTCATTTATATGAGGGTATACATTGTCACCAAGCATCATGGCTTTTCAGCACATAACTATTAATTAGCACTTTTGTTAACAAAGTGGAAGATAAACAAGTTCAACATTCCTATGTGTTGAATGTACTTATCATCTTTATACATTACAACGTCATTGTTTAGTATCCTCATGTCACTTTCTATCTGGAAATGATTGGATAGAATATGGTTAACACAAAGTGATAATTCTTTATCTCGATCCAACTCTGCTACTGCTCGATTCTTCTCATCACTGAACTCTTGTTTCCACTGTTCCAACAATACTAACTCACCATTACTGTAAAAAGAGGGCACCCTAGGGTTATTCCCATCATCTAGCCTTTGAAGCTCTTTCCTTAATTGATTTGCCAATTCATCATGGGACTTCAAGCAAGCCTCGGCTTCAATTTTCTCACCTGGATTCATCAGACTGTTTCCATTGATCATGCCTTCCAACTGAGACCTGAGCCTTTCATGCTCTTTCAAAGCTTTGACTATTCCAGTGTATGTCTTCCAATAGATTCTTGCAACCTGCACCATACTTTTGAATCTATGCTCAACGACCTTGAGAACTAACTTATCCATCTTTTCCTGTTCCTTTTTTACTTGTCGAGATGTCTTTTCGGCCCTGTTCCTCCAATACACAGCGTCTATCAAGGCATCCATGGCATCTCTATCAAGACCGTATGTCATCCCTGTTTGACTGGTACCTGTATCAATCTGAAGCAATCTTTCTTGCAGCCTCTGTTTTTCTTCATCGGTTTTCTCATATAGGCTTTTGTATGTAGAATTTTCCTGGACCAAAAACTCTATCTGATCTTGGTTCAGTTTAGCGACATCCAAATTTAGTTTGGCAGTTGTTCTAGGGTTACTCTTTCCAACCTGTTGCACCATCAAATGTCCAAAAGCTTCTTCTGTATCAACCAATATAGGTCTTTTATCTTTGGGATAGATAGCCCACTGTAGAAGAGCCTTCTGATCTGGATCATATCCTGATCCTCTAAAGAGTTTATCAATATCTTTTGGCATCATTTGCTTACTTGGGTCCTATTTCTTGAGGAATCCATCAAACAACAAGGCAAAGTTCATGTCCCATCCAGAGTATAATAGCACACCAGCTTCCTTAAGCAATTGTCTTCCCTTCTCAAGTGTCATTTCTCTCATCACAAGATCCATCTCCTCTTGTAACTTTTGAAGTTGCTGCTCTTCTTCACTATTTCATGTTATTCCTAATTTGAGATCCTTTATGTTGATAGAGGAATACAGTGAACTCCTTGGAAGCAATGAAGTCACTATCAGCAATGAAATCCTCATGCTCCAAGAATCTGATGTTAGCCACTTCTCGGACATTCAGTTGTCCTGTTGCCAAGTCTATTGGTGTATCCTCTGCATAATCAGGGGGGTAATTCTCTCAAGGAGTGAATGGAACTATGCCAGATGTGGAAGCAGGAGACATATGAGTCAAAGGCTCTGTATTCCTAATAGTATCAATGTAATCCCTAAAACATGAGGTGGGACTCCCTCAAGTATTTCCAATTCATGCTCCATAAGTTTGTTTGCCAACTCCAAGGGGTCTTCAATCTTTTGTGGCATGTTCTCATCCATTTTCATTCTAAAAATATTCCATTTATAAGCCTGCATTGCTTTCTCAAACTTTATTCGCTTCACTCTCGCCTCTTCTCTGCCAATGTTCTTAATGAGGTCATCCGGTAGGTAAGATTTATGCTCTCCAGCCTTCAGCTTTTGTGATGACCGGGCTATCCTTATGTATCCTTCAAGATCAAAATTGGGCCTTGGATCCCCCATACCCATGCCATAATAATCCAATTTTGTCTGCAGCAGGCCATAACTCTTTGAACTTTTCACAATAAAATCTGAAAATACTAACAACCCAGGTACAATTGATTGTTTCCCATGGCTTGTCAAATGTTCTGTACTCACTATTGATAGTTGCCTCACAATTTATAGACAAACCACTCTGTTAGGGACTGTAAGTGGTAGTAAGTATGGTCTCCCTTCGAACCCGTATACACTGACTTGTGTGTAGTCTGAAAAACAATACCAATCTCCCCAATTGTGTTCAATTGAGGGATCTTCAATGAAATCTTTTGGTCTTAGGAATCTTTGAACCTATGGTGCAAGGGAATGATCACACAAGCATCCCAACAGTCTATATAATGGCTTGACAAAGAACTCCTCAAAATGCCAATATTGATTATTCATATACCTTTGGTCCCATGAAGAAACCCATAGTTGCACTGGTTTTCTCATCCCAGCATTGTCATATGTCCTGACACATAACTCTTCTGGCCATAACCCTTCATCTTGGCCCACATACAATAGCATATGCATAAGTAAGGAATAATGCTTGAAATGAACATTGATGACATCCCCCTTTAACTTTTCTAACCCATGATTCAAAACCTCAACCAAATAAGCAGAAAAATCAAAGAAGCGGGGGTCCTTAGACTGCAAATCGGCACAAATGACCATGGCTGCAATATCCATCAAAGGATGGGCTTTTATCCCTAGCACTTGGGCAACACAGTAATAGGTATACTTGAAATATGGATGGAAAGAGTTGACATCATAGGGAGCTTTGTCATCCTGACCTAGTGGCACTAAGGACCCTACATTCCTAGGTCTATGTATAGGGAGTCTCCACGTTTTGTAAATGTGCTCTAGGTTAAAATATTCACTTGTTAACTTCTTGAGGTCAATCAATTCTTAAAATCCCCAATCCAACTCGAACACGGTGTCAATAACCTCCTTTCTGATTGCAAGAATTGGCTCACCCATGTAGTTATATATGGTCCTGGTTTTAGGGTCATAATTGTTTACCAATGCCTTCATGAGCTCCACATTCATGAATACATTAGCCACAGCTACCCTTCCTAAGTTCAATCGCCATAAATTGTTGATAGGTTGAGGGCAACTCTTCTATTGTACCCATATATGAATAATTCATACCCTCTCAATTCTATCCATATGTCTCCAAGATCCTCAAACTGGTCCTCTAGGCCTTCCTCATCAGCTCTAATCTTCTTGGACCTAAAACTGGATGATGGCCACTGGTCAATCGGGTCCTGGGCCAAAGAACACCCTTCCCTTTTCTATCTTTTAGGTTTTTCTTCTGCAGTGATAGGTTCTTTTCCCTTTCTAGTCTTATTAGTTTTAGATGATGATTCCATTTGAATTTTAAAAAAGAGGTCTATGTGCAAACAACTTACTTGGAATTACTGAGCTTTATCTGTGAATTCGCCCAATTCCTACTTTCAGTTCATCGCCTATGAATTCCTTAATGTTGTGTCCTTTGATGTTGATCCACTACTTATGGCATATTTAATCAGTTGGTAATGGCGGTTTGGACAATGGTCACTCATGCACACATTCGAATTTAATGGTGATGTGACCTTCCATGGGATTTGTTTCTGATTTTCACGGCAATCAATAATCATTTCGATGAGGATATGTCTTTTGATCATTTGTTTCTTTAGTCCATAGATCTCTTTGTTTCTATTGACAATACTTTTGTTTCGAATATTACTTCGATCAAGTATTTTTTCCCTTCATCGAAATACTATATTCGATCAGTATGGCTATCTCCTCATCGAAACATATCTGATATCCATTGGGTCTTATGTCAAAGAAACCTTGGGCTTTGGTGTCCTTTATTTTTCCATCAAAATACTTCTTTCATCAATATCACTATGCCCCATCGATGAATGAGTCTATTATCTCACCGAAGCTTTTCTTTATTTTCCCTTATCGTTCTTCACCGATAAAGTTACACTGGCAAAACCATGCATATCGAGAACATGCCTTTTAACCTCCTTGAAACCTATATCCTCATCGATATCTTTTATCGATGTAGCTTCCTTTTGTCTGATCGATATTATTCTTTCGATGAAAACACTCCTTTCAGTTGGTCCTTTTTATGTTGCACCAATAGTATTATTTCCTCGAGAACTTTTCCCGTCGATGAAGACCCTCTTTACTTTCTTCGATATCTTTTGTCGATGAAGTTATTATCTTTGGTGAGTCCTTTCTGCAATTCATCAGTGTTTCCTTCCTTCGATGGCTCTTATGTCGAAGAAACCTTGGGCTTCGGTGTCCTCCTTTATTTTTCCATCGAATACTTCTTTCATCGATATCACTATGCCCCATCGATGAATGAGTCTATTATCTCACCGAAGCTTTTCTTTATTTTCCCTTATCGTTCTTCACCAATAAAGTTACATCGGCAAAACCACGCATATCGAGAACATGCCTTTTAACCTCCTTGAAACCTATATCCTCATCAATATCTTTTATCGATGTAGCTTCCTTTTGTCTGACCGATATTATTCTTTCGATGAAAACACTCCTTTTGGTGGGTCCTTTTTATGTTGCACCGATAGTATTATTTCCTCGAGAACTTTTCCCGTCGATGAAGACCCTCTCTGCTTTCTTCGATATCTTTTGTCGATGAAGTTTAACCTCCTCAAAACCTATATCCTCATCGATATATTTTATCGATGTAGCTTCCTTTTGTCTGATCGATATTATTCTTTCGATGAAAACGCTCCTTTCGGTGGGTCCTTTTTATGTTGCACCGATAGTATTATTTCCTCGAGAACTTTTACCGTCGATGAAGACCCTCTCTACTTTCTTCGATATCTTTTATTGATGAAGTTGAACCTCCTTGAAACCTATATCCTCATCGATATCTTTTATCGATGTAGCTTCCTTTTGTCTAATCGATATTATTCTTTCGATGAAAATGCTCCTTTCGGTGGGTCCTTTTTATGTTGCATCGATAGTATTATTTCCTTGAGAACTTTTCCCGTCGATGAAGACCCTCTCTGCTTTCTTCAATATCTTTTGTCGATGAAGTTTAACCTCCTCAAAACCTATATCCTCATCGATATCTTTTATCGATGTATCTTCCTTTTGTCTGATCGATATTATTCTTTCGATGAAAATGCATAATCGGTGGGTCCTTTTTATGTTGCACCGATAGTATTATTTCCTCGAGAACTTTTCCCATCGATGAAGACCCTCTCTACTTTCTTCGATATCTTTTGTCGATGAAGTTATTATCTTTGGTGAGTCCTTTTTGGAATTCATCGACGTTTCCTTCCTTCGATGGCTCTTTTATATCGATGATAATAATTATCTTCAGTGATAATAATTATTTTTTTTTATAAAAGTTATCATCATCGAAATTACGATGAATACCAAGCTTTCGACCGACGACTTCTTTGACCGTCGGCAGAGTCCATTGGTTGTCGAATTTTTGATGGGCATGGCATCGTTGACCAATCTGACATCGAGTTTTCAACGGTGGATTTTGTCGACACTTTGACGAAAATTCATCGCAAATCCGACAAACTGCCATCAGAAATCAGCTCCGAATGTACTAGTGCCTTGACAAAAAATTGGAGTAGCTCAGAAGACATTATTTTTAGCCAAGGATACATACTGATGTAAGAAAATTTGTGGAGAGATGCACAATATGTCAAAGGGAAAAGGAAATTAGCACAAATGTAGGGCTATATCGGCCTCTACCTATTCCAAATAGGCCTTGGGAGTCCATTAGCATGGATTTTGTCATGGGGTTATCAAGAACACAAAGGGGTTTTAACTCAGTCTATGTTGTGGTTGACTGGTTTTCCAAAATGGCTCATTTCATCCCTTGTAAAAGCACCAATGATGCATCATATAGTGTAGGTCTATTCTTCAAATAAGTGGTGAGAATCTGTGGTTTTCCTCTCAGTATTGCTTCAAACACAGATAGTAAGTACATTGGATATTTTTGGAGGATTTATGGAGAAAACTTGGCACCAACCTCAGTTTTAGTTCTGCCTACCATTCTCAAATTGATGGGCAGACTGAGGTGGTTAATAGAAGCTTAGGAAACCTCTTAAGATGCCTATCCAAGGAGCATTCTACTTAATGGGATTTGGTCTTAACTCAAGCAAAGTTTTCTTACAAAGATTTAGTGAATAGAAGTATTGGAAGGAGTCCTTTCAAGTAGACTATGGTTTATAGACCAGAGGGGTGTTTGAGTTGAGAGATATCAGTGGAATGAAGAGATAAAGTGTTGATCTGTACAAAGTCGTACCAAAGCAAACTTAGACTATTTACACAAAAAAAAAGGTAAAAATGTATGCCAAAAATGTTGTTCCTTTTCCTTCAATCCTCTCTAACCTTGGAACATGCATGTTTTCCACCTTTTTTACAATTAAATGTATCATTCCCAATTGTTATAACTGCCATATAATCCCTTTGTTAACCATCATAACAACGTTGACAACTTTTTACAATTTTTGTGTTGATAGGTAGAAACTCTACCTAGGATTAACAGTGAGTAAGAAAATGTAATAACTTGGCCCTCCACCATTGAAAATTCATAAAAATGGGTGGAGGGGTCTATGTTGGCATGATTTACAAGATCCCAAGTTGCAAAGTCTAAAGAGGTGGTTTGCATGTGTTTTTAATTTGAATCCGTACAAAGCCATACCAAAGCAAACTCAGATTGTTTACACAAAAAAACAAGGTAAAAATGTGTACCAAAAATGTTGCTCCGTCTCCTTAAATATTCTCTAACCTTAGAATGCATGTCTTCCACCTTTTTAATATTCAAATGCATCATTCCCAAGTATTCTAACTGCCATCTAATCCCTTTGTTAACCATCATAACAACTTTGACAACTTTTTACAATTTTTGTGTTGACAGGTAAAAACCCTACCTAAGGTTAATGGTGACTAAGAAAATGTAATAACTCGGCCCTCTACCATTGGAAATTCATGAAAATGGGTAGAGGGATCTATGTTGGCATGATTTACAAGATCCCAAAGTTGTAGAGTCTAAAGAGGTGGTTTGCATGTGTTTTTAATTTGACAGTCATATTGAAACAATGTGTAACAAGCTATTAAAGTAGCAAATGGTGGGATTTGCTCACACCAATTTATGTTTTGAAATATTTGTTAAGAGTTTACCAAATGAGGGTGAAAAGAGGTCTTGGAGACCTATTACAAGTAGCTTTAGATCAATCTTATGTTATATTCCCTTACTCCACAAAGGATAGGCCCCTTGTACACTAGTCAAGTGTGACAACATGTATCCATGCATAGGTGCATTGTTGAAGTTAAATCATGAAGTTGTCTATGATTTAAAAGGCATTGTGATAGGTTACAACACTTCTTGTAATCTCATATTCAGGTATGCCCAAGTAATTCGCAGGTAGACCCAATGGTAGAAGCTTAGGGATGAAGGTCTAAGTTCACTCTTCGTGTGTTGTTAGTAGCCTTTGGAGAACAATGTGTCTTTCTTCCCCTTGGGTGTATTATGCAGGGGCATCCTTGAGTGCATATAGTCATGTTTTTTTGAGGGGGTCGTTTTGATGTGTTTTGGTAAAAAATATCATTTAAGACCATTTGAGATCTTTTGATCCATTTTGGAATGTTTAAGTGAAAATTTGTCAAAAGATGTAAATGTTGCGAAAAATTGTCAATGTTGTCAAGCAAAAATGTAAAAAGTTGTCAAAGTTGTTATGATGGTTAAAAAAGGGATTAGATGGTAGTTATAATAGTTGGGAATGATGCATTTGAATGTTAAAAAGGTGGAAAACACACATTCCAAGGTTAGAGAGGATTGAAGGAGAAGGAACAACATTTTGGCACACATTGTTACCTTTTTTCCTATGTAAACAACCCAATTTTGCTTTGGTACGAATTAGTAAAACCTGAAAATCAATTGGAGAAGTTCAAGGATTGTCTTACCTTTCTTTTTCTTTTGGTTTGAGAAGATTTCATTGAGTTTTGAAGGAGATATTACAATTTTTGAGTTGACAGGTAAAAACCCTACCTAGGGTTAATAATGAGTAAGAAAATGTAATAACTCAACCCTCCACCATTGGATATTCATGAAAATGGGTGGAGGGGTTTGTGTTGTCATTTTCTACAAGATCACAAAGTTGTAGAGTCTAAAGAGGTGGTTTGCATGTGTTTTTAATTTGACAGTCATATTGAAACAATGTGTAATAGGTTGTTAGGGTAGCAAATTGTGGGATTTTGTCACACCAATTTATGTTTTGGAATATTTGTTAAGAGTTTACTAAATGAGGGTGTGTTATGAGGTCTTGGAGACCTAAAATACAAGTTTCTTTAGATCAATCTTATGTTATATGCCCTTTATCCACAAAGGATAGGCCCCTTACAGTAGTCAAGGGTGGCAACGTGTATCCATGCATTGGTGCATTATTGAGGACAAGTCATGAACTTGTCTATGATTTAAAAGGTCTTGTGATAGGTTACAACCCTAATTATAATATCATATTTAGGTATTCCTAAGGAATGCTTAGGTAGACCCAATAGTAGAAGCTTAGGGATGAAGGTCTAAGTTCACCTTGGTATATTGTTAGTAGCCTTTGGATAACTATGTGTTGGAAGCCTTATTTCAATCCTTCCTCTACATCAATATGAATGAAATACTACAATGATCTGAATGTAACTTAAAATAATATAACAAAATAAAATTTATCCATCTTGTGAGAGCATGAACCAAAACTACCAACTCCAAAACATGAGTAGATAATTAAGCTCATGTGATTTGCGTTTTTATAATTCATATGCAACTACTCTACCCTCCTACATAAGTATGACTCCAATACCATCCGAAGATACATTAGTGCACATTGTCAACTCTAATGTTAGAATTTGTCCTGCTAAAATAGGAGCACTAGTGACACTCTCCTTAAGAGTCTAAAATGATCTCTCACATTGCTTGGTCCAAATAAACTTCTTCCCTTTCCCTTGTAAGAAAGTGATGGGGTGTGAAATCCTAGATAAACCCTTCACAAATCTATGATAATAACTTGTGAGAGTTATAAAACCCAACCTTTGAAACATTAGTGGGTGCTAACCACTCCACTATAGATCTAATCTTTGATGGATCTATTGAGATACCATTAATAAAATAATGTGTCTTAAATATTGAATCTTAGTTTAAAAGAAAGAACACAACAAAATTGACATATAAATAATGTCTTCTCAAACATTACAAAACATGTCACAAACGTTCCTCATTCTCCTCTTTTTGAGAATGGATCAGATTATCATCTAAAAATACTAGTGTGGCCTGATTAAGGAAGGTACAAAATACCCTATTCATTGGACTCATGAACATCATAGGGGCATTCATCAACCCCAAAGGCACTATTGTAAACTCATAGTGGCCATAACAACTTTAAAAAGCAGTCTTACAAATATTGAACTCAACAATCCACGACCCTAGAATACAGGTAAACTTGCCTCAAGTTTTTTATCAATAATAGGTTGATACACTACAATGCTCCCACGCCTAGACTTGTAATAATGTAATACCACAACTAAGAGACTAAGCACACATATATGCCATTGTATGCAACTAATAATACAACATATCTAGCACACACAACCCTCAAACATATACCTGGTTGTCAAAAATCACATCCTCCAATACCTAATCCCAACCCATTGGAAATCCATTGCCATATTGATCAAGAACTAGTATACCAACCACAACACTACTAAAAACAACTATGTATTTTTTGTACATGTCCATCATCGTACCCTATTAGATCTCATAATATTAATTGATGCCCAAGTCAATTGTGTCACATTCAAACAATCTGAAGAGAGTTGCAATACTCAAAAGACACTCATAAGTAACACCCTCTCCATGAATTGGGATCTGGGCAATGTGCCAAACATCCTCAAGTGTCATAGGACCCTCCCCAGTCAGTAAATGGAACGAACTCATCTTTGTGTGTCATCACTCCGAAAGTGCAATAATCAAACCCAATTTGACCTAATCTCAAGCATAAAGAAAACATGATAGAGGCTAATCACATGCAAATACTCTTGCTTGACATCATCTGGTTGTTGTTGCAAAGATAAGCATTTAGGCCCATTCCCGTGAGTGCGTAAGACAAGAAGGGTCATTTGAGTCCAAAACACACATTATATTGGGTTAGGCATACCATATGACCTAATTGACCAATCAATTTGACCAATTTCCTAGCTGGCCTATCATTTAAAACCCTAAAAAGAAAACGTGACACAGTTAAACTTTGCACAATACTTATATCAAATGCGATTCTTTAACATCAATTGCACAACTCTAATAGCAAATGTGTAACATTTAAGTCAAAGGATCCATTCATCAGTCAAATGTGTAAGATAATCCACATAGGTGAAATAGAGTATATGACAAATATCAAATGTGAGATTTGAATGGCAAATGTGGAACACAACCCACTAATTCTTGATTCGCACGAGAATATGCATAAAATTTAAATTTTAAATGACCTAGACCTAATTTTCAAAATGAAATTAATGTGTCAAAATGAGAAGTACAATTTGATCACTTACCTCGCCGCCTGTGCCAGTTGCCATCTCAAACATCCAAACTTGCTCCACATGATGGAACTCTCATTTGATGCCCAACATAGCTCTGCAACAATCACTCAAGGGCTCTTTGCTCTCTACAAATCCTCCAAGCTCACGATGCACACATGACCAAATGAAATCCTAAAATCCTTATTTATAGGTCAAGTTTGCCCTAGAGGAGATGCCTAATGTACTGGTTGTGGTCCCTTTTGACTCTCAAACCTCACAAGTTGACCCTATGGACCCTATTTTTTGACGAGAGCATTTTTTTCAGACTTCATATCACATTATTGATAAATTGACCTTAAAAAAAAAAAAATTCACTTAATTTTCTCGAGGGGACACCACAATACCTTGTCGCCATTGGGGCAAAATTTTATCAATTTTTTTGAAACAATGCTCAAAACCGCATTGTCTCAAAGAGAGACAAAATTTAGACACCTAAAATTCTCATGTGCTTGTGAATGCTAATTTTACTAATTATTTCTCTTTGTTATTTAAATAATATTATTTAATTAATTGAACACCATTCCTCCACTTCAAATTCAAAACTCAAAATTCCCTCCAACTTCATAATTAATTATTTAATTATCCTCTAAAATTAAATAAATAATTTAATTAATCCCTTTTTAACATACTTTAATCAAATAATCTTTATTATTTAATTAAATCAATTTCTATTATTTTCTTATAATTAAATAATTAGTTGTTAATTATTTAATTAACTGACTATATCCTCTCAATTCAATAAATCTCTTAATTTATTTAATTTCTCGCATCTCAAATTTTAAATTTCTCCAAATGAAATGGTAATTTCATTTATCCTCCTACAACACATGTCTAAAATGACTAATTATCCTCTTCTCTCTAACTGCCACCAACTCTCGGTTCCACTAGTCACTTGTCTCCCCCAACTCATTAGTCACCTTTTTCGAACAAGTTAGACAACCCACCTTTAACGAATCACTTTTTCTTACTAACTCATATGTTCACTAACTAAGTCAGTGAACTGAGTTAACTTGTCAATCAATCTCAGTTACATGGGTGAACATATCCCAACTAACTTGTCACAATGATCCTCCACCATCGATCTTTCTGTTGAATTCACAATCTTGATTGTCAATTTGAATCTAAAAACTCTATAAATCAATCCTCAATATCCTACCAACAACCATGATATTTGAATTGAGAGCCATCCCACACAACATAAGAAGGAGGAGAGCAATTGAGGCACTCGTATGATTTTGAAACTTTGGTTCTCTTTTATTTATTTAGTTTATATTCATTTGTTGAATTAATGAGCTTCCTTCGTTGTATGATTAGAGATTATTGTGATAGATTTTGAGTTAGTGGTTGCTCCTATGGTCTTTCATATTCCCTTCTCATTTTCTAGTCATTATAGTAGTCAATGAAAGCATGTGATGAAACATGAAACAAATTGTGATAAACAATTTAACAAATCAGACCATTGTATAATTGTAATACCCTAAAATTGGTCATCTAAACCATGGGCCCCTAATCTCGACAACATCACCAAGGTCCTAACCAAAGGCAATTAAATCAATCTTGAGCACATTAATTAATTCTTTAATCATCAAATGTCACATGGAAAATTAAATACTCAATATTAATTAAATATTTATTTAATTAATTAAATCATTCCAAGAATATCATTTTGATCAATAATCCTATTTAATTTATTAAATATCCTAGCATATTTAATTAATTAATAAATTTGCCATTTAATCATGCAAAAAGGAATTAATTTATCATAAAAGAGGAATTAATCGCAAAGCAAGAGTTAAATTGAAAATAAAATAAAAGAATTGAATTGAGAGAAATCAAACTTGAGATATTCTTCTAAATTGAGAACCTGAAATCAGAAAAAATAATTAAAAGGAATTTAATCATTCTCTAAAATTGGAACTCAAAGCTTTTGAGAAAAAGAAGTTCAGTTGCATTGAAAAGACTCTTTTCTTGAATAAATCAAAGAATTATCTATTTTTATCACAAATGCATGGAATTCATTAAATTATATTTCCAATGCAAACTCAAACTTCTTTTCTGAATGCATTTCAATTAAACTATAATTGGAATCTATCTCAAGGTTAACTGAATCTGATTTCTCAATTATTTCAATTAATCCTAAATTGTGTTTTTTCTTGATCTCTCTTGTGATTCTCTATAAATTCAGCCTTCAGCTCTCATTCAAAACACCAGATTTATTGTTATTATACACTTTTTGCTCTGGAGTCATTGAATATATTGTGCTTGCTTTTTGAGATTATTTGCATCTTAGTTTAGCCTTTTCCATATTTAGTTTATTCATATTGCTTAAATTATTCATCCATCTTGCATCCATTTAGTTTAATCTCATACTCATATAGATTAAATCCTTCATCTTGGTGTAGTCTAGTCACTAGTATTGCTTATACAAATCTGAGAGCAATCTTATACTCGCATCTTTTAGAAGGCAATTAGTCGATTTGTTATGGTTTTCATATTCATGCTTATATCTATCTAACCATACATATAATGACTTAATTGAAGTGTTGTGTCTTGCAACTTACAGACTTATTTCACTTTTTCACACACACATTTATGGCACCCACTGTGGGGCAGAATCCTACTTTTTTTTTGGCCTCCAAGACTAATTGTTTATTTTTTTTATTTTTATTTTTTTCAGATTTTTGACTTTTCAGATTTTTTCTTTACAGTTTCTGCATATTATCGTATGATATTTCCTATATGCCAGAATGAAAAAATTAAATTATCGTACGATCCTGTACAAATTATCGTACGAGTCGGTGAGAATTGTCGTACGATTTTGTATTTTTTTGGTTAAAAAGCAAGTTTCATTCTTCGGGTTTTCTGTTCAATTTTGATTACACTGACGTTGACCCTGGTTGGTTATCTATTTATCTAAAGAATTTTCACAGCCTAATCGGTTTTTGCAGAATGCTTGTCAAAGACTATGCTTGTCGCACAAAGATAATATGACTATTGATTCGTTGTCTTTGCAGGTTGCCTGAGGAGATTCGAGCAAACATTGTGTATTCATTAAATTCATTTTTTTAGGCACCTAACTTGCTATCTGGTTAAAGAACAAATCTGTATATTGTGTTTTAAGAAAATTCTGAGAGGTAGGAGAGTATTCTCTTGTCTTTATAGACAATCAGAAATCCAGACCCTTAAGACATTTTCTTTAAGTTTGAGATTTGTACATCTTTAGAGGGCCTACCCTCCCGAGGAGATAATAACTCTATAGCCATTACGACCGGTGAGAGGGGAATGACCCAAGTGGGAACGTCTAAATGCCAAGTACTCCAATCCACTATAAAATAAACGTGATTTGATGAAAATCAAGTCAACGGCAATGCTCGGGAATAGCTCTCCTTTGTACCCTCGGGTATATTAAACCTTGGTTTTCAAGGCTGGGAGACCTCTTAATTGAGTTTATACCTCGACACGCTGAATAGATCCCTTACTAGTTCCAAATTAAAATTAGAAGCTACTTGGTTCACCTCCGAAAGGGGGGATAATCTTTGTGCAAGAGAGATAGTAACTCTCCCAAGATACTTGTCATTTCGTGCCCCCATTAGTGTTTGGAGTCGGCTAATATGCTGTTGAGAATCCATTGCGTGAGACTCAATGACCATATTCTGATTAGCTATTGGGTGTGTACCTGAGTCTACAAGCAAAGGTTTTATTCTCTCACCAAATTCCATAGGCTTTGCATGTTGTGATTGGAGTTATTATTCATATTACATGTTTTCATCCCTCAAACTAAAATTGGAATACCAAAACTGGAGAAAACAAGAAACAACTCAGTGATCAAAAACTCTATCTGTGTCAAAACTAGTCTATCCTAGTCGAAACTCTATCTATGTCAAAACTAGTCTATCCTAGTCGAAAACTTTGTCTGTGTCAAAACTAGTCTATCCTAAGTCAAAACTCTGTCCAAAACTAGTCTATCCTAGTCAAAACTCTGTCTATGTCACAAACTAGTATACCTTAGCTGTCAAAAACTCAATCCACCCCTAAACCGCTCATCATCAGTCAGCAATCAAAAACTCAATCCATCTCAAATCTAGTCATACTCAGTCATTGAAAACCCAGAATTTTGCCTTTGTCCAGAAAACAGTCGTACGAGTCTTCTTATCTATCATCCCAGTTCATATTCTGTGTCGTATGATATTCCATCAGTCCTAACAGTCTGTCATTTGAACCTTCATCCTATGTCATACGAGCTCTAATTGTTTGTCGTCCGGTTCTGAGAATTGTCGTTTTACCTTGCATCTTGTGTTGTACGATAACCTTTTGCACTGAATAGTCTGTCGTTCCAGACATACCCATCTTTCGTACGGTACTAGGCAGAAACTTGTACGAAACACTATTGTCATTATCCTGAAGCTAGCATACTATCGTTTGGTCCTATAAAACCTGTCGTATGGATCTCTGATTTTGTCAATCCAGAACAATGAAACTTGCCTAAAACAGTCTACAACAACCATTAAAGTGGTTATCATCATTCTGAGCATAAACAAATCAAAACAGTGTACCTCTGCCATTTGGGTTGCACAATTTTGTCGATTATCTTTCAGCTAGTTCAATCAACCATTTATCAAACTTAAGTCACTCAGATAATGTATTACACAAGATAGATCATTCCTGAAACCAGACTGAGTCTTAGTCACTTCTCTTAAATCAAACTAGGTAACTTAAATAAACATCTTACACAGGATAGATCTTTCCTGAAACCAGACTATATCTTAGTTGCTTTTTCTCAATCGATACATTAAACAAACAACGAGCTCCAAATTTGATCTTGACTTCTGCATCACAAACAACTCTAGGTCGCATCAATCAATAAAAATGCCTTCTCAAACCAGAAGCTCTTCTAAAAATTCCGACAAAAGTAATAAGCCCATGGCTACCTTGGCCCTACAAATTCAAGATCGCAAGAGAGAAATATATGACATTCAAGCTCAATGAAAAGATTCAATGACCCCTCTTGAGATAAAATTTCATGATATCAAGAACACTAGAATTCAAGAAATGCTAAAACAATTACATAAGATGAAACAAAAAGTAATTGAAAATCAAAATCCAAATCTCATACAAGATCACAAGGCATCTTCACCAAGACAAAAAGACATCTATTCCCTAGATAGATAGTTTACACCTTTGGGGCAATCTATTGAGTTAGCTTTGGGAGAGCTTCTCAACAACAATCTTATCATATTACCTAAAAAGACCACATGGGGATGTGAAGTTTTGAGTAAATATTGTGCATACCATAGGCATAACAAACATAAGACCTCAATGTGTATGGAATTAAAACATAAAATTCAAGACCTCCTTGATGATGGTGTTATTAAAATCGAAGATCCTAATAATTCACCTAAAGAGAAACCAGATGTCATTACCAATCATGATCAAAATGATGAACCTGTGTCTAGCAATGGCCCATATGTGGCCTCCATCTCTTCCATGATGCCTCCATCTCCTAAGGCTTCTCAACAACAATCCATACCATATTCCTCAAAGGATGAACCTAATGATGAAACTTCTCATGTTGATCCTCCAGGGCTATCTCAAGGGCCATCCCATCCAATGGTTGAAAAAGATCTTACCTCCCTGGAATCCCATGAGGATCCCATTATACCTTTCCATTTCTTCCAAGATGATCCCCTTCCATCTCAAGAGAAAATCATATTTCCTAAGAAAGATCATGATGCCTCTTCTACCTTTTCAAATGATCCTATTCAAAATGAAGAGTCAAATACTCTATCCAATGACCCTCTTCCATGTCAAGATCAAAGTATACCTTCATCTCCTTGTCATAATCTTCCACGTTCACCTCAAGGATCCATCATGCCTACAAATCCCTCTCATGATCCTGGAAGTCAAAATATTTATAAACGTAAAGGGCTAGACCTTCACAAGCAAGAACCCATCCATGTTAAAGAAACTATTAAGGGTCATGTCCTCAGTGACATTCCTCAAGATGGTGGTATCCCTACTAAACCAAAATCTAGGTACACGCCTTCCCCTTCATCTCTTCTATCCATTTTAGGACCCTATATTCCTCCATCTCTTGTGCAAGATCAACAAAGGCGTACATCTTCGCATACGTTCCATCCTTCTAGAAAGACACAGAGGCTCACTGAGAAAAAGAAAGCAAAATCAAAAGCTATATGGGTTCCTAAGGCACTGGTAGAAGCAATGCGTTCCAAGAAACTACAAAAGAATGGAAAATCAAAAACCATGTGGATCCCTAAACATCTCCTTGAAGCACAATTGTCTAAAGAAAAATCCAAATCCACAACCAAGATTGTTGTTCCTCCATTCAAACCTTCCAAAACCATTTCTCCATCACCTCTTTCATCTATTTTGGATCCTCATGTCCCAAAATCCTTGGTTGTTCCTCGATCCAAATCTCACAATTTGAGATCAACTTTTCCTCCATCAATCCATCATCCCTCAAGATGTGTGCCAATGGTGATCCCGCAAACATTTCCATTTGCTCATGCACCAAACTTTCAATATTTGATCCATTATCCAACGCCTCTTTTTCATCCTTCCATTCCCCTTATCCAATCTTTTGCATAAGACTTTACCCTAGTTTCATTGCAAAATCAAAAAAAAAAAAAAAGGAAATCAACATTGGAGATGCTGGACATGTACACTTAGCTGAGTCCTTCTTGGAAAGACATCTTTATGCTGGACCAATGAACTACCAACACAAAAATCTCTGACCCTATGAACAACATGTACCTTCAACGATATCATATCTAAGGGCTGGGTTAGTTCAGGTTTTTCATTCTACATTGCATATCATTTTATTCAAAGCACCGCATCACATATAGTTTCTTTTTCAAATGCATTGCATTCACAAAATTCCTGCATTTGCATATAGAAGCATTAATAAAACAAGGCAGTTGTCCATGTTTATCATTTGTTTGCATTCAAGACAAACAAGGGTCATCTCCTTTCTTAGATATTCAAACATGAAGTCCTTGAGGTCATAAGGTCATTCATTTTTAACATTACCCTATGACGACGCTTTACTTATGGTTGGGTAGCGATTTCACTTTTTGAGACTTGTTAACCCAAAATCTATCAATTGCTATATCTCAAACACATTAAACAATCTCTAATTCATTCTAGACACCTAGTTGATCATATGACTAGTGAAAAATCTAAAATTCTACTTTAGCGTCGCTGTAATTGTCACAACCAAGTAGGTTTCATTACTTACAAGTCAAGGCAAAAAGAAAAGAAAAGTGCTCAGCCAAATATTCATCTCAAGGCAAAAGAGAAATGATATATAACTGAAACATCACACATACAAGTGCGACAAAAATCTTGACTATGGGAACATGTGAGTAACTCCATCAGGGTTATGGACGCCTACTGGCAATGGAGCAATATTCGAGAAATTACAGTCTATAGCCTCATCGGAGCTCTAAAAGCTTGCTAGCAGCGAGGCTCTATTCGGGATGCTTTTGAAGTTAGAATAATCCACGTAGCTAGTCATATAGGATGCTAAGGATCTTTAGTGAACACAAGAGCGGGAATTAACTCATTTGCACTCACATAGGCAAAAGAAGATCAAAGTTTCAAGAACCAATGGGGAATTTTTATGCATCTCCATTTGTAAATCCTAGTCACTAAGTGTGGTAATTTGGATGTTCCAAGGGACCTTATGGATCGATTGACTGCTTATCTATGAAATATTTTGTACCTCCAATTCAATTGGTGTATTGCAAAGTGCTAAACAAACATAGTCATCCTTGTTCAAATAGGAAATGCATCTTCATCATGCATATTGCATTAATATAGATCATATCGAAAATCATTATCTCCACATGCATTCTGCATATCATCATGTCATATAGGTTTGCATATTGGGGGCATAGCTAGAAAATCCTAAAAAAAGTCATAAAATGTCCTGAACAAACTCCTAAAAATCATAAAATGTCTTGGAAAAAATCCTAAAATTCAAAAACTTGCAAAATCAAAAACTAAAAAATCCAAAGCAAGAAAGCATAGACTATCCTTCAAACCAAATCAACCACAGACAAACTCTCAAAGTCTGCAATCAAACTTATTGCATGTCTTGTTAATCAATCTATCAAACTCTATCAAACATCAACATGTCTTATACAAGGAAGGGTACACTCGAAACTAGACAAATCGGTCTTATACGGGGTACTTACTCTTTGAAACCAGGAATTCCTATCAATGATCATCAAATCAAAACAATGACATCGATCAGTATGGCTGCTGGATTTTATCCAGGTTCGTCTTATCTCCTGTACTGAAGTGTTGCATCTACGCTTTTGCTTATACATAAATTTTAGTCGCTTTTGTGACATTCTGGTTCTTTTAGAACCCTCATGGCCTGAAACTGATCAATGTCCTAGTCTTAGGGTAATCAACTGAGCAAATTATGTGTCCTAAGTAGTATCAACCGAGTCATCATTCTATTAGTGATACCCGGTTGTCCAATCTGAGTCAGTCACCTGTCTCCTAACTACTGAAGAGTTTTATCACTGAGTACACAAGAAGCACAACATTACTGAAAACAATCACTAAACAGTTTGAGCTATGCATGGAATTTTCTTTGTGTGCTGTCTTTTATATTGGTTTTCGATTATTATTCCCTCTGAGTAACTTGAGGAAGTCTATCTTGACTAAGAGGAGCAAGGATTGGGGGCATAATATTTTCTTTGTTTTTTGCTTGTAGGAATGATTCTGATGATCTGGAAACATCTAATCAACTGGGTGTCTGTGATAAGAGCCTTCACATCAAGGTGAAATCACCACACATACCTCGACTCCGCTTATTTGTATGCTACGGGGAGGTTGGCATCATTTCTTTGTCTGTTTTGAGGGAATTTCTTTAAATGTGCAATCCGGGTCCATGTGTAATCTGTCCAAGGATATGAACGAAAAAAGGGTCATTGTGGATAAGATAATTAATATTGCACATGAAAAGGAAGGAACTCTATTATGCCTGCTATGTTTGTAAACGCTCAATGATGAACATTAAGCATTTCAAATCCAGTGACTAGCTTTTTAGGTTGCATCTCATTTTGCATTTTGTGCATTTCAAGCATTTTTTGCATGATAACTGTGATGCTAAAAATGTTGTTAGTATAAGAGGCATACACATATAATGAGACAATAAAAACATAATTGAAAAACTAAATCAAAGATGCAAACCATAAGCCTTCCTTGAAATGTCTCATTTTCCTCTATTCTTGAGGACCTTGAAGGTGTTGGATTGATGGGCTCTCAGCGGAGCAATGACCTCCAAAGTGGCAACTCAAGAGTTGAGTAGCTATTTGATCATGATTGACTATGGAGGTGATATGAAATGCATGATGTAAGAAACTAGATTAACATGCTATGATCAATTCCAAATCTAAATACTAGATAATTGAAATGCAAATTGCCTATAGTAATGATGCCTAAATTGATATGAGATGGGATCCTTATTGCTCCAGAATGAGGGGTATTTATAGGAATTCCAAGGTCAAAGCTGAGGTGGCAGGAATTGACGGTCTAGATCTGATCTGAAGATATCAAGGGCCAAGATTGAGGAAGTTGGAGAAGAGGTTGGAGGGAGGGACACTTGTCATCTCTATGGTGACAAGTGTTAAGGAGCCTTGCTCATGAGAGGGCAAGTGTCCAAGGGAGGAGACATGTGGCAAAAGTGCCATGTGTCTCAAGGAGAGAATATCCACACCATGAGAGGTTAGGATAAGGAGGTTAGAATGTGCAAGATAGGATAGGGTTAGTTAAACCTAGGATTAGGTAGAATGGGTTAGGTTAGGGGATGGTTAGGTTAGGTGGTTAAAGTTAGGAGCCATGTGCTCATTTGAATTTAGAAATTCAAATAATTGGAAAATGGTAATTAATCTCAACAAACTTGATTTTGTTAATCTTAATTAGGGATTAGAAGAATTGATTAGTATGGAGAGACATTAATTAATTGAGAATTAATTAATCAAAGGGGGATATGAGATGAACTATATAAATAAATCATTTACTAGTAGATGAATAGAGAAATTAATTAAATTGCTTGTGAATTCAATTAATTGGGAAGGGGAATTAATCAAATAACTGCATATTTAATTAACTATCTTCAGACCATTTTTAGGTGTATACATTTTGCCCCTCTTTGAAGCGACATGTGACGATGCGTTGGTTCAAACAAAGCTCAATTGATGATGTTGTTGATTTGATAGAATGCAGATTTGTTCTTGATTTGATGCAGATTTTGTTTCGATGTGATACTGATTTGATTAGGAGATGATAAATCTCGATATGATGCGGATTCGATGTTGGAGATGATAAATCTCAATATGATGCAGATTCAATGTTTGAGATGATATGATGCCGATATGATGCCCTAGATGCTGATTGATAGATATGTGGTACGATGATGCCCCCTCGGGAGATCAATTGAGATAATTGACCTTTGGAGTTTTTGGATCTTTGCGAAATTGATTTCCTGATAAACTAATGGATGATTCCTGCAACTGTGGTTGATGAAAGTGCGAGTTCTTCGATCACTTTGATGTGGTTTTTGATGTGATGATTGATAGAGCTTGATTGAATTGATAAGATTGATTAGATTTATGAGATTGAGATCAAGTCTGGTTTCAGGAATGGCACCTCCTGTATAAGACAAAGATGATCAAAGCGTCTGTTTTCAGGAACAATATATCTTGTATAAGACTTGATCAAAACGTATGGTTCCAGGAATGATTCATCCTGTATAAGACATGATAGAATGGATCAGATGAGATGGATTGATAAAATTGATAAGATTAATTAGATAAAGAACTGACACTTTGTTGATATCATGTTGCAGGAAGATGCAAATAACTAATGTTGGCATATTTGAGGGGGTAGCATAAGATTCGCGTTGGGTTCTTTCCAGATTAAAAAAAAATCCATTCACCCCCCCAAAAAGATTTTATTTATGCATGCATGTATTTTCCAAAAAACAAAATACATAAAAAATAAAAATAAAAATTTATTTATTTTTTATTTTGATGATTTTTCTGATTTTTTGCAATTTTCAAAAAAATGTCTTATTTGCAATTTTTTTGGGGGGAGGGGGAGCCGGTGGTGCGGAGGCGGAGGGCAGAGCGGAGGAGAGGAGGCTCGGCGGCGGCCGCGGGTGCCACCGCAGGCGCTGCGAGCGCCACCGCGGGCGCCGCGAGAGGCGCCTTGGGCGCCACCGCAAGTGAGCGGGGGGGGGGGGTTTGATTTTTCGATGAGTTTTTCGTTTTTTTTTTTTTTTCGATTTTTCGATGAGTTTTTCGATTTTTTGATTTTTCTGGCAATTTTTGACGATTTTTTGATTTTTTTTCAATTTTGATGATTTTTGATTTTTTTTTTCGATTTTTTTTTATTTTGATGATTTTTCAATTTTTCCGATTTTGATGAGTCTGATTTGATTTTTTTTTCGATTTTTGATGATTGCTGATGATTTGATTATTCTGATTTTTTGATTATTCTTGATTTATACTTGACTTGATTATTCTGATTTTTTTTTGATGATTTGATTATTCTAATTTTTTGATGATTTGATTATTCTGATTTTTCGCTTCGCGTCTTAGTGGTCACACTGATATGAGACAATGATATATTCATGTACACACTCTTTTGTGATGAGATATTGATGATTCCCACGATGTATATTTGTGATGTATCTCATATATTTTGTGATATCATTGTACCTTGGACATTGATTTTATTTTGATGATATGATATGCAGTCGATCCTATTCGCTCTATATGACCTATGAGATGATGGATGCATTTTATTTGGTATATGATTATGATGTGCAGTTACTCTCATGATGTATGCCTTAATTTCTATATGCTTATGAATTCTAGATGATGAATATATGATGATGCAGTATTTACATGATGTATGCAAATATGTATGGTGATGCTTATAATTTCTATGTGATGTTTGTGCGATTGCAATGCTTTCTATGTTTATGATGTTTTTTTATGCATGGATGCAATGCAATGCAATGGTGTTATTTTATATGATTTGAGATTTGATGAATGTCATGCAATGATCCTACTAAATGAATGAATGAGTTTATGCTTTATATGAATGATGCCTTGGTATGCAATGGTTACATGAGATGAACTAACTTATCATGCAGGATGAATGAATTGATTATTTTTTTTATTGTCCAATGTACTCAATCATGTAATAAGAGAGATAACACCATGTTAGCTTTGGCCTTGGAAAAGATGAGCATTGTGATCCCATGCAGAATGAAATGCAAATCTATCGTAAAATGCAATGCAATGCAGTGATCAGACCGGTCATGGAGTCATTGCTTTGTTTCATCATTGAGCCTTTAAAATGTGGGAAGTGAGTGCAAACATCAATGGTATAATTGAACCATGATGACCTGAGCACTACTTTCCTGGGTTTTGATATTGCAAGTTAGCACAAGCATCGAGGTATAATTGAACCAAGATGACCGCAGTGTTGCTTGCGTAAAACAGGCAGTATTAACCATTTCTATATGCAAGTCCGAAATGTCTTCGATGATACTCTGATGATCATTTCATTAGACAACTTTACACATATTAATGATTAATTTACAGACAGTAGACAAGAAAAATATCATGTTCCTTCCTCGTTCCTCTAGTCAAAGACATCCTGGAGTTACTCAGAAATCATGATAGCGAAAATCCAAATAAAATAGTTGAACCATTATTGCCAAAGTGTTAAAATCATGAGTCAAGATATATCATCCATTGATATGTGTTTTGTCATGTTTAGATTGATATGTGATAGTTAATGGTTGACAATGTGATCTTATGTTCAATGTTGGATGTATCTCAGTTTTTCGCTTGACAAGCATTGTCTAACTGTTGTTCTACCTGTTTGATTAAGCTCGAAACCGATTGGAAATTTTTTGCCCCCAGCTAGGTGTAGGATTTTGCCCCAAGCTTAGAAACAATTATGATATACCCCGTGATCCAAACCATGACGGGAGATTAGCTGCAATGGCTATGTTTGCAAAAGCTTTATGATGGATATGAAATAGCGCTGATGGAAATGAATGTAAGCTGAAAGATGCATGAACTAATAGACAAAAGAGCTTGCTGACAGATAGCGCCTGTTTGTCAGGTTTTCACCATCTGTTTTTATTGCACTTTTTCTCATATTTTGATTTTTTTTATTATTTTCTGCTTTTTTTTTTACTGTTTTTGGATTTTCTGCTTTTTCACTGTTTTTGGATTTTCTTAGACATAAAACTTCTTCAGATGCATGCTATTGATGGGTTCCTCGAGCTGATCCACGTCTTGTGTTGATAGCTGATATGCTCCTGACCCAAATACTGTTGTGACCACAAATGGACCTAACCAGTTTGGTTCAAATTTTCCTTTCTTTTCTCGATCTGATTGATTTCGTGGATTTTTCTTTAGTACTAGATCAAGTCCCCATTGGCAGAAAGGCCAAGATGTTGCTAAAGCATGAAGTTCTTGTGTTGGTGCATGGATCAAATTTCCATGTATCTGACATTGTTTGCATGTTTTAGCTATCTGAAAAGAATCTCGTTCCATACTCGGCCAATAATAGCCCAAGCGTATGAATTTTTTTGAAAGGGTAAGACCACTTGAATGAGTGCCACAAATGTCGTTATGGACTTCATTTAAGGCCTTCTCAGATTCTTCTTGTTCGAGACATCTTAAGAGAGTACCGTCTAGACCTCGTTTAAATAGGGTATCCATGACGAGAGTATAATGGGAGGATTGGCGAATAAAGTTTCTCTTTTGGTTCTTTGATAGGTCAAGAGGTAAGGTGTTATCTTTTAGGTATGTGTAAGTTTGGCCATAGCGGGAGGAATCATGTCCAATAAGTTGGCAGATGGTTTGGGAATCCGGACAATTATGAGAAGGGTATGACAACTCTTCAACCAGGAATTCATAACGCTCTTGATTTTCCTATGTTTGCAATAGAGAAGCAAGTGTTTCCATGGCATCTACTACTTTGTTATCATTTCTGGGAATCTTCTCAAAAGTGATTTCAACAAAATATTTCTTGAAATCATCCACCATCTTTTTGTAAGGCATCAACTTTTCATCTTTTGTTTGATAGTCATCATTGATTTGATTAATGACAAGCTGAGAGTCTCCAAAGACTTGAAGTTGTTTAATGTTCCATTCTGTAGCCATTTTGATAAATAGAATGTCTGCTCCTGATTGTTGTGTTCCTCTATTGATGTTTGCTCCTAGACTGATATTCAGGTGATGTATTATAAGATCTGGATCGAACCCTGGAATGTCTGCATATGAACAAGTAAAATTGATTTGCCATCTTTTGAAGGATTTCAAATATCTTTTCCTTGCTGGTTCTGATAAAGAGATTGCTGCTGGATGTAGATCGATTGTGTCAATGATAACTGCTGGTTCTATTAGGATAGATGACTTCTCCTGATAGTACACATGTAAGGTGTCAAATCTCCCATCTTTTGACGCCTAGAGGAGGTTTTCACCGATAGACGTGTCCTTTATTTTTACTTTTTCCTGGTCTAATGTTGCCAATAAATGGTTTTTGGCATTATACCTGATATTGTTTTCTTTATTTTCATTTTTGCGACTAGGAGATTTGGCACCTATTTGACTTGAAGATACGTTAGCGAAATCCCTGGTGAAAGTTGTTGTAGGTTTGATTTCATTAAGATATAAGGATATGGCATGGTCATTAGGTAAGGTATCAATGTCAACATGTCCTTCATTTTCCCAGTCCATAGGTTCAGGATAGCTTAAGGATAAAGGATCTTCAGGTTGATATGTTTCAGAGATATTGGGAGTCATGATAGAGATGTCAGAGCTTTCAGTAGGTATTTCCATGTCTAGGACGATACTCTCATTAGAATGACCTCGCGCAAGAAAATCCTGATCATCCTCAGTTAAGTCCATGTCAGTCGTATGTGATTCTGATTCAAGTAGGCTAGTTCCTAACGTTTATTATGCATACGTGTGAACTACATCAACACCTACATCTACTTCTTCCCTTTCAATTTCTAGTTGCTCTTGTTTGTTGTTCCATGATAATGAATATTCTTTGTTCCCTTGATCTTTTAGCTACATTTGTTCTTCCATGTTTGACAAAATTGATGCAAATGATTGTTCCTTGGATTGTGTGTTTGAATATGCTTCCTCTCTATTATGCGGTACAATGACCTCTTGATCTGATTTCAAATTATTACAACACTGCCATGGATTTGAGTCTGCTAATATTGTGATTTCTTGTCCATTGTATGGAAATTTTAAGCATTGATGACATGTTGATGTAATAGCTTGTATGTCATGTATCCATGGTCTTCCCAAGAGTATGTTGTGCCATGGATTTGAGTCTGCTAATATTGTGATTTCTTGTCCATTGTATGGAAATTTTAAGCACTGATGACATGTTGATGTAATAGCTTGTATGTCATGTATCCATGGTCTTCCCAAGAGTATGTTGTATGGTAGTTCCAAATCTAGGACTTGGCATGCTATGTTTTTCTGCAAAGGTCCTACTCTAACGGGTAATATCACAACTCCTTTAGAGGAATTCTCTTCTTCATTATGTGCTTTGATTTTGATCAACTGCATCTTCTGAATAACCTAGAGCACGGACAAGACTCAATGAGCAAATATTTAAGCTAGCTCCTCCATCTATTAGGACACGTTTAACGAGTGTTTTATGAATGAGGACTTCAATTTACAAGGAAGCGTTGTGGGAATGTTGCAAGGAATCAATGCTTGGATATGAAGTAGATGGGTTTTGAATAGGATCCTCTGAAATAGGTTTGATGGCCATTATGGATATCCCTTGGGGAACATCATCTTTGGGTGTATTGTCTGGTGAGGATGTCATGGAAGGTTTTTGCACTTTTTTAAGAAGTGTAAGAATATATGCCTTTGGAGAGTTAATTTGCTTATGGGGGGATGAACCATTGCTAGATATAGGTGCGTGATTGTGATCTTTCTCATCCAAATATTTTAAGGATCTTTTTAATAGTTGCATAAAAGAGCCACCTTTCTTTGGATATGTATTGGAATCCCTGTTAAGTTTTGACATGGTTGGATTTTGATTCTGGACTTGTTTGATTTCTACAATATGTTGGCTTGTTATGTGTTCTTGTCTTTTGCTTTGGTATGCCATATTTCTATGATCTTCAGGTATTTCCAATGTTTCAGCGATCTTATGTCTCTGCGCTGCAATTAAAATGGGCATTATTTTTTGAATGTGTTTGTGATTAAATCTTGCTTAATGTGCCGCAATAAGTGATCAATTATTGAGGAAATGATTTTTTTCAAGTATTTGCTTGTTTGCAAGTTTTTCGATCTTAGTTTTGGAGTGCAAATTTTGTGATTTTTGATATGGTCAAGTTCAAATAGGAATGGTATATCCTATGATAAAGAATGAGGTTATTCTGATCAATCGTTGTAGTTTCGTGATAAAGGATGATTGACCCTGATGAGAAACTATGTTTGAGTGATCAGTTTATCAAAGACAATGTGATGTTGCACTTTAAGGTGTTTGAACTTTAACTTGTTAGGGTGAATACTTGAGACCTTTGTGTGTCTTTCTCTTGAATTTGTTTTGACATAAGATAACTTGATTTAATGACCCAAGAAGATGACCTAGTCTCTATGTTTGACTGTTTGAGAAATGGGTTGCTTTTGTTTTTTGATTTCGGTGCAGTTTACCAGAAACACTAACAAAATGGCCAGAAACGCTGCTATACGGACCAGGAACGCTGACAAACTTACCAAAAATGCTGCTATATGGACCAGGAACGCTGACAAACTTACCAAAAACGCTAACAAATGCACCAGAAATGCTACTGTACTGACCAGAAATGCTACTCTGCACACCAGAAATGCTGCCACATAGACTAGAAATGCTGATAGATAGACCAGAAATGTTGTTCTATAATAGAATGACTCTAAAGCTCAAATAATGATGTGTAGACTTAGCAAATTAAGTATTTGAACTTAGGAGATTGCAATTTTGATCCAAATTTGTGATTTTCAGACTCAGACAATGGATATTAAGACCTAACAAGTACAAATTAGGAGATTTAATGTTGCAACATGAGCAATTTGATATGGAACTCATAAGAGTTGTTGATTAGACCAAAGGAGCTGACATTTAGACCAAGAGAGCTATTGTTTAGACTAAGAACTCTATTGTTTAGACCAGAAACTCTAATTGTGCTCAACCTTGGAGAGTTTATGTTAAAATATGAGAAACTTGACATTCATACTAAGAGAGCTGACATTTGGACTAGAAATGCGACCGTTTGGATCGTAGGTGCGACTGTTTGAACCATAGATGCGACTGTTTGGACCGTAAGTGCGACTGTTTGAACCGAAAGAGCTAATCTTCAGATGCAACTGTTTGGATTGAAAGTGCAAGTGTTTGGACTGTAGGTGCGACTGTTTGGATTGTAAGTGCGACTGTTTGGACTGAAAGTGCGACTGTTTAGACTGAAAGAGCTAACCTATTGTGAAACTTGTGAATTTGACAGTTTGAAGTTTGAGTTTTCAATGTATGTTGTATTTCAATGGATGATATCTTGACTTGACTTATAAACACAAAATTCAGATTATATTTTTGTCCCAAAGGTTTTGAACAATTAAAAACACATCAATCAGTCTATCCTAAGGAGATTGGCTGAGAATGAAAACCTTTGCTTGCTGACTTAGGTACACACCCAATAGCTAATCAGAATACGGCCGTTGAGCATCACACAATGGATTCTCAACGCCGTATTATCCGACTCCAGATGCTAATGGGGGCACGATATGGCAAGTGTCTTGGGAGAGTTACTATCTCTCTTGCACAAAGATTATCACCCTTTCAGAGGTGAATCAGGTAGCTTTTATTTTTATAGTTCTTAGTCAAGAATTCTGTTTGAAATTACCCCTTGAAGTCATGCAAGCATGATTGAGGCCTATAGCCCGACAAGGTACCGAAACAAGTTGTAGTCACGTAAACGTGATTGAGACCGCGAGGCCCTACAAAATGCCCGATATGAGAGATCTCAAAGAGAAAACTCAAATAATCCCATCCTCTGAGACTTTAATCATCAGAGACCTATTTATTATAGTGAGTTGGAATGCTCAGGTCCAGTTGTACTCACTTGGGTTGTTCTCACAAGGTGATTACTTTTTCCCACTGTGACAGGCCCGCTAAAGATATGCACTATTGAAAGCAAAGGATGAGTCTAGCTTTCTGATCACCTAAGAAAGGTGAGAGCATACTCTCCTATCATCAAGACACATAAGACATGTTTGTTCATTTCCATTGTAATTAGTCTATGTGCCTAATTTAACAAATATAAGTGCAAAATCCCACGGCTGCAAATAAAGTTAGTAGTTTATATTGCATTCTTTGGTGACGAAATAGTTTATGACTCCGATCTTTCACAATGAAATAAGTACCTGCAAAACCAACAATCTGCAAATTAGGTTCGGGAAAATGACAGTCCAGAAGCAGAAATGAGGAATGCAACATACAATATTTGCAAAATTAATAAAAAACTGAAAATGCCATCAAATTGATCAAGAACGCCATCATATGTGCCAGGAACGTTGCTTTGCACACCAGGAACGTTGTTTTGCAAACCAGAAATGTTGTTCTGCAAACCAAAAATGCTATCAAACAAACTGAAAACGCTGCCAAATGTACCAAAAATGCCACCATACATACCAAAAACGCTAAAGTATAGACTGAAAGCGCTAAAGTACAGAAAAACATAAAAACAGAGTTGAGGAATCTCCCATAAATGTCATTTGAGGTGCTGAAACGCCACAAAAGAGGCCAAGAACATGATTCGGGAGCCCAAGAGAGCTAATCTGCACTTTGAAAGAGCTAATCAACCTGTCAATGAAATTTCCTACAAGCAAACTTGTTAAAGATCAAAGGGGATAGGCCCCACGGTGGGCGCCAATTAATGTGATGCTAAAAATGTTGTTAGTATAAGAGGCATACACATATAATGAGATAATAAAAACATAATTGAAAAGCTTAATTGAAAAACTAAATCAAAGATGCAAACCATAAGCCTTCCTTGAAATGTCCCATTTTCCTCTATTCTTGAGGACCTTGAAGGTGTTGGATTGATGGGCTCTCAGCGGAGCAATGACCTCCAAAGTGGCAACTCAAGAGTTGAGTAGCTATTTGATCATGATTGACTATGGAGGTGATATGAAATGCATGATGTAAGAAACTAGATTAACATGCTATGATCAATTCCAAATCTAAATACTAGATAATTGAAATGCAAATTGCCTATAGTAATGATGCCTAAATTGATATGAGATGGGATCCTTATTGCTCCAGAATGAGGGATATTTATAGGAATTCCAAGGTCAAAGTTGAGGTGGCAGGAATTGACAGTCCAGATCTGATCTGAAGATATCAAGGGCCAAGATTGAGGAAGTTGGAGAAGAGGTTGGAGGGAGGGACACTTGTCATCTCTATGGTGACAAGTGTCAAGGAGCCTTGCTCATGAGAGGGCAAGTGTCCAAGGGAGAAGACATGTGGCAAAAGTGCCATGTGTCTCAAGGAGAGAATATCCACACCATGAGAGGTTAGGATAAGGAGGTTAGAATGTGCAAGATAGGATAGGGTTAGTTAAACCCAGGACTAGGTGGAATGGGTTAGATTAGGGGATGGTTAGGTTAGGTGGTTAAAGTTAGGAGCCATGTGCTCATTTGAATTTAGAAATTCAAATAATTGGAAAATGGTAATTAATCTCAACAAACTTGAGTTTGTTAATCTTAATTAGGGATTAGAAGAATTGATTAGTATGGGGAGACATTAATTAATTGAGAATTAATTAATCAAAGGGGGATATGAGATGAACTATATAAATAAATCATTTAGATTTATTTACTAGTAGATGAATAGAGAAATTAATTAAATTGCTTGTGAATTCAATTAATTGGGAAGGGGAATTAATCAAATAACTATGTATTTAATTAACTATCTTCAAACCATTTCTAGGTGTATACAATAACAATAATCTCTTTATCTTCTGAATGAGAGTTTGAAGCATCATCATCTAAGCTAAGTGGTCTCTTTTTCATCATTTCTCTGATCGAATACTTGTGTATTGAGATGTTAGCTGCATACATACGCATTTTATATAGATTCATACATTCATTTGCATTCACATTATTGCATAGGAAAATGAAAAATTTGAACTACTCATTACTCATTTTCATTCATTTTATTTTCATATGAAAAGAAACAAAAACAAACATTCATATTCATTTGCATTACATACATCCATATTAAAAAGATATGCATACATATAGAATAAAGCATATAGAACAACATCTCATAATCAATCAACACAAGTATGATGAAATCAAATCAAGGGCTCGTAAATCGGTTGTCCTGAGTCCATTTTCAGGATCGAAATCGAGATCTGACGTCAATTCTCTCATCAAAATTTCATGATGTTGACCACTTAGCACTTTCATCCTCAAGTCAATTTTTGAATCATTTTGTGCTCAACACTGAATCTCAATTTTATTCTACAAATCAACTTTGCGCTCAATTTCTCATTAACCAACGCCAAATCTTTAAATATTCCTTTGAATCATGTCTTCTCAAATAACTTATCATCGCCAACAATTGCCTATAATCATGTACCCTCGCTATCTTTCGATTTCACTCCCGAGGGGGCATACTCATGACGTTATGATCTCACATCTTCAAAGTTGAGAAATTATTCAAATCTTCATCAAAAGATGAGAAAAAATCTTTTCAACTAAAGAAAATCAAACAAATTTTTATTGCTAAGGGGCATCTCAGCTTCATCGCTTCATATCAAGTTGAGATCTCTCTATCATCTGAATCAAATCAATCGCTAGGGGCATATCAATTTCATCTCTTCAAATCAAGCTGATATTTGTCTTCATCTGAATTAGTCTCTTAACGTCAATCAATTTCATCGCTTTTCATCAAGCTAATTATTTGTTTAAACTCAATCAAAAGTCTAAAAAGTATCTTTGATCACACACTCAATCTAAGCAGGTGTTCAGTTTCATCGCATCAAATCAAGCTGGACATATTATCTTTGCTCATTGTGTCTTGATCCATCAAGTTCAAGATCGATTTTATCTTCGCTCACTATGTCTAGATCAATCAAGTTCTAGATCAGTAAGATCTGCTTCTTGATCAATCAAGTTCAAGTTCAGTATCTTCGCCCTCTATTGTTCCTAGTTCAATCAAGTTCGAGATCGGTTTCATTTTAATCAACCCTGTTTAGCTTCATCACTTCAAATCAAGCTAAACACCTTGCTCTTCATCTGGTTCGTGATCAATCAAGTTCAGAGCTAGTATCTCCTAGACATCAACTATTCTTTGAACCAATGTGTTGCTCACACATTAATTCAAAGAGGGGCGAATGTAATACCCTAAAATTGGTCATCTAAACCATTGACCCCTAATCTCGACATCATCACCAAGGTCCTAACCAAAGGCAATTAAATCAATCTTGAGCATATTAATTAATTCTTTAATCATCAAATGTCACATGGCAAATCAAATACTCAATATTAATTAAATATTTATTTAATTAATTAAATCATTCCAAGAATATCATTTTGATCAATATACCTATTTAATTTATTAAATATCCTAGCATATTTAATTAATTAATAAATTTGCCATTTAATCATGCAAAAATGAATTAATTTATCATAAAAGAGGAATTAATCACAAAGCAAGAGTTAAATTGAAAATAAAATAAAAGAATTGAATTGAGAGAAATCAAACTTGAGATATTCTTCTAAATTGAGAACTTGAAATCAGAAAAAACAATTAAAAGGAATTTAATCATTCTCTAAAATTGGAACTCAAAGCTTTTGAGAAAAAGAAGTTCAATTGCATTGAAAAGACTATTTTCTTGAATAAATCAAAGAATTATCTATTTTTATCACAAATGCATGGAATTCATTAAATTATATTTCCAATGCAAACTCAAACTTCTTTTCTGAATGCATTTCAATTAAACTATAATTGGAATCTATCTCAAGGTTAACTGAATCTGATTTCTCAATTATTTCAATTAATCCTAAATTATGCTTTTTCTTGATCTCTCTTGTGATTCTCTATAAATTCAGCCTTCTACTCTCATTCAAAACACCCTGGAGATTTATTGTTATTATACACTTTTTTCTCTGGAGTCATTGAATATATTGTGCTTGCTTTTTGAGATTATTTGCATCTTAGTTTAGCCTTTTCCATATTTAGTTTATTCATATTGCTTGAATTCATGATTGCTTGAATCCATATTGCTTGAATTATTCATCCATCTTGCATCTATTTAGTTTAATCTCATACTCATATAGATTAAATCCTTCGTCTTGGTGTAGTCTAGTCACTGGTATTGCTTATACAAATCTGAGAGCAATCTTATACTCGCATCTTTTAGAAGGCAATTAGTCGATTTGTTATGGTTTTCATATTCATGATTATATCTGTCTAACCATACATATAATGACTTAATTGAAGTGTTGTGTCTTGCAGCTCACAGACTTATTTCACTTTTTCATACACACACAATAATAACATCAACTAGAATATCTCCAAATTCACTAATTAGGAAAATATTATTATGTATGAGCTTATAATATGAAGCTACAAAATTTCTTACTATAAAATTGCATCTTAATGACCACTAAATGCATCTATCATAGAATATTCTTAAATAATGTGTGCATTATAAATAATATGAACTAAAGTATTATGAGATAATAAAACATCAATAACAAGTGTGATTGTCATGAGTTGCATGAGAAATTTCATAATCATTAGGCATATCAACATCATGCAAAGGTTAAGACAAAGAATGGATTAGGCTAGCATCTTGGAGAATCACATTTGATATATCATGAAAAATATTAGAGGCACTCGAGGGTAAATCATGATCACTTGTTATAGATGGAGAATAATTACAATATATCTTATGAGTAAGTGAAGTGAAATAATCTAATATAGAAGAAAAAGTCTATGAAGGATGAAAAATTTAACATGTATACTACCATCCTTCTTGTAAGGGGATGCAATATCATCAAAAGAAAAATGGTTTTAAAGGATAATTGTACAAATACACTAAAATCCTTACTATAAAAATCAATGTGAAAAACGAGTAAAGGTTTATGGCAATATATCTCAAATGAAAATTAATCAAGAGAGTATGAATTGGGAGAAGGATAACCTAAAGCAAAGCCCTAATACATATTAAAATCTTTGACATAATATTGAATGTGAAACAAGGCTACAAGTTGATGACAATCCATTGTGAATGAAAATCAATCGAGGGACTATGGATTGTGAGGAGGACAATCTATATCAGAGCTCTAGATGGTTGTAGAACTTGCCTTTTACCAAAACGTAGTGAAAATAATACATACTTTATGATTAATTTATAATATCTAATTAAAGATTTATTCTTTGAACATGCATCAATTAGATCTAAATTTTTGAACATTGAGACATAAACATGTAAATTAAAAAAGAGCTTAGAGGTTTTTAGCTATTTTGTTGTTTGTTGTGATCAACAATTGAAATTGGTAGTGTGATGATAAATTTGCATAGTAAAGTCTGCGATGGACTTTATACTAATACTAATAGACCATACATGTGGTCTTGTTTATACATGTTTTTCCTCCATGTGATCTAATTTAGTTGTTCTGAATTTGTCCTTTGTTTGATGCAACCTATGCTCTTGTCTCTAGTACTTGTTTTAAGTCAAGGGGTTGTGGATGACACCTATTACCAAATAGAGGGAAGGTGTTTCCCTTCCCTGATGATAGTCAACTCACTTTATTAATGACAATTAAAGACACACCAAGAAAAAAAAATACTACTTATAGTGTAATCGATGTCTAGTTGATACAAATCTCAAGTGCTTTTGTGGAAATGGTTTATAAATTATGTTGTGATTTAGCAATTATTTTTTATGAGTACTAATGACTTAACAAGATTCAAGTCACTTTATTAATGATAATTAAAGATACATCAGGCAAATGAAATACTACTTATAGTGTAATTATTGATGCCAAGTTGATTCGATCTTTAGTGCATTTCTGGAAATTGTTTCTATTGTGATTTACCAATGATTTTTAATGAGTACCTATGACTTAAGACAATGTAGAAACTTGAAAATATAAAAAGACAACTATCAATTTCTAAAAAATCAACTTGAATAGTGGAAACTTGAAAATATAAAAAGATATAACTAGAATACAATACAACTAAATTTAAAGAATAAAATTATATGTATAGCTTCACAAAAGAAAGATTCTCAAAGAGTTAAAACCAATCTTATCTATGACAAGAGATAAAACTATTCTAAAAAATAATTTGAAGGCTAGTTACTTTTACGAATATAAATGTTCATTGCATTTTGAATAGTTACAACTTAATTTTGTGAAGTTATAGAGTCACTATTTATTTAATTTTTAAATTAACAAGAGGAGACGATTGTTTAGCCCAACGACTTAAAGCTTAACTAATTCTTTACAAGACAAGGCCCTCTTATAATCTCTATAACAATGTACAATAGACCTTAATCCACACATCTGAAATAAATCGAAAATCAAATCTGTGATCAAGACAACAGAAATTCAACCAAATCTATATAAGACCATGGAAACTCAATACCAAGAATCAAATCTATCTTTGAATTGGAACATCTAATCCTAGCTTGATGACAGATTAAAAGCTAAAATTCATTCTATAGCTTGGGATAGTTCCAAGCAATGCTGGTGAAGTACCTAGGCATTACTATTTTGGAGCATTCACGAGGCTTTGTTTTACAACAGAGCGACAATGATGACAGGGACAGCCATCGAAGGAAGCATAATGAGTTGTACCTCCACTCGCCACTAGTCCTTACACACCTGATTTCAAACGCTGATAGGCTCTCAAATTCCAAACGTGTTTAAGTATTTTAATAACCACCCACCAATTCGACACCAGGGAGGCCCACCTCCGCCATTGACAGAGTACAGAGCACGCCCAAATACCCTTCTCTCCTCCCTCCGCACACAGAAACTTCACCCGTCAAGAATGGCTTAACCGCCAACAAAAACGCCCTTTTCCCTCCTCACAGAGAAATTTCACCCCGGAAGACTTTACTTAACCGCTAAGGTGGGGGCCCTTCGCTGCTCCTTACAGACAAGTACCAAAAGATCCCGCGCACGAAGTTCAAAACCAGATGACAAATTCATGGTGCCACATGGCGAGGACACGTAAACATGGATTCCACTGTAGCTCAGAACTTTCGTAATTACATGGAAAAAGTTGAGGCTAGATCTTGAAATGCCCGGAAGAAGCAGTCTACATGGCTCGCACTCGTGTCAGACGAAAAGTAGTGCGGAACTACGACGACGGATATTCAGTTTGAATGAATAGGTAATGACAGTATCTCCGACGGAGGCTACTGTATCTTGTCGTATATTTTTATTAAATAATTGGATAACTTGGCACTAGGTGAATATGCGAAATTTAAAAGAAATTAATTTCGCAGTGCCGTCGCTGTCCACGATGGCGCTCCCAGTCCCGCTATCATTCTGCCTCCTCCTATTATTGTCCTGTATAATTGCTTCACAGCTCGGCTAGCTTCGTCTGCGAGCCAAAAATATGATGTGAAAAAGTATCTAGGTACATTGCGGTATAAGAGAAGAGGAAGAAGAGCAGAGAGGAGGGAGAAGTGAGGTTTGAGAGATGAGCAAGCTGGTTGTAGATGTGGTGGAGGCGAGCAATCTGATGCCCAAGGATGGGCAGGGATCCACCAGTGCGTTTGTGGAGGTGGACTACGATTCGCAGAAGCAGCGTACACGCACCAGAGACAAAGACCTGAACCCCTCATGGAACGAGAAGCTGGTATTTTCTCTTGATGACCCACTCTCACTCTCCAATCGTACTGTTGATGTTTTTGTTTATAATGAGAGGAAGGACAACCGACGGTCCAGGAATTTCCTGGGCAGGGTGAGAATTCATGGCAGTAGCATTGTGCGTCAAGGGGAGGAGAGCCTGCAGCGGTTCCCTCTGGAAAAGAGGAGTCTCTTCTCTCACATAAAGGGGGAGATTGCTCTTAAGGTGTATTCTGTCAGTGAGGAAGAGAAGAAGAAGAAACCGGTTTCTGGGGAAAAGGAGGGTAAGGTTAAGGAGGTGGAGCAAATTGAGGGTAAGGATGAGAAGAAGAAGGTATCTTCCGAGGAGAGTAAATCTAAATCCACACCCTCATCAAAATCTGATGAGGGTAAGTCTAAGACACCCCAGACACCCAAACCCAAACCCAATGTGGTTACTTCTACCACTACCACTACCACTACGACTGTGCAACACCTGCAGAAGCAGGGGAAGTCAGGGGAGGAGAAGAAAGTGGAGGTTGCGAGGCCTGTGATGATGCACATGACTCACAATCAGCCAGTAGATTATGCATTGAAGGAGACCAGACCACAATTGGGGGTTGGTAGTGGAGGAGGATTTCTGATGAGGGAAAAGGCTGGCAGCACTTATGATCTGGTGGAGCACATGCAATACCTGTATGTTCGTGTTGTCAAGGCCCGTGATCTTCCTGCCAAGGACATCAGTGGGAGTTGCGATCCCTATGTTGAAGTTAAGGTGGGGAATTACAAAGGGACTACCAAGCACTTTGAGAAGAAGTTGAATCCAGAGTGGAATCAAGTGTTTGCCTTCTCCAAGGAACGCATCCAGAGTTCCTTCTTGGAGGCTGTGGTGAAGGATAAGGATCTTGTCAAAGATGATTTTATTGGGAGGGTGGAGTTTGATCTGCTTGAACTGCCTACAAGGGTTCCGCCTGATAGTCCCCTTGCACCACAGTGGTATAAGTTGGAGGACAAGAAGGGAGAGAGGAAGGTTAAGGGTGAATTGATGTTGGCAGTATGGATTGGCACACAGGCAGATGAGGCATTCTCCGAAGCATGGCATTCGGATGCTGCTGCAGTGAATTTGGAGGGATTGACAAATACTCGTTCCAAGGTTTATCTTTCACCCAAATTGTGGTATGTCAGGGTAAATGTGATTGAAGCTCAAGATTTGATGCCTAGTGATAGGAGTAGATTTCCTGATGCTCAGGTTAAGGTTCAGCTTGGGAATCAAATGTTAAAAACAAAGCCAGTATCAAATAGGGCTCTGAGCCCTCTCTGGAATGAGGATTTAGTGTTTGTGGCAGCAGATCCTTTTGAGGATCATTTAATTCTCACAGTCGAGGAACGGTTGGCTCCTAACAAAGATGAGATATTGGGGAAGACCATAATTCCTCTGTCTTCTGTGACAAGGAGACTGGATCACAAGCCTGTCACTTCTAGGTGGTATAACCTTGAAAAACATAGTGCAGCTGAAGGGGAAAAGAAGAAAGAAGTTAAATTTGCCAGCAGGATTCATCTGAGAGTGTGTTTGGATGGGGGTTACCATGTCCTTGATGAGTCTACTCATTACAGTAGTGATCTGAGGCCAACTGCCAAGCTACTATGGAAATCTTCTATTGGCGTGTTGGAGGTTGGGATCCTAAGTGCTCATAACTTTCTTCCTATGAAGACCAAAGATGGGAGAGGGACAACAGATGCCTACTGTGTTGCAAAATATGGGCAGAAGTGGATTAGGACAAGGACAGTAATTGATAGCTTAAATCCAAGGTGGAATGAGCAGTATACCTGGGAAGTTTTCGACCCCTGCACGGTTATCACTGTGGGAGTTTTTGATAATTGCCACCTTCAAGGAGGGGCTAGTGACAAGGCATCAGCATCTAAAGATTCAAGGATTGGTAAGGTACGTATACGCCTGTCGACTCTTGAGATGGACCGTGTGTACACCCATTCTTATCCCTTGTTGGTGCTGCACCCTTCAGGAGTTAAAAAGATGGGTGAAATCCAGTTGGCTGTTCGCTTCTCATGCTCATCTTTAATTAACATGATGCATATCTATACACAGCCTTTGCTACCCAAGATGCACTATTTACATCCTCTATCAGTCAATCAGCTTGAGACCCTTAGACACCATGCCATGCAAATAGTGGCACTGCGGCTCAGCCGGGCTGAGCCTCCTCTGAGGAAAGAAGTTGTGGAGTACATGCTTGATGTGGACTCTCACATTTGGAGCATGCGCCGCAGTAAAGCTAACTTTTTCCGCATCATGAATGTGTTGTCTGGCTTGGTAGCAGTAGGGAACTGGTTTAGAGATATATGCATGTGGAAGAATCCTGTCACTACCATCCTAGTGCATATCCTGTATCTCATTCTAATCTGGTATCCAGAGTTGATACTTCCAACTATCTTTCTATACATGTTCTTGATTGGCATATGGCATTTCCGCTTCCGCCCCCGACATCCCCCCCACATGGACACACGGATTTCTCATGCAGACGCTGTTCACCAGGATGAGCTTGATGAAGAATTTGATACATTTCCTACTTCAAAAAGCTCTGATGTTGTGAGGATGAGATATGATCGATTGAGGAGTGTTGCTGGGAGGCTGCAGACCGTGGTGGGGGACATTGCTACTCAGGGAGAAAGGTTTCAAGCACTCTTAAGCTGGAGAGATCCCCGAGCTACTGCTATATTTGTTCTTTTCTGTTTATTTGCTGCCATAGTTCTGTATGTCACACCCTTCCAGGTGATTGCAGTACTTTTTGGCATCTACGTTCTACGTCATCCAAGATTTCGGCACAGGCTCCCTTCTGTTCCTCTCAATTTTTTCAGGAGACTACCCGCTCGCTCTGATAGTATGCTGTAAGCAGCTTGGCTTGAAGTGACAGGAGCTGTTATGTGATTTAGTGTTAGTTCTGCTGCCTCCAGAACAAACTTATTTTCTTTGCTTGCAACAATTTGTAGTTTTCTCCAATATAGCAGCACGTCACTTTAAAAGATGTGTACTCTTATGGGTGGAGTGACAGTTCTTGGACTCAGCTACAAGCTGACATGCATAATAATAAATTTGAAATTTCCCTTTCTTGTTCACCATGTAATTAAAGCCATCTAATTGTATAAGGTTTCCTATATGTAATTGACTTTGTTAATTATGTTTTTGTTTTCGAAACCTCTCCAGGAATCCTCTTTACTGGAAGGTGTATCCTGTTTCTTACATCTATTCTTTAATCCGTCGTGCATAGTCAAGATTGATAAACAATGACACTTATTTTACATACAGTTTCAAATTTTAGCTTCTTTGTAATTTGCAGGGATGTAAATAGCTAATTACGCTTATGGATGTGTACTTATATGCTTTTTATCGCCAAACACCTTTGTATTATCCTTAAAACATATTCATGTGTGTCTCTCCGAACAGATCCCACCTTTCATTAGCCCAAGGCAAGCCATTTTTATTAACAAACCTGTCAAAAAACCCCTTTCTCCATGCACGATCTCTTCGTCTTCTTCCCTTACTCATCCAAACTCTTACGGATCATTAGATTTTGTTCATATCTGATGTTTATTCCATCTTCTTGGGCATGCTATTTTTGTCTCAAACCTTATGTCCTCCCAGTTTCCCCTTCCCTTTGTGACAGTTTTTTCTATTGCAGGCTTGGTGTAAACTGCAATGATTCTCTTTAAGATATCCACTAATCTCCTCTGGCATTTTTCAGCAGTTTTCATTAGTTTTATCTTCTTAGGTCGATAAGATTATGTCTCCTCACTCTCTGCCTATGGTTTTGCCCATTTCTTCAAATTCATTTTTTTCTTACATATTGTTATTTAACTTTCAGTCCCTTCTGTTTTATCTCTTATAGAGTGCTCTGACTTTTTCTAGGAAATACATGATGAGCTAAGTTGAATGAACATATTTTTTTCTTCCAATTTTATTATCCGTTTGCAATAAACAATCTGTTTGGTTAGATTTAAAAATGGGTCAGAGAATGCGGGGGAAAGTTAAAGATCTAGTTGCTACTTTTAAATATGGCACTCTGCATCCTAGTGTTTGGTTCGGTGTTTTTTTGCGTCAATGCGAAATACAAATCCAGCCAAAGCATTTGCGAACAAAGTGTATTGAAATGGCAGGAAAAAAAAACCTAGTCTGGAGTTTGCATTCAAGAATATCTGTTTCGCTTTCACACAAAATTCATTATATTACTTTCAACAATGGTAGTACATGTTGAAGAGAATTATAAGTTTGTGGGAAAAAAAACTGTCAAGCTTGTTTTCTCAAGGATTTTAATTAATAATAAAAAAATATTATTCAAAACAAACTCTTTTAGAAAAACTCATTCTTCACAATTGTCATCATTCTTTCTCATTTGATGATAGTGTGAGAATGTGATCCCAAAGGTTGATGTATTAATTTTTGTAGATATTTTCAGAAGCATTCTGTATAAATCATGAGAAGTTTGGAAGCATTTGTCTATTTTAACTATTGTTTTGAGATAAAAAGATGTTTTTTCTCTTTTTTACATTGGACTCTTCACAGTTGTCACTATTCTTTCTCATATTATGATGGATCAAAGAATGTGATCTGAAATATTGATGTAAAAACTTATAAGGTTGTTTCCAGAAACTTTTTATATAAAATGAGGCTGCCTCTTTTTAACTATTATCAGGAGAACAGGATGTTTTTTTCTTTTTGATGTAGGCTTCTTCATAGTTGTCATCATTATTTCTCATCCTGATATCCCAAACGTTGATGTAAAAACTTATACAATTGTTTCCAAAAACTTTTTACTTAAACAATAAGATTGCTGTAGGTTTTTTTCTCTTTTGATATAAGACATTTTTAAAATGAAATAAAGTATGATCCCAAATGACAATGTAAGAACTTCCAACAGAATTTTAATTAACCATGAAATCACCTTTTCTAACTGTTGTCTGGAAGAAGGTGCTCTTTCTGGTATAGGTGAAATGTATGAGTGGGGTACTGTGTTGGGTTTTTCTGCCAAGTCCGTAAACAATGAACATCCATCCTTACATGACTTTGGTGCTGTTAATGTGGTACAGCATGTTGGTGGGATATCCTACCCTACACAGTGATTAGGACTTACTTTAAAATAGTTAAAATTGTACTAATAAACACAATGGAAAAATATAGAATCCAATGTCCTTAAAATTTCAGGGACAATTAGGTTGTTGTGGCACGGCTGTTGATGTGACATTGGACCCACATGTGGAAACAGATTAACATATTACATTGAAGTCCAGAAAAAGCTTGGAAATCCCGAGGATCATCATGGAAAGAAACACATTCCCAGTGAAAATCCTATCAATCTCTGAGTCCAAGGTACAATCATGGGACCAGGGGCCATCATACAATGGTGGAGGACGGGGTTACATTCTATGAAAGTGGATAAAACGCAGTCCAAGTTGAAAAAGTATAATCTATCCAGCTGTTCTTTGACCCACAAGTGGCCTGATACGCATCTCCATTGCACTACAGCATTAAAGAATGCAAATCTACAATTTCTATATAAATAACACCTTAAAATTAACAACTGTACAGAATGTATTTTAGTCTCACGAAGTTAAAATTTCTGCCTTTGATGGAGAGAAAAGGCCATCTTTACGAATACTAAAAGCACTGAATACAAACAAGAAAATGGATACAAAATTCCAAACTGCCCGTTAGAGTTCCACGCCTGTGGAATCGTTACCTACTAATATCCTTCGATATCCTCTCATTTGCAACTAAAGAAACATTTTTAATAAAGTATATATGTGGCTACATAATAATTTTAAAATATGTAATTATTTTATATTACAATTTGTACCGATTTAAATAATTTTAAATAAAAATTAAGATCTTGTGAAGGTCAGATGAGAATATATGGTGGGTTAATAATAATTTATAGATATTATAGACACTAAAAATGATAATTCTTCTATTGATATTAATTATTAATTTTAACTATTTAATTAAGCTATTTTTATTCCTTTTCATTTACAATAATTAAATAATTTATGTAATTATTTGATCAAATTTCTCATTTACATTAACTAAATAATTTCGAATTATTTAATTAATCAATTCAATTTTTTCATTTAATTTTGACTAATTAATTAATTTGTTTTTCTTATGCATATTAATTAAATAGTTTTGTTTAGTTAATTTCTTCATAATTTTCTCTAGTTCACAGTAATTAAATAATTTGTTATAGTTTCCTTTTTAAATTTTTTTTCTCTTCTAAAAATAAATAAAATTGATATTTTATTTATTTTCTATAATGCACATGATTTAATTCATTAAATATTCGTCATGCACCCTAATACCATCGATTCAATAACACTCTCAATCCACATGATAAATTGACACTTTTTGCAAGTTTTTGTGTATACACATAAAAATGACTATGAGCAATTAAATAAATATTTAATAATTATTCTTCTATTAAATAGTTAATTTGAAAAGATTAATTTATTTAATTCATTTCATGTCATTCTATTAATTAATTTAATTGAAACATTTTATTAATTAATTAATTATATCATTTTCTTCTAATCAATCAATTAAATATCTAATATTTAATGGTTATTCTTCTATCCTATAGTCTCAAATATTAAATAATTTCTTAATTATTTAATTCATTTTCAACTCACCTTTCTATCTCCACTTCATCTTTCCTTTGCCAACTCATCCATCATGTGGCTAAATTAATTCAACAAAATTAATTAAAATAAAATCATTTATTAGCCACTTATCTCCAACATCCAAAATAAATGAAATATTGTGTACATACACATATTTCCTAACCTTATTCTATATTCTCTCCAACATCCCTATATTTTAGGAGGACTTGAGTCCACTTGTCCTCTCATTCCTACATCTTCTCCAACTATCCTATATCCTCTCAAGTCTTCAACTCAGTCAAGGTGAGATGAGTGACACTTGACTTTTCCTTCCCTCTTTCTCTCAACCTTCAGCTTCTTGCTCATAGCCATCCAATTTGCAAGATTCGATCATAACCGTTGATCTCAACCACCTAAGCTCATACACTCAAAAATCTATAAAAAGAGGTCTACTTACACATTTTGAAAATACTAGACTAATAGCTAATCATATAGTCATTCTAGGAGTCTTCATTTTGCATCCGTGAGTTTGAGTTTGAAGCAAACATAATTTTAGAGTTTTTGAGCATAAATCATTTTCATAGCATTTTAGCTTAATATCATTTGCATATCATAGTATCAATTAACTATCAGTCCATTCTTCATATGCCATCTTGGAAGCTACCAATGCTTGTCTGAGAGCAAATCATCTACAACTAGGAATAGTGGAGTTGGGGCACAATGAGACTTAAATCATGAAAGTAATAATGTTTTTAGTTTATATTCATTTCATGTAGTTTCATTGGTTGAGTTTGGATTTCCTATAGTTTTTTCTTTGTATTTTGTAAAGCTAATATGTTGCAGGTAGTATTCTAAAGATGACATTCAAGTCGACACATTTTGGCGCCCACCGTGGGGATGGAGCTTCACATATATCTTTCTAATATCCTGTCTAGTTCTCATACACATAAGTTTAACGCATTTGTAATCCAGATTCACGTCTGCGTGAATACTGACAATGCATTCATTTAATAGATTAGCGCTTTCGTCTCGCAGGATAACACATTTGACATTTAGGTTAGCACTTTTGTCTACAAATCAACGCATTTAATCCTCAGATTAGCGCTTTCGTCTCATAGGTTAATGCATGTGGCATTTAGGTTAGTGCTTTTATCTGCGAATTCATGATTTAGTCCGCAGAGCAGTGCTTTTGTATCCCAGGTTCATGCATTTGAGGTGGAAGACAACGCATTTGCTAAGATAATGCTTTTATTCTCAACTAATGAGCTTTTCTGCAGGTCCGAATGTCCAAGAATTGAAAATTTTAAACTACTAACATATCTATGTGTAGGATTATTTTAAAAGCAAATTTCATGCATTTGCTCACATAGTTAATTAGGAGTTTTATTTTGGAGAGTAATTGATCTGATTAGGATCTATGACTATTGCATAAGAATGCTTATAGCAATTACATAGGTTAACTCAAAGCATACATAAGTGAATTAACATGATTAATTCTTGAATGAATAAAGCATAATAAAGGTAATGAATTGAAAGAAAGAGAGTAGAAAGATAAAAGACAAAACACAGTTGATAACGGAGTTAATCCTGGTGGACTACGTCTCCGAGTCCTGCTCCAATAGGGGGACCGATCCGATTCGCTCCAATAATCAATTACAACTGGTATAAAATCTTTCCATTCAAGTACAACAACATGACAACATTCTGATGTACAGGATTGATAACAAAGTCCCTAGAGAAATCTCTCCTTCTCATCACCTGCATGTCTACAAAGGATTTTTACCCCCTTTTTATACACAAATTTAGCCAAAATTAGGCTAAAACAAATAACTCCAAAAATAATCTTCTCCCCTAACAATAAAGTATGAATAGACCCCTTTACCATTTTAGGGGTTCAAACAATCTTCATATTTTAGGGGTTTGTTTTTACCAAGACCCCTATTTACATAAGGATTGGCTGATGAAGATTTTTTAAATAAAGTGACCTCCACAATTAACTCTGAGGCTCTCAATGGCGCATCGGTCGCAGCCTATTTTGGGCCACGTGGGGTCACAGGCTCAACCCCCACGCAAGCCATACACTAGTTTTGTTCCTATCCGCATTGCATAAAACAAACTTTACCGCTTAAAATAGTAAAGAGGACATGTGGCATAGTGGTGGAAGTGTCGACTTGTAAGGAGGAGGTTACGGGATCAAAACCCATGGATAACAATTTTGTCAAATAGTTTGAAATTCTCTAATTTCAACACGTCGCGTGTCAACCACTGATTGGTTGAGCTCATTTTTGGAGCATTGAAGATACTTAAATTTTAAGTGAAAAATATCCCTTGGATCAGTAATATATCATATCTTGCTCATTTAGCTTCACTAGGGGGACAATCGACAACATGCAACTTGCATTTTGAGTGACTTCTTTAAAGTAGTTGCACATAGATTGTAAAAGGTTAAAAATAAACTTGTGTATTCAGTGTTTGATGAAGTAGTAGGCAAGTATGCTCTCACCCTCATACGGTGATAAAAAAACTAGACCTACTCTCTTTTATGTGTAATCTTTAGAGGGCCCGCCTTCCCAAGCTTCCTTGAGGGGGCTAGTGAGAGGGGAACAACCCAAGTGGAAATGGGCTAATACTGAGTCCTTCTGATCCACTCTAAATAAATCATGTTTGTGATGAAAGTCATAAACAACATGTGCTGATAAGTTCATACCGACACCATGTTTCCCCATAAACCCTATGGAGTGTAACCTCTATAGGCTGGGAACCTTTTGTATTTACAGAGCTAAAAATGTCGCATGTATGGCCACATGACCGAAAGCCTTTACTAAAAACCACTTGTACTAGTTGCAAAAATCCTTCTAATTGTTGGCGCAGGAGGTCGAACCTCTGAAGCGACTCACACACATACAGTTCTTAGTAGAGATATGAAGTTTGCCATGGGGAGTTTTGATGGAAACTGGTGCTTGGCTGCCCCAAAGAAGTGAGTGCTGAGGGTGGAGCCAGTGGGGTCAAGCATCTAAATATCCGCTCTGAATAGCGTAGCCTCAAGGGAAAACCCATATGAGATTCAACAATTATTGTCTCGACCTACCATAGGATTCGTGCTTGCTTGTGCTTTTTTTTTCAAACATTATGTCTTCTATGTCTATAACGTGCTCAGAATGGTCAAAAAATTGAAAAAAAATCATCTAAAAATGAGCAAAAATCTAACAACTTGCTGGAAAAATTGGAAAATTCGTGTAACACAGTCAAAACAGCGCCTTTGTGGCACATAACCACACATTTATTATGCAAAACAACGCATTTGAACAACAATACAATGCTTTTATGTCATAGGTTCATGCATTTGATCAGTGGATTAACGCTTTTAAACATAAAATCGCACTTTTGCAACACAGTTTTTCGCTTTTAGTGCCACAGAGCAGCGCTTTCAAGCAACAAAATAGTGCATTTTTCCCATAAGTTAGCATTTTTGACCAAAAGGTTGGCGCAAATGCTTTCTCGCATCTAAGACGGAGGGCACTTCTGCATATTAGACCAAAATTTCAAAGTCAGTGTCCAAAACCCTTCTTAAGTAGAGTTGTCTTTAAACTATCGCAAACCTTCAAACTAGTTCGATAATGGGGTTACAAATCCAACAAGCTATTTCCAAAAGTTTTCATAAGCATAAAACATTCAACAAGCTAGTGATTCAACCATCTCAAGTGCAACAAACAACATCATTATCAATTTCTCATCAGAATATATCAAATCCTCTATCACGAAACTTGATCATATCCACCTTTTGTTCATTATCTTGGATATATCATTCCTATTTTGAACCTAGGTTATATCAAAATCAGAATTTCACTCACATTGGAATCAAGCAAACTTGTAAACTATTATATGCTTATATGACTTTTAAATATCTCCTTAAGAAAAGAAAACCCAATTATAAAGCTACTCAAAAGAGGATAAGATTCTTGTATATCAATCGCAAGATCTTGTTAAAACATAGGACATTCCTACACCGTTTTCGTCACTATTTATGTGGCTGTGGGACAAAATTTGACAGAGAACTTTTGCAAGGATGTGCTTTTCAACAAAAAGACGCTTAATCACAATGAACCGATAGCAGTGGTAAAATCAACAAAGCTTACCTTCCTAAACCAATAATCACCTATTGAGTTGTATTTAGAAGGTCAAAACTTGAGAAGTTTTTTGAAGCAATCACATGCCAGTTTGGACTAGAGCTCAATACGAGCAATTCAAAAAACAACAAAAATAAATGGAAGAAGATAATTCAATGTTTTAAACTTTCGGGTATACAGATGTTGATGAAGAAGGGGTCAATAACACCATTAGAGACCTTGAGAAAGATTTTAAATTTGACAAACTAATGGAAAAGTTATTGGAGAAACAAAAGGAAAAATACCTTCTAATATTGTCAAAATCAGGAGCTAAATTGCCACAAAACTTTAATGTAGAAAGTTTGAAACAAGATGCAGAGATGAGTAATAATCAAAACACAGATGATCCAAATAATGAGGATGTAAATAAAGTAAACCATGAGGAAACAAGAGGAGATAAAACAAAAAAAAACCATGATGATACAAGAAGAGAGCACGGTGATAGAAGAACTTATGAGGATACAAGGAGAATCCTTTGTTAACTCTCTCACAACAAATGCAAACCTTACAACAACAAATACAGGATATGCAGAATGGAATGAGTTCCAAGAAATATTCATTGGAGGATATCTGTCCATATCCTTTTGACAAAAGTTTAAATATGATACCATTCCCACAATATTGTGAAATCCCTAAATATGATAAATATGATGGGAAATCTGATCCTCAAGATCACATTAGGGAATTTTGCACTATGAGTATGGAATTTGCACACGATGAAACTCACCTGATGCGTCTATTCCCTAGGAGTTTAAATGGACAATCAATGGATTGGTTCTCAAGACTACCATCTGGAATTAAATCTTTTGAAGAACTTGTGAATATATTTATCTCACAATACTCCTACAATGTAAGAAATGAGATAACAATGTTGGATTTATGCAATGTTAAGCAAAAGAATGGTGAATCTTTAAAGGTGTTTTTAGAGCGATGGAAACAAATGTTTAATAGGTATCCAAGAGATGTACCTGATCAAGAGAAAATGGACATATTTACTGACAACCTTATCAATAAAATGAGTTACCATCTAAAAATGCAATGTCCTCCTTTTGCTAAGATTATTGAAAATGGTCTAAAGATAGAAGACACAATGGTAAAGAAAGGAGGGCTAAATCTTTACAATAATTCCTACAATAACAATAACAACAACAACAACAACAACAACAACAACAATGACAATGACAATGACAAACCTAAATTATGGTCAAAGAATAGGAATGTTATCAATGGAGGAAATGATGACAATAATGCTACAAAACAACAACCAATCTTTAATTTATTAATTCAAATCCCAAGTAATAACAATCAAGAGAACAATAAATCCAAGTCTTTCTTCTCCAATCCTCGCAGGAAATTCACAAACATTGGAGAACCCTTGGAATCAACTTTGAAAACTCTTCTTGCAAATAAATTGATTACTTTACCAGAAGCAAGAAACTATGAACCACAAGTTAAACCTAATTGGTGGAATGACAATCATTTTTGCAATTACCATCGAAAAAAAGGACACCAAACTAATGATTGACAAAGATTGAAGCACCTTATTCAAGATTAAATCGATAATGGAACTATCATAGTGGACAGTCATAAGACGAACAAATCACATCTAGCATTCAAAACTCCACTTCCAAACTATGAAAAAGGTGAACAATCTAAATCAAAAGATGACAAAGGCAAAGCTAAAGTGAATTTTACTTATACGTATGATGATATGGTAAATGCCATCATTGTTAAAGATAACACACCTTCAGAACCAATCAACGTCATTACGAGAAGCAAAGCGAAGGTTACATTTATGGGTATAACAAATGAATCAACATCCACTTCACGACAATACAACTTAGTGGAACAATTGCAAAGAATACCCACTCAAATATCAATTTTAGAGCTCCTCAAAGTTTCACTTATGCATAAGGAAATTTTGGAAAAAGCTCTAACGGAAACAACAGTTTCAAAAGACCTGGATGTGGATTAGTTCCAAAACATGGTGGGACACCTTATAGCCCCTCATTGCTTATCATTTTCTGAAAATGATGACGCATCCTTGCAACATCCTCACAATGCTCCCTTACATGTTGAACTCACCATTCATAAAACTCGTGTCAAACACCTACACATAGATAGTGGAGCTGGCTTAAACATTTGTGCATTAAGTTTAATAAAGGCTTTGGGATATTCATAAAATGTAGTAGATCCAAAGAAGAAAATAACCATTAAGTCTTATGATGAAGAAGAGCGTTCTTCTAAAGGAACTATGGTGTTACCAATCAAAATAGGACCCATGGAAAGGAATACATTATGCCAGGTTTTAGATTTGAATCTATCTTATAACATTCTTCTGGGAAGACCGTGGATTCACAACATGCAAGCAGTTCCTTCTACATATCACCAATGTGTAAAGTTTCCTCATGAGGGACAAGAAGTCACTATAATCGCAGACTCCAACCAATATTGCAATAATATGAAACCAACACAAGATACAAGAGTTTCACATAACAGAGAATCAGTCTATCCCACCAAAGAAATTCAAGAAAAATTATGGGAAACCTTTGAGAAAAAGCTCAAATTAAATGATGAAGGAATGGGAAAATATTCTTTACATAGCTTGCCACTTTCACCTAAATCATATGGAAAGCTTACAAATGTTCAACCACGGGTCTCAAAAAAATCAGTAGAAATGTTTGATGGAGCTTTTGTTAAACTGGAACACTTGCAGAAGAAACCGAAGACAAGGACATTCTTAATTGGCTATACAAAGATGAAAATGAAACTATAGAAACAGCTGCAGAAGTCAATATTCCCATAGAGCAATATGGAAATAGTTATAAGATCATGCAAAAAAATGGGATATGAAGGAAAATGACTAATTGGTAAGCGACAAGAAGGTATTTCAGAACCTATTTGTCCTCACTCACAATCTAAAGAAGATAAATCAGAACTTGGATATCCAAAATAAAAGCAAAAACAACATAATTATCAACAACCAAGGTGGAGAAAAAAAACAGTCCCTAAAGAAGATCCATGTCAAGAAAAGCTACACCAAGTACCATAAATAGTAGCCAACAAACAAAAACAAGAAGAATATGAGAAACAACAGGAAGAACTTGCATTCAAACGAGAAGAATAATTTTGCAAACAATTTCAAGGAATACAAACAAGTGTTGAATCTGAGCAAGATATTCCAAAAGCAATGAAAGAAGAGATGGCTAAAATCAGAGAACTATTCGCACCATACAATATTCCTGTATGGTATAGTGGTGTAATTATAGACAATGGTTCAGAGATAGATTAAAATGAATATGAATGGGGTCCAGATCTATCATCTAGTATTTCAAGTGAAGAAAAGGATGAAGAACAAGCAGCTATTACAAATGAAGACTCATCTTTCACAAAACAAAGAATAGAGTTGGAAAGAAGACAAGAAGAACTCGAGATTCAGAGGAAAGAGGCATATACAAAACAACAAAAGAAAGAGGATGAAAAAGGACAAGAAGTAACACCATAAGAAACATAAATAATTATTGATCAAATATCAGGAAATCAATAAAATATCAAATTTCTATCAAATGATGAGCAAGACATACCAAGGTATGGAAGAACCATGGAAGAACTAATAGATAGTCAAGAAGGATTGACTATTAGTCCAAAAGAAGGCGAGTTTGAGAGAAGACAAAAGATAGCAAAAGAATCCTCTATGTCATGTACACAAATATGTCAAATTCAAAATACATGAAATAAATCTATTTAAATTAATCAAGAAGGAACTTGCAGTATTAAAGATGTATGTGTTGATATAATCCATTCATTTGAGGGACAAACGTCTGATGAAGAGTCACTTGATTGTGAATCACAAAATACCAATACTGCTTTCATTAGAACTGATTGGAGAGCACTTGGGAGAGACTATCCTCAAGAGAGTTTTATCTATGACATTACCTACTCTACACCAAATTATGACTATTATGTCATGAACCTTGAAGCACCTAACAATGACGATGACTATGACTTACCCCTTCTTCATCTAGAACTAATTGATTGGGATAACCTAGAAAACCCTGAATTGGATGTCTTTTCCAATGACCATAACTTATCTGTATATCTTAATGTTGTCAAACCCATAACACCTAAGATATATTCCATTGCAAAATCAAGTAAAATTTCTTGCAGTTAGGAGAATGCCAAACTTTCCAGTCACAAAATTGAAATAAAACAAGGAAAAATACCTAGTGCTGAAAACCATTTTATGGCAACACTAGATCAATCAAAAGGAAAAATAAAGGACATATCTGACGGTGAAAACCTCTTTGAGGCACCAGAAGATGGAAAGTTTGACATCTTCCCTGCATATTTTCAGGAGAGATCTTCTATTCTAATAGAGCCAACATAAGAAATAAACATTGGCACAATAAAGGATCCCAAGATACTTCATCCTGCTACATCATTATCAGATGAAGAAAGGAAAGAATACATAGAATTCTTCAAACAAAGACAGATAAATTTTGCTTGGTCCTATGCAAACATGCCAGGACTTGATCCAGATCTTATCATGTATCATCTCAATATGGATCTAAATGTAAAACCAGTTAAATAAAAGATAAGGAAGATGTATCCACACATTACTCTCCTTGTAAAAGTTGAGCTAAAGAAACTATTGGATGTGGGTTTCATAAGACCTGTTGCCTATCAAGAATGGGTTTCAAGCATTGTGCTAGTGTCAAAGCCAGATAAAAGCATAAGAGTCTGCACCGATTTCAAAGATTTGAACAAGGCATGTCCCAAAGATGATTTCCCACTACCCAACATTGATATAATTGTGGACTTATCAGCAGGACATGAGATTTTTTCATTAATGGATGGATTGTTGGGGTAAAATCAAATGAGGATTACGCTTAAAGGTCAAGAAAAGACAACATTCACCTGTGCATGGGGTACTTACTGCAGGAATGTTATGCCATTTGGGCTTAGAATGCAGGAGCAACTTATCAAAGAGCCATGACAACAATTTTCCATGATATGATGCATACATTTATGGAAGATTATGTAGATGATATACATGTAAAATCTCATATGAGGAAAGAACATTTGAACATCTTGGGCAAGATCTTTGATAGGATCGAACAATATCAGTTAAGATTGAATCCAAAGGAATGTGCATTTGGAGTAACCTCTGGAAAACTTCTTGGGTACATTATATCAGCTCATGGAATTGAAGTAGATCCAGAAAAGGTCAAAGCTATCATGGAAATGGAGTCACCTAGAAACATAAGTCAATTGCATTCTCTACAAGGAAGATTGCAATCAATCAGAAGATTTGTCTCTCAATTAGCAGATAGATGCCATCTATTCACTCATCTTTTACATAAGAATGTTCCATTAAAATGGGATCAGAAGTGTGAAGAAGCTTTTATGCAAATTAAAGAATATCTGATGAATCCTCCAGTACTTGTATCACCAATCAAAGGGAAACCATTGTTGCTTTACATCTCAATGACAAATGTATCACTAGGAGCTCTTTTAGCACAACATGATGAAGAAGGTAAAGAAAAAGCAGTGTATTACATCAGTAGAACACTTGCAGGCTATGAATTGAACTATACCTTAGTAGAGAATACATGCCTAGCAGTTGTATTCACAACTCAGAAACTGCGACATTATATGCTGACTCATTCTATGACTAATAGCAAAAATAGATCCACTAAAGTATTTGCTGAAAAAGTCAACTTTGACAGGCAGACTGGCAAAATGGGTTATGGTACTAAGTGAGTTTGATATAGAATATGTTGATCGAAAAGCTATCAAAGGACATGTCATTGTTGATTAATTAGCTGAAGCACCCTTACAAAATGACATACCATTGCACATTGAATTTCCTAATGCAGACATTCTGACAATAAGCACAAAGTTTTGGGAGTTGTACTTTTATGATTCCTATACACAATATGGATCAGGCACTGGAATTTTGTTCATCGCACCTCAGGGACACACAATTCTAAAATCATATAGATTGTAGTTTCCATGCACAAACAATGCTGGAGAATATGAAGCATTGACTATTGGGCTCAGAATGGCTATTGAATGGAACATTAAGGAATTACATGTTTATGGTGATTCACAACTTATAATCAACTAAATAAATGATGATTATCAAACTAAGGATGACAAGCTCATGCCCTACAAACAATTGGTAGAAGAGTTTAAAGAACATTTTGAAGAAATTTCGTTCACTCAGATCCCAAGAAATGAGAATAAAGCAGTAAATACAATGGCTACAATAACATCTCTTTTGTAGAATCAGGAGAATAAAAAATGTTATGAATTCCTGGTGGAAGATATCTTGAAACCTACCATTGAATCCCAACATACTCACATGATTTTCCATATATCTGGAACCGATCAATCCTTATATGACCAAACTTATCAATACTTAAAAGAGACTATCCTTCCTCCTGACTTATCCCACAATTAGAGAAGAAATTTTATCCGTAAGTCATCTCGATATACTATTATTGTTGATACCTTATATAGGCGAGGTCTAGATAGCACTTTATTGAGATGTCTTGAATAAGAAGAATTTGAGAAAGTTCTTAATGAAGTTCACGCAGGTATTTGTGGCACACACTCAAGTGGATTGATGCTGGCTAAGAAACTTATTCATATGGGTTACTATTGGCCTACTATGAAGAGTGATTCATTCACATATACCAATAAATGCAAACAATGCTAGATCCATGGGAATCTCATCCATGCACCAACACATGAATTGCATCCTATGGCAGGATCATGGCCATTCTCCTAATGGGGTCTTGATTTGGTAGGTAAGATAAACTCTTCATCCTCTAATGGACATAAGTTCATTTTGACTGCTACTAAGTATTTCACTAAATGGATTGAAGCAGTACCTTTGACGAAAGTGACATGAAAAACAAATATCATCATTCATCTTAAATTATATAATCTATCGCTATGGAATCCCTATGACCATTATCACTGATATGGGATGACCATTTAAGAATCAAGATGTGAAGGAACTATGTGAGAAATTACATATCCAACATAGGTTTTCTACACCATATTATCCACAAGGAAATGGTCAACTTGAGGCATCAAACAAAACAATCTTGAAAATCCTGAAGAAAACAGTCAATGAAGCTGGTAAAGATTGGCACATTCAGCTAAATCCTTCTCTTTGGGCATATCGAACTAGCATTCGCACACTAGCGGGGGCAACTCCATATTTTTTAGTCTATGGATCAGAAGCCATATTACTAGTAGAAGTAGAGATACCTTCTCTACGAGTTTCCTTAAAAGGTCTTATACCAGTAGAAGAACAACGAGTCTCTAGACTTCAAGAACTTGAGTTGATTCAGGAATGTCGCCAAAATGTAACAGATCATTTGAAAGAATATCAACATAGAATGGCGAGGAGTTATAATCACAGAGTCAAGCCACACATTTTTTTAGATTGGAGATATAGTTCTAAAGGAGAATCTGAGAAATCAACAAGATTGAGAAAAGAAGGGAAAATTTTAACCAAATTGGTTAGGTCCTTTTGTCATAGTAGCAGCATATGGCTCAGGAGCATACAAGTTATCTACCCCTAAAGGTGATTGGTTTGATGAACCTATCAATTCCATCCATCTCAAGAAATTCTATGCTTGAGATATAAAGTCCTCAAGAAATCAATAAAAAACATATAAAGTCCTGAAGAAATCAGTAAAAATAAAAAAAGAAGCAAATCCCTAAAAAGCACAAAACAATGAAAACAAAAGAAAAAAAATCAAAATATGGAAAATATGCAATAAATTTAGACAGTAAAAATCTGGTAAACAGATGCTATCTAAAAGTGAGTTCTTTCATCTATGAGATCACTTCACACACCTATCCACTCCATCCCATCACATCTATCGCTTCCATCTATCCTAGCTCATCCATTTCATCTTTCACATTTATTGCTCTGAACCACTAGTAGGAAATATGCAGCTTACCAACAATTATTGATCTTTGACATACTTGTCATAGTCACTGCCTTAGATTTTATCAGAATCAATCGAACTGCATTTTTCCCACCATGGTTTGGATCATTCTTCATACATCCATAATAAAGTTTTGTTTCCGTTGGGGGAAAAATCCTAATTCCTTTTTCCTAAGGTGATCTTTTAAATATTTTAAAATCCAAAACATTCGGAAAACTTAGAAAAACAAAACACCTAGGGTTTTGAAGCAGATAATGAGCAACAAGGCAATGAAGATCAAGGCATTTTGTAACAATTGAATCGTGAAACTCAGAAAACAAAAAATCAACCAACAAGTAATAAAGGATTATCAATGATCATTCATCAAGATGATTGTACCAGTTAATGACCATGAGAACATGTGAATGACATACAAGATTTAGTGTTTATATCTTGATTTTATTGCTAACCATGTACTCTATGCAACTCAAGGATGTCCATGACTAGAGAAGCTATGATGGGGCATGATTATTTTCTTTGTTTGTTGTCTACGGTTTATCTCTTATTAAGGTATGAACTTGTCTAAGGATATGATCGGAAAAATATCAAGGAGGACGTCCCGAGTCATGCATGAAAGGGGATAATCCTTGTCTGTTCTACAAGAAATACTTAGGTCAACTTGATTCATCATATCAAATTGCTTGTATAAACTTTCTATATCAAAATCCATGTAAGAAATACTCAGGTCAGCTTGAATCATTATGTCAAGTTGCTTGTATTTTCTTACAACATTCAAAAGATCAATGATGAAATCAAGCACTGTTATAAGATAACATATGAAGAATGGAAGTATCATTTTAGCTAGATAATTTTTAGATTAGATCATTATTCATCTACATTATAAGCATTCATTGTCAGTTGCATTATAAGCATTTCATTCTATTCAGAGATCAATGGTCATAAATAAAGATTGAGTATACTTGGAAAAACAAAATAATTTGCATTTGATCATTGTAGGTTCATTCATTTCATTAGGTTTGCATTTTGATCATAATCATTTGCATTGCATTAGTTTTCATTCCATAAAGTGCATTTCATTAATCATGTAGTATATCATCATTTTTATTTTACATGAGGATCATTATCATTTTAGTTCACTTTTTCCATTAAAGTCATTTAGTTGCATCTTTGCACTTAGATTCATTCATCAAAACCATAAGCATTACATATAAAAGTAACATTCATAATCATCATTTGCATCTTTAAAATCATCAAAATCAACAACATTTCATATAGATTGTTTTCATTTTAAATCATCACATGCATACACAATAAAAAATACAAATAATCAACATTCATTTATCATTAGAAGCATTCTCATATAGATAATTTCATTTGCATCATTTAAGTAAAGCATTATAGAATAAATTCATTTGCATCCATGATCATCAAAATAAAAAATCTAATGCTAATTCATTTCATCAGCATCATAAAATAAAGGAAACCAAAGATCATCAAAGTATATAATCTATGTAATCAATGCATATATATCATCATCATATAAAGTAACATGCATAATAAATCATGAATCGTCAACATCATATAGAGTCCATGTCTGCATATCATCATAAAAAAATAAACAGTCCTAAGTATACAATGATATCAAAGAAATAATCAATAAAATACAATGTCCCATGATACAAATCAATGTCTCATATCAATATGTCAACTAGGACGAAGAGAACCACTCTTTTTAGATTTTGTAGGCCTCGTTGATCCTACTGCTCCCCCTAGATGAATCAATACATCTAGATCCTCCTGCAACATGATATCCACAAAATGTCAGTTCTTGATCCAATCAATCACTTTGATCAATCAATCAGCTATCCTATCCGCTCACTTGAGATTTCTATCAATCTCTTTGACCACATATTAGTGACACTCATTCATCATGAGGTTACACATCTAGTCTATCCAATCTTGAGTTTACATCATTGACATTCATCAATCATGAAGTCAATCAAACTCTATCCTATCAGATCATCAAAGCTTCGAGTTTATATCATTGACCCTCATCGATTATGAGGTCAATCAAACTCTATCAATCATCAAATTAAGCATAATATCAAAGTAATCAAAGAGCGAACATTTTCATCAACCAAAGTTGTAGAAATTTCAATCAATTATTGTGAGATCAATCGCTCAATCTAAATTTTTCAAACAATTTCACGATCAATCTCTCGAAGGGCACACAATCGGAATTTTTATCTCCATCGGGTGCATTATCGAGACTTGATTTAATCTTTGAAACAATGTTGTCTCAACATCATTTCAAAGAGGGGCAAAATGTATACACATAAAAATGGCTATGAGCAATTAAATAAATATTTTATATTTATTTAATAATTCTTCTTCTATTAAATAGTTAATTTGAAAAGATTTAATTTATTTAATTCATTTCATGTCCTTCTATTAATTAATTTAATTGGAATATTTTATTAACTAATTCGTTATATCCTTTTCTTCTAATCAATCAATTAAATATCTAATATTTAATGGTTATTCTTCTATCCTATAGTCTCAAATATTAAATAATTTCTTAATTATTTAATTCATTTCCAACTCACCTTTCTGTCTCCACTTCATCTTTCCTTTGCCAACTCATCCATCTTGTGGCTAAATTAATTCAACAAAATTAATTAAAATAAAATAATTTATTAGCCACTTATCTCTAACTTCCAAATAAATGAAATATTGTGTATGTACACATATTTCCTAACCTTCTTCTATATTCTCTCCAACATCCCTATATTTTAGGGGGACTTGAGTCCACTTGTCCTCTCATTCCTACATCTTCTCCAACTATCCTATATCCTCTCAAGTCTTCAACTCAGTCAAGGTGAGATGAGTGACACTTGTCTTCTCCTTCCCTCTTTCTCTCAACCTTCAACTTCTTGCTCATAGCCATCCAATTTGCAAGATTCGATCATGACCATTGATCTCTGCCACCTAAGCTCGTGCACTCAAAAATCTATAAAAATAGGTCTCCTTAGCCATTTTGAAACTAATAGACTAATAGCTAATCATATAGTCATTCTAGGAGTCTTCATTTTGCATTCGTGAGTTTGAATTTGAAGCAAATAGCATTTTAGAGTTTTAGAGCATAAATCATTTTTTCATAGCATTTTAGTTTAATATCATTTGCATATCATAGTATCAGTTAACTATCAGTCCATTCTTCATATGTCATCTTGGAAGCTACCAATGCTTGTCTGAGAGTAAATTATCCACAACCAGGAACAGTGGAGTTAGGACACAATGAGACTTAAATCATGAAGGTAATAATGTTTTTATTTTATATTCATTTCATGTAGTTTCATTGGTTGAGTTTGGATTTCCTGTAGTATTTTCTTTGTATTTTGTAAAGCTAATATGTTGTAGGTAGTATTTTGAAGATGAAATTCAAGTCGACACATTTTGTTTGCAAGTGTTTTCACTTGGGTGTTGATTTGACTCAACACATTTGCAGATGGCCTCACAATTCATAGATCTATTATGGATTTTGTTTTTAGAATTTGTAAGGCCTTTGACCATCTCCATAGTGTGGTGTAAGCCATAGTATTGTGCCTAAAGTTACTCAACGTGTACCTATAGCGTCGTAAATTGTACACCCTTAATTGGGTGGTACAATTCCAGGCTTAGGTTAGCACCCACCTTAGTGTGTTTGCATCTTGCATTTAAAATTCTCTTTAAGCATTTAATTAAATCTAGAGTCTTCTTTCATCCCTCTACACATCATAAAATTGGGCCCTTTACATTAAGTGTGCCCATTTGATTTTATTCCTCCAATTAATCGTTTGATCAAATACCCTAATTATGTCCTCTTTTGACTTTCAAGGCCTGATTTCGCAGATCTAGACATCGTAAATTTCTATATCCTTCTGGAACTTGCTTTAGAATCACATTATCTTACTTCCCCAAAAATTTGGCAAAAATTTGGTCAGACTAGGTAGCTAGGTACCCGGTCCCGACTTTTTCTCCCCGAATTTCGGGAGCATGTTTTGGCAATATTTTTATGTTTAAATCCAAAGATTTGTGAAAAACTATTGATTCTAGGTTAGCCTAAAATTGAAAACAAAGTTAGGGTTTCATACATATAGCCTTTCCTTTCCTCATTTGAAGGATCCGATCTACAAGCAATTGAAGGAGCCTCTTATGAAGTGAAAGTGCAGGTTATGTGGAGTCTACAATCAAAAAACCAAGAATTCATCAATTATTTATCAAGCCTTCATTAATCATTTTCAACATCAATTAGAAGCTTTGAAGACATTGAAGAATACTAGGAGATCATCGATTGTTGATTGGCTTGTACCTCTCCTTAAGGGTTTGGTATGGTTTCATGTTATTTTCATGTCTTTGTATGAGCTTCATAGCATTCATTTTCAGATTTACATTCATGCTTTAGATCCATTATTGCATTTTTTATTTGCAGCATTTACATTTACATTTACACCCATTTAGGGTTTACTCTCCAAAGCGTAGGGTAGAACTCTAGATCTACTTTCTTGTTTATTTAGGATCTTGCATATACACAAGGTTCTTGCACACATATTTTCAATACATTGTCGACTCTTTGTGGAGGTGGAAACCACCAAAACAAGGGGTTTGACTAAGGCAAAACCCTATATAGCCACCCAGACACCCTTTTTCAAGTTGTAGGTGCAGGTACAAGAACCCGACACATGCATGACTTATGGGACTGACAAAACACACAGATACAGATCCAGCCTTAAAATTTGACCTCGATCTTCAGGGACTAGGGCATGGCACCTTGGTCCTTTGGATTTTTTAGCATTTTTTTGGCAGTTCTACATTTTGGTCTTTAGAATCCCAAATCCAACAGTTTTGGATTCAAGTCTTTAGAATCCCAGATCTAGCAGTTTCAACCTCTTGCAGTATCAGGGACCAAGGCACCCAACACCTTGGTCTTGCCCACTCAGCCCTAAATTTCAGGCATAGGTGCACATCTTGATTCCCCTCCCTACTCTGTGTTCAATTTCTCAGTTTCAGTTCAATCATATTCTACATTTTTAGTTTATGTTTGCTTCATTGTTGATGTCTTAGCGTAGTTGATCAATGCGTCATATTTCATACACCTCCTCTATATTATAGCAAAGGAATAGAAACCCTAACAGATATTCCTTGACTCTCTCTCCTCTACAAGAAGTAGTTAAAGTGAGATATCTCCCTAGCCTCTTTCATATTCCAATGTGTGTACATGAGAGTGGGATTAGGTCTTAGCTACTTGCTTCCATTTTTATGCATCACATTTTGGTGAACCCAAAGTCAAAAACAAAGTTAGGGTTTCCTATTGTAATGGTGGGAAAATGATGAGTGATGGATCAAGAGGAAAACTACCCTTTCCCTCAAAGAGAGATAAGAGTTTCACTATTGATTATCCTTCAAGCACTTTTCACCATTACATTAGGAAGAAGGGGATGAGATAATTCACTAGATTCATTCTCCACACAAAGATGATAGATTGAATTGAGAATGTTAGGATGATTCCCCTTTTTCTTGTTTGAAATGGAAAGGATTTTGATTGAATTATGTTGTGTAAAAGTGACAAAGAATCGATTATAACTTAAGAGCGAAATATGTGATGAAGCTGTGCACCTGGATCTGGTAGTAAAATGTCGAGACAAAGTCGCCCTACGAATTTGACGAAAAGTTGTCCGGACCGTGGCGAGAATGTACATGGTTCTCCAAAAAATCCGCAAAACGAAAAGGGTTTTTCCGCCTCTACAAATGGAGCCTGAATCTAAAAGTACAGTTGCACACCTGCAACCTACACACATAAAAGAGAGGGAAATGTGTTGGGATTGGGGGTTTGCCTTTAGGTCAAACCCTAGTTTTGGAATTAACCAAGTAATGATAGAAAGTACTTGCAAGTAGATGTAAATGAAAGATTGAGTTGTAAATCACCTCAAGGGAGGTTGTAGTAGTAACATTGATAGAAGTGCTTGTGTGGAATTGAATGTTGAAATCAATCTCCTTTTCAATGGTTGAATCCTTGACTTGAATGCAACACCTAGCCTTGAAGGGAGACTTGAGAATGGTCAATGCTGGAAAAGAATGCTTGAATGCTTGATCACTTGTGTAGCTTGAATCTCTCCAACGTTGGCCTTCTCCCACTTATCCAACTTATTGTAAATGAGAGAGAGAATGCCCCCTTAAATACATGTTTGAAGGATTTGAATTTCATCACGGGCCAACATCGGGAGATTTTTCCCGCTCATTGCACAACCCACAATGCATGCTCTAGGAAGGTCCTACCCCAAAATAGGGTAGGGATAGGGGCGCCGCACCCATGTCCTACCCCTTTCTCCAGGGCATAGTGCGGATAGAGTGATGTGAAGGCCAAGAAAGAAGTTGTTTCTACAAGGCGAGTAGTCTCCGGTCTCTGATCAGGCTAGAGGATTCGAGTTCTCATGCGTGTGTGAGGCCCTACCCTGAGCCGTCATAGCATTTCAGTTATTTTCATGTTGGACCTACTATTGATACTATATTTTGAGGCATTATAGACATAGATTTTTATATGATCCAGTGTTTGGATAACATTGATATGATTGTCATTTACTTTGATTTGCAGTACTTTGTTTTGATGCTAGAAATTATAGATGCATGCTCTATAAATGATTTAATTCCATGATGATAATGATGATGTCATTTACTAGATTATTTTGTGGATGTTATTATATAATTGGAAACTTGATTATTATAATTAAAATTGTATGCGATGTCTAAATTGTATTCTATTTCATACAATAATATTACATGTGATTTTTGGAATTACTAATGTGCAAAGTGAGATGTGCAGGAAAATTATTCCATGTGACCATGGAAACTATTCGGAGAATCAAGCCTAAACCTATGTTCGTTTGTGAAGCCAAGGGTTGTCTATTTGGAGAGATAACACCTCGTTTGTAAATGTGTTTTAATTTGTAAATGTTTATGCTTGGATGTGTGTTTAATTTATTAATTCCGAAAAAAAGGGGACATTGCAATGTGTATTTTAGTGATGTGTAATTCTTTTTGTGGTGTCACTTGACACGTGTTGTAAAGTGAGTTGGCAATGACATGTCCATTGGAAGGAATTTGTTTTACCAATGCATTTTTTTAATTATCCTAGTATGGTCCCAAAAAAGTCTTGGATAGGGAACCATTAGAAAGGTCAACTCAGGGTTGACCCATAGGTAAACTTTGGGTGAGTTTCTAGAGGGTTAAACTAACTCCTAGGGTCAGGTTAGAGGCATTTTTAGTGGGCCATGTGATGTACCTATGGATGAAGGCCAAATTTAGCCATGTGTCCACTCCCTAGGGACTGTTTAGTCACCCCAAAAGTTGAGTTTTCCAAGCTGGCCGAATTTCAACTTTTGAGGATCCTACCTAGGTTAGACAACCCTCCTCATGAGTGGCATTGCTCTTCCCCATTCCTTTTTACCTTTTGAGGTGCCTTGGCTAGAGTTTGTGAGGTGTTGGGAAGACCAACCTATGAACATCCCTCACCCTTCCCAAGAGAATTAGAACAAGTGAGGAGTGTCTTCTTAGGGAATGGTTTGGGAGGGAGAAGTTTGATCACCCACTCTCCATTTTTGGAGACATGGATTTTCTTGAGAAATTGGTTTTGGATTGGGAAGGTTTTTTGGCTAAGTCTTGTGAAGGAAAAGTTAGTGGATTTCGGCAGCTCTCCTACAACTTCTTTTCATCCTTTTGGCATATTTAAGGTTGGTTGGTTTGTTATCTCATGTATGTTGCTTTGTATTTGAAAAGATTGTTTGTTGTAGCTGTTTTTCCAGTGTTGATTTCTTAGCACGTTTAGGAAGATGTTGAGTTCTTCCCTATGTGTTTGTGTTATTGAGGTTTTATGTTATTATTTTAGGAGTTTTCAATGCCAAACTCAGCCTTGGGAGGGTAGAGTGGCCTTGGGGTGAAGGGTTGTTTGACAACCTATGAGTGTAGAGGCTCTCTTTGGAAGAGAGTGATTCACAAGGGGTTATGGGACCCTTGCTGCATAGTGTTTTATTTATGCAATGGGGGTCATAAGGGGAGTTTGTTGGCTTGTATGCCTTGGGGGACATAAGGAATTGTTGGGACAATTGTGGAACTTGTGGATGTGCTTTTTGGTAGCCTTGCAATAGCATTATGATCTCCTACTTGCAGAATTCTTCTCTAGGTATTTGGTCCACCTTCACCCCACTTGAAAAATCACATAAGTGATGTTGTCTATCCTTGGGTTGGGAGTGTGAATGTTTGAGTTTTCTTTCTTGTATGTGTATTCTTGTGTGTATCCCATTTAGCCTTGGTTCTCCTAGCTCGGGGGTGGCTTCTTGTAAGCCTAGGTTGAGAGGTGAGCCTCCATGGTCACAACCTACAAGTTTTTACTACAGGTTTGCTTGGGAAAAGAATGGAAAGGAATCTTTGGTTGATCTTATTTTTATTTGTATTAAGTTGCAAGAATATAAATGTATTTGATAAGCCCTCATTTGGTAGAAATGAAGGGACTTGATTTTTGTAACTTTCCTATTTGTGTAAGAGAAATAATGATGTAACAAATGTATTTATTTTGATTAGTCCATTCAAAGGAATAAAGCATAAAGAAAGGCTTGAGTTATTTTCATTGTATTTATCTATTGCTTGAAAAAAAAGAAAGAGATAAAAAAAATTAAAAAACAAAAGAAATTTGTTTTATGTTTTTTATTTGTTAATAAAGTGTATGCATGTTGGAAATGGAAAGAAAATAAATAGTTGTATATCTAAGTTGTTTCATTCGGTTTTTTTTTTATCATTCTGCAAATATAAGTGTTAGAAATGCAATTAAAAATAAATAGGAAAAGCTATTTCTTTCTATTGTTTTGAAAACAAATATAGGGATGAATCTTTACCTTGCTGTTTTTTTTATTTATTTATCAAAATAAAGAGAAAGAATTAGTGTAGTTGTTAAATAAATTATTCCTATCTGTGTGTGTGAAAAAGTGAACCTGTAGCTGTAAGCACAACACTTCACTTAAGTCATTATATGCATGGTTAATAATCAATAATCAATAAGTAATAAACCATAACAAAGTGACCAATTGCCTTCTAAAAGATGTGAGTATAAGATTGCTCTCAAATTTTTATAAGCAATACCAGTGACTAGACTACACCAAGATGAAGGATTTAATCTATATGATATTAAGCTATATGGATGCAAGATGGATGAATAATTCAAGCAAATAATCAATTCAAGCAATAATGGATGCAAGCAATAATGAATGGAAAATGGATTTAAACAATCTAAAAAGCACAATAATCTTCAATGACTCCAGAGTGAAATTAGCGTGATAATAATCTCCAAGTGTGTTCTCAAAAATCTTTGGGGGTGAATTGGAATGAGAGCTAAAGACTGAATTTATAGAGAATCACGAGAAAAAAAGCTCAATTTAGGATTAATTGAAAATAATTGAGAAATCAGATTCAGTTAACCTTGAGATAGTTTCCAATTATAGTTTAATTGAAATGCATTCAAATTAGAAGTTCAAGTTGCATTGGAAAATAATAATAAATTAATTCCATGCATATAGGATAAAAATAGATAATTCCATGCATATATTTGATTTATTCAAGAAAAAGGTCTTTTCAATGCAACTGAACTTCTTTTTCTAAAAAGCTTTGAGTTCCAATTTTAGAGAATAATTCAATAATTCAATTTAATTGCTTTTTCTGATTTCAAGTTCCAAATTTAGAAAAAGAAATAATATCTCAAGTTTGATTTCTCTCTCAATTCAATTCTTTTTTTTTTTTCAATTCAACTCTTGCTTTGTAATTAATTTATCTTTTGCAATAAATTAATTCTCTTTGCATGATTAAATAGTAATTTATATTAATTAATTAAATATGCAAGGATATTTAATATTAAAATGAGATAATTGATCAAAATGATATTCTTGGAAATGATTCAATTAATCAAATAAATATTAAATTAATATTGAGTAATTAATTTGCCATGTGATATTTGATGATTAAAGAATTAATAATGTGCTCAAGATTGATTTAATTGCCTTTGGTTAGGACCTTGGTGATGTTGTCAAGATTAGGGGCCCATGGTTTAGATGACCAATTTTAGGGTATTACATTTGCCCCTCTTTGAATTAATGTGCGAGTAGCGCATTGGTTCAAAGAATGTGTGATGTCTAGGAGATGCCAGTTCTGAACTCGATTGATCATGAGCTAGATGAAGAATAGGTGTTTAGCTTGATTCGAAGCAACAAAGCTGAATGAAATCTGATTAAAGCGATACCGATCCCGAACTTGATTGAACTGAGGAATGATAGAAAACAAAAGATATCGAACTTGAACTTGATTGATCAAGAAATAGATCTTACTGATCTAGAACTTGATTGAACTTAGATACAGTGAGTGATGATAAAAATCGATCTTGAACTTGATTGATCAAGACACGATGAATGAAGATAAACTGTCTAGCTTGATCAAAAAATGAATACTGAACACCTACTTAGATTGAGTGTGATCAAAGATACTCTTTAAACTTTTGATTGAGTTTAAACGAATAATCAGCTTGATGTGAAGTGATGAAACTGATTAACGTTAAGAGATTAATTCAAGAGAAGGACAAATATCAGCTTGATTTGAAGCAATGAAACTAATATGCCCCTAGCGATTGATTTGATTCAGATGATCGAGAGATCTCAACTTGATGTGAAACGATAAAGCTGAGATGCCCGTTAGCAACAAGAATTGATTTTCTTTGGTTGAAAAGATTTTGCTCGAATTTTGATGAAGATTTGAAAATTTTCTCGACTTTGAGATATGAGGTCATAAGGTCATGAGTATGCCCCCTCGGGAGCGAAATCGAAAGATAACGAGGGTACATGATTATAGGCAAGTATGTGGCGAAAATAAGTTATTTGAGCACAAATTGATTCTGAGGTATATTTGAAGATTTGGCGTTGGTTGCTGAGAAATTGAGCGCAAAGTTGATTGTAATGTTGATGTGTAGAATGAAATTGAATTCAGCGTTGAAATTGAGCACAATTTGAAGAAAGAATGAGCATTTGATGAAAAGAGCGCTAAGTGATCCAAATTGTGAAATTGACTAGCAAAATGATCTCGAATTTTGATTTCGATCCCGAAAATGGAATCAGAGTAGGCAAATTAGCTAAGGGTACAATTTGCATGACTATCAGAGCAAGTTGAAAAATTAGGTTTTAGGCTATATATGGGACGAAAGTGTCATTTTCAAATCATTTTAACCCTCCAAGTTTGAAAATTCAAAAAAACCTTCGGTGAAGAAAATGGTGGTCCCTACTCGTCAGCATCGATTCGAGCACCAGAGAAGACATAATCGACCCCGAAATTATGAGCCCACAGTAAGTGATCGATCTTAAGCATGTTTATGTTTTCAATTTTGAGTTTTTTTTTTTGCATTTTTCACGTTTTTCGCATATTGGGGGTCGGGCATCTCGTTTTATCATGCGAGACAGGATCTTGTCTCGTACAAGAAATTGGTATATTTTATTTTATCGTTTGAACCCATTAGATTTGTCATACGGGGTCCACCCTTGTGTCATACGACAGGTCTGTTAAAAGACCATTTTGTCGTGCAATGTGTAAAAGTTTATCGTTCGAAGTTGTTTTCTCGTACGAAAGCCATTCCTAACTCATACGAGATGCTGCTTAATTGTGTTTTGTCGTTCAAAAGACAATGATAATTTTTGAAAGTGTAAACATGAAATTTTGGTTTTGCATTTGACTTATTTGGATTTGTGTGATGTTTAACTTCTCTTGTAGGCTCATTTGAAATGTTTTCTGATGGTCGTTGTTGGGTTTTTTTTTTTTTTTTGCAGGTTCAATTACCTCATGTTCTCTTCAAATGTGTATATCCACCTACGATGGCATTAGTTCGTCATTTATCTGAGGTTGAGCAGGTTCATGTTGATTTATGCGGCTTGACTCATCTATTGCGATTACCTGATATCCGTGTGAACCACAAAATGCTCACAGTATTGGTTGAGTGTTTTCATTTAGAGAAGAATACATTTCATTTGCCAGTTGGGAAGTTGACTATCACTCCCAAGGATGTGTACAGGATCCTTCGTATCCCTTTTGCTGGGAATAAGGTGGATTATGATACCGTGTTGTTACTTGGACTGCAGACACTTAGGAACGTATTCAGGGATCCAGACATTTTGACTTGGTCCATGAGTTGGGACATACTGATGAGTAGGTATAGTGAGGAGTATCCCCTGGCATGTGTTCTAGCAGGGTTCATTGGTTGCTTCTTGATGCCGGACAGAGGGCAACAGGGTTTCCAGAGTGGATGGGGCCAGATGCTAGAGAGGCTGATAGAGACCCCTCAGAGACTTGGCTGGGGCTCTTGCCTACTTGCTCACATGTATCATGAGATGCATGAGATTGTATATAGAGATGGGCGGAGCATGGCTACAGGTGTATATATTTTACAGGTTTGGGCTTGGGAGCACCTTCCCGTTTGTTGGCTAATAGTTGATGATAGCAGAGAGCCAGGGCAGCCGATTATTTACAGGTATGTCGGATATATTACGTAGCCCCATTTGGACAAGACAAACTTCTGGAGACGACAGCTCGACGACCTTATAGTAGTTGTCTGGAGACCATACAGAGGCTTGGAACCGTGGGATGACTGGTGGGCGGTTCAGAGAGACCTTTTTGTGACACGCCCAATGATCGGGAGATCACAGACCATTGTGGAGCGATTTGTCGTTTCTCGAGTGATGAGGTAGTATGGCCGGCCTCAGGGGATCTCGTAGGAGTACACAACCTACACACGCTATGCTGATGAGGAGAGGCAGGGATGGTCTCCATAGTTGTCGTATGCTTTGGTGATGCAGGAGCTGATAGGTTTACATTGCCTAAGATGGGATTACCTGGAGGATGTAGCGGATGTGGGGGTATTGCCCCAGTATAGGGATTACTTTTAGTAGCATTCATTCCCTTGATTTACAGATCTGGGAGAGCAAGCTCCTCATATTGAAGATGTGTAGGATGATGCCCCTACACCAGCACAGGGACAGGGCCAGAGACAGGGCCAGAGAGCTGAGGCTCCGAGGCGGATAGGTGGAGATCCTGGTGCTAGCAGCAGCAGGGTGCCAGCTGAGGGTGGACAACAGAGGGGTGAGGGTGGATCCCTTGGGAGAGTAGGGGCGAGATTGGGTGGGACTGAAGAGGAGCGAGCAGCTCCGAGATAGGTCTAGCAGTGGTGGGATGAGCAGGGTGGAGTCACAAGTGGAGATGGGGGTAGAGAGCCTGTGAGAGAGTAGGGACAGGATGCAGGTAGGTCGATGAGAGCACGCCTTGCAGAGTTGCAGTCACAGTTGACAGTGGCTCAGACTCAGCTGGCAGAGTGAGACCGACAACTTACCGAGGTGAGGTTCGAGTGGGATTGTCAGATAGTGCCCTTTAGAGCAGAGTCGAGAGCTGAGATTGAGGCTCTACGATAGGAGGTCCTTCTCCAGAGTAATAGGGCAGCATATTATGTGGCGGCATATAGTATCACAGTTCCTGTTGCACAGTAGGTGCAACCCTATTCATAGTATATGGCACGATTGGAGGGAACTCGAGCATGGTGCCAAGATCCTAGGCATCAGGCTCCTCCTCCTCCACCAAGTGATGAGGGAGAGGGTGCCAACTAGATGATTCTTTTTTTGGTAGCTCAAATATATTTTTTTGTAGACACCCCCATTTTTTGTAGCCTATACGATTCTTGCTCTGATGGGAGTTTGTATATGTCATTGGACATCATTTTGTACTCTTATACTTGACATTATATATATACACGAGATCCGATTTGACTTCATCGTACTTGTGTTGATTCGTTTATGAGATGTTTCTTATATGCTTTATTCTATATGTATGCATTTCTTTTCCATATGAATGTATGTAATGCAAATGATTATGAATGTATATTTTTGTTTCTTTTATATGCAAATAAATGATAATGCAAATGAGTAACAATAAAATGTATGAAGCTATATGAAATGTTATATATGCAGCTAAAACATCTCAAAACACAAGTACTCAATCGAAGAAATGATGATAAAAAGACCACTTAGCGTAAGAAATGATGATGCTTTCAGCTCTCCTTCAGAAGATAAAGAGATTATTACCATACCGAAATCACTCTAGATTCACAAAAATGCAAAATGATATGCAAAATGATGTGCAAAATGCAACCTAAACCTAGTCACTGGATTTAAAATACTTAAGATTCATCACTGAGCATAATGAACACAACAGGAAGGTTAGAGTTCCTTTCTTTTTCAATGTGCAATATTAATTATCTTGTCCGCAATGACCCTTTTTCATTCATATCCTTGGACAGATTTCGCAGGGACCTGAATTGCATCATAAAGAAATTCCCTCAAAACAAACAAAGAAATGATATGGACCTCCTTGTAGCATACAAATAAGCGGAGTCGAGGTATGTGAGGCGATTTCACCTTGATGTGAAGGCTCTTATCACAGACACCCAACTAATTTATATGTTTCATTGGGATCATTCCTATAAGCAGAAAACAAAGAAAATATTATGCCCCCAATCCTTGCTCCTCTTAGTCACAATAGACTTCCTTGAGTTACTCAGAGGGACAGTAATCGAAAATCAATATAAAAGACATCATATAAAGAAAATGTTCATTCATAGCTCAAACTGTTTAGTGATTGTTTTCCGTTATGTTGTTTTACTTGTGAACTCAGTGATAAATTCTCTGGTAGTTAGAAGACAGGTAACTGACTCAGAGTGGACGACCAGGTTTCACTGATAGAAAAATGACTTGGTTGACACTGCTTAGGATATGTAATATGCTCTGTCGAGTAACCTAAGACTAGGACGTTGATCAGTTTCTAGTCATGAGGGTTCCAACGAACCAGGATGTCATGAAAGTGACTGAAAATATGTACAAGCGAAAGCAAACGATGCATGAAAGTGGGAAATGTCAACGTTGCGTTGATAGATGGAGCGCTTGAGTACAAGAGGTGCCTGTTTGCCAGGTTTTCACCTGCTTGGTAGAGATTCATTTTATTTTTTACCAAGGTGCCTGTTTACTAGGTTTTCACTAGGGCAAATTTTTTTTCTTTTATATTTTTTTTTTCTTTTTTTTTGATCTTTTTGACTTTTTAAATTTTTTTTTCAGGACCTTTTCCAACTATACAAGTTTGCTGGAGTAGAGAATGCTAAGAAAATAATTTCTTCAAGTGGATGGTGTTAATCGGTTCATAGAGTTGTTCTCCTTCTGAGTTTAAGAGTTGATAGGCACCAGAGCCGAATACTGGAGTAACAATGTAGGGACCCAGGCAGTTGGGTTCAAACTTCCCTTTATTATCGCAAAACTGTTGATTTTTTGGATTCTCTCTCAAGACTAGGTCACCAACTTGAAATTCTCTTTGTTGAACTTTCTTGTTATATCCTCTTGAAATTCTCTTCTGATACACTCTGAGATGATCAAACACCACTTGCCGATGCTCATCTAGCAATTCGAGTTCTTGCAATCTAGATATTCTATGATCTTCATCAATAACAAGACCTTGCAACAAAACTCTTAGAGATAGTATTTCTACTTCAATAGGTAATACTACTTCAGACCCATACACCAAAGAAAAAGGTGTAGCCCCAGTAGGTGTTCTGATACTGGTTCTGTAAGCCCATAGTGCAGGATTGAGCTGCAGATGCCAATCCTTCCCAGATTTGTTCACTGTTCTGTGCAAGATAGTCAATAGGTTTTTGTTAGATGCCTCAGCTTGTCCATTACCTTGAGGGTAATATACTGATGACCAGTGTTGCTTTATTTTGAATTTCTCACAAAGCTCGTCCAAATCTTTATTCTTAAACTGTCCTCCATTATCAGTCACAATGGACTAAGGTATCCCATACCTGCAAATTATATAGTTTAGGATGAATAAGGCGACTTGTTTACCAGTTGCTTTGATAAGTGAAACTGCCTCTACCCACTTTTTGAAATACTCAGTGGCAGTTATGATGAATTTATGTCCATTGGATGAAGCTGGATATATCTGACCAATGAGATCAAAGGCTCATTGCTGAAAAGGCCGGTGTGTAATGAATGGTATGAGATCCCTTGCCGGGGCATGTATGAGATTTCCATGAAGCTGACATTTCTCACAAGTCTTAGCAAATTTTATGATGTCTTTTTCCATATCTGGCCAGTAGTAGCCAACCCGTAATAGTTTCCGAGCTAAAGTAAAACCATTCGAATAAGATTCACAAATACCTTCATGGACTTCCGATAATACATGTTTAGATTCTTCAATTTCTAGACATCTAAGCAATGTACCGTCCAAACCCCATCTAAATAAATCATTAGCTATGATAACATACTGCGAAGCGTTTCGAGTTAGGTTTCTTTTCTCGTTATGAGTAAGGTTTTCAGGGATAATTTGATCGCATAGATAGGAATAGATGCTGTTGTATCGGGATGAGTCATGTACAATAATAGAACAAACTATTTGGGTCTCAAGAGAATCATAAGCGGGGCAATATAACTCTTCCACTAGGAAATCAAAGTGAAAATTGGACTCCTATAACTCAGGTATGGATGCCAAGGTGGCCATAGCATCTGCTGCTCTGTTCGTTGATCTAGGAATTTGTTGGAATGATACAAAAGAAAAGTACTTCTTGACATCGTCCACCATCCTCTTGTAAGGTATCAATTTCTCATCGCGAGTCTGATATGTATCGTTGATCTGATTGATGACCAGCTGAGAATCTCCATAGATATGTAATTCAACAACCTTTCATTCAATGACTAGTTTTATCCCATTCACCAAAGCTTCATATTCTGCAATGTTGTTTGTGCAAGGGAATAGAATCTTATAAGACTTTGAGATTGAATACTTCTGAAGAGTAATGAATAATATGCCAGCACCCGAACCATTTTGAGTAAAGGAACCATCGAAGAACATCTTCCAAGGTTGTTGAGTAAGATGCATTATTGATTCATCTGGGAACTCGATGTGTAGTGGTTGAGTATCCTCAAGTGGAACTTCAACAAGTTGATCAGTAATTACCTATCCTTTTATGGCTTTGTGTTCCACATATTCAATGTCAAACTCTGTAAGGATCATAACCCATTTCGCCAATCTTCCGATGAGTGTTGCTTTATTAAGAAGATACTTGAGTGGATCAGTTTTGGCCACCAACTTGACTGAAAGTGCTAGCATATAGTGCCTCAGTTTCTGTGATGCAAAGACTAATTCCAAGCATGCTTTTTCTATTATACTGTAGCTCATTTCATAAGACACCAATGTCTTGTTGATGTAATAAATAGCTCTTTCCTTTTTGTTGTCATCTTGTTACGCCAGAAGTGCCCCCAGTGATGAATCAGTTGTTGATATATATAAGATTAGTGGCTTACCCTGAATAGGTGGCATCAATATCGGTGGATTAGATAGGTACTCTTTTATCTGCTAAAGATGTTGTTCACACTGCTGATCCCAGTTGTATATTATTCCTTTTCTCAATACTTTTGTAAAAGGTTGAGCCTTGTCTGCTATCTAAGAAATGAATCTTCTAATGGATTGGAGACATCCCTGTAGACTTCTCATTTGACTGATGTTCTTTGGAGGCGGCATTTCCATTATAGCTTGGACCTTCTCAAGATCAACCTCGATTCCCTTCTTTGAAATGATGTAGCCAAGTAGTTTACCAGATGTCACTCCGAATGCACACTTCTTTGGATTTAATTGGAGCTTGAATTTTTCCATTCTGTCAAGTATAGGACCTAACTCTTGAATATGCGTTGATCTTTTCATAGTCTTCACTAAGGTGTCATCCTCATAATCTTCCATACTCTTATGCATCATGTCATGAAAGATAGTTGTAACTACTCTTTGATAGGTCGCCCCTGCGTTCTTTAACCCAAATGGCATGACATTCCAGCAAAAGGTTCCCCATGCACAGGTGAAAGCTATCTTTTCTTGATCTCCAGGAGTGATTTTAATCTAATTGTAGCCGGAAAATCCATCCATTGGTGAGTACATCTCATACCCAGCTGTCATGTTGACTATCATATCAATATTTGGCAATGGAAAGTCATCTTTTGGACATGCTTTGTTGAGATCTCTAAAATCTGTACAAACTCTGATAGATTTATCTGCCTTCGACATAGGTACTATGTTGGAAATCCATTCAACATAATCTATTTCTCTGATAAATCCATCTTTAAGCAGTTTATCTATTTTAGCTTTGACCAATAACGCTACATGCAGGTGCATCTTACAGAGTTTTTGCTTAACTGGTTTTACTCCTGGTGTGATTGAGAGATGGTGCATAATGAGATTAGGATCCAAGCCTGGCATATCAGAGTACGTCCATGCAAAGTTAATTTTCTTTTCTAAGAATAGCTGAGTGAACTCCTTCAATTCTTTTGCTGATAGTGATTGAGCTACGTGAATGATTTGTGGTGTCTCTTGATTCCCGATATTCACTGGCTGAGTTGGCTCGATCAATATGGAAGACCGCTTCTGGAAATGACTGGGTAGTATACCAAGTATCTCACCTTCAGGCACCTCAAAGAGGTTTTCACCTTTAGGAACGTCCTTTATTTTCTCTTTTTTAGATTCTGACACCGCCACAATGTGGTTTTCGCCATCAGATCTTTTATTTTTATTTTTCTTGTTTTTGTGACTAAGATACTTGATATCCGCTTCAGTCATATTTTCACTCTATTCACTGGTGGAAGAGTTTATAGGTTCGAATGCATTGAGATAATAGGATAATGTATAGTCATTGGCAAAAGTAGGTATATCTATGGGTTGGTTCTGTAAAGTATAGTCAATCAATTCGGGATGTACTAAGGACAAATTTTGGATAGGTTCAAGAGCATTCACGATATTGTTATCACAGCTATGGATCGAAAAGTCGAGTTCCAGAATGATACCTTGCGTAAGTGTCTCGAGACTAGGAAGAGTCAGATCATGATTATTAAAGTTCACATTAATATTTAATCGATCTAATCCAATAGACATAGATCATGATTATTAAAGTTCACGTTAATATTTAATCGATCTAATCCAATAGACATACTTGTAACGTCATTTACTATGCCAGACTGAACATCATATCATGGTTTAACAACAATAAGACTAGTAGGCAACTTTTCATTGCTTGTATCAAATGATTCAGAATTTGAGGTTGAGTGGATATCATCATGAATAGGACTGTCATCAGAGTCGTCAGATTCATCGGATGAAGTTTCCAAGCCTCTTTTAGGTGATTTAGTAAGCATATGTATGGTATCAATACCAACATCTTTAATGCTACAAGTTCTTTCATGTTGTGGTTCATTTGTCACTTGTATCTGACACACCTGTTGACATGATCTCATTGTTTCTGTGATTTGTTGTCATCTACTCCATTCAGCTTCTTCTGGACTGATGACTGGTTCTTGTTCTGTAGCTTCCAACTCTTCCTGTGTAGTGCTATAACTGATTTGTTCTGTTTTAGGATAAGGGCACATAGATGAGAAGCTTTTTGGTATTCTTCCTTCTTTCAATCCTTGTTCATAATTTGCTTGCCTCTTTTATCTAATTTCTTGTATTTCCTTCTCTAGTTTTATGCGCATCAACTCTTGAGTATCATCTATGACACCACTAGATTCTTCTGGAGTTTCAGTAGTGGATGTGTCTGAAAGATAGTCAGGACCCCATTCATACTCGTTTGAATCAGTCTCTGAATCATCTACTTGTTGCCTGCCAGTATATGTGACTAGAATTTTTAATGGTGCAAACAATTCTCTGATTCTTACCATTTCATCTCTTATATCCTCACGAAACTCAACTTCTTGTATTATCATAGCTGATACCATTGAAGGCTGAGCACTGACTATTTCTTCTTTCTTGACTGTTGATTCCTCTTTCTCTTTTCTACACTCTACTTTTGTTTGTTTAGTGTCTGCTTCATGTAATGTTAAAGGCGATATCTTTTTCGAGCACTTAGACTTAGAAACATGTTTTTGGTTTGATGTCTTTTTCGGATTGTATCCCAGTCCAGCCTTATCATTTGTGGATTTGGTTTGTATCTAAATTGGTTCAGTAATACCTTCCTTTTGTTTGTCTAGAGGACCAGTACCTGGGTATCCCATATGTTGAATTATTTTATAGCCAGGACCATATTGGTTTGAGGAAATCTCACAGTGTCGTACCTCCTCATTTTGACTATCGTCCTTAAAGAGCTAGTTAAGCACAACATCCTCTTCTATTTCATTTGCCAAGGAGGTAGAAGACTGTACAAAGAGACCATCATATATGGTATTCAGAGCCAAAGTTTGTGTTCTCATAGCCTGTGATGGCTTGCCCAACTATTTTGGTGATGGAGGGAGAGAAACTGATGATAGTACCGGTTCTATCTTGTAGCCATCCATGTCGGTATCTGTAATCTTCAATCTCTTTTCTAAGTCTTTCATCAATGTTTCTGGATCTTCATTTGGAGAGGTTTCCCTATTATGAGGCACAAAAGTATCTGCACCTTTTGTCAATTCATTACAGATGATGTTTGTATCAGTAGGAATACTGACTTCGGCTCCATTATAGGGAAACTTAAAGAATTGGTGATACGTTGATGGTACTGCCTTCATTTCATTAATCCACGGCCTCCCCAATAAAATATTGTATGACAATGGAATATCAAGAACCTGGAAAAGGAATTCTCTCTCTACCGGTCCCACTCTGATTGGTAATGATACCAGACCTTTGGAGGTTCTCTCTTCCTCATCATAGGCTTTAATTGTTATTTTCTTGCCTGGATCAATGACATTTTCAGAGAACCCTAGTTATGTAAGCAGATGATAAGTTCAGATATTCAACCCCGCACCTCCATCTATCAAAACACGTTTGACTCTGTGTTTGTGGATCATGGCTTCAATATGCAATGGCTAGTTATGTGGATGATTTAATGAATTGTCATCTTCTTCAGAGAAGGTCAAATAGTGAGGTGAAGTCAGATGACCCACCATAGACTGAAACCGATCAATGTCTAAATCTTTTGGAACGTTGGTAGTGAGCAATGCTTTGTCTAGGATTTCCTTGTGAGCAGATGAGAGTTGTAGCAATTCAAAAATTGAAATTTGAGCATTTGTCCTTTTTAACTATTCAACTACACTGTATCCAGAGGATGATGATGAGGTCAACCTTTTAAATTTGTCCAAGGTTGATTCCTTTTGTTTGTTTGGCAAGGCTGTTGGGTTTGATGTTTCTTGAGCCGGAATGGAAGAACTAGCTCCTTGGAGAGTGACTTTCTTTTGAGATCGGGTCAGAGCTCTTGCATACTATGATTCCTGTGGTTTATCTTGAACTATAATCATATTGCAATATTCCAAGTGTGAAGGCTCAATCATGTTGATAACGTTGTCTTGGCTGGTGTAGACACCTAAAATTGTCATGTCTAATTAAATAAATATCTTTATTTATTTAATTATCTTTAGCCTAATTCTTCTATTAATTAAATAAATCCTTATTTATTTAATTAATTCATTTATCCTCTTCTAGCCTTATTTCTCATTTAAATAAATACCTTTATTTATTTAAATCATCCTTTTCCTAAATTAAATAAATAATCTTATTTATTTAATTGATCCCACTTCGTCTATTATATAAAATAAATCTTTATTTATTTAATTAATTCATTAGCCTTTTCTACCTATGACACATGTCATTCATCTCTTAATTCATACACTACCTCCCCTCTCATTATTTTCTTATTTTCTCTACCTACCCTCTAATCATAGCCGACCATTTATCTTTTACACCTCTCAATCTTATCCTTCCATTTCATATAGTGTCTTCTATATAAGGAGATGCTTCCTTCATTATCAACCCTATGCATTCAACCCCTAGACATATGCATTCTATTCAAGCAACCTAGCATTTGATCTTTCATATGCAATCCTACTTGCAACCATATTTCCGTTCTTTGTTGAGCTCTTGTGCACATATAAAATCTGAGAGCAAATATATCAAGCAAGATCAATGGAGATAGGAAGAATGGAGATACAAACCCTATTGGACATGTGATGGTATAATCTTTGTGATTTCATTTGATTTGCATTATCTTAGGTAATCTTCATATGTTATGGTGGATCTTTGTTGTTGTTAGGCTAGGGTTTTGTGGTTGAATTCATTTAGTCTTTCAATAGTGTTATTGTTGTATCCATTTTCACCATATACATTTTGGCACGCCCCGTGGGACATGGATTTTTGTTAGATCTATGTTTTTTGCAGGTTTTTCTAACCCTATATTGTTGTTTTGTAAAACAATTTGGAGAATAACCTTGTGCAGCTAGGGTTTTGGACACAAAATCAAGATCTTGGAGAGATTCGATCATATCTCACAAACAGCTTGGAAATTTTGCACCAAATTGTTTTTGCAGGTTGAAGATAGTATCAAGAGCTCTCAAAGAAAAATTTAGATCTATTGGAGCATATTTTAATTTTATATGATTTTTTTATGAATTTTCATAAAAAATTAATTTTGAGAGCAAATGAGAGAATTTTTTGGATTTTCTTACATTTTTAAAAATCTCTCATAATTATACACAGGATCTGTTCTTTATGATTTTAATTTTGATGCAAAATATTTCCCTAAAAATTGGATCTTTAAAAATTAGGGTTTTTCCTTATTTTGATCAGATCTCACAATCGGCTTTGAATTTTTAACATCAAAATGCTTTTGCAGGTCAAGAAAATTATTAGAGGTGTTTAGTAAAAATTTTAGATTTTTAGTATCAAGGTTTCATTTTATATGAATTTTTTATGATTTTTCATAAAAAAAATAATTTTGAGAGCAAATTAGCGAATTTTTCGGATTTTCTTACATTTTTGGAAATCTCTCAGAATTATACATAGCATCTGTTCTTTGTGATTTTAAATTTGATGCAAAATCATTCCTCACAAATCGGATCTTTGAAAATTAGGGTTTTGCATTATTTTACTCATATCTCACAAACTGCTTGGATTTGTTGCAGAAATTTTTTTATGCAGGTTTGGAAGACCATCAGGATTCTTTAGTAAAGTTTTCAGATTTTTTGGATTGATTTTGCATTTATATGATTTTTTTATGATTTTTCATAAAAAATTAATTTTTGGAGCAAATTAGCAAATTTTTTGGATTTTCTTACATTTCTGGAAATCTCTTGAAATTTTACAGGTGGTCTTTTTTTATGATGAATTAGATATTTGAATTGGTCAACAAAACACATTGTTGAAGGCCCCTATTTCACAAAGTCTTTTGGATCTAAAATTTACCTAACTTGTGTGCTTGTAGGAAGGGGTGATCATTTGAAACAATCCAAACTACTAATAAATCTTTGTTGCAGGACCTTGAAAAGGATTTTATTTTGATCTTTATTGTGCCTTGTTTTCATATATTATCAAAAACTTCAATTGGTGCACTAAAATTGAATCAGTGTCCTTTGTGTCTTGGGCAATAGGCTCTGTTTGTTTAATCTTTAGAGGGCATGTCCCCCCGTGTGGTCATTAGGACTACTAGTGAGGAGAGAATGACCCAAGTGGTAGCGAGGAAAATGCACCTCTTCTGAACCACTATAAACAATTGTATTCATGGTGAAAACTATGGATAATGTGTGTTGATTAGTTCATACCGACACTATGTCTCCCCATAAACCCGTTCGATCAAATTTATTTGATCATTTGTAGGGTGTAACCCCTACCGGTTGGGAGCCTTATGTATTTATAGAGCTGAAAGTGCCGCATGTATGGCCACATGAGCGGATGCCCTTACTAGCACCTTTTTGTTTTAGAAGCCAAAATCCTTCTAGTTGTTGGGGCAGGAGGTTGGACCTCTGGTAGTGGCCCACACACATATGGTTCTTAGTAGAGATACAAAGTTTGCCACGAGGAGTTTTCGTGGGGACTAATGCTTGGCTACCACGAGAATTGAGTGCCGAGGGTGGAGCCAGTGGGGTCAAGCATCTAAGTATCTGCTCTGAATAGTGTAGCCTTGGGGGAAACTCCATGTGGGATCAACAACTATTGTCTTGGCCAACCATAAGAATTGTGTTTGTCTTATTTTGAACAATCAAACATTCAAGACCAAACAACAAAACATTGTGTCTTTTGTGTCTTCAAGTGTATGCAAAATAATTTTACATCAAACAACACATTTTTCTTTGAGTCATTTTGAGTCTAAACACTTGCAAACATTGAGTCTTCATCAACATTGTGTCCTCTTGTCATGGAAATACAGTCAAACTTTCAAATTGGGTCACAATAAAACAACTTCACAAATTGAAAAATTTTACAGTCCAACAAACAAGAGCAATCAATTTCAAAATTCTTGAGTTTCCTAAGTTATTTCTCTAGATTTTCATCTAGAATTCAACCTGTCTTTGGGTCTCACAAAGTCCATCATTGCTTTACACCTTACATTACATACACATTTGTCTAAACTTGAGTCAAAAGGTCACTTTCTTGTCCTCATCATACTCGGTCAACACATTACATACAATAACATTTTGCTAAGTGGTCCCTCATCAAGGTCTATCACCTTTGGGTCTCATTTGGTCTTACTTAGAGTCAAGGTCAACTTACCTCGTCAAGAGAAACTATCATCTCTTTGGAAGTCACACCTACTCTACTACATACATACTTGGTCTTACACTTTGGACAATGCAAGTACACTTCAGATCCATTTACATTCCATCCAACTCTTGATCTTCCATACTCTTTTCATTTTCATCTAGTCTCACACATCTTGTTCAATACCCAGTTCATGGTTGAAACCCCTTCCCAAAAATATAGGAGAGAAACTAAAGAGGCTCAAGAGTCCGCAAACATGAGTTCTTATGAGTATGACAATGATATCTTTTTCAATTATGATCATACTACATTACCTGACATGGATGCTTATAGAAACATTCCAAAAGTTGAGAACATGGACACTACAAACAAGAATGATACACATAATGACAATATGGACAACTTTTCTATACATTCAGCAGAAGTGGAAGACACCATTATGGATCCCTGTTTCAACAGATTGGTTGAGGAAATAATGAGGAGAGATAGACAATATTTTCTACAAGTGATGGCACAAAGTGGAGCGAATATCCCTCATGATTTTGACATGTCTCAAATAATGGAAAATTGACCTTTACAACAACCTCACCTCAACATGGATCAAAGGAGGCCTAATAGTGGAGGAAATAGAGGACCACATATGGTGCCTGAATCACCATCATCTTTGTTTCAAAAACCTGAGGTCCCATACACACATGGTCAAGCATATGATACTCACCTTCACAGACCATTATGGAAGTCTTATACAGAAAAATATACTCAATCACATACCAATGCTAAGGACCAACCACCAAAGCAATTGGATATCCAAAGGCATGATCAAAATTTGGACACAAGGAAACCCCATGTCAAATTTGGGGGCAACACACTAGAACAAACTCATGACATTCCTATAGAGTATGGTATACATGGACAAAGAAGATATTTCATTCCTCATCATGACTTTATACCAAGTGGTCCATATACGCAACATCATTATAGACCTCCTCTATATGAATATGTGTATGATCAATATCATCCATATATGCAACATGCTCCTCCTCCACCCGGTGCCTCAAGCATGGGGTATGGTCCAAGAAGTCAATCTCCACCTAAGAACAATTTGGAGCAGCAAATCAAGGACTTACAAAAGAAAATGGAGGACATAAATACACCAAAACCAACTTACACAATGAGAGACATATGTCCCTATCCATTTGACAAAAGCATTCCAATGCCTCCTTTTCCTACACATTTCGTGACACCTAAGTTTGATAAGTATAGAGGAAAAGCGGATATTAAGGCACACATAACCCCTATGCCTGTGCCTGTGGCTCCCCCTATACTGGTGGTTGTGCCTATGCCTGTGCCTCTGCCTGTACCTGTACCTTCCTCTATCCCTATCCCTGCACCTGTCTAGGACCCTGTGCTACTGGCACCTGTAGTGGCAATCCACCGCAACCCCTCACCACCCGAGTCTACCTCTCCTCTCCACCCTCTCTCCGCAGAGCCACCCTCCTCTCTCCAACTACACCCCGCCTCCTCCGTTGGCCTCTCCCCCCACCATCTCCATCATCATCCTCATCACCCCCACCATCTCCATCTATCTGCTCCCTTGGGTCTGTCACTCGTGGAAATGGATGCTCAGCCCAATATGCAGTGTACTCTGCATCCATACCTGCATCCTCAATCTCAGGCCACATATCCCATGGTATGGGGACCATCTCTACTAGCTGCATCACAACCTAATCATATGATAATTGTGGCCCAGAGTGTGCCTAGTCTCGCACTATCCGCGCATACATACCAGAACCCCGTGGCATCCGCTAGATCCTGCCAAACTTCCTGCATACCCTATCCACTAACTGCCTCTCTAGTACATAGGGAATCCGCCCAATCAGATATCTGCTCCTGAAGGTATAGGGTAGATCCACTGCATCATCCTCCCACTACTCACACTCACGGTATGACCTCCATATCACAGTGTCAATCTCATCGATCACTCAACACTAGTGAGTGCTCCAACCTGCCAATCTGTGGCTGTGAGGTAATCATATCATATAGATGAACAAAACTACATCCATGACCTCGACCTCTGAAATGTATTGGCCGTGTGATTGGTAGAGGCTCATATGCCCAAACCTGCAACAATGTAACTTCGCAGCCCAATCCTATGGATCCATGATAAACAAACTAATGAAGCTCATAGTACAAGTGTGCTAGCACGCACAACCCCTAGGCATAACTGGTATGCTATGTAACCAGTGTCCCCAAGGTGCTCGCCCAGCCCACAACCAACCCCTATGTTGCCTTGTCTGGACACAAGAACCCACTGATCACTCCTCCTAGCACTGATGGTAGCGCCAGTCCTATTGCTATCATCGTGTCCCATGCCACGTGTCCAACCCTCATCTCTAGTCCTGGATCCCGAAACACTCATCTCAATGCCTCCCTGTCTCCATCTCGATCATAGGGTATCACCTCCCCATCGATCGGTATCTGCAGTATCCTGTATACATCCTCTAAGGTGACTGTCATCTCACCCATAGGCAAATGAAATGTGCATGTCTCAGAATGCCACCTCTCAGCCAACGCAATTAGCAAACCCATGTTCGCTCAAAACTCAGGCACATACAGAATATATCTCAGACCCATAACCTCAATGGCAGCTTGGTCCTCAAATGTCAACTCTAGTCGTAACCTCTGAGTCTATGGGAATCTCTCCTATGACTCCAGCATAGGTAGGTACTCCTGCAGTCAAGAAAATCAATCATGTCAGTCAAAGTGACACTCACTGTTCATCACAAAGTGTTGCTATCTATCCAAGTGACACTCACTGTTCATCATAAAGTGTTGCTATCTATCTAAGTGACACTTACTGTTCATCACAAAGTGTTGCTATCTATCCAAGTGACACTCACTGTTCATCACAAAGTGTTGCTATCTATCCTAGTGACACTCATTGTTCATCACAAAGTGTTTCTATTTATCCTAGTGGTACTCCTTGTTCATCACAAAGTACTACGTGTTCTTGCACTCCCTGTTCATCACAAAGTGCTGCTTATATTTGCACTCCCTGTTCATCACAAAGTGCTGCTCCTATTGGTACTCCCTGTTCATCACAAAGTACTATGTCTTGGTACTCCCTGTTCATCACAAAGTGCCTCGATTTATCTTATCTTAGGGCCTCTGCTTGAGTGTATATTCTTGAGTAGTTTCCTAATTGGCAACGTATGTTCTATCACAGAATTGTCAATCCTAGCCCTATTTGCTATCCTAGTCTTCCCTAGAGGACCTGCTTGAGTGTATCCTCTCAGTAGCTTATCCAATCGATAGCATATGTTCATCACAGAACTGCTGATTTGACCTTGAAGACATAAACGTGCCTTCATGACATAAACACGCTTATAGAATGCATAAACATGCTTGCTCTACACAGACGTGCCTCTGTTATGCACAGACGCGCCTGTCCTACACAGACATTCCCACATTGCACAAATGTGCGTACACAATGCAGACGCGCTCGCATATTGCACAGATGCGCCTGGCACAAACACAGACGCGCCTAGCCAACCTAGACGTCCCTGGCACCAACGCAGACGCGCCTTGACATTTTTTACATTTTTTGACATTACCTAAAGCACATTTATTGCACTACCTAGCATGCATTAATGACAACAATTAATGTGACAAAGTACAAGGAGGTTTTGTGGTACTTACTGGCTCTCCTGCATTTGCTGGCCTCTAAAATCGGCGAACACGATTGAATCTATGCACCAATGCCATCGTTGTTGACTGCTACTGCTCTATTCTCTCTCTGTACTCTAATCTCTTGGATGTGTGGATGACAATGAGGATGTTTTCCCCTCGTGGCTTATTTTATAGACTACCCTAGCCCTAGCCCTATCCCTAGCCCTCATCTCTTGAGTCAGTTTTCTTTATCTCGTGACTCTGTCACTCTATCCGGTCAGTCCATTCTAGCCTTTCTTTCTTATCGAGAGATTATCTGTGATCTTTTCAGACATTTTCATCCAATCTCTCAAGGGGGCATACCATTCCCATTTTGGGGTAGCTTTGTATCAGTTTATCTTATCTTCTTTGAAACAACGCGACAAGATGCATTGTCTCAAAGAGGGGCAAAATGTCGACACCTAAAATTGTCATGTCTAATTAAATAAATATCTTTATTTATTTAATTATCTTTAGCCTAATTCTTCTATTAATTAAATAAATCCTTATTTATTTAATTAATTCATTTATCCTCTTCTAGCCTTATTTCTCATTTAAATAAATACCTTTATTTATTTAAATTATCCTTTTCCTAAATTAAATAAATAATCTTATTTATTTAATTGATCCCACTTCGTCTATTAATTAAATAAATCTTTATTTATTTAATTAATTCATTAGCCTTTTCTACCTATGACACATGTGATTCATCTCTTAATTCATACACTACCTACCCTCTCATTATTTTCTTATTTTCTCTACCTACCCTCTAATCATAGCCGACCATTTATCTTTTACACCTCTTAATCTTATCCTTCCATTTCATATAGTGTCTTCTATATAAGGAGATGCTTCCTTCATTATCAACCCTATGCATTCAACCCCTAGACATATGCATTCTATTCAAGCAACCTAGCATTTGATCTTTCATATGCAATCCTACTTGCAACCATATTTCCGTTCTTTGTTGAGCTCTTGTGCACATATAAAATCTGAGAGCAAATATATCAAGCAAGATCAATGGAGATAGGAAGAATGGAGATCCAAACCCTATTGGACATGTGATGGTATAATCTTTGTGATTTCATTTGATTTGCATTGTCTTAGGTAATCTTCATATGTTATGGTGGATCTTTGTTGTTGTTAGGCTAGGGTTTTGTGGTTGAATTCATTTAGTCTTTCAATATTGTTATTGTTGTATCCATTTTCACCATATATAGCTAGCATAAGCATAATTTACCTTGGCACCTCCTTTGGTCTTTGAGGAATCACCTTGTTCGTAAACAGGCAAAGGGTCCTTAAATGCTTTATGATCAACATTGGTTGGATGATTCCCAACAACAACTTTACCAACATCTATGAGATCTTGAATCTCATGTTTTAACTTCATGCAATTGTTTATGTTATGACCCTTATTCCGATGGAAGTCACAATATTCATTTTCTCTCCACCATCTTGGTTTGACATCTGAATCATATGGTCTGGAGTTATCTGGTAGTGTTATCAAGTTGTTTGCCAATAGAGTTTTCAAAGCGGATTCATATGATTCTTCAAGAGGAGTAAAATCACGCTTAGGTTTGGAAAGCCAAGGCTTTTCTTTGAACCATTCCTTTGTTTTCTTTGGCAGATTCTCTACTGCAACCTCAGTAGCTTTAAGTGCTTGTGTACCACTAGTCAAGTTGAATATTGTGGATTTTGAGTTAGTTTTGACATCGTCTACTACTCCTTCATTAACAACATTCTTGTTGTTGTCTTTGGCAAATTTCCAATACTTGTTCTTCTCTTTAGAGCTAGATCCTATTTGTGTTTCTTTCCAAGGCGTGATATCTCCTTTCTTTATGAGCACATCTTCCATTCGAATGGCATTATCTACCATTTTGTTAAATGATGGGTGTACTTGCATTTGTATACTATATTTCAGTTCGGGGATCAAGTTATTGAAAAATATATCCATTTTCTCAGAGTCTGGAATAGGTCATGAGTACCTAGAGAACATCTTTCTCCAGCGTTGGAGAAAAGTAAGAAGAGGTTCCCCTATTTTCTGTTGAGTATTACAAAGATCGGTCATAGTCACAGGATGTTGAATGTTGTATGAGTATTGTTGTAAAACTAGTTGGAGTAGTTCTTCAAAAAAATTTATTCCTTTGGGTAGACTTGAGAACCATTCCATTGCTTGACCCCCTAAACTCCTTGGGAAGAGACACATGAGGTACGTTTGATCATGCATGAACTCCATACAAGCAACACTAAATTCCCTAACATGATCTTGAGGATCTGAGGTACCATCATATTTGTCAAATTTTGGGATTTCCACTCATGGAGGAAATGGAGGCATGTGTAGATTCTTGTCAAATGGAAAGGGACATATTGTTTCTAAAGAATATTGTTTTGGGGACTTGTCCTTATTCTTCAGTTCTGTGACCTCCATCTGCAAGGCTAGTAATTGTTTGTGTACCATGAGTATAGGTGAGTCTTCCTTTTTAGTAACAAGTGTTTGGACATCATATCCAATAGGAAGTTTGGCACCTTGTTTTGCTAGTTCTAAGAAATAGTCTTCCTTCTCTCGGGTCATGATAGTTTTCATCATTTTTCTAAAGTCTTTGTCTTTCTAACAGTCAAGGATTTCTTTTTCTGGAGGTTCAGCATCTTCGTCAGTCTAACTTGATGATGAGGAGTCATTATGATTTTTGGGAATATTACGGTCGTTTTTGTTTCCATCATTGTATTCTATCTCATGTATAGTGGGAGATTCAAGTTCATCAAAAATTGGTCCGCCTGATGACGACAGCATGTCAGTGAGTGGATCCTTCACGTAGAATAGATTATCTTGATATTTGAAGGGTTGTTCGTTGCCTTTGGCTTCTTTCTTATGATAATTCCTGGTTTGAATAGGCATTTTTATGGATTAGTGTGACCTAAAGATGTTTGTGCTACAGAGGTCAAGATCAATTTTAGAGCTAGTTGTTCTATTTAGAATATTGTTTGGGAGAAACAACTGAGATTCAGTTTGGTTTCAGAAATGATCTATCCTATATAAGACATTATTTAAGTTGATTATAAGCGTAGTGTAAGATTCAACCTGGTTTCAGGAATGATCTATCCTGTAAAAGATGTTATCGAAGTGACTAAAATTTGATAGGTAGTTGATTGAACTAGCTGAAAGGTGATCAATCAAATCATGCAATGCAAATGGCAGAGGTACACTGTCTTGATCTATTTATGCTTAGGAAAATTGATAACCAGTATTATGTTCACTGTAAGCTATTTTTAGGCAAGTTTGACTGTTCTGTTTTGACAAAACCAGAGACTCGTACGACAGGATTTTTTGGGTCAGACGATAATAGTTTTGTTTCGTACGAGTTGCTGCCTCGTACCGTATGAGAGATGGGTATGTGTAGGACAAAAAAAGACTTAGAGAAGTTCTGTCTGATACGACATAGGATACAGAGCTAGATGACAAATAAAAATGACTCGTACGATATAAGATCGAGCACAGGATGATAAATCAGAAGACTTGTACGACACAAGATGTGATCTAGGACGATAAATTATCAAACTCGTACGACTGTTTACAGGACAGAGCCTAGAAATTTTGAGTTTTTCTAATTGCTGAGTATGATAACCGAGTATGACCAATTCTGAGATAGAATGATTTTGACCAGGATAGACTAGTTTCTGACACGAACAAAGTTTCAACTTAAGATGGACTAATTTCTGACACGGACAAAGTTTTGACTTAGGATGGACTAATTTTTGACACGGACAGAGTTTCAACTTGGGATGGACTAATTTCAGACATGGACAAAGTTTCAAATCACTAAGTTGTTTCTTATCTTCTCCAATTTTTGGTATTTCAGTTTTTGTTTCAGGGATGAAAACATAGAAAACAGGTAGTATGTAATAGTGACTCCAATCACAGCATGCAAACCCTAAGGAATTTGGTGAGGAAATAAAATCTTTGCTTGTAGACTCAGGTACACACCCATTAGCATGCAATGGATTCTCAACGCTATGTTATCCTACTCCAAATGCTAATGGGGGCACGAAATGACAAGTATCTTGGGAGAGTTACTATCTCTCTTGCACAAAGATTATCTCCCTTTCGGAGGTGAACCGGGTAGCTTCTAATTTTAAATTGGATTTAGTCAAGGATCCATTTGGCGCGTCGAGGTATAAAATCAATTAAGAGGTCTCCCAGCCTTGAAAACCAAGGTTTAATATACCCGAGGGTACGGAGGATAGCTATTCCCAAGCACTGTCGTTGACTTGATTTTCATCAAATCACGTTTATTTTATAGTGGGTTGGAGTACTTGGTGTCTAGCCATTCCCACTTAGGTCGTTCCCCTCTCACCGATCGTAAAGGCTATAGAGTTATTAGCTCCTCGGGAGGGCAAGCCTGCTAAAGATGTTGCAATCAATCTTAAGAAAATACTTCAAGGGTCTAGATTTATGATTGTCTAGAAGAAGACAAGAGCATACTCTCCTACCTCTCAGATTTTTCTAAAACACAAAAGACAGATTTTGTTCATTAACCAGATAGCAAGTTAGGTGCCTAAAAATGAATTTAAAGAATACATGATGTTTAGTCGATTCTCCTCAAGCAACCTGCAAAGACAACGAATCAGTAGTCATATTGTCTTTGTGTGACAAGCATATTCTTTGACAAGCGTTCTGCAAAAACTAGTTAGGCTATGAAAAACTCTGAGATAGATAGATAAACAATCAGGGTCAGTCATCAGAATAATCAATCAGAAATGAGAAAATTATGAAATTTGCCTCTTTTTTTTTTACTTGAAAATGCAAAATCATATGACAGATTAACAACTCGTACGAGACAGGATGCAGTATCGTACGAAAGATGATTGCTGATGATCTCTGCTCGTACGACAGATGATTTGCTCATATGGTAGGATATTTCAGTTCGTACAACACTTGCAGTTTATCATTTCAGCCTATGAAAATTGTCGTACGAGATGACGCAGAGACTGTACAACCAAAAATCCAAAAAGTCGAAAAACCTGAAAAATAACAAAAATAAAAAATCAATCTTGGAGGCCAAAAAAAACTAGTCTTCGGGCCCCACGGTGGGCACCAGAATGTGTGTGTGAAAAAGTGAACCTGTAGCTATAAGCACAACACTTCAATTAAGTCATTATATGCATGGTTAATAATCAATAATCAATAAGTAATAAACCATAACAAAGCGACCAATTGCCTTCGAAAAGATGCGAGTATAAGATTGCTCTCAAATTTTTATAAGCAATACCAGTGACTAGACTACACCAAGATGAAGGATTTAATCTATATGATATTAAGCTATATGGATGCAAGATGGATGAATAATTCAAGCAAATAATCAATTCAAGCAATAATGGATGCAAGCAATAATGAATGGAAAATGGATGCAGACAATCTAAAAAGCACAATAATCTTCAATGACTCCAAAGCAAAATTAGTGTGATAATAATCTCCAAGCGTGTTCTCAAAAATCTCTGGGGGTGAATTGGAATGAGAGCTGAAGACTGAATTTATAGAGAATCACAAGAGAAAAAAAATCTCAATTTAGGATTAATTGAAAATAATTGAGAAATCAGATTCAGTTAACCTTGAGATAGATTCCAATTATAGTTTAATTGAAATGCATTCAAATTAGAAGTTCAAGTTGCATTGGAAAATAATAATAAATTAATTCCATGCATATAGGATAAAAATAGATAATTCCATGCATATATTTGATTTATTCAAGAAAAAGGTCTTTTCAATGCAAATGAACTTCTTTTCCTGAAAAGCTTTGAGTTCCAATTTTAGAGAATAATTCAATAATTCAATTTAATTGCTTTTCTGATTTCAAGTTCCAAATTTAGAAAAAGAAATAATATCTCAAGTTTGATTTCTCTCTCAATTCAATTCTTTTTTTTTTTTTTTTTTTTCAATTCAACTCTTGCTTTGTAATTAATTTATCTTTTGCAATAAATTAATTCTCTTTGCATGATTAAATGGCAATTTATATTAATTAATTAAATATGCAAGGATATTTAATAAATTAAAATGGGATAATTGATCAAAATGATATTCTTGGAAATGATTCAATTAATTAAATAAATATTTAATTAATATTGAGTAATTGATTTGCCATGTGATATTTGATGATTAAAGAATTAACAATGTGCTCAAGATTGATTTAATTGCCTTTGGTTAGGACCTTGGTGATGTTGTCGAGATTAGGGGCCCATGGTTTAGATGACCAATTTTAGGGTATTACACTATCATTTATACCTATTTTCAAAGTTAAGTATACAGAAAATTAAAGTGCAGATTGTAGGAATGAAAATACATATATATTTATAGATTTTTAAATATATATATATATATATATACACGTATGATTAAATATTCAAAAAAAAAAAATCTATTGTTTTGCATCAATCTAATATGCTGTTGTAAGAAATACTAAATAGAACATGTGTTGCATCTAAGACAAAAAAAGAGAGAGATGTCATATACGTTTTAAATCAGATTATTTCATGCATTTAATATTCTGATATAAAAGATCAGATTATTCTAAGACTGAGCATAATCATTCTTATGCATGAGTGTATATATATATATATATATATTTGAAATAAACTCAGAAATGCACATTTCTACTTTGACTATGCTCCTATATATATAAATATATGTATATTTAAAATATATAATAAAAAGAAAAGAATTGCATACGGCTTCGGGGGGAATTGGAAACCCCATGGGTTGCGGCCACTGGGTGGTCCGTGACCCCCACAGTGGGTTGCGATCACCAAGTGGACCGCGAACCACCCAGTGGGGCATCCCTTTGGTGGGGGCCATGGCCACCAAGTGGTCCGCGACCCACCCAGTGGAGCGTCGCGGTACCACCAGTGGCCACCATTAAAATCTACCACCCCTCCTTCAAACCCCTACGACTCCCTTCATCATCGTCGCCCTTTCCTTCGGCCCTCTGCCAAATGCTTTGGCTCGGCCGCACCTGCACACACCCACAAACAAACAAAAAATTGATGAAGAACAAGCAACCTTAACCCAATTTCGGGTTAGGGTTAGCTTGAATAAAAGATAAAAAAAAAGGGAGATAAGTTATAAAAGAAATAAACAACCCTAGCTAGGGTTCACAAATTAAAAGAAAAGATATTAACAAAAAAAAATACAAAAGGGGGGGGCGGAATGCCATTTCAAATTTTGAAATGGGAGAACCCCATTTGTATATAGCCAATGTTTTAGAAATGATTAATTTCTATTATTGATTAAAAGGTAATTTGTTCTTAATGTAAAGTTTATTTTAGATAAATATTTATATGTATGCATATATTCATATACATGCTAATAAACACACACACACACACACACACCTGTGTGTGTGTGTGTGTGTGTGTGGATGTTTAGGTTAAAATTTCCTTTGGAAAATTTATTATTAGAAAACTAATAAAAGCAAATGTTTATTTTAAATCTATAGGGTCAATATTGGTCGAATATTAAATATTTGATATTTAATATTTAAATATGAATATTCTTTTATATATTTAATGTTGTTTCATTTTTTCCCAAAAGTTTGGGCATGACAACGTGAGGACCCTAATGCAGTAAAAAATTGCTAGGGTCGCAATTTTCTGACACTACATTAGCCCCCACTTTAGCGGGAGTATAAGCATACGCCAATACTGTCGGTAAAGTACAAGGAAACAAGATTGAAAGACATTTACCATATCAAGGAGGCAAGATGCGCCAAGCCCCTAGTGGAATTAGGATCTTACGACTTCGATTGACAAAGTAAAAGGGAAGATCAAGAAGGGGAGAACCAAGACTGCAAGTAGCAAAGTTCCCTTCACTATGAGTCATGAAATCAAGGATACAAAAGATTACAAAGCAAAACAAAGTTCACTAAGTAGTTCTAAGTATCACAAGAAGGAAAATATGAGCGGAGTGTATGCCCCCACGTTAAAACGATCGCATGTGCCTTATCAGGAGTAATTTCTTTAAAGTAGTATACACCCAAGATTTAAAAAAGGAGGGAGCACGTTATCACAAGGATTTAGCCCCCAATCGAGGTATAAACCCAAGGATAATTAACACAAAACATGAGGTAGTGTCCCTTTCCTCGGGGTCAGTATGTTGTATGATAACTCATGTATATCATGTATGTATATGCATATAATAATCTTCATTCCCCAAAGAAGGACACTACCTTAGAAGACAGGGAAGAGAGGATGTCTTTTGAGTCAACATGAAAGAGACCAAGAGAAGATCTCCATGCTTTGCATCATCCCCAAGTAGACATTAAGGGAACAATAGAAGAACAGGGATACATATAGAATAATGGTCACAAAAGAGAAAGAAAGGAGAGAGAAAGAAGAGCTATAGTGCTAGTATCGCTAATCTAGCACAACATCCACCTCCCGATCTTGTTGATCACTATTTCACGAAGGTGAGCAACATACCAGAGGAGCGATATCGAGCACAACAGATGGAGTTATCACAAGATCCGAACAAGGACTATGCTAATGTTGTAAGTCACTTTGTTCGATTCGAGGAGCTAGGATTAGGGTTTGTGAAAACTCATTCGATAAATGTTTCTCCGCATCAACATACTTATACTTATTATCAGAAGCATTAGGAGTTGTATTAACATTATGAATAACATTTTCACCCATTTCTTCATCAAATTTTAAAGTAAAAGGATCAAGAACATGAATAGGAGTAAAACCATCTCATGTTTTATGCAACTTATGATTTGGAGATGTTGGTTGAACATCTTGCTTAGGAGAAAAGGGAATCATGTCAACTGTTGGAGTCTGAGGAGACTGAGTATTTTGAGGGATAGCTTCATAAGCTTGAACATGGCATCTTCGTCGGCGTTCTCTTGCACAATGATTTCATCGAGTCTTAGTGGAAGGCTAAGAAGGAGGAACGCTTGAAAAAGTAGAAGCGTTTCTCTCCTTAGTAGTGGAAGGTTGAGGTTGAGATCTTTTTGGTTGAACAATAGGAGAAGTAGGCCTCTTCTCTCGATAAGAGGAAGGAGGTGGAACTGCGCCATAGAAAGGAGGAATATTATGTATAGGAAGGAGACCAAGTCCATCATGAGGAGGAGGTATAGGTCTAACTTTAGGAGGAATATTGTTGTTCTCCTTAAGAGAAGGAAAAGTCACATCCATAGGAGTAGGTGGACAATTTTCCTTAGGAGAGAGATTAGTTCTATCTGAGAGGGGGATAACTTTATCTTGAAGAATAATAGGAATGTCAAGTGTTGGAGATCTAGGTTGACTTATGTATACTATCATGTCATTCTTCCATTTTCGATAAGATTAAAAAAGAGCATCGCTCCTTGATGGAAGAGATTGAAATTATTGAGGCCAAAAGAGATCAATAGGAACATCGAGGCTTCTTTCGGATGGATGAAATAAGCTATGGTTCATGGTTATGATTTCTCCATTGTGAGGAAAATTCAGACACTTGTTGATTGGAGAAGCAATAGCCTTCATGGAAGATAGCCAAGGATATCCCAACTTCACACAGAATTAGTCAGAAGAAGGTATGATAACAAAGTCAACATCCATGGATTTAGCATGAACTTCAACAAGAAGGGTGATAGAGCCAATGGTAGGACAAGAGAAGCCATAAAATAACTTTACAACCATATTAGAAGCATCATATAGTGGTTTATGAAATCGTAAAGTGAAAAGATACTCTTCAGTTATGACATTAACCATGCAAGAGGGATCAATTAGTGCACCATGACAAGGGATATCCTTAATATTTGCAACTATGTATAAAGGGAGATCGGGTGCTCTAATGGTCTCACTAGAGTCAAATGTAATACAAGGATCCTTAGGCGTATCTTGTGTTTCTACCATATTAACCAAGTGTGGAGCCATACAAGTGAATTCTTCAGAAGTGAGAGAATTAGGCACAATCTCAATAATGTTAGAGGTATGAGATGGCAAGGGATCAGTGAAAGTCTTAAGATTTTGATTAGGAGGAGAAATTGATTTATTTCCTTTATCTTTCACACCTGCCACAGATATAGTATTATTATCAATAAAGTCTTGAACCTTATTTTTCAATGCAAAACATTTCTCAATATCATGACTAGGTTGACGATGAAATTGGCAAAAGGAATTGTTATCAAAATAAGGAGATGCAAGTTTGGAAGTATCAATTTTTTTTATAGGAGGAAGTTTGATAAAATTTCTATGCAACAACTAAGACATAATACTATGCAAAGATTCATTCAAAGGAGTAAACTGCCTTTTTCTTTGGAAAAATTTAGAAATAGAAGGCACACTTGTTGTGGCATTCACATGGTTGTTGTTGATTAGATCATTGAACTTGATGAAGCTTTTTTTGGTTTAAACTTTGAAAGCGGTTGTTGAACACTCTCTCCCTTATTACTTAGAGTCATAGGAGTGGATTGCTCCATTTGACTCACAGCTAGTTGATAATTGTGGAGTGTTGCACTCAACTGCGGAAAGGAAGTAAACTCAAACAAAACAAGCTTTTCCCTAATATCTTTTTGTAAATTAGAAATAATTTTTTTTTGAATATCATTTTCAGGCACATGAAAAGAAATTTGAGCACACAAATTCTTATATCTACCAATGAAATTAGCCACTTTTTCTTTAACACCTTGTTTACAATGCATTAAATTAGTCAATGTGATTTTTGGACCAATGTTGTTTTGAAATTTTTTGATGAAATAATTTTCCAATTATTGAAAGGAAGTGATAGAATAAGAAGGCAAAGAGAAATACCATTGTAGGGCCTTATCTCTTAGGGTTCTTGTAAACAATTTTGCAAGCAATCGTTGATCATAAGAAAAATTAGTACACAAGGTTTGAAATGTTTTGACATGCGTAAGAGGATCACCTTTTCCATTATAGAGTTCCAATTGAGGGATCTCAACATGTTTAGGTGGCATGACTTTAACAATATCAAGAGAAAGTGGGATCACAACATCAAAGGTGGGAACACTAAACTTGGATTGAATCATAGAAGCAATCTGTTGTTGTAAGGAAGACACAGTTTGAGCAAGATTGTTAATTTTCATCTCGGTAGAAGAATTGACGTTAGACATAGGTGATTAAGAAGGTGGTGTGATGTTGTGTAAAGAAGGCATGGACTAAGAATAAGATGGTGGGACATTATGATAAGTAGGCATTGGTGACGATTCAGTAGGAAAAGGGACACTTAAAGGAGGAATAAAGTTGTTAAAGGAATTGACCCCATGTGTCACACTAATTTGTTGAGGAATAGTAGGAATACTCATGGAAGTCATGGGTAAAGATGGAGGATTAAATGAAGAAGAGGGATTTCCCCCATGACCTATGGTTGTAGGAATGACATTTTGAGTTGAAGTAGCCATGATGTTGGATGTGAAAGTAGGAATACTAGTCATAGGATTAGTCAAAGGAATAGAAGAATTGACTTGTGTTGAAGGTTGTGAGTAACCTAGGGTTTTGGCACAAATCTTGATAGGAATGGAATTAGAATCAACAATATGTGTAATGCCACACAATATATCAATTCCATTCTTATCACTTTGAAGCATACGCTTAAGACCTTCAATTAATGGAAGAGCTTCACTATTAGGTTATTCTTGGGACATCCATTGTTGAAAGCTATCAAATTTATTGTCCAATGTAGAAAGTTGATCTAAAGAAACCCTACTTAAAGCTTCTTCTTCACCATGAGATCTATCAATAGGCACATGATTAGAATGGGAAGAATTAGCATGGTCCTCATTAAAGAAGTCACCCAAATTAGGCTCCATCTCTTCGGTAATTAAACCTTGGGTAGCTTTATTTCTGATGCTTCATCTAACAGGGATAGGATAGGTAGGACAAAAAGTGGTAAAACTCATACACTAGAGGGAAAATTTAAATTTTGAATTGTAGAACAAATCTTACAAAATTGAGTAATGCAAAATTCAAGAAAATAATGATTACACAAATTGAACTTTGTTAGAGGAAGAGAATGACACAATTTCCAAAAACGAAAGGAAATTGGAATTTTAAAATTAGGGCCAAGGGAAGACCACTTAATTTTAAAATTAGAATTTTTAAAATCAGGGCAGACTATAATTAACCTCTTAATTTTAAAAAATTTCTTGAAAGTTGAAATGTTGAATTTTGAAGGTATTTTCGATTCTAGAGGGATCAAAAATCGATAAAATCAGTCAATCTTACGGATTTAGGCTATTAAATACAGTCATAATAGTCTCCCAAAATTTTGGGAAAAAAGCTGAGGACCGTGGCAGGAACGCACATGGTCTGACCAACTTTTTTCAAAATTTCCAGGGATGGATATTATGATGATTTTAAAGATAACCCCCCAAAATTGGCAAATTTTACGATCTCTAGATGGGTGAATTGAAGGCACAAAGGTGCAAATAGGACCTTATTAAGGTTTTGAAGAAAAAGATGAATTGAACTGCAATTTTGAAAAAGTGTCAAACCTAATGGATAGGGACACCTTGGAAAATATTTATAAATCCAAATGTAGATGAAATTGATTTGAAATTCACATAAAATCAAATTAATTTAAAAAATTAGAGTTTGATGACCTAACCACTTAATTTTAAAATTTGATTTTTGGGGAAAAAATGGGGGAAATTAAAAATTTAAATTGTAGGATTGAAGACAAATCTTAGAACAATCAGAAATCTGAAAATTAAATAGAAATCCAATTTTTTGCACAAGTTAAAGATGATTTTTAAAAATTAGGGTTTTAACAAGTAACCTCTTAATTTTGTAAATTTTAATTGCAAATTGAACAAGATAATGAGGAAATTGAATTTGACAAACAAAACAATTTTCAAACTCAAAATAACCACAAGCAATTTTTACAAATCACAAGTTCTATTTTAATTTTAAAAACTAGGGTTTTGAATGATTTAACCACTAAGTTTGCAGAAATTTGAAATTTATAAAAAAAATACGCAATTTTGTTCAAAGGAAAGCATGCAAGATGTCGGGTTCACCAAAATTTACTAGTGGGAAAATGATGAGTGATGGATCAAGAGGAAAACTACCCTTTCCCTCAAAGAGAGATGAGAGTTTCACTATTGATTATCCTTTAAGCACTTTTGACCATTACATTAGGAAGAAGGGGATGAGATAATTCACTAGATTCAATTTCCACACAAAGATGATAGATTGAATTGAGAATGTTAGGATGATCCCCCTTTTCCTTGTTTGAAATGGAAAGGAATTTGATTGAATTGTGTAGTGTAAAAGTGACAAAGAATCGATTATAACTTGAGATCGAAATATGGGATGAAGTTGTGCACCTAGATCTGGCAGTAAAATATCAAGATGAAGTCAGCCTACGAATTTGATGAAAAGTTGTTTGGACCATGGCGGGAATGTACACGATCCTCTGAACAATCTGCGAAACGAAAAGGGTTTTTTTGCCTCTACAAATGGAGCTCAAATACAAAAGTACAGTTGCACACCTGCAACCTACACATAGAAAAGAGAGGGAAATGTGTTGGGATTGGGGGTTTGCCTTTAGGTAAAACCCTAGTTTTGGAATTAACCAAGTAATGAAAGAAAGTACTTGCAAGTAGATGTAAATGAAAGACTAGGTTGTAAATCACCTCAAGGGAGGTTGTAGTAGCAATGTTGATAGAAGTGCTTGTGTGGAATTGAATGTTGAAATCAATCTCCTCTTCAATGGTTGAATTCTTGACTTGAATGCAACACCTAGCCTTGAATGGAGACTTGAGAATGCTCAATACTGGAAAAGAGTGCTTGAATGCTTGATCACTTGTGCAACTTGAATCTCTCCAACTTCGGTCTTCTCCCACTTATCCAACTTATTGCAAATGAGAGAGTGAATGCCCCCTTAAATACATGTTTGAAGGATTTGAATTTCATCACGGACCAACATCAAGAGAGTTTTTCTGCTCACTGCACAACCCACAATGCATGCTCTAGGATGGTCCTACCCCAAAATAGGGAAGGGGCAGGGGCGCCACGCCCCTATCCTAGAAGGACAAGGGCACCATGCCCCTTTCCAAAGGGGGATAGGGGCACCATGCCCCTGTCCTACCCCTTTCTCCAGGGTAGAGTGCAGACAGAGTGATGCGGAGGCCAAGAAAGAAGTTGTTTCCACAAGTCGAGCAGTCTCCGATCTTCAACCAGACTAGAGGATTCGAGTTCGCATGCATGAGGACTATAATGCAATAAAAAATTACTAGGGTCATAATTTTATGACACTACACATACATATAGCCTTTTCTTTCCTTATTTGAAGGATCCGATCTACAAGCAATTGAAGGATCCTCTTATGAAGTGAAAGTGCAGGTTATGTGGAGTCTACAATCAATAAATAAAGAATTCATCAATCATTTATCGATCCTTCATCAGTCATTTTCAACATGAATTAAGAGTTTTAAAGATATTGAAGAATAATAGGAGATCGCCAACTGTTGATTAGCTTGTACCTCTCCCTTAGGGTTTGGTATGGTTTCGTGTTATTTTCATGTCTTTGTATGAGCTTCATAACATTCATTTTCACATTTACATTCATGTTTTAGATCCATTATTGCATTTGTGATTTGAAGAATTTACATTTACATTTACACTCATTTCGGGTTTACTTTCCAAAGCGTAGGGTAGAACTCTAGATCTACTTTCTTGTTCATTTAGGATCTTGCATACACACAAGGTTCTTTCACACATATTTTCAATACATTATCGGCTATTTGTGGAGGTAAAAAACACCAAAACAAGGGGTTTGACTAAGGTAAAACCCTATATAGCCACCTAGACACCCTTTTCAAGTTGCAAGTGCAGGTATAGGAACCCGATGCATGCATGACTTTTGGGACTGACATAACACATAGATATAGATCTAGCCTCAAAATTTGACGTCAATCTTCAAAGACTAGGGTGTGGCACCCTAGTCCTCCCAGGACTAGGGCATGGTGCCTTGGTCCTCCTAGTGGCGCCCTGATCCTTTGGGTTTTTTAGTATTTTTTGGCAGTTCTGCATTTCAAGTCTTCAAAATCCTAGATCCAACAGTTTCAACCTCATACAGTATGAGGGACCAAGGGGACCAATGCCCTGGTCCTGCCCAGTCAACCCCAAATTTTAGGCACAGGTGCACATCTAGATTCCCCTCCTTGCTCTATGTTTAGTTTCTTAGTTTCAGTTCAATCAGATTCTGCATTTTCAGTTTATGCTTGCTTCATTGTTCATCTCTTAGCATAGTTGATCATTGCATCATATTTTGTACACCTCCTCTATATTACAACAAAGGAATACAAACCCTAAGATATATTCCTTGACTCTCTCTCTCTAAAAGAAGTAGTCAAAGTGAGATATCTCCATAGGCTCTTTCGTTTTCCAATGTGTGTACATGAGACTGAGATTAGGTCTTAGCTACTTGGTTCCATTTTTATGCATCACATGTTGGTGAACCCGACGTGAATACCTTTAATTCCAATTTATGTTCTTAGATCTGAGTATTTATGCAATTTTAAATTCAAGTTTTCATCCAAAAGTTTTATTTCCTTGTAAATTTTAAAAATTTAAAGGTTAATTGCATTAAAACCCTAATTTTTAAATTCAAAATTGAACTTGTGCGTTGCTTAATTTGGATTAATTATTTGATTTAGGAACACTTTTCACTCTTAGATATCATCAAATTACATAAATTTAGAGTGCTTGCATTGGTGAAAACATCATACAAATTGAACATTGTTCTCTATGTTGAAAAATTGTTGGCATAATGCATTCCTTTCATAGATGTGGCAATGGGTTAGCCTCCCTTGTTTCAATTTACTTCTCTCTTAAAGATCCTCCTATTCATTAGAACATTTTAGTGCAAAGAATAGTTGTTAATAATTCCTTCAAAACTCTCCCATGTTCTAAGGATGAAGATTTGAAAAATGATGTTTATATTTATCTTAAAATATGTCTCTCCTATGAAACTATCTTAGAGGAAGAGATGATATTATAAACACCTTTCTTAATGTTACCCTGCCTTTCGTACATGATTCTTCTCTTAGAGAAAAAGTGATGATAGACATTGATTTATCTTCTCACAAATTCAGTCTTACCAATGAGGGCACATTAGTGCAACAAGAGGTATTTAAAGATATCCTTCCTAAGTATGAATCTTTGAAGGATGATTTTCATTTTTCTTCTAAAAAGTACTTCCCTCATGTGGACCATGTGGTGCAAGAAGATGGTATTGTCCCTACTTTTCCTAGTGATAGCATACCCTTTTTTGATTTCAATAAAATTCCCACTAGAGATGAAGCATTAATGAGTGATGTTGGTCCTTTTCCTAAGGCTTGTCTTAATCATAAAGATATTTTGGAAGAAGAAGATGAAATTATAAGTAATTTCTGATGAATACTAAGAGGGGGGGGGGGGTGAATTAGTATGCCAGAAATTCTTTGCACTTAAACACTTTGCTAGACTAACAGTAAACCGGTAAAACAGTTTAGCAGACAAACTGGTTAGCACACATGCAAACTAAATAGAAAATAATGCATTCACCCATAGAAGCACAAACACCATAACACAAGAGATTTTGACATGGAAACCCAAATGGGAAAAACCACGGTGAGATGGAACTCACAAGTAACTATCTGCAGAATAGGAACCAGATTGGTTAAGGTCAGACCGGTTAAGGACTTACAATGTTCTTTACCAGAACAGATCCTGTTAGGAATCTCAATCTTTGTTAGGAGATAAGTCCGATTAAAGACTACCTTGCTAGAGGATTTTAGATCCACAGATGTGAACCACCTTGTTAGAGGATTTACAAAAGGCTTTTGGGCCTACCCAGTTAAGGGCTACAGACTTGTCAAAGATGTGAGTAATCAACAAGTGAGTGATCTAGCAAATAGCACAGATTCCTTGGTTAGATCCTTGATAGCTCGCTCCTAATGCATTCCAGCATTACTTCATTCTTCTATACATTTGTACTCTCTCTGACTCCTCAACCACCTTAAAACCTAGCAACAACATCAACTACAACAACAACCTAAAGCCCTAGACATGATGTCCTTTTAAAGGAATCTGATTTCATGTCAGTCCAATAGGATTATAATCCAATTCCCTGGGTTCAATGAACTTGGACAAACTTGGTAACACGACACAAAAAGCACCGTTAAAGTGTCGGCACCATCAAACAATTGGTGGATGGTAACTCATCACAAAATGTCGGTTGGTAACTCATCACAGAGTATTACCGGTTCATACAAAATACCGGTTCAAGCAAAATGCCGGTTGTCGGTTTGACAAAATTGAAGACTGGGAAATATGTGTTTTGCCACTTTGGTCCTTCATACTGCTTGAGATCCTCGAACCACTTGGGGTCTATATACTGCTTCAGATCGGTAAACACTTTTTGCAAAACACCAATAGTCTAAGGACTATAATGCATCATATCGGTTGGAACAATTGCCAGTTGAGAATAACTCATACATAAAAAAATGATCTCAATGCAAGTGTGTGTCCATCAATGACAATTACATCATAAACATAAAAAATACCAACAATCTCCCCCTTTGGCATTGATGGCAACACTTAGGAAAATAAAATTTTGACATCTAAGTGTTTTCGAACAAAATCATGCCATTAGCAAAATTTCTCCCCCTAAGCATATACACTATCCCTTTAACAATACAATGTATAACTATTTTTCACATAGAGATATCATAGCATACTTCAAAATTTTAAATACCAGATACTTCTCCCTCTTAGAGTACTTCTCCCCCTTTGCCAACAATGACAAAGTACAACTAAACAACCCCTATTTCCATTTGGTATTAAAATAATAAAAGTTTATGACAATAAGGGATAAAACTTGTCAAAAACAAATTTAAAGTCTTGCAAGAATTGTTTGATAGATGAAGACCAGGACTCAAGTAGGGAGGTGGCTACTTCTTTCTCTGTCTACATCTGGGAGACCTGTTCTTCCATGGCGTCAATTGTGCTCATCTCCTGTGTCACTGTTAAGGCATCCAGATTTAGATAGCACTTCTGAAGAATTTGCAGACGTGGGAGGAGAACTAGTTGTAGCTCCTACAAATATCGAGATTGGGTACTGATCTCATGCTCCATTTTTGCTATCTGGATGTGAAACCGGTGAACGGTTTGCCCATAGGTTGTAAAGGAGTCATAAGGTAGCTTGAATGTGCTCATGTAGGACTGCAAGTCAGATTGAAGCTTTTGCTTCTGTGCAAGCACATCGTCACAGAACAGATGGGGTTGGAAAATCTTGCTGAGTAGAAGATTCCCCTCATCCAGAGCGTCCCTTATATCCTCTTGTGCTTTTTGGAGTTCAGTCCGGAGCCCATTTAACTTCTTCACTAGAGCAATATTTAGAGCCTTTTGATGTCTTTCTTAGCATTTGCCTCTGCTACCTCTTCTAAGCTCTGCACTTGATCATCTACTACTGTGCATAGGAGCTTTAGTTGTGCCAATGATGAGTCGATACTGGGGATGTTTGTACCGGGTAACAAACCGATAAGAGTGTCCACCGCAGCTTGGATCACATCTTCCTCCTTCTTTCTCCTTAACACCTCAAGGCGTTCTTGAGAAACCTTGATGCTCTACATTAGCTCCATTTCACTTGTAGACTGGAGGTCAATAGGACTGGTAAGGTCAACCGGTTTGGCTTGACTACCGGTTGCCTTAGGTGTCTCCATCTGCGTGCTTTTTGCCACTTCTCCTACCTTGTCTTCCTCTGTTTTCTTCTTTGCCACTTCTCTTTTCTTTTCCTCTTCCTTCTCTTCCTTTTCTCTGTTTCCTTCCGCTTCTCCTCTTCCTTTCTCTTTTTCTCATCCTCTTCCTCTTTCTTCTTCCTTGCATCTTCTTGTTTCTTTTTCTCTTCTTCCTCTTCTTTTCTTTTCTTTTCTTCTTCTTTTCTCTTTTCTTCCTGTTTCCATTTCTCCTCATCTTCTTCCTTTTTCTTCTTCTCCACTTCATCCTTCTTCTTCTTCTTCTCCTCTTCATCTTTCTTCTTCTCCTCCTCTTCATCTTTCTTTTTCTTCTCCTCTTCATCTTTCTTCTTCTTCTCCTCTTCATCTTTCTTCTTCTTCTCCTTTTTGTCCTCTATTTCCTTTAGCTTTACTTCCTTTTCTGTCTGCTTCTCCTGTCCCGTAACTTTCAATTGTGTAACCTGAACAACTTCTTCTCCATCCAGAGCATCGACATCAATAGTGTCGATCGGTTCAACAACTAGATTTCCTTCATCATCAAACACTTCATTCAGTTTAGTTATTGTCGGTTCTTGATCAGCCTTCATGTTGGCTTCAACCACTTTATGCATCTTTAGAGCTTCTAGAGCAAGGGTGTGTGTATTCTTGAGCACTTCTTTACCCTTCCCTTCCAGTAACAGGAGTCTTCTTCTTCTCATGAAGAAGAGGCCTATGTATTTGTTCATTACTTCGAACAGTTCCGAATTTGATACATTAGGAAAATGTTCAGCAAAAACTTTTTCTCTCATTTCCTGTTCCTGCTCTATGGCAATGTGTCATTTATTGTCTAAGGATTTATACAAAGAATCTGGTGTCTCAGATCTAATTTCTGAAGGCGACTGGTCATTAACACATAAATACTGAATTATTTCTTTTTCAACCACTTCCTTTTCATCATCATTAAAGTCATCAAAACAATCAATCAAATCATTCAACACTTTTCTCCTAATGTTTTTGATAGTTCTTTGACAATGTGTCAAAGGTTTGTAGAAGGAGGTATCAATATTTACTGGTGCTGATGATGCCGATTCATTCTTTGTCTTTTTCTTTGTTTGACATGTCTTCTTTGGTTTTTCCTCAGACACAGTTTCTTCTGAGTCTGGAGAGGTATTCCTTGTTTTCCTCTTTCTCTCGAACACTTTAGCAAGTGCCACTTCAGGTTTCTTTTTAGCCGGTGACCGCTTGGTCACTACAGGACTAGCTGTAGTAGCCGGTGTCGATGTTGAAGGCACTATTTTTGCCTTCTTTACTAAAGGTTCTTTTCCTTTCTTTGCTGAGGGTTCCTCAACCAGTGTTATCCTTTCAATGTAGGTGCCGGATCTTTTAGCCTTCGGATCAAGCGGTGAGGCAATAAGGGTAGAGGCATAACCTTCTAACATATCATTCATTACCTCATAGCCCATAGGCTCCACTTCCTCTTGTGTGGGCTCAATAGCCTCCATTATGCATTGATCCACTTTGATGGTGAAATAGATATCATCTCCATATTTCTTGACAATATCACCTGATATTCTCACCCTCTGACTCATTTTGCATTTGAACTCATCAAAGTACTTTTCAAAACTTTAGGGTAACAGGTTCCAACTACTTGAATGCTTTCCTTGATTTGCTTGGTTACCAGTTGGTCAGCAGACCACTGGACATCACCTACTCCTAGAAAATAGCCTTGGAAGTAAAAGAATAGCCCGACCAGTAGTTGTCCAAACTTGAACCTCAATGCTTTATCTTGTTTGATTGATTTCAGATTCAATAGGAGTTGCCTTTGCATACCGGTGCACAGATCAAATGATGCATCCTCCTTGATCATTCGCTAAGCGGCATTTACTCCTGCAGCAGAGACAGAGTTAATTATGCTAGCTGAGAACGTCCGGTATCCAATCACCATACATGCATATTTCACCAGATCGTCCTTGATAGAATTGATGGTCATACCTCATGAGTCGCTCACTGAACCGGTGAGCTTGGACATTTTAGTTTTTCTTACCATCCTTAGGGCTGACACTTCCCCTATATTGCAGAAACCAGTGATGGCATGAATTGCTTGTGGTGTTATATCATGTGTTCTTTCTAGGTACATCTTGTCACCATGAACTCTGCTCAGAATGATCCTAATGTGATCATCTATGAAATCCTCCAGGAAATAAACAACATTGTGGAGTTTCTTCTTCTCCAAGATACTATACTCTGGTTTGATCTTTTTATCTTGTCCACAGAACAAACCTAGTTGTGAGTGAATTGCTAGAGACCCTAGGTCTTCTATTTTACAATCTATGTAATCTGAGATTCCCTCATCTACTATCACACCAGCTAGAACTTGTGATAGGGTATTATATCTAGACTTGCATTGAATAAAGCTTGTTGAATCTATGGATGTACTAGAGCTAGTATGGGATGCAGAAGCCATGATAGAAACTCAAAAACTCAAAAAATACCTTTCGATAAACGTGAATTTAGGGCTTTCAGATTCTCCTCCACCTCACACTCCATCAGTTGCAGAATCACCACTTTGCGTTCTTCACTTAACCGTTTGCAATTTGAATTTGAATCTCATTCAAGGTTTCTTGAATTCTCAGAATTGCAACACAAATCGCATTGTTGTCACTCTGCACTCGAAAACCTCCTTCGCTTCGAAAACTGATAGTGAGAAATGATTTGAAAAATCCTTTTAAACATATTCCTCACCTACCACAATTAATGCTCCACCATTAGGGCGTAAACCCCAATTTGCCTTTTACCATTTTTGGTCTTCCACCTATTGACAGGTATCGCATACTGGTTAAGGTCTTTTACCCGTGTAAACTGGGGGTTCGAAATATTTCGCCGTTTGCTCCCCCTATGCTTTTCTGAAGCTTAGTTTGTCAGTTTTGTGATTTCCACACTAGGTGCAGAAACCAGTTCCTCTTGTAATACCGCTGGTTTCTTCTTCCAGGTTTTGTTCATGTCTGCTTGAATAGTGTCAACATCAATGTTTCCTTCCGGGGTGACCGATATATCATCAGATATGTTCTTTCTTGATCTACAGAATCTGGCAATGTGACCGGTTTGTTGCAGTGATAGCAGACCAATCCAGGTGCTCTCCAAGGTCCATTATTCATGTTGTCATTCTTCCTTCTGCATGTTGCAGTAGTGTGACCATGACCATGACAGACCATATAGTTTTCTCTCCATCTGGTTGCTGCTTGATAGCCACCGCTTCTTGACTGATGTTTGAAAGCATTAAACCGGTTGTGATTCCGGTTCACAAAAGGTTCAGGACCAACTCCTTGGGTCCTCTGAGGATATCTACCAATGTTGTTCATAACTGACCTGCATTCAGATGCTCTATGCCCATACTTGTTGCATGCATAACAGTTACCATTGAATCTATAGGATCTAGGCTTATCATTTAGGAAATAAGGAAAATTGTTGTAAGCCTTACTCCTACACACATTTGCAGTATGTCCTTCTTTAAGACAGTTAAAGAAAACAAGTTTAAACTTTTGCTTACCTTTATCCTTTGATGTCGGTTGTTTCTTTGGTGTTTCAGCATTTGTATTAGAGGTCTCACCTTCCTCATGACCGAAATAGCCAAGTCCATTGGTATTCTTTTTCGGTTTGGTAGATTCAAGCTTTTTCTCTTGCTTGACATTACTCTTGTTGAACTTAGCAAGTATTTCCTTTGACTCAGAGAGTTCTTTGGAAATAGCAGCATTTGTTTCCATAAGGTTTTCATTCTCAGAGATGGCAATGTTCAATTCTACTTGCATGTCTTCCTTTTCCACTTTTCTCGCATGGAGTTGAGCAGTTAGGGCACTGATCTCTTGCTTTAGCTTGGAGATTTCATGATCCTTGTCTTTGACTAGATCTTCAGCTTTCCTCTAGTTCTCAAGCTCTTGGTACATTCGAATAGTCAATCCTTCCAATTCCTTTCTCAGGTTGGAATTGGATTCATTTAGTTTTTCTACTTCTTGAATCAGGGCTTCCATGTTCGCTTCATCAGAGGAACTATTTTCAGATAGCTCCATCAGCTTTTCTGCATGTTCTCTCCTTTTTGCTTGAGATGCCTTGTATTTGACCATAAGATCATCATAGGCTTGCTCAGACTGAGTGAGCCGATGAGTAAGTTCCCTCAATGTGTATTCCCCCATATCTCTTTCCAAGTGGTTAAACTTATAGAAAGGTAGGCTCTGATACCAATTGATGAATACTAAGAGGGGGGGGTGAATTAGTATGCCAAAAATCTTTGCACTTAAACACTTTGCTAGACTAACAGTAAACCGGTAAACAATTTAGCAGACAAACCAGTTAGCACACATGCAAACTAAATAGCAAATAATGCATTCACCCACAGAAGCACAAACACCATAACACAAGAGATTTTGACATGGAAACCCAAATGGGAAAAACCACGGTGAGATGGAACTCACAAGTAACTATCTGCAGAATAGGAACCAGACCGGTTAAGGTCTTACAATGTTCTTTACCAGAATAGATCCTATTAGGAATCTCAATCTCTGTTAGGAGATAAGTCTGATTAAAGACTACCTTGCTAGAGGATTTTAGATCCACAGATGTGAACCACCTTGTTAGAGGATTTACAAAAGGCTTTTGGGCCTACCCGGTTAAGGGCTACAAACTTGTCAAAGATGTGAGTAATCAACAAGTGAGTGACCTAGAAAATAGCATAGATTGCTTGAATAGATCCTTGATAGCTCATTCCTAATGCATTCCAACATTACTCCAGTCTTCTATACATTCATACTCTCTCTGACTCCTCAATCACCTTAAACCCTAGCAACAACAACCTAAAACCCTAGACATGATGTCCTTTTAAAGGAGTCTGATTTCATGTTGGTCCAATAGGATTACAATCCAATTCCCTAGGTTCAATGAACCTAGACAAACTTGGTAACACGACACAAAAAGCACCGTTAGTGTCGGCACCATCAAACAATCGGTGGATGGTAACTCATCACAGAGTATTACCGGTTCATACAAAATACCAGTTCAAGCAAAATGTCGGTTGCCGGTTTGACAAAATTGAAGACTGGGAAATATGTGTTCTGCTGCTTTGGTCCTTCGTACCTCTTGAGATCCTCAAACTGCTTGGGGTCTATATATCGCTTTAGATCGGTAAACACTTTCTGCAAAACACCAATAGTATAAGGACTATAATGCATCATACCGGTTGGAACAATTGTCAGTTGAGCATAACTCAAACATACAAAAATGATCTCAATGCAAGTGTGTGTCCATCAATGACAATCACATCATAAACATCAAAAATGCCAACAATTTCCTTAATGCTCTCTCCCCTAAAGATCCTATTAAAGACATTTTTAGGCAAGAGGGTGATTTTAACAACACATTTATTAATACTCTCCCTTTTAAGGATGAAGCATTAATAAATGATTTGCTTACCTCTCCCAAAATTGACCTTAATAATGGAGACATCACCGTGCAAAAAGACATTTTTAGCACCTCTCTCAATGATCTCCCTCTTTGGGGTTCACCTTTGAAGAATGATGTTGGTTACTCTCTAACTATGTCCCTCCCTTATGAGAATACATTGGTGAAAGAAGATGAGATCATGATAAAAGAGGGTGATATGTGTTGATGGGTGTTTTGACACACTCACCAATAGCCAGGTAGTTTATGCAAACACTCACCACCTCTCCTAAAAAGTATCGAGTTTGGAAAAACCCAGCACTCCAAGGTCTTTGTAGTCGGGTCTTGACGGTGATGGATAGCCCAATGGTTGATGTGGTTATACTTGTAAAGGGGCCTACTGGTTAGAGCTAAATCTCGTTGGTTACGGATAATTGCACTTCCTCTTTTTTTGTAGTTTATGATTTAAGATTCTCTGGGGAAATAAAATGCGAAGCATAAAGGGAAACACAAAAATAACAATAAAGATCAGTATAATGGAAACTTAATGAACTACTCAATTAGTTCCCTGCAATCGAAGCAATTATCAAATATTGTCCAAGTTAGCATTCAACAACGGATCTCCAAAAAACCTGCAAAACCATCAATTTCACAAATCTATGGAAATTAAAATCATCAACAATATGGCCTATCACAATAGTTCTCATACACCACTAATGTGTGCAATATGATTCATAGAATGATAGACAAAAAGATTAAACCACGTTGCTAACTCAAAACAATAGATGTTACCAGATTACACAGAACAATTTGGTAGAATATAAACGTAGATCAAGCAATCTACAAGCTTCTTTTCATATTAATCTCCTTGAATGTATAACAAAAATAACTCAAACTTCTTAGCAATCTGCAAAATACTCTAACAATCTCTAAGTACGCATTACCAAATTACACAGAACAATTTGGTAGAATATAAACGTAGATCGGGCAATCTACAAGTTGCTTCTCATATTAATCTCCTTGAATGTATAACAAAAATAACTCAAACTTCTTAGCAATCTGTGAAATACTCTAAAATCTCTAAGTAGGCCACAAATCATCAATTTGGGACCTACTTAGAGATTTTAGAGTATTTTGCAGATTGCTAAGAAGTTTGAGTTATTTTTGTTATACATTCAAGGAGATTAATATGAAAAGAAGCTTGCAGATTGCCCGATCTACATTTATATTCTACCAAATTGTTTTGTGTAATCTGGTAACGTCTATTGTTTTGAGTTAGCAACGTGTTTTAATCTTTTTGTCTATCATTCTATGAATCATATTGTGCACGTCAGTGGTGTATGAGAACTACTGTGATAGGTCATATTGTTGATGATTTTTATTTCCATAGATTTGTGAAATTGATGGTTTTGCAAGTTTTCTGGAGGTCCGTTGTTGAATGCTAACTTGGACAATATTTGATAATTGCTTGGATTGTAGGGAACTAATTGAGTAGTTCATTAAGTTTCCATTATACTGATCTTTATTGTTATTTTTGTGTTTCCCTTTACGCTTCGCATTTTATTTCCCCAGAGAATCTTAAATCATAAACTACAAAAAAAGAGGAAGTGCAATTAACCGTAACCAGCGAGATTTAGCTCTAACCAGTAGGCCCCTTTACAGGTATAACCACATCAACCATTGGGCTATCCATCACCGTCGAGACCCGACTACAAAGACCTTGGAGTGGTGGGTTTTTCCAAACTCATTACTTTTCAGGAGAGGTGGTGAGTGTTTGCATAAACTACCTGACTGTTGGTGAGTGTGTCAAAACACCCGTCAACAGAAACTGGTGCTAGATTTGGGACCTACTTAGAGATTTTAGAGTATTTTGCAGATTGCTAAGAAGTTTGAGTTATTTTTGTTATACATTTAAGGAGATTAATATGAAAATCAACTTGTAGATTTCCCGATTTACGTTTATATTCTACCAAATTGTTGTGTGTAATCTAGTAACGTCTATTCTTTTGAGTTAGCAATGTGGTTTAATCTTTTTGTCTATCATTATATGAATCATATTGCGTACATCAGTGGTGTATGAGAACTACTATGATAGGCCATATTGTTGATGATTTTTATTTCCATAGATTTGTGAAATTGATGGTTTTGCAGGTTTTCTGGAGGTTCGTTGTTGAATGCTAACTTGGACAATATTTGATAATTGCTTGGATTGTAGGGAACTGATTGAGTAGTTCATTAATTTGGCATTATACTGATCTTTATTGTTATTTTCTTGTTTCCCTTTACGATTCGCATTTTATTTCCCCAATGAATTTTAAATCATAAACTACAAAAAAAGAGGAAGTGCAATTATCCGTAACTAGCGAGATTTAGCTCTAACTAGCAAGCCCCTTTACAAGTATAACCACATTAACCATTGGGCTATCCATCATCGTTGAGAGCCGACTACAGAGACCTTGGAGTGGTGGGTTTTTCCAAACTCGTTACTTTTCAGGAGAGGTGGTGAGTGTTTGCATAAACTACCTGACTGTTGGTGAGTGTGTCAAAACACCCATCAACAATATGATTAACAAATCCCTTAATAACACCTCACCTTCTATTCATTTTAATAAACTTCCCTCCAAGGATGAAACATTGATACACAATGCTCTCCCTTTTCCTAAACTTGGTCCTACTCATAAGGATACACTAGTTCAAGAAGAGATTGTTAATATCTCTTTCAAAGATCTTCCTCTCAAGGATGAAACTTAAAAGAGTAATGTTGATCCTTCTCCTAGAAAGTCCTTCTCCCATGTAGATCCTTTGGTGATAGAGGATGATATGATCTTTCCTACTAACACTATACCCTCTTTCAATAACTTTATCTCTAGAGATGAAACATTAAAGCCTACCTCTAGTCTATCTCCCAAAATTGATGTTCATCCTTCTTTCAATAATATTTATTATATGAGCGGTGTTCATCCTTCTTCTAAAATTCATAAGGACACCTTGGAACAAGAGAATGATCTTAAGACACAAGGGTTTGATATTCCTACACTATCTTCGATCAATATGATACATGTGAATGGCTATGAAACACCTAATAAACCCCTTTTCATAGTTCAAAGTGCTAGTCCTTCTCCAAATTCTCAACCTCTAAACAAGCCTCTCTTTGTGGTTCAAGGTGGTTATAGTAATGATTCCTTTTGCACCCCTAACAAACTAGTTATTATTGTGCAAGGAGGTTATCCTACTAAGATCTCTTATGAGTATGCTAAACAAATTACCCGAGAGAGTTACGATGTGGTTGCTCAAAAATATAATACATGGAACAATAGGCAACCTAGTCCTCCTCTAGTTATTCCTTCTTCAATTCCTACTTCTCAACCTATTCCTCCACCAACACCTCCTATATCATAGACTCTTGGTAAAGAGTATGACCTTATTGAATAACTCAAAGCTACTCCTGCCAAAATATCTCTTTGGGATTTGATTCAAAATTCATCCACTCATCATGGAATGTTACAAGATGCTTTAAAGAACTTAGATGTCCCACCTGTAGTAATACCTAATAATATGGCTTCTTTGATTGACTCCATGACAACACCCAAAGCTCAAATTATGCTCACAAAAGATGAGTTGCCTTCTCATGATATCCAACATCAATATGGTCCTCTTATGATTGTTGTCATTATCAATGATAATGATATAAGAAGAACCCTTGTTGACAATGGCTCTAGCCTTAATGTTTGTAGCATTAAATTATTGTGTAAGATCAATGTGGATACATCTCTTATTAAACCAGATTCTCTTACTATTTGTGGCTTTGATAATGTAAATATATCTTCTTTAAGTACTATAACCTTTCTTATTAAGGTGGGACCTATTATTTTGCCTACACCTATTCATGATGTCATGCCCTCTTCTATTAGGGAGACCTTGGCTTCATAATATGCAAGTTGTCTCGTCTACTCTTTATCTCAATGTCATGTTCATTTATAACAATAAGATGTATACTTTGTATGCTAATACCAATTTATGTCCCATTTCAAACCTCATCTTCTTGTTCAACTACTTCTAATTATTCCTCAAATACCCCTATACCCTTAAGTGATTCCAAGGCTCCTGAAAAAGGATTCTACTCAATCTGAATCCTCTCCCAAAGATATCTTTTCTCCTGAAGGGGTACTCTCAAAGATGATTGGGGATCTCTAGACTTTAACCCTACTTTTGTGGGAGAATATAGGTTCTCTTGGAAAGGATCTAAAATTGATTAGGAGAAAGATAAGGATGAACCTAAAAATCAACCCACTTTGTCTAAACAATTAAGTAACAATTTTGTGGCTGCCTCTAATTCAAAAAATTCTTCAAAATCTTCTTCTTCTTCATCTAATTATGGCACTTAGATCTATGAGGCCCCACTATCTCTTTCTGATATGGCATCCATTTATGGTCCATGTTTTCACATTTTAGCTAAGAGTGGATATAATGACAATGGTTGTGGCGCAAATGAACAAGGACTTAAGGTTCCTTTAGAAAATAACATATGTGAAGCTTCATTTGGAATTGGATATAATCCTTTAAATCCCACCAAAGAATATAAAAGACCATCTCTCAATGTGAATTCTATATTCAATAGTGATGATGATTTTACCTTAATCAGATCATCCTCTATATCTCCCAACACTCATCCCCCTCATAAGGAAATTAGGGTGATTGACAAGCCTCTTTATGAATCTCCCCAAGAGATTTCCAATCCCACTTATGAGGCCTTATCCTCTATTCATTCTACTATCATCTCTTCTAGAAATTTGTCCCTAATAAATTATACATATCCCTCTCCTAAGGCATCTTGTGCACAAGAGGAACATGACTTAGTTGCCTATTCTGCTCCTACAAACTACTCTCTTGATCAAGACTTAAATATTTATCATCTTATACATGTTTTTAATCTCACAGATGGTAGAGTATTTAACATTTCATAATCCAATTCTTCATCCAATTTGTCATATCTTCACTTAACATTAGTGGCTATAATGTTGCTCATCATTATGTGGCATTGGTACCTCACTTACTGGGGGCTCATTGTCATTCATGATAGTAGAATTTCATGGGCAATCATACTTTGGAAGAAACATAATAACCCATTTTTGTCCCATCTCTTGTCTCTATGTGTATGGGGAAGGAGTGATTTAAAACATCTCTCCTTCTTAAGGTTAAAAATTTCCCCTTTGTGAAGCAGTGTCTTCTATAAGGATTTCTTTTCGATTGTAGAGGTGTATATTCCTATTGGGAACTCCCTCTCTCATATTGAAATAAGTATCCCTAATGAGGATCTTTAGTACATATCCTTAATTGTACCTCTTCCTTAGTATGGGCAGTCTTTAATCATGCATCAAATTCTTTTCTTCATTGAGTAGTATCTTTTATAAGGAACCCTTCTATGTTGTGAATGTGCATATCACTGATGAGGATCTCTATCCTTCTTTTAGAATAATGTTTATTTTATAAATGATCTCTCTTTGATGTTCTTGTCTCTATGCTTGGGGGGAAAGGGTGATATTTCAATCTTCTCTCTTTTTCTAAAGATTCACATTTCCTTTATTGAGTGGTATTTTTCATTTGGTGTAACTTCCTGCATGTAGAATATGTGTCTTCCTTATCTAGGACCTGTTCTCTATTTGAAATGATACATCTTTCATGAACAATCTCTCCTTAGTAAAAGTGTGCAATCCTTTGCTAAGAATCCTCTTTTCCTAAATATTGGAGAAGGTGTGTATTCTTATTTTCCTTCTCCTCTCCTTTAGGATGTTATCTTTATCAAATATCTCCTCTATTCCCAAAGGCGCGAGTCTTTGAATAATGATCTCTTCCTCCTTTTTCAATTTTTAAAAGGTAATTCTTTTCTAAACCCTAATTTTGCATTTCTTTTCCACTTAATCTTTCATCTTGTGTTAGAGAGCTCCAATCCTCATACTCATGGTTGCATTGGAATTGGGTTCAGTTCTATTTCTTGCCAAATGTTCCATGATGCACTTCGATCTTGTATCAAGCTTCGTTGTGATCATTTTTAATGACCTCTTTTCACAATTCATTGTGGTAAAACATGATATCATATTTCACCTCACTAATTAGCAAGACAAAACATGGGGGGCATATAGCTACCTACTAATTTCATCACTTCCCTAGTAAGCATTAGGTGATTTTTGTGATTTTATCTGACAAGTGGTTTTGTAGGTTGCGGTTCCTAACAGTGTACTGTAGATACTGTTGGGGGCTTCGTCCGAAATCTTATGGATATATCCTTTTTCATGAATGTTTACTTTTCTATACTTTAGCTTGCATATGCACATAGTGTCATATGACCGTTAAAGTGTGGGCTAAATGTAGCATTATAAATTGTACACCCTTAATTGGGTGGTACAATTCCATGCTTAGGTTAGCAGCTTCCTTAGTGTGTTTGCATCTTGCATTTAAAATTATCTTTAAGAATTTAATTAATTAATTTAATTAAATCTAAAGTCTTCTTTCATCCCTCTACACATCATAAAATTGGGCCCTTTACATTAAGTGCACCTTTTTTATTTTATTCCTCTAATTAATCATTTCATCAAATACCCTAATTATGTCCTCTTTCGACCTTCAAGGCCCAATTTCTCATATCTAGACATCGTAAATTTCCATATCCTTCTGAAATTTTCTTTAGAATCACAATATCTTTCTTCCCCAAAAAATTCGCGAAAAGTTGGTCGGACCATGTATTCAAACCATCTCGACTTTTTCTCCCTGAATTTTGGGAGCATGTTTTGGTGGTATTTTAATGTTTAAATCTAGAGATTTGTGAAAAAATATTGATTTTAGGTCGGCCTAAAGTCGAAAACAAAGTTAGGATTTCATACATATAGCCTTTCCTTTCCTCATTTGAAGGATCCGATCTACAAGCAATTGAAGGAGCCTCTTATGAAGTGAAAGTGAAGGTTATGTGGAGTCTACAATCAGAAAATCAAACACTCATCAATCATTTATCAAGCCTTCATCAATCATTTTCAACATCAATTAGAAGCTTTGAAGACATTGAAGAATAATAGGAGATCATCGACTGTTGATTGGCTTGTACGTCTCCCTTAGGGTTTGGTATGGTTTCATGTTATTTTCATGTCTTTGTATGAGCTTCATAATATTCATTTTCATATTTACATTCATGCTTTAGATCCATTATTGCATTTGTGATTTGAAGAATTTACATTTACATTTTACACTTATTTAGGGTTTACTCTCCAAAGCGTAGGGTAGAACTCTAGATCTACTTTCTTGTTCATTTAGGATTTTTGCATACACACAAGGTTCTTGCACAGACATTTTCAATACATTATTAGCTATTTGTGGAGGTGGAAACCACAAAAACAATGGGTTTTACTAAGGGAAAACCCTATATGTCCACTTGGACACCGGTTTTCAAGTTGCAGGTGAAAGTATAGGAACTTGGTGCATGCACGACTTTCAGGACCGACAGAACACACAAATATAGATCCAGCCTTAAAATTTGACCTCAATCTTCAGGGACTAGGGTGTGGCACCCTGGTCCTTTGGGTTTTTCAACATTTCTTTGGAAGTTCTTCATTTCAAGTCTTCAGAATCCTAGATCCAACAGTTTCGGCCTCCTGTAGTATTAGGGACCAAAGCGCCCAACACCTTGGTCCTACCCAGTCAGCTCCAAATTTTAGGCACATGTGTACATCTGGATTCCCCTTCCTGCTCTGTGTTTAGTTTCTCAATTTCAATTCAATCATGGGAGTGTCACTTAGTGAACCTGGGTTATATCACTTGCGTTCATGGCATACTAAAGAATCCCTCTATTTTCAAAAAATATTTCCCTAAACTCCCTTTTTTCCACCCCCTCCCAATACTTAGTTGGAATTAAAAGCCCCTCTATTACACAAAATATTGCATTTTTTCATATACGGAATTAAAAACCCCCCTATTTTCACCAATGGGCAATATAGTGCACCCTCATTTTTGGCATATTAAACCCCCCAATATGAACACACATGATATGATATTGCTTATTTAGTGAAGCCCCCATGGGTTCAATCAGATTCTGTATTTTCATTTTATGCTTGCTACATTGTTCATCTCTTAGCATAGTTGATCATTGCATCATATTTTATACACCTCCTCTATATTACAAAAAAGGAATAGAAACCCTAAGAGATATTCCTTGACTCTCTCTCCTCTACAAGAAGTAGTCAAAGTGAGATATCTCCCTAGGCTCTTTCATATTCCAATGTGTGTACATGAGAGTGGGATTAGGTCTTAGCTACCTGGTTCCATTTTTATGTATCAAAATACCATCTTGAGGAGAGAAAAATTGTTTGGGATAAAGGTCTTAAGCCATGAAAATAAGGCAAAAAATGATCCCTTGAGCAATTGGATCCCTACATATTGCCTCTTGAGAGTAGAGAATGATTTTACATAATTTTACATTATCATGGGTTGGGATTTCACTAGTGGAGAACACATACCTAAATAACCATAGGGTTAATGTGCTTAGTGAGTCTTCTTGTGCAAAACCAATGAAATCCAATTCAACCTACATACCTTGGAAAAATTATCAAAAATTATTTTTTATTGCTTCATCTTTTGTTAAAATAAGATATCCAAAACCATTCACTACATAACCACACTTTTGATATGAACCTACACACATTTGATTCAAATAAATATGCAATTGACCTATACTCACACACATTTGACTAATAGATCTACACTATTGGTAGGTCTTCTTATGCATTTAATATACAAAATCATGCTTTTGACCCAAAACCATTTGTATCTAAGTTACAAAATTGGGTTTTGACTTGTAGTTATTTGTCTATTAGAGTTGGAAATCTGATTAGGGTTTTGGTTCATTTGATCAATAATGTGATACATTTGACCAATATTGTGACACTTATGATTAGTATCTTGGTTCATTTGACCCACATCTTGGTGAATTTGATCCATTTTATGGTAATTTTGATAAAATCCCAACCTTTTTATTATTTGGTGCTATTAATCAGTATAGTGGTGCTATTGAAAAATATCTTGTTACTTTTGATCAATATATTGACACATTTGATCAATATCTTGGTGCATCTAATTAGTACTAAAGCAGTTTGACTTTTGAACTTCCAAATCATTAGTAAGACTTTTAGGTTTTTTTCCTAGATAGTCCTAAGACAGACTTGAGTCACCCCAACTAAATCTATCATAAAAAAATTGGTTCAAAATTTCATGCCACCCATTATACATAATTTCACCTCCTATTCCAATTTCATCTAACCTGAGTCACCCAAATGTTCATTCCACTTATATTATCCAAAAAATGGCTTTTCCACAAAACTCACCTCAAAAAAGTTTTCCATCCATTTCATCATTGATTTTGCCTGTATCCCCTCTATCTATACCACAACCAATTAACACCTCTATGCCACAATCATCAACATTCCTACCCCACCACTCTCCATCGAAACCATTTCAAGCCAACCTTCAATATTTGCATTTAACATCCAACCATTGACATAAGTTTGACAATACACAAATCCCCTCTACGAATTATCCACTCCATCTAGCCATATCACTACATCCATTCCCATGATGACTCCTCAAAACCTTAATCATATTGCTACATCCACTCCCATGATAAACCCTCAAGTTTCTTTAGATACCTCATACATCTCCCCATACACTTTGTCCACCATACCTATTGTGGAATAGGAAACCCTCAAATTCATAATTTTCTATTGTACCAATGAAGTGTAAAATGCATGCATGAAACATTGTAAATAATAAATCAGGTTAAACCTTCTCACACATGAATCTTGCTTCACTCCATTGTTCTTCGTATTCTCTTTGTTATATTTGATAATGTTGCTCTCAAATTTTTAGTACAAAGAACAAGTATTGTGCAAGAATTCAAAGATAGTGATTGTAGAAAGATTGTGGTTAATCCAATTCAATGAATGAGGGTTGAATTTATAGATGTTGATATGAAAAATCTAGATGAGGATGAAGATGGAGAAAGATAGAAACTTGCCATATTTAATAAAAAAGGAATAAAGATGTTTTATTTTTCTTATAGGATTGTGCGCACAAAGTTTGTACTTTGAAATTTGAAGAAATAATTTTTTCCAAATAGGAAGAAAATATGATTTGTAAGTAAGTCGTCGTTTTGAAAATGTAGATTTGGATGCAAATTAGAAAGATGTGGAAAGATATGATAAAAAATATAGTTTTTTATTATGGTAAAAGCAAGTTTTGAAGGGGCCCCGAAACCCTTTACAAAAGATCCTTGAGAAAAAAGAGCATTAAGAAACAAGAAGGAACAAACATCTGAAAAACTGGCATAGAAACTAGCAAAATCCAGCAAAAAAGCCCCACAAAACCAGCAACGACGAGCCAAAACAGACAAAGCACAGAAAAGGAACTACTTTATGTTTTTCAAGGCATTAGCCAAGTTTCTACTAATCCCATACAGTTCTTTAATATTATCCCTAAGTTTAGGGATTTCCTTAGAAGAGTAAAATATAGTTAAATATGATAAAAAAAATATAGTTAAATAAGAGTAAAATATTATTTAATTAAAGATGATAAATGATGAAAATGAATTAATTAAAAAATTAAGAATTATTTAAAAGAAAATGATAAATTAAAATATTAATTAAAATAATTAACAGTTATTTATTAATTTAGAGGAATGGAGGAAATTATTTTTTTTGAGATAATTAAATAACTAAAATTTATGTAATTATTAGAGAAACAATGAATGACATTAACTTAATTAAATAATAAAAACATTTAATTAATATTAGACGAATTAGCAATGAGAGACGATGAATAAAAGCATTAATCATTTTTTTGGTGTTTACACTTTGCCTCTATTTGAGACAACATGTTTCATAGCATTGTTTCAAAGAAAATTAAAACATGGCACTTGGAAGAAGACTGTTAGATTAGAGAAGATGACCCAGTCATTTAAAGGAGTTACAAGGAGGAAAGATGTTGGAAGTGAGGATGTCCCCTCAAAAAAGAATATGCAAGTTCAAGAGAACACATGTGTGCTCTTGAGATGGATGAGACGATGCAAGATAAAAATGGAAATATTAGAAGTCCATTTAATCTATTCCCTACACAACCCATGAGAGAAAATCATGCATACAAGCTTACAAAATAACCATTATTCGAAGATAAAATAGACAAGCCACGTGCTAACACAATATATATACCTTGGGAACCCTCTAGAGGAAAAAAACCATACTCCAAAAGCATCTATACTCCATCCTATTATTTAGTGATAAAGAATTACAAAGAACTTATAGAGTTATAATGAATAATTATGAAACTCCAATCTCTTTAATGCATCCTTCATGTTTCCAAAGATGAATCCTAATGCCCATGTCATGCTTCACATATGCACTCCTCAAAAAGCCTCAATAATATGATAGCCCACTCACCGAACCAACCTGTACCACTAAACATGCACTTGCATATATAGACTCAAGTTCACACAAATACAACCAAGTGGTAAGATAAAACCATATGAACATAATACCATTGACCCCTTATTTAATATTGGATACTAAGTTTTCACTTTATTAATATTTACCCAATATTCAATTAAATAAATTTTCCCAATGTGAGACCCCACATTAAATATATTTCCCAATGTTACAAACAACACATAAAGTGGCCCCAATAATGTTCTGATTGAATGAAAAATAGGTTTTAAGGACCCGAAACCATTACAACATAGATAAAATAAAAAGCTAAGAAAATAGAGTCCTCATACAAAGCGACTAGTCCAAAAAACCAGCAAACAGAAAAAAAAAGCTAAACAACAAAAAACAGCAAAGAACCCAAGGAGACACTACATAGTAATTTTCTTTAGCAGATCCTCTGCCTTAGTCACCAGCTCGTCATAGGTCGCCCCAACTTCTTTTAGCTCCTCTAGGTCCTTATTCACTTTCTTTTCCTTCCTCTTTCCATGGGTGCGAGTTCTGGGACCTTGGGCTTCCCCGGTTCCTTCTGCATCCAGGTCAATTTCCTGGGTTTCCTTTTCATCATCGAGCTTGTTGATGAGGGTATGGGTGTTGTTGGCTGAGATTTTCAGAATGCTGAGACTCTGCTCTGCAATGTTCTTGAGGCACTCCTCTATCTTGTCCACTTTGGCAACTGTATCCGAGAGCATTTTTTCGTTAGTTTCCTCCAGGGTTTTTCTATCCTGTATCTCCTTTTCAATTTTCTCAAACCGGGGATTAAAGGCATCTTTGGTGTCTTCCGCTTTGGCAATTATGCTCTTCAAATCTTCAATATAATTGGCCATAGTGTTCCCCTCTCCAATGTTAATGGTCTCCAAGATCATGACTCTGTTGCAGAGTTTTTTGTATTCATCCATAGTATTCTTATTCCCATTAATAAGCCATTCAATGGTTTTCATAAAACCCTTCAAGGCCTCGGGGTGAGGACCAGGAGAAGGAGTAACTTTACCAGGGGTTATTTGTTCATCTTTAGCAATATGGAGGGCAGAAATAGTGTCAGCGGCCCTGAGGGTCTCCTCCATAGTCTCCATCTCCTGGCTTTGTTTAGCTTCCAGGGTTCTTGTTTGCTTGTCCTCTTCCGGTTCCTTGCCTGTGTCCTCTGGATCTTTGCCAGTCTCCTCTATTTTCTTTTGCTTCTTCCTGGGTTGGGCTTGGATTTTACTTTTTTCCTTCAGCACTCCCTTAGGGTTCTTCTTCTCCTTAGGGAAATCAGAGTCCTCTTCTTCCGAAGAAATACTAATCAAGGGTTTGCTTTGGGGTTTTTTACTCTTAGAAGAAGAGGGTCTTGATTTCCTCTTCTTGCTCCTCTCATACTCTGAGTCATCAGAGCTTTCCTCATTTTCAGTTGAGGAATCATTATCTAAATCCTCCTTCTTCAAGAAATCATAATCAGACATTTCTTCTTCTGAATCCATAGAGAGCTGCATTCGATTGATTTTACTGGCCTTTAGATGATCATAAATGAGGACCATAAGTCCCTGGTGCATTGCAGTGTCACCCCGAGGATTTTCTTTATATGCTTTTAGGGATGCATTCATATAACAGAGCAAGAAATAAGGGAAATTCACCTTATCGTTATGCCTAAAATGATTTAAGAGGACAAAGTGATATCCATATACTTTCATAAACCTGCCATCTAGAGTTATATACCTCATTAAAACAAAGAGAATTTCCCGCCAGGGCTTTACAAATGCCCTAGGCGGGTAATAGGTTTTGCTCAACTTTACCAGTCTTTTCTTCTCTTTCTCTGTGACCAAGTACCTTTCAATGGCTTCCCTGCTGACCTTCCTGTCTCTGTAGAAATTGCAGCCCTCCCTTTTGAGTCCTGTAGCTTTAGCTATTAACTCTTCATCAATTTCCACCAGTTGGTCACCCATTTTAAGCTTGCCCTTCTTCCAATTTTTACAGAAGAAGCTGGTTATCTTTCCATCACGGCCATGGAGTCTCTCAAGGAAGCTCGAAAGACCACCCTTCTACAAAATTTCCCACACCTCTTCTTTTTGTTTCCACTCCTTGCAACTTCCTGGCTCATATCTTCTCCTATTTCCGCCCATGGTGTCATTTCTCACAGTCAAGTTTAGGTTATAGAGCTGGTGAAACAGAAAGCTTTTTGAAGCTAAAACAAAAGCCCAGAAAGCGTGCGTAGCATTATTGATTTGACAAGTTATAATGCACGTTCTGCTAACTTTGATGTTATAATGAGTAATTCGCTCATTATCGAAGTAACTCGAAGTGCTTACTTCAATACATATCATAATTGCCTTGTCAATCAAGATTCTTTGGGGTACTTCGATATCTTTCATTTATTATGATTTGTCTTACATCTCCGGGAAGACTGCTCTCACCTGTCCACGTGGTTATTGTATCATTCTTCACCACCACGTTTGTAGCCCAATCAGCAGAACAGTTGGCCTCCCAATATATATGGGATATGTGGCATTTTTTGAAGGTTCTGATGATGTCAATGGCAGAAAAAATTATATTGTGGATCGACCAAGAGGGCTGAGAGGTCCCATTGAGACACTTAATAATATTATTGGAATCCCCTTCGATCCAGAGATGGGTACAGTTCCATTTTTTGGCTAGAATGATGCCTTGAAGGGCTGCCATAGCTTCTGCCTTATGATTGGTTTGAATGCCAATAGGGACAACAACCATACCTTTGCAAATGCCTCTGTCGTCTCTGAGAATAGCTCCACAACCTCAAGGACCTGGATTTCCTTTGGCTGCTCCATCAAAATTGATTTTAAGCCAACCATGGGGAGGGGTTTGCCATTTAACTTCAAGCCTTTTATTGTGGCTGATATTATGACCATCAGTGATCTTCATATTCCAGGCTCTTAAGATATTTGACTCCAAAGAGTTGTTTGAGTAACAAGAGACCTCCATAGTTCCCATATTTTCCTAGTGATGCATGTACTTTTAGGTTCCCCTAGGTGCACCACACATATAATAATGAAATAAACATTATAAACATTTTGCAAGGTGTACGACACCTAAATCCTAATAGGGAATAGGATTCAAGAGGATGAGAGGGAGGGAAGGATAGATGAAGTGATAATGGAAGCAAGAAAGCATGCAAAAAAGGATTTTAAAGACAAGCCTAATGTTGGGCAACCAAGCGAAAATACAAGTTTGATTAATGATAGATAGAGTGTTGTTTATATGAGAATGATATATCCTAAAATAACACAAGGATTTACAAAGATACATCCCAATGCTGATTATGGATGGCATGTTGCTGATATGGGAACGATATATTCCAAAATAAAAACAAAGATTGGAAAAGGTGCACCTTGATGATGATGACTTGATTTGGATTAAGGTTTGTAGGAAGGCTAGGAAAAAGACCAAATATTTGATTTGAAGGATTTTGTACTAGATTTCAAAAGTGACTTGTGATGGATTAAGATTTGGCTTTAAATTTTGGATTCCAAGGACATTTGAGATGGAATGATTAGAAAAGATAATGATACACTAAAATGTTGAGGATGAAAGATGCATAAAATATTAGGGTCGATTGATGTCTAGTAGAGAGATGGATAATGGTTGAAATGAGATCTAGAGATGAAAGATGGATTTGACATGAATTGATATAGAAATTGATATGAAATGGTGCTTTTATTTGTGCTTTTTTAATCATCATAGAGTATTTTATTATGGAAAATAGATATAAGTACACCAAGATATGATAGAACCGGGGTGGATTTGGTACCCTTTATAGGGAATGGACTTTGCAAACAAGTAGGAGTGTTCTCATTCATACAAGGCATAATAGAACCTTGTTGAAATATGTGAGGAAATAGTCATGAAAGCATGATAGTCCTACTTAAAAAAGTCATTAAATGACCTTGTTTGTACATGGTGATCATTAATGCTAGAGGTTATCCTAACACACATGAAGAACATATTTGTCATGACAATGTAACAAGAACATTCCACAAACATGGCATACAAAAAAATGACCATTCCCTATCATCGCTCGTCCAATAATTTGTAAATATCCTCTAGAAGAATAGGAACACATCAACAAGTTGTTAGATCTCTTGCCAAAGGATATGTGTTTAGGATAAGACAATTCCTATTGTACGAAGGATACATCTATTAAGGCGTGATACTTTGGATGAAGGTGGATAAGGATCATATTCAGTTTTAGGAATAAAACATCCTGTATAAGAAAAGTTATGGGCTAAAAGTATAATGTCTAGTTTTAGGAATGAATCATCTTGTTTAAGACAAATGTCTAGTTTCAAGAATGGAACAATGCCTATAAGATGACTTATAGTTGAAAAGAATTATTTAATGGTGGAAAAAGATTGTTTGGACTGTAAGTTCTCTAAGTTTATGTTTTTTCAAATTTTTCTTGGCTTTCAATTTTTTGGGGGTTCTCAAGATTTTTGGATGTTTTGGATTTTTTCAATATTTTTAGATGTTTTTGGATCTTAAAATATTTTTTTTGGAGTTTTTAAGATTTTCTTTTTTTTGGAGTTTTCAAGATTTATTTAATTTTTTTGGAGTTCTCAAGATTTTTTTTTTTTTTGAGCTTTCAAGATTTTTTTTTGTTTTTGTTTTGAGGACAAGCGATTTTATGGAAATTATCTAGATCACTTATTGAGCTAAAAGATATATCAAGATTTATTCCCAAATAATTTGTCATCACTTGCCCCTAGTGTCTAGTAAGGTATGGAACATTATGGATACATGAAAGGACTAGTAGGAATGGATAAGTGAAGGATAGAGGCAGCTTGTTATGGTATCAAAGTACACTTGGCATTCCAAGGACTATTATTATGGTATCATAGTAGATTTGGCATTCCAATGACTATCTCACAATAGGAAAAAATGTTTTTATCCATGCCAAGGGATTGGATATGGCTATGTAGGTAATGGCATGGTGTTAAATGATATGTGGTCCTAAGAAATGAATATGTCAAGAGTTTTTTCAAAAGAATGTTTTGAAGTATATGCCCATGGTTTTAATCAAGATCAAGGGATGGATTTGGATAGGATGAAGATAGGATATACATAAGATAAATGAGATCAATGATGGGAATGGATTGTGGAGATAAGAAATGGATAGGATAAGGGATATGAGTTGAAGGGTGTGAATAAGGTGAATTAGATAAGTAACATGATAAGTAAATATCTATCTTGTTGGAACCTCAAGTTGTTGAGTTGTGTTGGCATTGATGTCAGTCTGTCTGGTGTTGTTATTGATGTCACTATGTATTGTAGATGGTCCGGAAGTGAGTGTTTTGATATTGTTGAGTGGTATAGTGGTGATGTTTATGTGTTTTAGGATGGTTGGTCTAGTGGAAGTTTCAATATACAAGAAACAATATTTATATGTAGTAAAGAGTATTTAATGTCCATTGGAAGAATGCTTTGTATTCCTCTAGATTTTGAAGATTATGGATTGTGGTTCTAGATATAGTCTTCATGATCTGTGTATGTTACACTATCATATTTATAGGTCTTTTGTTGCTCACCTGGTAGAGTTGGTTGTTGGTGTTTCTGACAATGATATTGTCTGTCAGAACTAGTCTAGAGAATGGTTGGTGTTTTTTGATAGGTGGATTCAAGTGTTGCGGCTTGGAGGACATGTTCATTTGGTTTGTGTAGTGTTCTAGTTCAGTTCTCTAGTGTTGGTTTGATTTGCATGAGAAGTTATGTCATTTTGAGTTCAGTGTTGTTAGTTGTTTTGGTCTCCGGTTGACTGAGGTGGTGTATCTTATTTGGATCATAATTTTTTGGTTAGAATATGAATTGGATATTGAGCTTGGATGTTGATATGGGTCTCACCCTAGCAGGTGCAGATCCACATTTTGTAGCATTGTAGGTTTTTTTTTGGGCCGACTAGTTGGAGTGCTTTATTGCTTATCTACATGTTTTGCTTGGTGGTGAACTTAGAGGATGTGTTAGCATGTGTGTCTCATTGTAAATTTCTTCGAATGATGTGTTGCGTTGTGCTTAGGTTCCCTCTATATCCTGGAGTTAATTGCTTTTGGTATTATTGGTCTAGGTGGCTTAATTTATGTTATATTGTATATTATATTTGTGGCTAACCTAATTGAGGGTTTTAATAAATTATTAGTGTATATATAGATGTGAATATGTATGAGCTGATGTGTGGAATGTGTGTGAATTGATGTTAATGATATGCACATAGATTTGGTGTGAAATTTGGTTTGTGAAGAGCTTTGATGAAGATATCTTCTATGTGATAGTGTTTTGAGATAATGGTTGATGTCAAATATGTTTGACATCATATTGATCACTTGAAATCATGGTTCAAGTATAATTTCATGTTCAAGAGATCTTGTTTGTTTGAATTCATTGATTCTCTGCACTTGTCGAAAGAAGGTGTGTTTCATTTGGTAGTTTGTGCATTCATTTGTATCTTGACTTGAGACAATGAGTCTCAATATTGCAAGTCCTTTGTATCTTTCCCTAAAAGGTTGTTCATCTTAGTCTTGCAAGCCCTATCAAGTGTTGTGAGGTCCTTGGCCTTGAGCCTAAAACATTGTAATTAGTTTCTCATATTATGAGTGTGATTCTTACTATGATTTTTTCATTGTTTAGGGTTTTCCACATAAATCTAGTGTTCATGTGGTTATTGTGATTTGTGCTTTCATATGTCATAATTATAGTAATAAGTTAATTGTGGTTTGAATTTTGATGAATCATAAGTATTTTAAGGTCTAGACTGATTCAACCCCCTCTAAAGTCCTTTGGTGCATTAAACAATTGAAATCAGAGCTTGATTCTTCTTAGAGAAACTTAACCGCTTGACAAAGATCCAAAATAGTGCAAGAAATTAATTACAAAGAACTGCAATTTGGTGGCACAAATTACTCCTATTGGAAGGAAAGGATGGAATATCATCTGGAATCTCTTTCAACTAGAATCTGGATGATTATCAAGACTAGGTATACTACTCTAACAAATAGTCCTCAAACTCTAAATGAGGTTAAAGCACATGAGAATAATGTAAAGGCTGGAGTTATTACTAGTTTCTTAAGTGATCCAGTATTTTATAAGGTTATGGAGTTGAAGTCTTCCAAAGAGATTTGGGAGAAGTTGAGTAGTGAATATGAATATGATTTGAAGACAAAGCAAGCCAAGTCGACAAACCTAAAGCACAAATTTGAGAACCCAAGAATGTCTGATGATTAGAGTGTTCAAAGCTATCTAGATTGATTAAAATGGGATTGTGAGTGCAAGTAGGCGACTTGGTGGAAAATTAGAAGAAAGTGAAGTGGTGAGAAAAGTGATGCTACCATTGTCAATATACTACAAAGCCAAGAAGTATGTCATTGAAGAAAGTCATGATATGGAGAAATACACCTTGGACCAACTTTATGGCTCACTCTCTACCTTTAAGATTACTGAGATAGATGATTTGCAAAAAGAGAAGAAAGATGAAACATTCAAACTTGCCAACAAGATTGAATATGAACTTGAAGCAATCAATTCCCTGGATGAGATAGAAGCATAGTTTGTGAGAAGACTAAAGAAAGGATCTAGAAAATACAAAGGTAAGTTAAAGTTACCCTTACAATGTTTCAATTGTGAAATAATTGGTCATTATGCTTCTAGATGTACTTATTGGGAATATTATGGTAGAAGACTATATTATGATAACAAGAGAAAATACAATTACAAATGAAATAATATAAATAAGAGAATAGATGATAGATAGAGGCCTGAGAAGAATTTTTGTTCAATGGAGACCTATTCCTCTAAAGAAGAAGATGGTGATGAATCAAATGAATAATCATTATTTTTAGATATAGAGGAGAAGAATAATGAAAGGTATGACAATCCAAAAGGTGTGGAGAGCAGTGAGAAACCAGTGAGTATGAATACTATACTACATGCAAAAGTAGAACTTAAGCATGAATAATTGATTCTGGATGTTCTAATCATATGATAGGTATTAAAGGAAATTTTATTGGCTTTGAGAAGTATAATGGTGGATTCGTAAAATTTGTAGGTGAGGAAGCTACACATATTTGTGGAAAAGGTACTAGTTCAAGTGATGATAAGAATAAGACTGATGGTGTTTATTATGTTAAGGGTTTGAGACATAATCTTTTGAGTTTGAGTCAAATGTGTAGTAAGTGTTATAAGCTCATATTTCATGGGTCTAGATGTGAAATCAGAGAAGGAAGTTTCAGGTCATCAATTGCAAAAGGTATAAGAACTAATGTCAATATTTAATATATGAATTATAATAGTAAAAAAAGTTGTATGTTATTACATAGAAGTGAATGTTGGTTATGGCACAAAAGGATGGAACCTATAAATTTTGACAATATTATGAAGACCAATTTGACTCATGTTGTGAGATATTTGCTAAATATTATCAAACTTATTGATACTATGCAGAGGGAATGTTAGTTGGGAAAGAAAACAAGAAGGATATTCAAGAACAAAGAGTATTCAACTTTGAAACCCTTGGAGTTGATTCATACAAATCTATGCGGACCTACAAGAACAAGAGGACTGAGTGGTGAAATGTATTTTATTTTACTTATTGATGGTTATTCTAGAATGACATTGGTTACTTTCTTGAGAGAGAAATATGAAACATTAGAGAAGTTTAAAGTACTCAAGCCTATGGTTGAAAATCAGGTATATGCTAAGATCAAATGTTTAAGGTTTGATAGAGGAGGAAAGTTTACTTCAAATGAATTTTATAGATTCTATGAAGATCATGGTATTAGAAGATATTTTTTCTACTCCTAGGACCCCTCAACAGAATGGAGTTATTGAAAGAAAGAATAGGACTGTTATTGAAATGGGTAGAACTATGGTGAAGGATGATAACCTACCTAATTTGTATTGGAAAGAAGTTGTGCATACTACTATTTACATTCTTATCAAGGTACAAAAAAATTGAATCACACAAAGACACCTTATAAAGTTTTGAATGGAAGACCTTCTATAGTCAAGTATTTCAAAATATGTGGAGGTAAGTGCTACATTCAGAGAGATGAGGAAGATCTAGGGAAGTATGATATAAGATTAGATTAAGGAATATTTTTGAGATATTCTACAAGGAGTAAGGCATACCAATGTTGCAATAAGAGGCTAAATAAGATTGTGGAGAGTGCAAATGTTTGAGTTGGTGAAGAATGGAATCAGAATCAGACTATACCTGAATTTGAGATTGAAAAAGAAGTTATCCTTGTTGCTGCAAAAAAGAAGGTTGCTCCAAAAGATAAAGAAGAGACTAGTGTAGAAGAAAATAACCTGAACAAACACCTAATAGATTAGAAAAGTATGTACAGAAGATTCATTCAAAGGAATAGATCATTGAAGACAAGAATTAAGTTGTTTAGACAAGAAAAAGACTTGTGAAAACCAATGAACAAGCAAATTATTGTTTCTTATCTTAGGTGGAGCCAAAGACCTATGCAGAAGGTAGCAAGGATGAATTTTGGATAAAGGAAATGGAAGAGGATTTGAATCAAATCAAGAAGAATCAAACTTGGGAATTGGTACCTAAATTGGTGGAGAAGAATGTGATAGGAACTAAGTGGGTGTTCTAGAACAAGCTAAATGAAGATAGAAGGCAAGATTGATGTGCAAGGGTTATTCACAAGTTGAAGGTATATATTTTGAGGATCCTTTTGCTCTAGTAGCAATAATGTAGGCTATAAAGATGTTTCTTGCATTTGGTGTATATAAGAAATTTAAGGTATATCAGATGGATGTAAAGTCAACATTCTTGAATGGATAACTTGAAGAAGTATACATTGAACAATCAGATGGGTTCAAGCTATCCGAAGATCCAGATATGGTTTGTAGACTCACTAAGGCACTTTAAGGACTCAAGCAAGATCCTAGAGCTTGGTATGCAAGGCTACATAGGTATTTGTTGCAATGGAATTTTAGAAAAGGTACTACAGATAGCATTTTTTATTACAAAGTTGAAGGTGATAAATTGTTGATTATTGTTGTGTATATTGATGATATTATATGTTTGGAGGATATGATGATGTATGTAAGGAGTTTGTAGAAGAGATGCAAAAGGAATTTGAAATGTCTAATATAGGTGAACTATCATTTTTACTTGGTCTTCAAGTTACACAATTAGAAAAAGGAATTTCATTTCTCAAATCAAGTATATCAAAGAGATGTTGAATAAGTTAGGGATGGGGAATTTTAAACTAGTTGTAACCTACATGGCCAGTGGATGTAAGTTAAGAAAGGATGATGGATCTATACATGTTGATAAGAAACATTATAGATCTATGATTGGAGAATTATTGTATTTCATTTTTTAAGACCAACTATTATGCCAGTTGTCTATTTGGTTTCTACATATCAAGTTATTACTAAGCAATCACATAATCAAGCAGTAAAAAGGATATTCAAATATTTAAAAGGGACTCGGGATTATAGTTTATTGTATAAGAAGGATGATGATTTTATTTTAAGACCATATACATATGTTGATTGGGCCAGATGTGTTGATGATAAGAGAAGTACAAGTGGTGGTGCATTTTTCTTGGGAGACAGACTAGTCTCTTGGTTGAGTAAGAAATAGGATTTAGTGGTATTATCTATTGCAGAGGTAGAATCCATTACAACAAAATATTTTTTCACTCAAAGACCACATGGATGAAGAAAAATCTTAGGTAAAATATGATGAGGTAATTCCTATTTTTTATGGTAATACAAGTGCAATTAACATTTCAAAGAATCTAGTGATGCATTCAAGGACTAAACACATTTCAATCTAGTATCATTTCTTAAGAGAGAAGGTTACAGAGAATGAAGTCATATTGGAGTATGTACCTACTAAGGAACAAATTGCAGATATATTTACTAAGGCTTTGGCCAAGGAAACTTTTGAGTGTCTCCATCAAAAGTGAGGGGTTATTACCCCTACTTCTTCAAACTGGATGCATTCAAGTGGTGCATCTGTTTAAGGGGAGATCTAAAGTTCATCTTTTGTATCCTAGATTGATGTAGTTTTTTCTCTTAGGGAGAGCAATGTAGTGTGTGTGGTTGCAATTAGAGTGTTGTGGTGATTAGATTTATTCTCAAAAGAGGGAAAGAGAGTTAAGATGAAAGGGGGAGAATTTAGTTGTTGTTTTCTCTTGTGTGCCCTTTGTCCTTGATGTCAAAGAGGGAGAGAGATATTGTTGGGGAGAGTGAGATAGAAAGTGTTTCTTTCCATTGGTGGTACAAGTGTTTCCATTAATGATAAAGGGGAAAAATGTTGGAAACTTTAGTTGTTGACTTGTGTTGTCATTAATGTCAACCTGTCTAGTGTTGTCGTTGATGTCACCGTGATATAGATGGTTTAGAAGTGAATGTTATGATATTTCTGTGTGGTCTGGTGGTGAAGTTGAGGTATTTCCAGATGGTTGGTATAGTGGAAGTTTCAATATGTAGGCAACAATATTTATATGTAGGAAAGAGTATTTAATGTCCCAATGGAAGAATGCTTTGTAGTCCTCTAGATTGTGATGATTATAGATTTTGGTTTTGGATATAATGTTTATGATCTGTGTATGTTGCACTATTATGTTTATAGGTCTTTTATTGATCAAATGGTAGAGTTCATTATTTCTATTTCTGACAGTGAGAATGTCTATCATAACTAGTTTGAAGAATGCTTGGTGTCTCTCTAATAGATAGATTCAAGTGTTGCATCTTTGAGGACATGTTCATTTAGTTTATATGGTGATTTGATTTAGTTTTCTATTATTAGTTTGATTTGCATTGTAGAGCCTTTTAATTGCGTTTGAGATTGTCCAATATTAATTCACAACTTAGGGATGTTCATCCATACCGAGTAACCCTTCATGACATAAAATACTACATTTACTTATCAATCAGGGGTCATATAACTTGAAATGGTGTAGCATTATATGTGCACTATAATTCTATTTATGGTTGTTATCCCACATTAATTGCAAAAATAGTAGTAGAGGAAAGTGTTGGAAAGCAACTCTTAAATATTACTATAATAGAAATAGAAATATTAAAGAAAGAACATGTACAATGAAATCTAAACATTATTATACAACAATTTAATGCATACAATAGGTAAGAATCAAATATACCACTACTTCATCTATGTTCTACGCTTCTAGTCACAACTATGGCTATTGCAAGAAGATAAACAATTAATATCTATTCTAACATAATTCAAAATCTTTCTCTAATGATAGAAATAAAACTAAATCTAAACTATAATAACAACAATGGTATTGTACCTTAAGTGGGCTCCCTTGGGTAAGTACCTGATTACAGATTCACAAAATTATACTTCAACTAAAAAATGCATCATATCTCATTGATCATATTTTCCATATTGAAAGAAAATATAACTAACAACATAAGGACAAAAAAACATTAACCTTTTCAAGTTAGAGCATTGTCTTATTTATACAATATTTCATATGACTAAGTCTCTAAATAATTATAGCTCAATCCCAGTATCTAGGGAGAGACTTATTAACAACAATAAAAGAGCATAAACTAAACAAGAGTCCTATTAGGACTCCAACTCTCAATTTCTTAGCTACATAATTATTCATTACATTAGATTAAATAGACTTACTAATAGTAAATCCTTAAGCAATTAAATTCATAATGGAGGGAATCCATGTGGAAGTGTCACCCTTAGATAGTTTAACCCATTTGAATTGATGCTAACCAAATCAACATTCATTCTGCAAGGGTTGCATGAATCAGGATAGTGAGAGGCTACAAGAATAGTAAGCTTTAGCCCAGAAAGGATGTTGCAAAACAAGTTAGCACACATAACATCAAAAATCATAACAACTAACCATTCTCATCACATCATGAACATATTTATAAGCATATATATTATAATAGAGTCATCATCAACACATATAAAAGGTGCTCAAATAAAGTCTTAATGCAAATGCAAACCATACTATGACTGATGTCCATGAAAATTAACTATAAAGTTTGAACAAATTTTGAACTATAACTGATAAAGACATTGATAAAAATAGACATTATAGAGCCTTATCATTCCCCCCAACTAATACTCTTGCTTGTCCCAAAGTAGATCGCCTCAACCTATTTTGTACTAGAGCCATTTATCTCAAATTTGAAGGAACAATTACGTTCACAGTCTTAGTTGAAGGATTCTAATAGAATATGTTATATTTTGCAATGTCCTTCTACCTTGGATGCTCAATGCCTTCATCATATTGTTCTATCCCCCTCTAAAATCTAATATTGGCCATAATAGAAGTGGAGGTTAAAATTGAAGAGGTGGCCGCTTTATGTTTTTCTTCTTGGCCAAGTCTATATGCCTTCTAGCTTTTTTTATACCTACATGAAAATTATAAAGGGAATATGGTTCTTTTATCTATAAATCATGTGTGAGTTCTTGCCACCTATTAAAAACAAAGCCCAATATGTCCTTGTTGTGGTGATGAAGAATATTTTCATATGCTAAACATAATTCTCTCATTGATGCTAATATACTTTGTTGAATATCAAGTTTATCAATGAGTGACACCCACTCATTTATTATGGTATTTGCCATATTTGACTCAACTCTAAGGGTTAGGGAAGCTGTTTATTTTGTATCTCTATATGTTATTAATTGTTTACCTCTACTCTCTTTATTTCTCAAATAATAACAAAATGCTCTTATTTGTACATCTGCAACATATAAGAGAGGGTTCCATATAGTGTTGTAGGGGATAGAAAGCCTATGCATGTAGAATTCACATGATATTTTTTATATTTATGGAGTAGAAGTATAGAAGATATAGAATAATTCCCTAAGAGTAACAATTGAAGATGGAAAGTTCAAATAAAGTTACATAAACTAAAAGCTAAGTAACTACCCCCTTAAAACTAGTGTGTAAACTCTAGCTGGTGGTTGGGAAGTAACTATCTATGGTACCATGGAAGCCATGGTATCCATCTTGTTTTTCAGTTTTGTAATTATTTCCTCAAACTCTGCAACTTTTCTTGTATATGGACCTTTTCCTTCTTTAACTCTTCTTCTCATAACTGCAATCATTTTACCTTTTTCCACAAATTAAGTGTTATTGAAGGTTAAGATATTGATGAGGAGACTTGTGGAACCCAAGTCTACACTATTGTTTCTATCAATTATTTTTCCATAGAGGTAGTCTCTTATTTCAGGATAGTTTCAATGACCTCCTCAATTTCTTTAGTAACCATTTCTACTAACCTATCTAAATTAATGTTTTCTTTATATGCAAAATTAATTATTTTAGGCTGGATAGGTTCCTCATCATGTATTTCAAATTCCTTCACTTCATTTATTTGCTTTGCAATTTCTTTTTCTTGGTTACCTTTACCCTATTTTCTTATTTCCTCAACAACATACTCTTCTAAGCACTGTGGAATCTCTACTGAAACTACATCATCCTTTATTATGGGAAAATTCTAGGGGTTTCCTCTTGGTTTTGGGTTAGACTTAGAATATACTTCCTTTTCTTTTGTATGATATTGTCTCTACCTAAACAAAGGTTCCCTTTCACTACCCATTTCAGAGTAAATTCAGAATTGTACTTTATTTTACTTTCCCTCTAGCAATGTTTGGTTTCCCTTTTAGTCTATGAGATTGCCTCTATTTTCCTTCCTCCTTAGTTGCTTTTCCCTTTTTCTTGTCAAATTTTTGAGCTATTATTAATATTTTTCTTAGTCACTTGGGAAGCAATAGGGGATTCTTTTAGGACAATAGTGACAGTTGCGGACTGCTTAGACTACATAGTAGGGGTTTAAGTTTTCTTTGGTTGCACAATAGATGAGGTAGTATTTGTCTTTCTTTTCTTTTAGAAATGGGTGTATCTTCCATCTTCTCTTTTTCAATTATAGGAATTTTATTCACCCTTAATCATTTTCCCTTTTGAGATTTTGAACTATCATCACTTTCTTTTCATTTCACAAGAGAAGTTTTCTCTATTACCTGAGTTGTAGAAACATAAGGGATTTTAACCCTACGATTTATTCCCTTTTCTTTTATGGAATCCTATATTATTATTTTCTCTTTCTTCTATTTAACATGTTTCTTAGAATTTTAGGCCCTGGTCATGTGGTAGATTTTAGGGCCAATTTCTACCCTCGGTCTTGGCTACAAGAGGAGTTGACAAAGTCTCCTCTGCCTCTTCTTTGGATGACCATGATTTTGGGGTTTCCTAAAGAGATCTTTTTTTCAAAGGAAATTATTTTCATTGATTATTCTATTATCTAGGGTCTACTGCATTCCCGCTTTTGTAATCCCCTAAATCTTATTTTTCTACCATCAGCTCAAGGTTCACATATTTAATCTTTTTGACTTAAAAAAATTCTTCCCCACTCATATTAGGAAAGTAGATATCTAGACTTCTGTTTATTAAAAGAGTAGTTAGACAATTGTGTGACAAGGAGGTATCCTTACCTTTTTGGACATCTGTAGTCATGTGGGTAAGAAAGTGAGTAAGGTAATCTGGTACATTAACGAGCCTTCCATGGTGAAAATGACCAAGAAGCTTAAAATGGTGTGAGTACAATAGAGACGTATGACCCTCACAAGATAGATACTTGATTATTATTTTTTCTGCCTCAACCCACTTTTCAAGTAGAGAAACCTTTCAAATCCTTTGCTTTGATGTATCCAAAGGTGGGTCCCCAAGTCTCGCAAACTCAGCTTGACTAGAAATTGCATCATGAGTATCTAAATAGTCTTCATCTATGGAAAACCTAGTCACTTCAGCAATAACTATGATACTTGCATCTACTCTTAAACCTTTAACTCTAATTCCACTTGTGTGTCATAGTCACCTAGCTTCTGGACATAGTCTAGTCATCCTTAGTTCACTAGTTCATCTTTACAATGAACTCCATTGTCAATAATTGTATGAACCAAGTGTTCATTTCTGATAGGTTTTCATCTCATTTCCTTCTCCAACACAAAAATTGCTCAACTTTCCATAAAAATGCACTCTTCTTCTTGCAAATGCTTAGCTCCCCTTTTCTATGTCTTTTCATTTTTGTATTCCTTGTTTAAATTTTTACCAATTTCCTAGAATTTAAAATACTAAAGAAAAGGAGATAAATAATAGTAAAGAAAAATTGACAAGATAGGTTCAAGAACGAAATATTTTTCATTAATGAGAGGTGAGGGAATTATTGATACAGTTAGATATGAATATCTCACATCAAATTTTCAAAAAAAAAGGCCATGCAAGATAATCATGATTACAATAGAATGACATGATTAACATCCCCCAATGCCAGGTTTGGAATGTGTCGACACATGTAGGATAGAGGAAATGATATGCTAAATGTGAAAAGAGCATGAAAAATTATGTTGCAATAAATTATAATATAATACTTGATGTAACAAAAATGGAAAGATTGTTAAATTAATTGATGATGTATAAAAAATGAATATTATAAAGTACCTATGGTGAGTCACGTTAATTTATCATGAAGTCCACAATTTGCATGTGTAATCTCTTGAGAGTTGTGCTACACTTATGAGTTGGTCGTGAATGAAAATGTGAAAAGTTTGATGAAGTGGTGGCATGGATGGAATGCAATTGAATATGCCACATTTATGAGTAGAATTGGCAATGATGGTGTTGTCATGGCAGATTGAGCAAATTATAACACATGGATAATCATGAACTAGATAGGTCTTGAGTTAGAGGCTATAAGAAATAGAGCCCTTTGTTAATTTTATTAAAAAAATGAACTATTGGAGAATGTTGTGTGTGATTTTTTTTATTGTGGTGATGGAGTGTTATCAAATGAGAAATTTATAATTATGCTTCAAATTTATTCCAAAGTATCATCTAAAATTGATTGTGGAAAATCACAGATAAAAGATTTTGTTGAAAACTTATGCTGCTAGATAAACTCCTCCTTATTATTGGGCTTGTTGTGTAGTTTGAGTCTATGACCATTGACCAAAAGTAAAATTATCACTTGGTCAAGGGTCTGCAATTTTACTGCTTCATTAGGGTATGCATTTGCAACTTCATAAGGACCCAACCATCTAGTTGCAATTTACACGAATGGTCCTTATAACAAGAGTCAAATAGTAATGCCTAATCACCTTGTTTAAATTACTTTGTTTTTACGTATTTATCATGCCATATGATTCATTGAGTTTGAACTTCATCAACAATCCTACCCTGCAAGACTGTCTCCCCCCTCACCATGTGAACATTGTGAGTTAGTAGCTTTACGACTACCCCACAAGGTTGCTTGAAGTTTGACCATTTGACGACATGGTGTTGTAGTGAGAATCATAAAAATCACCAGCCTTCTTAGATTTTGACCAACAAATCCTATGGGACTAAGGGAAAAGTGAACATATAATGGGACAAGGAAATTGATAGAAGGGAGCTTAGGATGAGTTTTGACAATGATTAAATGGCCCTTGGCTAGTCAACTTTAAGTGATGTAACTGGTTGATCAAGTCAATGTGAAAATAGAAAATGGTCGAGGATGACCATGGCATGAAGGATTAAGGTTTAGGGTTTAAGGTCCTCAGTGTTTTAGACTGGTGGAGGAGTTAAGTGATTGAGGATGCCTCAAGTCGGCAATAACTGATGGCTTAAGGGTGATATGAAATGTCAACAAGTAGTTTTGCAATGTCTAATCTTGTATTCATTCATTAATTTTGCAACCAAGATAGATGTGAACCGTGAACCTTGATCAGTAAAAAATGCTTGTGGAACTCCATATATTATAAAAATTTCTTCATATAGAAAATTAGGAACCTTGTTATTCTTTGCATGCTTCATTGCGCATAATTTGACCCATTTTGTTAGGTATTATATACATACCAAAATATTCTCCTCATTATTTGATGGAGGATTAATAGGCCCTATTAATTCTAGGCCCCACTTATCAAATGGTATTAGTATTAATTGTGGATGCAAAGGAATTTCATCTAACTTAGTAGGCTCCCCCATTATTTGGCATTTTTTGTAGTGTTTGGTATACTTAACTCAATCATTATGGATAGAAGGCCAAAACTATCCTATATTTAGGACCTTAAGATATATTCTTTTGGCTGCAAAATCACCTCCACGAGGTTCATCATGACAAGTATGAAGAACAAATTTAGCATCTTTGATTAAAAGGACAAATAATGATGTTTTAATTTTACTAAAATCCTTAATTAATCTTTTGTAGTAGCCTACATGGCCACAAAAATTCCTAAAATCTTTTGTCTTGATGGTATCAGTAGATTTATTAACCTCTATTTTCATAGGGTCAACTTGTATACCTTTTTGGAAGACATGGTGACCAAGAACCACTCCTTCTTACATCATCATATAACACTTCTCATTGCTAAGTGAAAAGGTTGTGATCTCTTCATCTTTAAAGAACCTTAGTCAGATTGGCTATAGCTTCCTCATAACTATCACCATATATGGTGAATTCATCCATATATACCTCTATGAAATCATGTGTTAGATATGAGAATATATTAACAATCGCTCTTTGAAATGTTGTAGGTGTGTTACAATATATAAAATGTAGGACAACATAGGCATAAGTCTCCCAAAGGAAAGTGAATGTAGATCTATCCTGATCTTTTGGTGCAATATGAATTTGGTTATAATCACTAAACCATCCAAAAAAGAGAAATATTTATTTATAGCTAAAGAGTCTATAACATGATCAATAAATGGAAGAGGAAAGTGATCCTTTTTGGTTGTTGAATTAAGTTCCATGTAATGAACATAGACTCTCCATTTTCATCCTTTCTTTGGAACTATAACAAGTGGTGACACCCATTGGCTATTAGAAATGGGATAGATGAATCCTGCATTTAGCAATTTTTGCAGTTCGGTTTTGACTACCTCTTTGATTGTTGGATTCATCCTCCTTTGAAGTTGTTTGATCAACCTTGTAGTGCTCTTCCATATTGAACTCTTTTATTATACTCTTTATAGATACAATATAGCTTTATTTATATTTTTAATGATTTTAGTTTGATGCTAGACATTGCACATTGATAGTCGATATGTTATTGTTTTATATGGATAATGATATACTCGGGACTATTATGATGATGGGACATATGTTTTGTTATTTATGTGCACTCATTATATGCATGTTGTGGTATATATCTGCTTATGAATGTTGTGCTATGTGCTAACCCTACTTCATGCTTATATTGGATATGATGATGTTATCGATGATGTTATGTTTCCATGATTGTATTATTATTGTGGATGTGAAAGGGACGATGTTAGACCACTCATTTATGAGAAGGGTTTGATGTCATAATTCTCTTTCACATGTTTTATTATTTTATGTTATATTCAAATGTATATGTTGTTGTATAGATGTTTGGTGTTATGCATGATGCAGGTACTAAACATTAACTCCACCTAGTTTCACAAGTCTGAGCATGTCTCTAATCCCAATGGCAAGCTGATAAAAGGTGGCATGAGGTCTTATCACACTCTGGGATTGGTTGGCATCTTGTCAGTCTTAGTGCTTTGGCTAAAATTTCCTTGTTAGATGTTATGTAGTATTTTATTTAAATTCTTGTTGGGTTGATTTTATGAGATGTGGTAATTTATTAATTATTTATTTGATTAATTATTTTTTGGTTTGTAATATAGTTTATATTTTATTAATAATTCAAAAAATTTACATCCACTTGTATGAGTAGCTTTTACAATTAATATCGGGCTCCAAATGAGAAAACCAGAGCCACAGAGTATGTTGGAATCAAGGATCACTGAGAGGGGGGCGAGGGGGGGGGGTGTGAATCAGTGATCTACCCAAAATTAAGACTGCAAACTTATTCTTTATCCACCAGTTAACAATGCATAACAAATATGAACATAAACATGCAATAATAAAAGCACAAATCCACAACACTAGAATTTTTATGTGGAAACTCAAAAAGGGAAAAACCACGGTAGGGTTGGAACCCACAATATTCATATACTATGGCCAGAAGTACATAAATATTACATAGGAGGGGAATGCACTTGCATTCAGACTCGTTGCCTAGAGCTCACTATTCAATTATATGTGCCTGGAAGGCTCACTGCCTTACAATTTGATTACAATGAGAATTTACAATGAAATTAACTCATAAATAGCATGTGACTATGCAAAATTGAGTTTTGGTTAGGCTCTGTATCACCGACTATCTATGTTTTGTTGATTAACCTGTTATGGTCTCAGTTAGTTATCGGTTGATCTGAAACCAAAATGCGCATGTGAAATTGCACTCAATCGCACCAAAATTGATCGCTTACACACATAACACATCATATATTTGCTAAAATCAACTGCTACAATGATCTTATATATCCTATCTCACCACAAAAATAATCTCCTTTAAGTCGGTCTTAATAGATGTAACGTGTAGATGAAGTCGGCTCCAATCTCAAACACACCATAGCACCAGAATAAAATATTGCAACCAAAAATTTTTGAAAGGTCCTACCAAACATCGAGATCACAAAAATAATCACCACAAACACTCAAACATGAGAGATGATTCCAGATCAACACATTATCAAAATACCTTGTTTTACTGATTAACTATCTAACGGTTACCTCCATCTTTCGAATAGGCTAAGTCACGACTACTGAATAGAATCACCATGAAGAGTTGAAATCAATGAAAACCAAAAGTCTTCTAAAATCACCGAATGAGTGTCAATTGCCAACAGAGTATCATTCCAAAAACCCCAGCACCCAAAACATCCCCAAACATTCAAATTTGCATTGTTGTTGTGTAAGTGTGGGATGAGTTATTGGATTGAGGATTCACTTGGAATTTTAGTTTGGTTGTGCATTTTCTTCAAATTTCATTGTCCATTTTTCAAATTTCTAGGTCAATGGTTCTAAATCTTATTTTATGCATTTTGGTTTTAAAGGAAAAGATTGTTTGTTGAGTGTTTGGAAAAATGTCTTTGGTGTATTCTAGAAATTTTATTTTGTACCCTTCTCTATATCCATGGTTTTTATGAAAGGTTTTTATTGTCATTTCCTTTCGAGGCTGTGTTGCGTTGTGTTGTGTTGTGCGATTCTTGTTGTTCTACCTTTCTTTGAATGTCTATCTAGATGGAAGAATTTTGCTTTGTGTGGAATGATTTATTTTTGGAATTTTTGTGTCTTAGATTTTTGGTAATGGAAATAATTTCTATACTTTCCTTATGTTCGGTAGTATTTGTGTTTGGAGCTAGTATAATATATTTATCATTTCTTGTGACTGTGAAATCTTGTCCTTGATTGAATTACACTGATGCAGAGGCCTACCAAACTCCTAATGACAAGCCCAATCAAGGTTAGGCTAGTGACCCCCCTAACTACACACAAGGGTCCTACAAGGAAGGACTCTACACCTTGGATGAAACTACACACACATTCACTAAGCTTAGGCCTACTCAAGATGAGTAAAAGGCTTCAACTCCTCAAACATGCTTTACCGGTGACCTCTACTCCTTGGGATTTTGAAGTTGGCCAACACATGTCATCTAAGGACTCTTTCATGCACTAGTTTTGGTTTAGGGCATCAATTCCTTATACCTCCTTTGTAAACCTACCCCCTCGGCTTATAGCCCTATTTGGCAATAGAATGGACCTTGACTTAAAAATGTTCCACACACCCATACAAAAAAATCATCATTCCAGACACCCTTTTGGAAGTTGTATTGATCCCCAAAATTTTTTGGACAGATCTGCAATTACAAGGTATGTTCCCTTTAGAGGCTAAGAGACCTAATAGGGGCAATTAGCCCTATTTTCCAAAGCAACTACCTTTACCGGTACACAAAATGGAAACTCAAATCTATGGGCATGTGGGGGTAGTTAGAAACCTCTAATTTTAGGGTTGCATGCCTGGAATCCACCGCTATGATAACTTATGATGACTGTCCTAAAACTTGTCCTAAGTAGTCACATAGAGATGCCTACCTAATCTTATTCCTTTCTCCACACAAAAAATTTTCCCCTCCTACACACCATGAAAAAACTAAATTAAATAGGCTTATCTTGCATCCCTCCAAAGGAAGGGTCTTCTAATGGACTAGAGTGCAAGATGAGGCCATTTTTTCAAAAGCCTCTCCAAACCCTCAATTTCCAGGTTACAAACAGAAGAATGGGGGGTTCTCTCTACTCCAGAATAGTTAAGACCTCAAACCACCACCAAAAGAAATCTATTTCATTTCCCTATTTACTTCATGGATGGTGGGGCACAATCAATCCATACAGACATGTAGAACTCCTGCAAAACACAGAATTTATGGGAAAACTGTAGTATTTTGTGTATTATTGATTCTCAAACTCCAACTCCAACATCATCAACCTTGGGAATCATTCCAACAAGGATTATATATCTCTCCAATGGTTTCCCAGCTAATTTATAGTAGGTTGGAGCCATTGAAAGGCTTCCCCCAATGGATTTACAAAAAGTTGCACTTTTGCACCAAAAGTTGCATTTTAGAAAAGTTGCATTTTTGCAATTTTGCACAAAAATTTGTCATACTCTCTAAGGTTGGGATACACACACATGGACCAACCAAACACACATAAAAAATGTCTAAAATCTATCAAACACAAATCTAGACCATCTATTACCCCTTTCTACCACATTGTCCCAATTGGCTTCTCAATTTGCCTAATTGGTGACATGGGCTTACATGGTGGGGTTTATTGCATACATGAAACACAAAACACACTAAGACACCCTAATGATCCTAGTCTTCATCCTTAGGGTCATGAATAGCTTGTTGATGAAGTGCTCCTGCACCATACACCTTGTTCTATGATTAGTCTAAGCTGGTTTTCCAAATTTAAGTCTTTCCTAAGTCAGACGATAACATTTATTATGTTTGAATCGTGATTAGATTTCTGTGGAAAATGTGCTAGAGTAGATGTTGTAGGCCCTATTATTTTTATTGTATGCACTATTCTGGTTAATGGATGTGCTAGACTAATTTGTGTATGCACCATTTTTGTTGATAGAGGTGTCATTATGTGCATTAAAAGAGATACACTATGTCAAGTATGCACCATTATATATGTTATATGTCATAAACTGGTTAGCAAAAGCGCCAAAAGATTTTGTAAAGGCGCCAAAATAATTAGTGAATGATCCAAGGTAATTTGTATAAGTTTTGTCTTTTCTATTTCTATATTTCTAACTGATTTTTTTAGTCTTTGTGATTTTGAGTCAAACCAGAGGCTAGTTTTTGAGATTTTGTGACTCCTTGTGATGACTTTCTCCAAATTTTGATATTGGATTAAAGGATTTTGATATATGTTATATACTGTAATTTGGGAAAGAATGACATACCTTGCAAATGAATTGTTGGATTCATATTTGGATTGTTGTATGAGATTGTGAAATATGACATCATGGATCAAAAGTTATTATGGTTCAAATTTGATATGGAACGTTTGAATATGTATTATGTGGTTCTCTTTATATTCTTTGTATTTATGTTTTTACCCTAGGTTTTAGGAACTTGATAGGGGGAATGACTTCCAAGTGGGTGTTGGGGGCCCCAAGTGGCTACTGGGTAATCACATTGGAAGTTTTCTATAATCAAGTGATAATATTAATAAATTAATCTAGAGGTTTGGGTAGTTCTCACACTAAACAAAGATGTACTATGGTGCCTTACTCATGGCCTAGAGTGCTATTTTAGGCTTGGGATGAGTTGGGGAAGGCCTTGTTGGAATTATTATATTCCCTTGTCTTCACAAAAGGTTGAGTTGGTTCCACATGGGTTTCACTTGGGCGCCAAGGTCTAGAGAGAGACTACTAGGAAAACCCTTGTTTATGGGCACCGAGGTCTAGAGACTACTAAGAAAACCCTTGTTGATAGCATGTGATTACACTTTTCCCTATATGTGTCCTACTACCTTAGCCTTTGTGTTTTATGGAAGCCTCTAGTGAGTTTTTGTTTTGTGGTTAAGACTTGATTTGTGCATTTTTTTATGTCTTATGTTGCTAGTCTTCAGCTATTGTTGCCTATGTATTATATTCCTTGGATGTTAGGTGTCAACTTAGGTTTAGAGTGTGTATGGGACCTTATGTCATTCTCCGAAGCACAGGGGGTGGACCTTTTTGGTTCCACATGGTTGGTTGGTTTGATGCCTTCTTCCATTGGGATTTTGTTCATTAGATTTTCATTTGTGTGATTGGGGATATTTATCTCTTAAGTTCTTGTGAAATGGATTCTTGGAGCGGTTATGATCTATTCTATATGATTGACATATATCATTGTATTATGTAATTTGGATGATTATTCATGTAATTGGAGTCTTGATTCCATATTGAAGTAAATAATGTATATGTGTAATTATTATCTTTTTATTTGATAAAATGTGTAATACGTAGTGATATCTTATGTGATTTCTCCTATTTAAAAATGGTTTCGATTGTAGACACTTAAAATCTGCATCACCTTTGTTCCCCATTTTTAACCTTTTCACATGATTTTGTCTTGTCCATTCCTCAATTAGATTGATCCCTTGCCTTCCCATTTCAGGTATAGGATTTCATTTCACCCTTAAAATCACCCTTCTTGCATCAGACCTTTCCCTTGTTTCTCTTGCAATGACATTTTGCCTAATTGTATCCAAATTAGGGTTTTTTGCCCCTAGTTTGACCCTCCTATTCAACCTTTTTCACACCTATTTAGATTCTTCCCCTCTCATCCCACTCCTGGTGCAAAAATTTCATTTTTAACCCTACTTTATCCCCCTTGTGTTTTATTTTTTCCCCTCATTTCGGCAGTGTCTGTTTTGACCATTTTCTCCATCTCACTTTTAGTGTTTTTAGGTCCGCTTTTTAGGGTTTCGCCGCTTCCCGCCTTCCATTTGTAACCCCATTGGATCCCCTTTCCTCCCTATTCATATGAGAAAGTTGCATTTTGACCTCTTTTCATGTCCCATGCCATCACATTTGTCCTTTTTCATTCGGTGACCCATTTTTGACTTGGTTTACTTGCTATTACTCGGTTTTACTTAGTTTGCCCTAATTTACAGCTTTTCACTTGAATTGCCTCTTTTCCTTTCTAACATTTCCCATTCATTCTAATTTCATCTATTTTGACTCAATTTGACTTAATTCGACCCTAATCAGGTCTTTGAATGTTAGTTTGCCTTTTTTTTCCCTTTTAGGTTTAATTTATTTATTAATTAATTAAGCCCCTTTTTAATAATTATTCTTCCTTAATATGTCATCGAACCTTTTCCCCTTTTAGAATTTAATTAAATAATATTGCATGATTTGATTAATTTCTATTTATCTCCTTTAATGAAATAATTTTAATTAATTAATTAAAGGTTCATTTTTAACCTATAGTTGAATAATTCATTTTAATTATTCAATTATCTAATTATGTCTTTGAATTAAATAAATATCTTTATTTATTTAATTTTCCTAATTATCTTCTTAAATGAGAATAATGTCTTCTTTTTCAAAATTTTAATTGAAAATATCCTCCCAATTTTGAAAATGGCAACTTTACCTCATGAATTATCTTTGATTTTTGAAAATCCTAAATATCTCATTAATTTCAATTTTTAATTCAGAAATGATGTATGCATCCCCAAAGATCTGCTTTTTTGCAGTGACATCATTTTTTCCTCTTTGTCCTTCATCCTTCCTCGAATAGCAGCTCTATCATGCGCTCGATCTTTTCTGTCTATCTAGCCAAAAAATCTTTTTGATCTTGCATGTCTATCGATTCTCCAGTTCTCTATAAATTGAGAACTCCCCTTCAATCGTTTGATCTAATTTTTGAGTAGTTTCATTCTATCCCATTTTCAAACAATCGTCTAGTTTTAGTGTTATTATTTTTTTTGAATTTGTCCAGATAATCTAGTTTAGATAATATCATTTATAATCACACATTCTAAGTAAGGTTTGCATATCAAACACCTTTGCTTTCATTGTTTCATGCAACTGTCTTCTCGAGAGTGACATGACAACATTAGAAACAAAAGGAAGAGCATTGAGGTCTAATTGAAGGAGCACAACAAATGGTTTGCATTTATTTATATTTTGTTCTATTTTAGTTACTTTGTTGGTAGGATTAGGAAGATTAGCTTGCAATTTGAGTTTCTATGATTAGCTTAGATGGATTGCATGCATGTTTTTATTTTCAAACTGATTCCCATTTTCCTCTACATCTAGTGAGCTCGATGTGAAGCATGTAAAATTTGACATGTTTTGTGAAGTTTTTGATCAATTACAGGTACCCAGAGGCTAAAAAAATTTATTCTTGTGTTTGACATTGGTTCTGCATAATTGGTTAGATAGACTAAAATTTCAATTTAACTTGGTTCATGTGCAAGGTATGACTGATAGGCTTGATTCATGTAGGATTTTGATCATTTGGATAAGGTCGATTTGCAAGTTTTGATAGAGTTGAAGGATTGATTTATAGGATTTCATGCAAACAATTTTCATTTAGGACCTTAATTAGATTTGGATTAACTCTTTCATTTTATACAAACAATCTTCATCTAGGACCTTAATTAGATTTGAATTTATCCTTTAATTTTATGCAAACAATATTCATCTAGGATCTAAATTAAGTCTTGGATTAACCCTACAACTTGCACCTAATCTTAATTAGGCTTGGATTAACCTTTGATTTCATGCAACAATTCACACCTAGTTTTAATTAGCATTGGGTTAATTGATTCTCTTTGCTTATCATTGTGATATTAAATAGATTAGAGTATTTGAATACAATCATGTGTTAAGATGGGTCTCTCTCTAACAGGCCTTATTCCTTTGCCTTAACTTGACCTTTCCTATGATAACATTCAAGAACATATCCTCTCAGGTTTAGGTGATCTAGCTTGGGAACTCCATACTAGCTATGCTCAATACATGAACATGACCTTTGTCCTATAAGATGAAGAAAATAAAATCAAACACATTGACAAATCCTTGAAGGAAGAACTTGAGAAAGAGAGAGAACAAAGAGAATTTCATGAAGAGGAAGTAGTCCAAGCCCCTCCTCCTGAAGCCCAATAGGTTTTTGTCTAGTAACCTTAGATTCCTTTCATTCTTAGCTTAGAAGGTGTTTAGTGTTTTAGAGGTCAAATCTTTTTATCCCATATGCTTGGAAAATGAACAAAAAATATGTCTCATAGAGTAACATTAAAAATTTCAAGATCTCATAGGAGGAGAGAAGTTAGAAGAGTGACTAGGAATTTTTTAAGAATCTAGTTAGTTGAAACATTGACCCATCCTTATATGTCCATTGCTATGATCTTGTATGAAACTTGTATCTTCTGCTACACTCAGAAGTATCACATGTATCTCATCCCATCAATTTAGAATCTTTGAAGAAATTAAATGAATTAATATGGTTCTCCCCTTTGAAGAAGAAGAAACAACAACACTCGCACCTGTATTGCAACCCAATCTAGAATTTCATGATAATCCACTAAATATAATTTCATAATTGGATGTTTTAGCTTGGAGAACACATTCTGGTTGAGATACATTTCAACAAAACATTGTACTTATTTAGAAAAGGAAAGCAAGGAAGAACAAAGGAGAATCGATCAAAGATATGAACAAGGTCGAAATCAAATCAATCCTGCACCTGAACATCAAAATTAAACCTTATTTCACTTTCTCTTTGTCAATTTTTTCTTAAATTAGTGTTCTAATTGTCAAAATTTTAAAAATGAAGCTCTATCACTTTCCTGTGCAGTTGGTCAAATCTCCTATGCAGTTTGTTCAATCTCCTACATAGTTGGTTCAATCTATTGCGTAGTTCATCCAATCCCCTGTGTAGTTGGATCATTTTTTTGCACAGTTGGTCATTTGTTGGGCATTTGGAAGGTACAATTAGATTTTGGATTCATCTTAGTCAATTAGTTAGATTAAGATTTCATTTCACTTTTTGGGGTTACAAATCAGTTTCTTGCAACATTGTGGCATCCGTGGGATGAAGATTGATTGTATAAACTACTAATTCATTTAATGTTGAATGATTGTCGAAGAGTGAATGTCAAACAAACTTTTTAGTAGCGTAACTTGCCACTACTATAATTTCAACTTGGTTTAAAATGGACATGGGACTTCCTTTTGATTAGAATAGCTCACATACTGCAATCTTTAATGGGAATGAACATCTACCTTTTGTGATTGGCATGCTTGTGCATGTGTAAGTGGAGTTACTACTAACACACACTATCCTCTCCCCTGGCTTTCATGGTCTTGGGTGCAAGAGAAAAGTGTTAGCGATGCTCGATTTTTCATTTTTATGTAGAGGGCCTATCCCCTCAAGAATCCCATAAGGCCTATGAGGGGAGAACAACCCAATCAATAATGGACTAAAGACAAGTCACCTCTTAGCCACTATATAAAATATATGAGATGACAGTCTTCATGGTGGGTGCTAATTTCCTACCTACACTGACTTCCCTACCACCTGTGTTCTATAAGAAGGAAGCCTCTTGAGGGAGATAGCATATATGGACACCCAAAAGAGAGTCTCGTACTCACAACCAATTATTTTAGATTTCCAAAAACCTTCTACTTGTTGACTCAAGCATTGTGATATGTGCATGTCGAAGAAACCCTCATGTACCCCTCAATTTGAGAGTAAATTTCTTAGGATCTTTGGGTCCTTATAAATTGGCAACTTGGTATGCCCAAGGAGTGTGTGTTGTGGAGTGGAGCTAGTGCTACCAAGCTTCTATCTATCCAACTGAATGTGGTATCCTAGGCAAGGGGATTCAACAAGTATTGTCTCTATCAAACCTTAGGATCGTACTTAAATGTGTTCTATTTATATTCAAAATCAAGAAACCATTATGTATTTTGTGTTTGTGAATCACTTGAAAACAAAGAGAAAAACTTATTCCCTGGTTTACAAAATAGAAGCCATTCTTCCCCTTGAGGTCAAAATCCCTTCATTGAGACTCTCTTTACGCAATTTTGTAGATGATGAAGAGTACAAATTCTCCAAGTTACATGATCTAGAAATATTGGATGAGTGACGCCAAGCTACTCTTGCTCATTTGCAATCATATTAGAATCATCTCCAAAGGACCTACAACAAGAAAGTGAAAGGAAGGCACTTTGAAAGTAGAGACTTGGTCCTCAAAATGAATCATAAGAATCAACAAGAATGAGAGAAACCAAAAAAGTTTGAGCCTAATTGGTTAGGCCCTCATGTGGTTACTGCAGATTTTGGATCTAGTGCCTATCAATTGGCAACACTAGAAGGAGAACCCTTGTCTAAACCTGTCAACAACATGTATGTTCACAAATATTTTTCTTAAGTCTATATATGATCTTGAAAAAAGAACAAAAAAATTGATATATTATCTTTAAAAAAGAACAAAAAAATTAATATATGATCCTAAAAAAATAAAAATAAAATTTGAAATATGATCCTGAAAAAAGAACAAAAAATTGATATGTGATCCTTAAAAAAGGAACAAAAAAAATTAATATATGATCTTGAAAAAAGAACCAAAATAAAAAATGATATATGGATCCTGAAAAAAGAGAGAAAAAAAATCATTCGCCCATTTTGTGAAAAGTTGGCAAACAGGTGCTTTGGGTAAGTACCGTGGTGAAAACCTGGTAAACAGGTGCCATGCGTAGTAGGTCATTACTCTATCATCTATCAACATTCATTCTGAATCTTATTCCTATTGGGGATAGATTTGTTTTCCATCCATCTTGCCAACGTATTTCCCCTACACCTTCCTGTCATAGCTTGGAATTGGTTGATACTCATTGTTTTTGTTACCTTGAAACCAATCCTATATATATTTCATATTTTGACCCTTGTACATAGATTAAAGGCATCTCCTTTATCATGATCAATCACTAGAATCCTTCTTGGTGCAAGATTGGAGAATGACATGTACATTGCTAAATCACTTGAAAAAATCCCTAAAAATTGTAAAATGTCTTGAAAAAATACCTAAAATTGTAAAATGTTTTGAAAAAATCCCTAAAAATTGTAAAATATCTTGAAAAAATCCCTAAAAATTGTAAAATTTCTTGAAAAAAAATCCCTAAAATATATTAAATGTCTGAAAAAATCCAAAAAAATACAAAATGTCCTAAAAAACTCAACCCAAAAACATTCAAAAGACAATCCTGAAGAAATCTCCAAAACATTCGGAAAAAAAAATCCAAAAAAATGTCAAAATAATAAAAAAATCCAAGCAATAAACCTATCCTTTTGCACATAGATAAATATTTTAGTAGACATGGGTGGAAAAAGCATAACACTGCACTTAACAAATCACATATCAACAGACAAACTATCAATCACCTCAAAAAGTCAAACAAATCAAACTTGTTGTATCAATCAATCAACCTATCAACTTGTCTTTTGTCTGACTTTCATTTGTTTTATACAGGTTGCAGTATACTCGAAACCAGACTATATTTGTCTTATACAAGATACACCATCCCTGAAAGTAAATATCATGATTGTCTTATCAAACACAAACATCAAACAGACAACTTTGACAATAAGATCAGAATGGTTGTTGGCCTGCTTGGTCTATTGAGTCTTATATATCTTTTCTTGATTTGTCTTTGGCCATGTTCCTATTTTATTTGAAGATATCACTAAGTGATGAGAATGACTAGGATGTTTCATGACCTCTTTTGTTTTTGTTTTCTATTTGTGGGATGTTGTTCATGATGTTCTGAATCATGTATATCTTGGGTGTCTATACTAGCTCCATCTTTTCATGACTAATGCACATACCTCGACCCTTGATATACAACCTAATTTTTCATAACATATCATGGATACATTCCTTGTTTGCAATGTATCTGTTCCTCTTGCAAAAGGATTGCACTTTCGCTCTGACCTTATATATTACGATGTGATGTATTCATTTTATCATATTAAAATAAAAGCTCTCTATTACCAAAGGTGCATGAATGAAAGTAAGGTATCACTCAACTTACTCATCCCATATCCATCCTGCATCCACACCATGTTAGTCTATTTTCATGTCTTAGTTTGCATGTCATATATAATAAGCATCATTTCCATTTGCATATATATAATCAAAATGTAGTCTCATAATCATGCACATCATAAGTACTGCAACATCTAGAATAGGCATATGTTATATATCATCACGAGCTTTAACAGGATACATAGTGTCTATCTCATAGGTGGAAAATGCAGACTCGGTTCATCATCAAAAGAGTGTCTATATTGCAAAGTATCCAATATAACAAATCAGGTGTCTCATAGGGTACTCCCTCGGTCCTCTTGATCTCATCCATGTTAGGATAACCAGTGAACAACTAAGAGGGGGGGTGAATTAGTTGTTAATAGATTATGAAACTTTAAGCACATAAAACCTTTTATCAGAATGCATAAACCAAATATTGAAATAGCAGATATATCAATTAAGAACAAATATAAATCATAAACCAAATACCATGCATCCACAACACATAACACCAAGATTTATACTTGGTAAACCCAATAAAGAGAAAAACCATGGTGGGAAACCCTACCCACAATCAAATGATACTTCTACAGTAAGTATGTGATTGCAATAAGGGGTCTGCACATGCAGGAAGGCCAACAACCTAGAGCGCACTTTTCATTACAAAGGAGCCTCACTAACTACAAAAGATCTTCGGACTACAATCCGAAAATAAAAATGAACTACAAGAATAGCATCTCCTATGCCTGTTGAGTACAGTTCTGGTTAAGCTCAATGCTGGAGGTCTTAAACCTCTTATACAAACCCAATTCAATCACCTATGATCGACCAAAACCTCTACATATGGTTACAACTTTATTTGCACATAGATAATCCCATAACTCATGACCACAATCTACAAAAGAGATCTTACATCATATTTATACCAACCCGAGACCTAAACAATTAGGTCAGCCACCTAAAATATAATACAATAAATCCATTAAATAAACCCGCAAACCAATGATAGCACAAGTTGGCCTAAGACCGAAACAACATTAACCAAACAATAAATGCAATTGGTAATGCATCGGGAGAATCCACCAACACCTTACATAAACCGGTCCATAACCTAACAAAATAGCATTAGGTCTGGTGCTAAATGCAACACTACTGATCAAATAGAACATGAACATGATAATCATCAGCATGCTGAGAACCTTCTAGAAGCCGCACCAACGCCACTTATTGAATCCATCAAAAGATCTTCAATAAAGCTCTATCGGTAAAACCCTTATCGATAACCAAAAGGCTTAGTAGAACATATGATAGCTTCCGGATCACCAAATCCCAAACCATCTGAATGTGACACGCATCTGAATGACCGGATCAAACCAATTCCACCAATCTAAACATATCAAAGAATAATATAGATAGTCTCCAGACCAACATCACAATCCAATCACTCTATCGGAACCCGATAGACAACCAAAGAAGCTAGTGTTGACATCAATGACAAACATCAATGCAACACATAATCAATTCCTCCATATTGCCAATAATCTCCCCCTTTGGTATTTATGGAAACACCAGATGTGAAAACATCCAAGTGCCAAGAAATGCCAAATAAGTCTCCCCCAATGGAAGACATCCAACAAATGATATATCAATGAAGTTATGAACCAAATAACCAAACATAGACCAAACTCCCCCTCTGACAGATATCTCTGTTAAGCTCTATTTTTTACATGTATATCTCTCCCCCTTTGACATCAATGCCAGAAATCTTACATAAACATCAAAGAAAAACCTTAGATCCTCTGAGCCACATAGCTGACTAATCCCTCTGAGTAGTAGCACCAACTCATCAATCCAAAATGACTGATAGTTTTGATAATGCATACCGGACTGATGCCAATCAACATCACTTAAGTCTCAACCATAGGGGCAGAGACCCCCAATCTATCTCTAAAGTACTCAAATGATTCCTTCGGAAAAGGTTTAGTGAAGATATCTGCAATCTTCTCTTTAGTGTTCACATAAACCAAATTGATGTCATTTGCTTCCACCTTTTCCTTCAAAAAGTTATACTTCATTGATATGTTCTTTGTCTTCGAATGAAATACTATATTATTTGATATGTCAATAGCAATAGAGTTATCACAGTGAATAACTACAGGTTCATTACAATCTACCCTTATATCTTTCAACATTTGCTTCATCCATAGAACTTGTGTATAGCTAGTAGCAACAACAACATACTCAGCTTCACCAGTAGATAAAGAAGTACATGATCATTTCTTGTTGATCCATTAAACAAGTTTCTTTCCAAGAAAGAAAGCTCCACCGAATGTGCTTTTTCGGTCATCTATATCTCCAGCCCAATCTGCATCTGTATATGCACATAGTGTAAAGCCATCATCTTTAGGATACCAAAAACCATATTTAGTTGTTCCTTGTAAATATCTGAAAAATCCTTTTCACTGCACTCTCATGATTCTCTCTAAGATCACTCTGATATCTTGATACAATACAAACTGCATTCATTATATCTGGTCTAGTCTGAGTCAAATATAACAGACCTCCAATCATAGATTTATACCTTGTAGGATTTACTAAAGCTGATACATCTTCATTCAATTTATTCCTAAAAACCCATTTAGTTCCAATAACGATCTTATTTTTAGGTCGGGGAACTAAAGTCCATGTGTTGTTCTTTTATATATGATCCAATTCCTCTTCCATAGCTTTCATCCAACATTCATCCTTACATGCTTCAACTACTAATTCCGGTTCAATTTGAGAAATTAAGCATACCTCTTCAGCTACCAACCTTCTCCTTGTCATCACTCCTTGTCTCTTGTCTCCAATGATATGATATTCTAAATGATTCAACCATACATACGTGGGAGTCTTCTGACTTTCTATTTCTCTGCTCTAATCTTCAATTACTATTAAATTTTTTGATACTGTTGGGGTAAATGGTTCAACATTCTATTCTGATACAGATGTTACTAGTTTAGTTATGATCATTTGCACTTCTGGTTATCTCTTATAAGTTCTGATTTGACCTTTGTACTGCTCATGCACCTTGACATTATCACTCTCCACAATTCTCTACAATTTTTTGTTATAACATTTATATACTTTGCCTTCATTTGAATAACCAAGAAATATTCCTTCATCACATCTAGGATAAAACTTTCCAATGGAATCATCTCTTTTGATATAGCATTTACTACCAAATATTTTGAAGTACTTAGCTATAGGTGTATGACCAAACCATAACTCATAAGGTGTCTTACTGGTGTCTCCTTTGATATGAACTATGTTGAATGTGTATACTATCATGCTCACAACTTCTCTCCAGTAGATGTGAGGAAAATTAGCTTCCATCATCATAGATCTAACTGCATCCAAGATAGTTTTATTTTTTCTTTCCACAACAACATTCTATTGAGGTGTCTAGGGTGTAGACAATTGTCTCTTTATGCCATGTTTCTCACAATAAGTGTTAAATTCACAAGATGTCAATTCACCACCCTGATCAGATCTTAAGCATTTGATCTTCAACCCTATCTTTGTCTCAATCATAGCTTTAAAGATCTTGAACTTTTCAAAGGCTTCAGATTTCTCCCTTAGAAAAGTAACCCACATCATTTTAGAATAGTCATCAATGATTAGCAAGAAATATCTATCACCCTGAAAACTTCTTATTCTAGAAGGACCACACAAATCAGTATGAATAAGATAAAGAACATCATTAGATTCATCTTGTATACTCTTAAAATAAGTTCTGACTTGCTTACCCATTTGACATTCCCTACATACCAGATTATGAGGCTTCACAATCTTAGGTATATCTCTAACTGCCTTAGTTGAACTGATCTTTAAAATGCAATCAAAATTCACTTGACACAACCTATTATGTCATAGCCAACTCTCATCAATATGTGCAATCAAACATGTCTTCTCACCGGAGTTCAAATGAAAGATATTATCTCTAGTCTGAGTACCGGTTGCAATCTCCAATTTAGATCTGTTGATGATTTTGCATTTTCCATCCTTGAACTATAATTGAAATCCCTTATCCATCAATTTTCCTACACTCAAAAGATTATGCCTTAAACCTTCTACATAATAAACAATATCAATGTTATTCTTACCATCTAATGATATAGTTCCTCTTCCTCCGATCATGCATGCTTTGCCATCTCCAAATCTGACCAAACCACCATCAAATTATTGCAAAGATAGAAACTTCCTTCTATCTCTAGTCATATGATGTGAACAACCACTGTCTATTACCCATTCACCCTTGTCTTCAACTTTAGCAGCAAGGGCCTTCTCTTCATTTTGAATGACAGGTTCCAGAGCATCTTCCTTGATAGCTAATATTACCCATTCCTTTCCATCGCTGGATCCAGTAGTTGAATCTTTTGTTGGTTCATCATCAGAATCATCAGTTACACCTTCCTCATCAACATAGTAGCATGATTTATCTTTTTTCCTCTTGTACTTATGCTTGTTCTAATATTCATGATTAGGCTTACAAGATCTTCTAGCTTTCTCTTCAAATCTTGAATTCCTCTCAGGACATCTAGATGCAAAATGACCTATCTTATTATATGCAAAACATTTGAAAGGTGATTTTCCTTCATACTTACTTCCTTTCAGACCTTTAGGTACCCTTCTAGCAAATAGGGCTTCAAGTTCCTCAAGCTCTTCATCTTCTTTCTTCATATCCTCTAGTTCCTTTGCATATAATGCTTTCCAATCACTCTTGTCAGTTGATGATGTAGATGCATTGAATGCAGAATCCATCTTTGTATCTCCTTGAGGACCAAATTCTCGAGGCTCAAAAGGAGATAACTTTCCAACCAAAGTATCCCTACTGACAGAAGTGTTAGACATTGTTCTCATCTCATTGATTGGAGTAGCCTTGATTTTGTAAGTTGGTGGCAAAGTTCTCAATACTTTAGAAACAATCTCATCTTCGCTCAAAGATCCACCACAACATTGAATTCCAAAGACAATTTCATTGACTCTTTCCATAAATGCAACAATTCTTTCATCTTCCTCCATTTTCAGGTTCTCATACCTCACCGGGTAACCATCAAGTTTAGAAATTTTAATAGTAAGGTCACCTTCATTCAGAGTCTCCAACTTATCCCATATATTTTGCAGATCATTTTTTCGTTAATACCATTAATTACTGATTTGAAAGGGCGCTCAAAAGGGCTTCTCTAGATCTGCGGTCATTTTCAATGTTCTTATCCAAGTTTGTCGAAGGAGGATTTCCAGATGTCGGATCATAAGGGGTATAGCCTTTCTCAGTGATCTCCCAAATCTCTTTGCTAAGACATCTCAGATGAGTCTCCATCTGAAGCTTCCATACTTTATAATTTGTTCCTATAAGCCTAGGGTTGTCCTTCTGGTAAGCAATTGAAGTTGAATGATTACTTGCCATAGGATCTTCCTCAAGTGGTTAAGCTTCTATAGAGAGGACCTATTGGAAACCAATAAAACCGGGAGGGGGGGTGAATCAGTGTTATAGTGGAATACAATATTTTAGCTTTAACAAAACATACATACACAAGCCGATATACTAATATAGACAGAATTGAAAGAAGTAATGCAACCAATAAGCCAAACATATAAATGAGAACCATAACATGCATATTTATACGTGGAAAACCTCAATGAGGAAAAACCATGGTGGGATTTGTGACCCACAATATCAATTCACTGGCCATATGAAGAGATATTATAATATATGTTGGGCCTGCACTTGCAGGAAGGCTTACAATCTAGAGCACACTGCTCATCACAAAAGGAGTCTCACTGAATACATAATAATCCAGACTACAATCTAGAGAATAGTGAATTTCTTAGTATAGCATCTCCTATGCCAGAATATAGTTCTCGTTTAAGCTCTATCTATTCTGGTTAAACCTCAGTATTGGAATAACCCTTACAATGAATTCCTCACATACATAGTCTCCTTGATATATTTCATATTACATTACATCCATAACCTTATACATCCATTCATTTTTCTATCTATGCATATAATAACGAATTCTAAATTGGATCCAGGTATCTCCCATTGGTTCTATACCTGATTCATAACTAGTGGCTTTTATCGATCGTTTTCCATATTGCATACATAATATGATCGATTCGGCTATATATACCCTATACAAATTTATGCCTTATGTTGGCTTACAAGGATATATATAATTACATAATACATGTTAGCCTTATAACATAAATGAATAAGCATTAAACAAGTTTTCGATGTCAGATCCAAGATGTGTCGACATTCAATACTAATATCCTTTATCATACCATGTTGGCCTGCATTGTCGATGACCAAAGAAATCTTCTATCCTGCTGATGTCGGTGTAGAGTTTGTGAAGTGCCTGTCGGTATACCATATGAAGCCTGAACCCAAAAACATGTTTCCATCAATGACAACATAATGAAACTTAACCATTAGAGTGTCAATTACCAACAATCTCCCTCTTTGGCATTGATGGCAACAATCATGTGAAAAATGGTCATGGTTTCAACTATTGGTTTCATCTTACCCTGCTCCCCCTGAGTTGAATATGCAAAATGCTCCAATACTCCAAAATTCCAAGAACTTTGTAACTCCCTCTAATGTATGCAACCCTTCATTATTTTTCAGTATGCAACCTTTCATTATTTTTCACATGTATACTACTCCCCATTTGACATGAATGCTGAAAAATTGTAAAAAGAAATGTCAAAGAATGATAACTGTACACTAAATATCTCCCCCCCAAAAAATGTCTTATCAGAGCTTGACCAATTTCAAGATTTTTGGGTAAGCTTTCTCTAATAAATCCACATAAGTATCCCAGCCGGTTTTGAGTGTGCTAGAGATAAATACAAGTCCACTCAGTAAATATGCAAGTGATTCTTTCTCATTAACTGTTGTCGGTGTGGGCTTACCAAGTATATCCATGCATTCCCTCTTATGAACACCAAGTTAATCCAATCTTGGACTCACCAAACCTCTAAGACTTCTGGCTCTCTGAATGATCTTATCTCTTTCTTTTTCAAGAGTAGAAATTTGATTCTCCAAAGTTAAAATTTGTCCATCTATAGATATGGTCAGTGAAATTAGTCCATCAAAAGAGTTAGCAATATTAGCAATTTTGTTTTGTACCTCTTTTATCTTTTCATCCACTTTTGATGTAAGAATCTCTATATTGCAACATACCCTATATATATTAGTACTTTGTTTCAAAGAATTTTCTATCAAAATTAACTTCTCCTCAATCTTTTTCTTCTCTCTATCAATGATCTGATCAAAAGTGGCTTTCTTAGCCAAAGTGAATTTCTCAAGTACTAAACAGTTAGAGATATGCTGTAATGATTGAAAATATTTAGAGATGTGTTATGTTATTATCTTAAGCTTGTTGGAAAGGCTCGCTTCATTCTCAATCTTACATTCTGGGACCAATCTGTGCAAAACAATTATGGATTGATCTATAATACCTTTGTCTCTGGTTCCTCCCTTCATCAGTTTCTGAGCAACCATCATCATTAGTTCTGAGGGACTCATCTCTGTGATGTTTTTATTTTCCACTAGAGAAGTGTCAATTGTCAATAACGATGTGTCAACAACTGGTTCCCTACATGATTCCCCTATTTTCTCTGGTGATTTATCCTTTATTACCTCCTCACTTGCACTGGTGGCTTTGCCACTTGGTGCAGTCTGTGCAACTGTCGGTTCCTCTCTAGGAACAATATCCTCAACCTATACATTAGTATCTGGAGGAAAAGTGTCCTCAATGTTAATATCCTGTACAATTTTCTATGCACTAACCGATGTCTCTGTATTTGTTTGTGCATTTGGCTCAATTTCCACTATCTTGATATTCTTCAAAACTAAGGGTGGTGTACCCATAATTCCTATATCTTTCCCTTCAACTGGTGTATCTACAGTATCAGTCTTTATCTGCAATGAAGTGAATAATCCTCTATGCTCTCCCAAAAAATTTATCCAATCCTTCTATGTTTCCTTTATTATCTCATTCATCCTTCCTAACATTAGGCTAGTTATTATATGTTTGTTGTTAAATACTTTCCTATCTGTAGCCTCAATTATCTTCTCCATCTCATCTAGAGTTAGAGTAACACATATAGCTAAGAGTTCTTGTATCTTAATGTGTTTGTCCTCTTGCATTGCAGATAACCTTCTAGCATCTAATATGTTGTATAGCTTTGTCGATATTTGATTTTCTATTTCAATTAATGCTTTCTTATAGAAGTCTAAATATAGAAGAATTGCTTCCTCTACCTCTCTCTATTCATTAACTATAAATGTATCATAATAAGACTTAACAATATTCAGCATCCCATCCTTAGTTATTTCATCTACAATTTCAGTACAAGTCTTAGGCGGAATAATTGTTACATTACCAGTCTCTAGTGTCAATTCAATGTCACTCTCCTTCCTCCTTCAGGTAGTACCAGATGCAGCTAATGGTGTAGCCTTGGGTGCCTGCTTCTATGTCAGTACTTTGATGGTGAATTTCCTAATCGGTTGTCTCTTTGGTTCCACTTTATATTCTTTCGGTTTCTTCCTTACAACCCTTTTGAAAGCTAAAGGTGTCTCATCATCAGTCTCAGAATCTGCAGCCACAAGTTCAATGTGAACTACCAAATCCTTCCTCTTTCTCCCTTTCTTTGGGACAACATCAATGAGTGTCTTAATGTCCTTAGAAACCTTTTGTACAAAATTTCTTGCCTTACCTTCTTGTTTTTTCCTCTTCTTCCAGTTGAACTTAGTTTCAACCTCAAAAGTCTTTTGTTGTGTTGTTCCACAAGGTTTTTCTACTTCATCTATTTCTACATTTATCAGAATTTTTGCATAAGCATCAAGGATTAATGCATCCACCTTATATCCCATTTCCTCTATCCAAATCTTCCAAGGCTTAACCACCTCCATGAGAGTCACGTCCTTCTTAACCATGAAACAAATGTCAATAGAGTATTTCTCTACAATTTTCTCAGGTATCCTTATTCTAGACCTCATATATTTCTGAAAATCCTTGAATTAACCCCATACCTTGTCATCTCTAAGACTTCCCAATGTAGAAATTGATTGCTTAAGTTGTCTTCCTACTAGGATATCAAAAGCCCATTGCTTCCTTCCATAACTAGGGGTATCATTCAGAAAGTATAACATTAAGCACACTAAAAGATTTCCATACTAGAAGTTGCCCTTCTTATCACCTTAGTCTTCCCTAAATTGATCAATAACTCCTCAAGCATCCAGTCACAAAGATCTAACTCAATATTTTCTCTCCTCATTGTATAAGCAGCCCAAATACATGAACTGGAAATTGAATTCAGTCGGTTACACTAAGTTACCTTGTAACCTATGATCATGCTGCCAAATTTAATGTCGGTGTCAGTGATAGCATTCACCTTCATTGATCTCTTGTCTGATGTAGCACCAGTGATCTTCCTTACTAAGTCATTTGATACTTTCTTATTTGGATGTTGCCCTATTGATGGTAAACCAGTAATTGCCCGAAAGGCTTCCTTAGTGATTTTTTAGGGTCGGTCCAACCATATGAATTCCCCATGTACTTTTCTTAGTACATATCTGACAATCTCATCCTCAAATTTTGGAATATCTAGAATATTAGTGAACCCTAGATCTTTGATGTGTTTATATGCTGATTTGATTTTACCAGATTCTCCCATGAGTTCATTCATATACATTTCCTTGATTTCTAAAGTACCTAAGTCCTCTATATGACAATGAATATAAGCTCTAACATCTTCTACATATACCACTCCCTCCAAGATGCGAGAAAACACTCCAACCGAATCTTCCTTGGTAGTCACATGTGGATACGGTTTGAAAATTGGCCTGGGGCGGTCCTTAATTTCTACTACAATTGGATTTGCAACAAAAATAGGAGCAGAAGGTGATCCCGGTTCCACGATTCAAGAAAAATACCTTTAGAACTCTATCGGTGAAAACCTCTTATCAAATCCTTCCAGATGTCGTTGTGATCATTCAAGATAAAATTTGATCGCCTCTGAATAGTTTTTGATTACACTAAGTCACTCTAAATTGCTCTGAAATCACTTTGAATGCTGGGTGATTAATAATGAAGTGTAATCAACTTTTATCCATCGAGAAAACCCTAATTTTCTTTTGACATCAATGACGGCTGGTGAATGATACTGGATCTCACTCTGAATATAACAATGCTGGATAATCATTTCCAATATTTGGAACATCTTCTAGAATCTCCTCTAAGGGCATATGCATCATCTTTCATGAAATTTTCCTACCCCTAAGGCATCTACCTTAGTTACCAAATGAGCTCATTGCAAGTGTAGGAGCAGCCTCTTCTGTCGGATAGGTAACCAGGACATTCCCATTTGATGATTTCTCTTTAGTCTTTCTAACCCATCTCTGAGTATGATCTTGCCAGATTTCATTAACCTTTTCTTCACCTTTATCATTTATTCCTCCATTGCCAACTGGTGGATTTTGCTTCTATAGAACTTAGCAATATGTCTGACTTCATTGCATGCATAACATGTAACATTGTTCTTTTGAATTGCCTTGCTAAAACCGATGAAATTACTTGACCTGCACTGATTAGCCATATGTCCAAATTTTCCACAAGCATAGCATATTACATTCATCTGCAATCTTCTTTTTTATGACCAATTTTATTGCATTTAGAACATTTACCGAGAGCAGAATCAGGGTTCTAATTTGCGCTGTTTCTACATTGCCTAGCCATGTGACCGAATCTATTGCAAATGAAACATCTACCATTAAATTTATAAGAATTAAATTTCCTTACCGGTGTCTTATGGTTTTGATCTTCATTAGCAATATCGAAACTCTGTCCTTGCTGAAATCCAAGTCCACTGGAATCTCCAATCTGCCTCTATCTCTTCAGTAACTCATCAAATTATGCTGAGCTGATCTTGAATTTTTCTTTGTACTCACTTGCATCAGTTAAATCATCTCTTAGTATTGTCATTTGTATCTCAATCTCTTGCTCATTTCTCTGGGATTGTACCAAATTATACCTTAATATCTCATTTTCATGAGTCAACCTACCACATTCTTCAAATTTGTTCTTCAGGGATACAACAAGATTTTCTTCCTTTTTCTTTATGTCCTCAATATCCTTGGATAACCTCATAGTTATAGTTTGCATTTCATTCTTCATAACCATGTTCTCCTGACTTAATTTTTGACATTGTTCCTTAAGTGCATCTTCATCATCTTGAATTTGCAAAAGTTCCTTCCTCCTACTTGAACAGATGAAAATCTCTCTTGTAGGACAAGAATAAATTCTTTAGCAGAATTCAACTCATCTTGTAACTTTAAGTTCTTCAATCTTTCAGCATCATAATCTTCAAGTGCCATCTCAATTTGTTTCTCCAAAGCCATATTCAATGATTTCGGTTTCAGGATCTTCCTAAAGTTGTTAAACTTCCTCCGAGGCACAAGGCTCCGATACCAATTGTTGGAAACCAATAACACTGAGAGGGGGGGTGAATCAATGTTATACCAGAATAAAATATTTTAGCTTTAACAAAACATACATACACCAACCGGTATACCAATATAGACAAAATTGAAAGAAATAATGAAATCAATAAGCCAAACATATAAATGAGAACCATAACACGCAGATTTATACATGGAAAACCTCAATGAGGAAAAACCACGGTGCTATTTGTGACCCACAATATCAATTCACTGGCCATATGAAGAGATATTACAATATATATTGGGCTTGCACTTGTAGGAAGGATTACAGCCTAGAGCACATTGCTCATCACAAAAGGAGTCTCACTGAATACATAATAATCCAGACTACAATCCAGAGAATAGTGAATGAGTTGCTTAGTATAGCATCTACTATGCTAGAATACAGTTCTGGTTTAAGCTCTGTCTATTCCGGTTAAAACCTCAGTACCGGAATAACCCTTACAATGAATTCCTCACATACATAGTCTCTCTGATATATTTTGCATTACATTACATCCATAACCTTATGTAATACCCTAAAATTGGTCATCTAAACCATGGGCCCCTAATCTCGACAACATCACGAAGGTCCTAACCAAAGGCAATTAAATCAATATTGAGCACATTATTAATTCTTTAATCATCAAATATCACATGGCAAATCAACTACTCAATATTAATTAAATATTTATTTAATTAATCAAATCATTTCCAATAATATCATTTTGATCAATTATCCCATTTTAATTTATTAAATATCCTTGCATATTTAATTAATTAATAAATTTGTCATTCAATCATGCAAAAAGGATTAATTTATTACAAAAGGATTAATTTATTACAAAGAGTTGAATTGAAAATAAAACAAAAAAAGAATTGAATTGAGAGAGAAATCAAACTTGAGATATTAATTCTTTTTTTTTAAATTTAGAACTTGAAATCAGAAAAGCAATTTAATTGAATTATTGAATTATTCTCTAAAATTGGAACTCAAAGCTTTTCAGAAAAAAGAAGTTAAGTTGCATTGAAAAGACCTTTTTCTTGAATAAATCAAATATGTGCATGGAATTATCTATTTTCATCATATATGCATGGAATTAATTTATTATTATTTTCCAATACAACTTGGACTTCTAATTTGAATGCATTTCAATTAAACTATAATTGGAATCTATCTCAAGGTTAACTAAACATGATTTCTCCATTATTTCAATTAATCCAAAATTAAGCTTTTTCATCATCTCTCTTGTGATTCTCTATAAATTCAGTCTCCATTTCTCATTCCAATTCACCCCAGAGATTTTTGAGAACACGCTTGGAGATTATTATCACGCTAATTTCGCTCTGGAGTCATTGAAGATTATTGTTCTTTTTAGATGGTTTACATCCATTTTCCATTCATTATTGCTTGCATCCATTGTTGCTTGAATTTATTATTGCTTGAATTATTCATCTGTCTTGCATCCATATAGTTAATATCATATAGATTAAATCCTTTGTCTTGGTGTAGTCTAGTCACTAGTATTGCTTATAAAAATCTAAGAGCAATCTTATACTCACATCTTTTAGAAGGCAATTAGTCGCTTTGCTATGGTTTATTTCGTATTGATTATTGATTACTAACCATGCATATAATGACTTAATTGAAATGTTGTGCTTGCAGTTATAGGTTCACTTTTTCACACACGTCTCTAGCACCCACCATGGGGCCCGAAGACTACACTTTTTCGGCCTCCAAGACTGACCACTTATTTTTATTTTTATTTTTTTTGTTATTTTCCAGATTTTAGATTTTTTGGTTTTTCATCCGTACATCTCGTACGACAATTTTTACAGGCTGAAACGACAAACTGCAGGTGTCACATGAATTGCAATATCCTATCATACGAGCAGATCGTTTGTCGTATGAGCAGAAATCCTCTATCGTATGAGCAGACATCATTAGCAATCTTCTTTTGTACGATACTAAATCCTGTCTCGTATGAGTCAAGTGTCTGTCGTACGATTCTATCTTTTTTGGTAAAAGAGGCAAATTTCATAAATTTCTCATTTCTAATTGATTGTTCTGATGACTGACCCTGACTGTTTATCTGTCTATCTCAGAGTTTTTCCACAGCCTAACTAGTTTTTCTAGAACGCTTGTCGAAGAATATGCTTGTCGCACAAAGACAATATGACTACTGATTCATTGTCTTTGCAGGTTGCCTAAGGAGAATTGACCAAACAGCATGTATTCTTTAAATTCATTTTTAGGAACCTAACTTGCTATCTGGTTAAAGAACAAATTTGTCTTTCGTGCTTTTAGAAGATTATGAGAGGTAGGAGAGTATGCTCTTGTCTTTTTCTAGACAATCAGAAATCCAGACCCTTGAAGCTTTTTCTTTGTTTGAGATTTGTATATCTTTAGCAAGCCTACCCTCCCGAGGGGTTGAAAAAATCTTAAAGTCATTATGGCTGGTGTGAGGGGAACGACCTAAGTGGGAACGGCTAAATGCCAAGTACTCCAACCCACTATAAAATAAACGTGATTTTGATGAAAATCAAGTCAACGACAGTGCTCGGGAATAGCTCTCGTTCGTACCTTCAGGTATATTAAACCTTGGTTTTCAAGGCTGGGAGACCTCTTAATTGAGTTTATACCTTGACATGCCAAATGGATCCCTGACTAAATCCAATTTAAAATTAGAAGCAACCCAGTTCACCTTCGAAAGGGGGATAATCTTTGTGCAAGAGAGATAGTAACTCTCCCAAGATACTTGTCATTTTGTGCCCCCATTAGCGTTTGGAGTCGGATAATACAGCGTTGAGAATCCATTGCATGAGACTCAGTGGCAGTATTCTGATTAGCTATTGGGTGTGTACCTGAGTCTACAAGCAAAGGTTTTCTTTCCTCACCAAATTCCTTAGGGTTTGCATGCTGTGATTGGAGTCACTATACATACTACTTGTTCTCTGTGTTTTCATCCCTGAAACAAAAACTGAAATACCAAAAATTGGTGAAAACCAGAAATAACTCAGTAAGTCAAAACATTGTCCATGTCAGAAACTAGTCCATCCTAAGTCAAAACTATGTCAGTGTCAGAAACTAGTCCATCCTAAGTCAGAAATTTGTCTGTGTCAGAAACTAGTCCATTTTAAGTCAAAAATCTATCCGAGTCAGAAACTAGTCTATCCTGGTCAAAAATCAGTCCATCTCAGAATTAGTCATACTCAGTTATCATACTCAGCAATCAGAAAAACTCAAAATTTCTAGGTTCTATAATGTGAACAGTCATACGAGTCTAATAATCCATCGTGCTACACCATGTCCCATGTCGTACGAGTCTACTGGTTTGTTGTCCTATATCATATTATCTGTCGTACGAGTCTGAGTCATCTATCATCCTGCACTGTATCCTGTCTCGTATGAGATAGAATTGCCCTCAGTCTTTTGTCATCCTGCACATGCCCATTTGTCATACGGTACGAGGCAACAACTCATATGAAACAAAACTATTGTCGTCTTGTAGCTGCTAAATTATCGTCCGGTCTAGAAAATACTGTCGTACAAGTCTCTGGTTTTGTCAGAACATAACAGTCAAACTTGCCTAAAAACATCTTACAGTGAACATAATATTGGTTATCATTTTCCTGAGCATAAATAGATCAAGACAGTGTACCTCTACCATTTGTGTTGCACGATTTGGTCGATCACCTTTCAACTAGTTCAATCAACTACCTATCAAATTTTAGTCACTTAGATAATGTCTTATATAGGATAGATCGTTCCTGAAACTAGACTAAATCTTACACTACGCTTAGAATCAACTTAGATAACATCTTAGATAGGATAGATCGTTCCTGAAATCAGACTAAATCTTAGTTGTTTCTCCTAAACAATACTCTAAATAGAACAACTAGCTCTGAAATTGATCTTGACCTTTGCATCACAAACAACTTTAGGTCACACAAATCCATAAAGATGCCTATTCAAACTAGGAGGTCTCGTAAGAAACAAGCCAAAGGCAAAGAACAAACCTTCACCTATCAAGATAATTCATTCTACATGAAGGATCCACTCACTGACATGTCGTCATCATCAGGCAAACCAATTTTTGATGAACCTAAATCTCCCACCATACATGAGATAGAATACAATGATGGAAACAAAAATGATCGTAATATTCCCAAAAATCATAATGACTCCTCATCATCAAGTGAGACTGACGAAGATGTTGAACCTCCAGAAAAAGAAATCCTTGACTGTCAAAAAGACAAAGACTTTAGAAAAATGATGAAAGTTATCATGACCCAAGAAAAGGAAGACTATTTCTTAGAACTAGCAAAACAAGGTGCCAAACTTCCTACTGGATATGATGTTCAGACACTTGTTACTAAAAAAGAAGAGTCACCTATACTCATGGTACACAAACAGTTACTAGCTTTGTGGATGGAGGTCATAGAACTGAAGAATAAGGACAAGTCTCCAAAACAATATGTCCCTTTCCATTTGACAAGAATCTACACATGCCTCCATTTCCTCCACGGGTGGAAATCCCAAAATTTAACAAATACGATGGTACCTCAGATCCTCAAGATCATGTTAGGGAATTTAGTGTTGCTTGTATGGAGTTCATGCATGATCAAACATACCTCATGTGTCTCTTCCCAAGGAGTTTGGGGGGTCAAGCAATGGAATGGTTCTCAAGTCTACCCAAAGGAATAAAAACATTCAAAGAACTAATCCAGCTATTTTTACAGCAATACTCATACAACATTCGACATCCTGTGACTATGATGGATCTTTGTAATACTCAACAGAAAACAAGGGAACCTCTTCTTACTTTTCTCCAACGCTAGAGAAAGATGTTCTCTAGGTACCCACGACCTATCCCAGACTCTGAGAAAATGGATATATTTGTTAATAACTTCATCCCTGAACTGAAATATAGCGTACAAATACAAGTACACCCATCATTTAACAAAATGGTAGATAATGCCATTCGAATGGAAGATGTGCTCATAAAGAAGGGGGATATCACACCTTGGAAAGAAACACAAATAGGATCTAGCTCTAAAGAGAAGAACAAGTATTGGAAATTTGGCAAAGACAACAATAAGAATGTTGTTAACGATGGAGTAGTAGACACTGTTAAAACCAACTCAAAATCCACAATATTCAACTTGGCTAGTGGTACACAAGCGCTTAAAGTTGCTGAGGTTGTCATAGAGAATTCACCAAAGAAAGCAAAGGAATGGTTCAAAGAAAAGCCTTGGCTTTCCAAACCTAAGCGTGATTTTACTCCTCTCGAAGAATCATATGAATCTTCTTTCAAAACTCTATTGGCAAACAACTTGATAACACTACTAGATAACTCCAAACCATATGATCCAAATGTCAAACCAAGATGGTGGAGAGAAAATGAATATTGTGACTTCCATCGGAATAAGGGTCATAACATAAACAATTGCATGAAGTTAAAACATGAGATTCAAGATCTCATAGATGCTGGTAAAGTTGTTGTTGGGAATCATACAACCAATGTTGATCATAAAGCATTTAAAGACCCTTTGCCTGCTTAGGAACAAGGTGATTCCTCAAAGACCAAAGGAGGTGCCAAGGTAAATTATACTTATGCCAACCAGGACAACGTTATCAACATGATTGAGCCTTCACACTCAAAATATTGCAATGTGATTATAGTTCAAGATAAACCAAATGAATCACGATATGCAAGAGCTCTGACCCGATCTCAAAAGAAAGTTACCCTCCAAGGAGCTAGTTCTTCCAACCTGGCTCAAGAAACATCAAATCCAACAGCTTTGTCAAACAAACAAAAAGAATCAACATTGGACAAATTTAAAAAGTTAACTTCATCATCATCCTTCGGATACAGCGTGGTTGAACAGTTAAAAAGGACAAATGCTCAAATTTCAATTTTTGAATTGCTACAACTCTCATCTGCTCACAAGGAAATCCTAGACAAAGCATTGCTCACTACCAACATTCCAAAAGATTTAGACATTGATCGGTTTCAGTTATGGTGGGTCATCTGACTTCACCTCACTATTTGACCTTCTCTGAAGAAGATGACAATTCATCAAATCATCCACATAACCAGTCATTGCATATTGAGGCCATGATCCACAAACACAGAGTTAAACGTGTTTTGATAGATGGAGGTGCAGGGTTGAATAACTGTACTTATCATATGCTTACACAACTAGGATTCTCTGAAAATGTTATTGATCCCGGCAAGAAAATAACAATAAAAGCCTATGATGAGGAAGAAAGAACCTCCAAAGGTCTAGTATCATTACCAATTAGAGTGGGACTAGTAGAGAGAGATGTCCTTTTCCAGGTTCTCGATATTCCATTATCATACAATATATTACTGGGCAGGTCGTGGATTCATGAAATGAAGGCAGTGTCATCAACTTATCACCAATGCTTAAAGTTTCCTTATAACGGAGCTGAAGTTAGTATTCCTGCTGATACAAATGTCATCTATAATGCGTTGACAAAAGGTGCAGATACTTTTGTGCCTCATAATAGGGTCGCCTCTCCAAATGAAGATCCAGAAATGCTGATGAAAGACTTAGAAAAGAGATTGAAGATTACAAATACCGGAATGGATGGCTACCAGATAGAACCGGTACTATCATTAGTTTCTCTCCCTCCATCGCCGAAACAGTTGGGCAAGCCATCAGAGGCTATGAGAACACAAACTTCAGCTCCAAATACCATATATGATGGTCTCTTTGTATAGTCTTCTACCTCCTTGGCGGATGAAATAGAAGAGGATGATGTGCTTAACTGGCTCTTTAAGGAAGATAGTCCAAATGAGGAGGTACAACATTGTGAGATTTCCTCAAACCAATATGGTCCTAGCTATAAAATAATTCAATGTATGGGATACTCAGGTACTAGTCCTCTAGGAAAACAAAAAGAAGGTATTACTGAGCCAATTCAGCTACAAACCAAATCCACAAATGATAAGGCTAGACTGGGATATAATCTGAAAAAGACATCAGACCAAAAACATGTTTCTAAGTCTAAGTTCCCGAAAAAGATATCGCCTTTAACATTACATGAAGCAGACACTAAACAAACAAAAGTAGAGTGTAGAAAAGAGAAAGAGGAATCAACAGTCAAGAAAGAAGAAATAGTCAGTGATTAGGCTTCAATGGTATCAGCTACGATAATACAAGAAGTTGAGGTTCCTGAGGATATAAGAGATGAAATGGTAAGAATCAAAGAATTGTTTGCACCATTAAAAGTTCCAGTCACATATACTAGCAGGCAACAAGTAGATGATTCAGAGACTGATTCAAACGAGTATGAATGGGGTCCTGACTATCTTTTAGACACATCCACTATAGAAACTCCAGAAGAATCTAGTGGTGTCATAAATGATACTTGAGAGCTGATGCGCATAAAACTAGAGAAGGAAATACAAGAAATTAGACAAAAGAGGCAAGTAAATTATGAACAATGATTGAAACAAGGAAGAATACCAGAAAGCTTCTCATCTATGTGCCCTTATCCTAAAACAGAAGAAATCAGTTATAGCACTACACAGGAAGAGTTAGAAGCTATAGAACAAGAACCAGTCATCAGTCCAGAAGAAGCTAAATGGAGTAGACGACAACAAATCACAGAAACAATGAGATCATGTCAACAGGTGTGTCAGATACAAATGACAAATGAACCACAACATGAAGGAACTTGTAGCATTAAAGATGTCGATATTGATACCATACATATGCTTACTTAATCACCTAAAAGAGCCTTGGAAACTTTATCTGATGACTCTGATGACAGTCCTATTCATGATGATATCCACTCAGCCTCAAATTTTGAATCATCTAATACAAACAATGAAAAGTGGCCTACTAGTCTTATTGTTGTTAAACCACGATATGACGTCTAGTTTGGTGTAGTAAATGATGTTACAAGTATGTCTATTGGATTAAATTGATTAAATTCTAACATGAACTTTAATAATCATGATTTGGCTCTTCTTGGTCTCGAGACACTTACCCAAAATTTGTCCTTAGTACATCCCAAATAGATTGACTGTACTTTACAGAACCAACCCATGGATATACCTACTTTTGCCAATGACTATACATTATCCTATTATCTCAATGCAGTCGAACCTATAAACTCTTCCACCAGTGAATAGAGTGAAAATATGACTGAAGCGGATATCAAGTATCTTAGTCGCAAAAACAAGAAAAAGAAAAATAAAAGATCTGATGGCAAAAACCATATTGTGAAGGTGTCATAATCTAAAAAAGAGAAAATAAAGGACGTACCTAAAGGTGAAAACCTCTTTGAGGCGCCTGAAGGTGAGATACTTGGTATACTACCTAGTCTTTTCTAGGAGCGGTCTTCCATATTGATCAAGCCAACTCAGCCAGTGAATATCGGGAATCAAGAGACACCACAAATCATTCACGTAGCTCAATCACTATCAGCAGAAGAATTGAAGGAGTTCACTCAGCTATTCTTAGAAAAGAAAATAAACTTTGCATGGGCGTACTCTGATATGCCAGGCTTGGATCCTGATCTCATTATGCACCATCTCTCAATCACTCCAGGAGTAAAACCAGTTAAACAAAAACTCCGTAAGATGCACCCACATGTAGCGCTATTGGTCAAAGCTGAACTAGAGAAACTGATCAAAGCTGGATTTATCAGAGCAATAGATTATGCTGAATGGATTTCCAACATAGTGCCTATGTCGAAGGCAGATATATCTATCAGAGTTTGTACAGATTTTAGAGATCTCAACAAAGCATGTCCAAAAGATGACTTTCCATTTTCAAATATTGATATGATAGTCGACATGACAACTGGGTATGAGATGTACTCACTAATGGACGGATTTATCTGGCTGCAATCAGATTAAAATCGCTCCTGGAGATCAAGAAAAGACAGCTTTCACCTGTGCATGGGGAACCTTTTGCTGGAATGTTATGCCATTTGGGTTAAGAGCAGTTACAAATATCTTTCATGACATGATGCATAAGAATATGGAAGATTATGTTGATGACACCTTAGTGAAAACTATGAAAAGATCAACGTATATTCAAGAGTTAGGTCCTATACTTGACAGAATGGAAAAGTTCAAGCTCTGATTAGATCCAAAGAAGTGCGCATTCGGAGTGACATCTAGCAAACTACTTGGCTACATCATTTCAAAGAAGGGAATCGAGGTTGATCTTGAGAAGGTCCAAGCTATAATGGAAATGCCACCTCCGAAGAACATCAGTCAAATGAGAAGTCTACAGGGACATCTCCAATCCATTAGAAGATTCATCTCTCAACTAGCAGACAAAGCTCAACCTTTCACGAAGGTATTGAGGAAAGGAATAATATACAACTGGGATCAGCAGTGTGAACAACATCTTCAATAGATAAAAGAGTACCTGTCTAATCCACCGATATTGATGCCACCTATTCAAGGTAAACCACTTATCTTATATATATCAGCAACTGATTCATCACTGGGGGCACTTCTGGCGCAATAGGATGACAACAAAAAGGAACGAGCTATTTATTACATCAGCAAGACATTGGTGTCTTATGAAATGAACTATAGTATAATAGAAAAAGCATGCTTGGCATTAGTCTTTGCATCACAAAAACTGAGGCACTATATGCTAGCACATTCAATCAAGCTGGTGGCCAAAATCGATCCACTCAAGTATCTTCTTAATAAAGAAACACTCACCGAAAGATTTGCAAAATGGGTCATGATGCTTACAGAGTTTGACATTGAATATGTGGAATGCAAAGCCATAAAAGGACAGGTAATTGTTGATCAACTTGCTGAAGCTCCACTTGAGGATACTCAACCACTACACATCGAGTTCCCAGATGAATTAATAATGCATCTTACTCAACAACCCTGGAAGATGTTCTTCGATGGTTCCTTTACTCAAAATGGTTTAGGTGCTGGCATATTATTTATTACTCCTCAGAAGTATTCAATCCCAAAGTCTTACAAGATTTTGTTTCCCTGCACAAATAATATTGCAGAATATGAAGCTTTGGTGAATGGAATAAAACTAGCTATTGAATGGAAGGTTGTTGAATTACATATCTATGGAGATTCTCAACTGGTCGTCAATCAAATAAATGATACATATCAAACTCAAGATGAGAAATTGATGCCTTACAAGAGGATGGTGGATGATATCAAGAAGTACTTTGCTTCTGTATCATTCCAATAGATTCCTAGATCAGCGAACAGAGCAACAGATGCTATGGCCACCTTGGCATCTATACCTGAGCTACAAGAGTCCAATTTTCGCTTTGATTTCCTGGTGGAAGAGCTATACTACCCCACTTATGATTCTCCTGAGACCCAAATAGTTTGTTCTATTATTGGAGATGACTCATACCAATATAGCCACATCTATTCCTATCTATGCGATCAAATTATCCCTGAAAACCTTACTCGTAATGAGAAAAGAAACCTAACTCGAAACGCTTCGTGGTATGTTATCATAGCTAACGATTTATTTAGATGAGGTTTGGATGATACATTGCCTAGATGTCTAGAAACTGAAGAATCTAAACGTGCATTATCGGAAGTCCATGAAGGTATTTGTGGATCTCATTCGAATGGTTTTACTTTAGCTCGGAAACTATTATGGGCTGGCTACTACTGGCTAGATATGGAAAAAGATGCCATTAAATTTTCTAAAACTTGTGAGAAATGTCAGCTGCATGGAAATCTCATACATGCCCCAGCAAGGGATCTCATACCATTCATTACACACTGGCCTTTTCGGCAATGGGCCTTTGATCTCATTGGTTAGATATATCCGAATTCATCCAATGGACATAAATTCATCATAACTGCCACTGAGTATTTCACCAAGTGGGTAGAGGCAGTTCTGCTAATCAAAGCAACTGATAAACAAGTCGCCTTGTTCATCCTAAACTATATCATTTGCAGGTATGGGATACCTTCGTCCATCGTGACTGATAATGGAGGACAATTCAAGAATAAAGATCTAGATGAGCTTTGTGAGAAATTCAAAATAAAGCAACACTGTTCATCAGTATATTACCCTCAAGGTAATGGATAAGCTAAGGCGTCTAACAAAAACCTACTAACTATCTTGCACAAAACAGTGAACAAGTCTGGGAAGGATTGGCATCTGCAGCTCAATCCTGCACTATGGGCTTACAGAACAAGTATCAGAACACCTACTGGGGCTACACCTTTCTCTTTGGTGTATGGATCCGAAGTAGTATCACCTATTGAAGTAAAAATACCATCTCTAAGAGTTTCGTTGCAAGGTCTTGTTACTGATGAAGATCATAGAATATCTAGATTGCAAGAACTCAAATTGTTGGATGAGCGTCGGCAAGTGGCATTTGATCATCTCAAAGTGTATTAGAAGAGAATGTCCAAAGGATATAACAAGAAAGTTCGACAAAGAGAATTTCAAGTTGGTGACCTAGTTCTAAGAGAAAACCCAAAAAATCAACAGTTTCGTGACAATAAAGGGAAGTTTGAACCCAACTGGTTGGGTCCCTACATTGTTACTACAGCATACGGCTCTGGTGCCTATCAAATCTCAAACTCGGAAGGAGAACAGTTCTATGAACCGATTAACACCATCCACTTGAAGAAATTCTTCGCTTAGCATTCTCTGCTCCAGCAAACATGTATAGCTGAAAAAGTCCTGAAAAAAATCCTAAAAATTTGAAAAAGTCCTAAAAAAATAAAAAATAAATAAAAAAAGGAAAAAAAATATATATATATTTAAAGAGAGAAATTGCCCTGGTGAAAACCTGGTAAACAGGCACCTTGGTAAAAAAAAAATGAATCTCTGCCAAGCAAGTGAAAAACTGGCAAACAGGCATCTCTTGTACTCAAGCGCTCCATCTATCAATGCAACGTTGGCATTTCCCACTTTCATGCATCTTTTGCTTTCGCTTGTACATATTTTTAGTCACTTTTGTGACATCCTGGTTCGTTGGAACCCTCATGACTTGAAACTGATCAACATCCTAGTCTTAGGTTATTTGACAGAGCACATTACATATCCGAAGCAGTGTCAACCAAGTCATTCTTCCGTCAGTGAAACTTGGTCTTCCACTCCGAGTCAATCACATGTCTCCTAACTACCAAAGAGTTTATCACTGAGTTCACAAGCAAAACAACATAACGGAAAACAATCACTAAACAGTTTGAGCTATGCATGAAAATTTTCTTTGTATGTTGTCATTTATATTGATTTTTCGATTATTGTCCCTCTGAGTAACTCGAGGAAATCTATTGTGACTAAGAGGAGCAAGGATTGGGGGCATAATATTTTCTTTGTTTTCTGCTTGTAGGAATGATCCTGATGATCTAGAAACATATAAATTAGCTGGGTGTCTATGATAAGAGCCTTCACATCAAGGTGAAATCACCTCACATACCTCGACTCCGCTTATTTGTATGCTATAGGGAGGTCCATATCATTTCTTTGTTTGTTTTGAAGGAATTTCTTTATGATACACTTCGGGTCCCTGCAAAATTTGTCCAAGGATATGAACGAAAAAAGGGTCATTACGAACAAGATAATTAATATTGCACATTGAAAAAGAAAGGAACTCTAACCTGCCTATTGTGTTCGTTATGCTCAGTGATGAATCTTAAGTATTTTAAATCCAGTGACTAGGTTTAGGTTGCATTTCGCGTGTCATTTTGCATTTCATTCTGCATTTTTGTGAATTTAGAGTGATTTCGGGATAATAATTTCTTTATCTTCTGAAGGAGAGTTGAAAGCATCATCATTTCTTATGCTAAGTGATCTATTTATCATTATTTCTCCGATCGAGTACTTGTGTTTTGAGATGTTTAGCTACATACATAACATTTCATATAGCTTCATATATTTCATTATTACTCATTTGCATTATCATTTATTTGCATATACAAGAAACAAAATTATACATTCATAATCATTTGCATTACATACATTTATATGGAAAAGAAATGCATACATATAGAATAAAGCATATAAGAGACATCTCATAAGAAAATCAACACAAATATGATGAAGTCAAATCAGATCTCATATATATATAATGTCAAGTATAAGAGTACAAAATGATGTCCAATGACATATACAAACTCCCATCGGAGCAAGAATCGTATAGGCTACAAAAAATGGGTGTGTCTACAAAAAAAAATATCCGAGCTACAAATGAATCATCTAGCTGGTTCCCTCTCCCTCATCGCCTGGTGGAGGAGGAGGAGCCTAATGCTCGGAATCCTGGCACAGTGCCCGAGCTCCGTCTGATCGTGCCATATACTGCGAATAGGATTGCACCTGCTGTGCAATAGGAACTGTGACACTATATGCCACCACATAATATGTTGCCCTACTGCTCTAGAGAAGAACCTCCTATCGTAGAGACTCTGACTTTGCTCTCGACTCTGCTCTCAATGTTGTGATCTGGCGATCACGCTCAGCCCTCACCTCAACCAGCTGTCGGTCTTGCTCCGCCAGCTGAGTTTGAGCCACTGTCAACTATGACTGCAGCTCTGCAAGATGTACTCTCATCGAATGTCCTGTGTCAGCCCCCTACTCTCTCGCAGGCTCTCCACCACCATCTCCACCTATGGCTCCACTCTGCTCATCCCGCCGCTGCCGGACCTACCTCGGAGCTACTCGTTCCTCCTCTCTGCCACCCAACCTCATGCCTACTTTCCCAAGGGATGAACCCTCACCCCTCTGTTGTCCAACATTAGTTGGCACCCTGTTGCTGCTAGCACCAGGATCACCACCAATCTGTCGTGGATCCTCTGATCTCTGTGTCTGTCCCTACCTATGGCCCTGCCTCTGGCCTTGTCCCTGTTCCTGTGCGAGGGCATCATCCTCCACATCCTTAATATGAGGAGCCTACTCTCCTGGATCTATAAATCGAGGGAATGGATGCTGCTGAAAGTAATCCCTATACTAGGGCAATACCCCCGCATCCGCTACATCCTCCAGGTAATCCCATCTCAGGCGATGTAAACCTGTCAGCTCCTGCATAGCCAAAGCATATGACAACTATGGAGACCATCCCTAGCTCTCCTCATTAGCATAGCATGCATACGTTGTATACTCCTGCAAGATCCCCTAAGGTCGGCCTACTACCTCATCACTCGTGAAATGATGAATCTCTCTACAATAGTCTGTGATCTCCCGATCAGTGGGCGTGTCACAAAAAGGTCCATGTGAACCCTCCACCAGTCATCCCATAGCTCCAATCCTCTGTATGGTCTCTAGACAACTGCTATAAGGTCGTCAAGCTGTCGTCGCCAAAAATCTATCTTGCCCAGATGGGGTTGTGTGATATATCCGTCATACCTATAAATGATCGACTGCCCGAGCTCTCTACTGTCATCTACAATCGACCGACAAACAGGAAGGTTCTCTCAAGCCCACACCTGTAAAGTGTATACACCCGTGGCCATGCTCCCGCCATCTCTGTAAACAATCTCATGCATCTCCCGATACATGTGGGCCAATAAACAAGAACCCCAGCAAAGTCTCTAAGGGGTCTCTATCAACCTCTCTAGCATCCAGCCCCATCCGCTCTGGAAACCCTACTACCCTCTGTCCGGCATCAAGAAGCAACTAATGAACCCTGCTAGAACACATGCCAGGGGATACTCCTCACTATACCTGCTCATAAGTATGTCCCAACTCATGGAACAAGTCAAAATGTCTGGGTCCCTGAATACGTTCCTAAGTGCTTGTAGTCCAGGTAACAACGCGGTATCATAATCCACCTTATACCCAGCAAAAGGGATACAAAGGATCATGTACACATCCTCGGGAGTGATAGTCAACTCCCCAACTGGCAAATGAAATGTACTCTGCTCCGAATGAAAACGCTCAACCAATGTCGTGAGCATTTTGTGGTTCACACGGATATCAGGTAATCGTAATAGATGAGTCAAGCTGCATAAATCAACATGAGCCTGCTCAACCTCAAATAAATGACGAACTAATGCCATCGTAGGTGGATATACACATCTGAAGAGCATAGGAGGTAATCGAACCTGCAAAAACCCAGCAACGATCATCAGAAAACATTCCAAATAAGCCTACAAGAGAAGTTAAACATCACGCAAATCCAAATAAGTCAAATACAAAACCAAAATTTTATGTTTACACTTTCAAAATGATCATTGTCTTTCAAATGACAAAACACAATCAAGCAGCATCTCGTACGAGTCAGGAATGGCTCTCGTATGAGAAAACAGCCTCGAACGATAAACTTTTACATATCGCACGACAAAATGGTCTTTTAACAGACTTGTCGTATGACATGAGGGTGGACCCCATATGACAAAACAAGTAGGCTCAAATGAAAAAAGATTTTTTACTAGTTTCTCGTATGAGACAGGATCCTGTCTCACACGATAAACCGAGATGCCCGACCCAAAACTCGTGAAAAACTTCAAAAAAGCATAAAAAAATTCAAAATTGGAAACATAAAGAGGCTTAAGATCGATCACTTATTACTGGCTCATATTTTCAGGGTCAATTATGTCTTCTCTGGTGCTCAAATCGATGCTGACGAGTAGGGACCACCATTTTCTTCACAAAAGGCTTTTTGAATTTTCAAACTTGGAGGGTTAAAATGATTTGAAAATGACACTTTCGTCCCATATATAGCCTAAAACCTAATTTTTCAACTTGCTCTGATGGTTATGAAAATTGTACCCTTAGCTAATTTGCCTGCTCTGATTCCATTTTCGGGATCGAAATCAAAATTTGAGATCATTTTGCTAGTCAATTTTACAATTTTGACCACTTAGCGCTCTTTTCATCAAATGCTCATTCTTTCTTCAAATTGCGCTCAATTTCAACATTGAATCTTAATTCAATTTCGTTCTACACATCAACATTTCGATCAACTTTGCACTCAATTTTTCATCAATCAACACCTACATTTTAAAAAAAATCCTTAGAATCAATTTGTGCTCAAAAAACTTAATTTTGCCACCAAATCGCCTATAATCAAGTACCCTCATTATCTTTCGATTTCACTCCCGAGGGGGCATATTTGTGACCTTATGACTTCACATCTCACAAGTCGAGAAAATTTTTCAAATCTTCATCAAAAGTCGAGCAAAATCTTTTCAACTAAAGAAAATCAATTATTATTGCTAAGGGGCATCTCAGCTTCATCGCTTCACATCAAGTTGAGATCTCTCGATCATCTGAATCGAATCAATCGCTAGGGGCATATCAGTTTCATTGCTTCAAATCAAGCTGATATTTGTCTTTCATCTGAATTAATCTCTTAACGTTAATCAATTTCATCACTTCAAATCAAGCTGATTATTCATTTAAACTCAATCAAAAGTTTCAAGAGTATCTTTGATCACACTAAATCTAAGCAAGTGTTGAGTATTTGTTTCTTGATCAAGCTGAACAGTTCATTCTTCACTCATCATGTCTTGATCAATCAAGTTCAAGAACAATTTTTATCATCACTCACTATATCTAAGATCAATCAAGTTCTAGATCAGTAAGATCCACTTCTTGATCAATCAAGTTCAAGTTCGGTATCTTTGTTTTCTATCGTTCCTCAGTTCAATCAAGTTCAGGATTGGTATCACTTTAATCAGACTTCATTCAGCTTTGTCACTTCAAATCAAGATAAACACCTTGCTTTTCATCTATTTCGTGATCAATCAAGTTCAGAACTGGCATCTCCTAGACATCACACATTCTTTGAACCAACGCGCTGCTCGCACATTAATTCAAAGAGGGGCAAATGTAATACCCTAAAATTGGTCATCTAAACCATGGGCCCCTAATCTCAACAACATCACCAAGGTCCTAACCAAAGGCAATTAAATCAATCTTGAGCACATTATTAATTCTTTAATCATCAAATATCACATGGCAAATCAACTACTCAATATTAATTAAATATTTATTTAATTAATCAAATCATTTCCAATAATATCATTTTGATCAATTATTCCATTTTAATTTATTAAATATCCTTGCATATTTAATTAATTAATAAATTTGCCATTCAATCATGCAAAAAGGATTAATTTATTACAAAGAGTTGAATTGAAAATAAAACAAAAAAAGAATTGAATTGAGAGAGAAATCAAACTTGAGATATTATTTCTTTTTTTTAAATTTAGAACTTGAAATCAAAAAAGCAACTTAATTGAATTATTGAATTATTCTCTAAAATTGGAACTCAAAGCTTTTCAGAAAAAAGAAGTTCAGTTGCATTGAAAAGACCTTTTTCTTGAATAAATCAAATATGTGCATGGAATTATCTATTTTCATCATATATGCGTGGAATTAATTTATTATTATTTTCCAATGCAACTTGGACTTCTAATTTGAATGCATTTCAATTAAACTATAATTGGAATATCTCTCAAGGTTAACTGAACATGATTTCTCAATTATTTCAATTAATCCAAAATTAAGCTTTTTCATCATTTCTCTTGTGATTCTCTATAAATTCAGTCTTCAGCTCTCATTCCAATTCACCCCAGAGATTTTTGAGAACACGCTTGGAGATTATTATCACGCTAATTTCGCTCTGGAGTCATTGAATATTATTGTTCTTTTTAGATGGTTTACATCCATTTTCCATTCATTATTGCTTGCATCCATTGTTGCTTGAATTTATTATTGCTTGAATTATTCATCCATCTTGCATCCATATAGTTAATATCATATAGATTAAATCCTTCATCTTGGTGTAGTCTAGTCATTGGTATTGCTTATAAAAATCTGAGAGCAATCTTATACTCGCATCTTTTAGAAGGTAATTAGTCGCTTTGCTATGGTTTATTTCTTATTGATTATTGATTACTAACCATGCATATAATGACTTAATTGAAGTGTTGTGCTTGCAGTTACAGGTTCACTTTTTCTCTCACACACCTTATACATCCATTCATTTTTCTATCTATGCATATCCTATATATACCCTATACAAATTTATGCATTATGTCGGTTTACAAGGATATATATAATTACATAATACATGTCGACCTTATAACATAAATGAATACGCATTAAACAAGTTGTCGATGCTGGATCCAAGATGTGTCGACCTTCAATTCCAATATCCTTTATCATACCATGTCGGCCTGCATTGCCGATGACCAAAGAAATCTTCTATCCTATCAGTGTCGGTGTAGAGCCTATGAAGTGCCTGTCGGTATACCATATGAAGCCTGAACCCAAAAAAATGTTATCATCAATGACAACATAATGAAACTTAACCAGTAGAGTGTTAATTGCCAATAGGAGCAAGCTCTGATACCAATTGTTAGAATAACTGGTGAACAACTGAGAGGTGGGGGTGAACCAGTTAACAAATTATGAAAATTTAAGCACACAAAACCTTTTATCGAAATGGATAAACCAAATACCGGAATAGAAGATATATCAATTAAGAACAAACATAAATCATAAACCAAATACCATGCATCCACAACACATAACACCAAGATTTGTACGTGGAAAACCTGGTAAAGGGAAAAACCACGATGGGGAAACCCTACCCACAGTCAGATGATGCTTCTGCAATAAGTATGTGATTACAATAAGGGGCCTGCACATGCAGGAAGGCCAATAGCCTAGAGTGCATTGTTCATCACAAAGGAGCCTCACTGAATACAAAAGATCTTCGGACTACAATCTGGAAATAAGAATGAACTGGAAGAATAACATCTCTTATGCCTAAGTATAGTTCTGGTTAAGCTCAATGCCGGAGGTCTTAAACCTCTTGTACAAAACCAATTCGATCACCTATGATTGACCAAAACCTCTGCATATGATTACAACTTTATTCACACACAGATAATCCAATAACCCACGACCATGATCTACAAAAGAGATCTTACAGGGTGAACTCACAATACCGGTTCCCACTTTCTGACCAATTTTGACACTTAGATGAGAATTTTGAAAAAAAACTTCACTTTCTGACACCTATAACTTTTAAACCATTAAGAATTTGGAGATTATGTAAACTAGTGATTTGTAACATCTTGTTTGTAGATTCTAAATTTATTTTTTTTATTTTTTTTGAATAAAATTTTGTTGATTTTTCCATCTCCCTTAAAAAGTAGTTTTTTACAACAAACAAAATTTTTTAAGAGTGATGCACATCTCGAAACTCATAACTTTTTTTTTATAAATGATAAAAACTTAATTCTTTTGAATTTTGGTTTGTAACATCAATACCCAGGGCATGCAGTTGGTTTGATAATGATATGTTGAATATTTTTCATTTTATTAAGTTTTGAAGTCCGACTAATTAAAATTTAGATATAGGTGTATGTTTGAACACATAACTGGTTCTATATATATCAAAATTCAATTTTATTTTTTTTGTTAGAAAGAAGACATCAATACCTAGTGCATAGATATTTTTCAGATTTTTTTTGAATTAGTTAACTATTTTTCTCAATGCATTGAACAAAGAAGTTCATGTTCGATGAAAAGCCTATTAATGAAATTAAATATATTAAAAATTATACTATTTGGAAAGCCTATAATAAGGACTAAATACTTAAAAAAATAAAACTTCTAAATGAATTCATTTGACCCCCCAAAAGTTAGGGTAAAATTGGTTTTTTATCAGCATTTGATAGATGCAAAGGAGACTTCGTTGCAAGTATGATTTAGAAGTAAAGAGGTTCTATCTAAGAAATTTTGATCAAAGAGCCTTTGATCTAACTCTCTTAATTAATTACTTCAAATGGGACATCTTAAAGCTTAAAAAATCATTATATTTTCTAAAAATGTGTGATTTCAACAAAAATCAAGATGTACCAAAAAGTGGGAACCAGCATTGTGATTTCACCCTACATCATTTTATACCAACCTAGGACCTAAAACAATTAGGTCGGCCACCTACAAGATAATACAATAAATCCCTTACATAATCCTGCAAACCAATGATAACACAAGTCAGCCTAAGATTGAAACAACATTAACCAAAATAAATCCAACCAGTAACGCATCGGGAGCATCCACCAACACGTTACATAAACTGGTCCATAACCTAACAGAATAACATTAGGTCTGGTGCTAAATGAAACACTATTGATCAAATGGAACACAAACATGATAACCATCAGCATCCTGAGAACCTTCTAGAAGTTGCATCAACACCACTTATCAAATCCATCAAAAGATCTTCAATAAAGCTTTATCAGTAAAACCCTTACTAGAACATATGATATCTTTTGGATCACCAAATCCCAAACCAACTGAATGTGACAGGCATCTGAATGACTGAATCAAACCAATTCCACCAACCTGAACATACTGGAGAATACTAGAGATAGTCTCCAAATCAACATCACAATCCAACGACTCTACTGAAACCTGGTAGACAACCAAACAAGCTAGTGTTGACATCAATGACAAACATAAATGCAACACGTAATCAATTCCTCCAAATTGCCAATAATCCATGTCTAGAGGATGAAGCTCCTCCTATCTCTTGTCCCACCTATCTCGTCAATCCTATTGCTCTAGTGGTGCTCTTTGTCCTCAGAGAGTGAGTCCTGCTCTGCCACCTCCCCTGGCTTTAAAATGCTACAAATTATGGTTTTCTCTAATTTGATGGTACCACTCCCTCATATAGGAACCTCCAATATCAATTCTCCTCACCATAATCCCTTGTCCAATCAAATGCCTCTCACATAGTCATGTCATGTACCCCCTCAATTAAATCATGATCTCCTTGATCTGCTAAGTGTACTCTCGCCATCGCTATATCTCTAGAGAGGCTACCAAAAAATCCCTCTATGTTTCCGACTTCTCTCTCTCTCTACCATATGTGCTTCCTGCTCTAGTAATAGTGTTTCTCTCTTGGCACTCAGTTGATCCCTCTCTATTGTCTCTATCTTTGTTTCCATTGATGTCCTCCCAACATCCCACACTACCATGTCCTACTGAAAAGAAATTGTGTCTCTCCAATCCTGTAATATGCTCTCGTTGATATTTTACCTCTCCCCGCACAGTCTAATCATCTGCAATGTGCTCAACATCCTCCCCTACTACTACATCCCATGTTTGCTTATGCTACTCTGCAGCTACATCATCATGTTGTTCATCTGGCATGTTTGAGTCCCCATCCTCTAACTCTCACTCCTTTGAGTCTGCATCCTCCTTATCCTCTAAGTCTTTTGTTAGATGTAATGATAGTCCCAAAGACACTGAGAGGGGGGCTGAATCAGTGTCTAACCAGTTTATGGAATATTTGAAATTATTTATAACTTTGCAACTTAAATTAATGTGTTGGTAAACAAGTAATAATGCAGCAAATAGAAATAACAGAGATCATAAATGCACACCATAACACAAGATATTTTGGTGAGGAAACCTAGTGTGGGAAAAACCTCGGTGGGATTTGTGACCCACAATATTTATTCACTAGCCAATATGAATAAATATTACTTACAACAGGGGCCTGCACATGCAGGAAGGCCAACAGCCTAGAGCTCATTGCTCAATAGAAGAGTCTCACTGACTACAAAATGGATAATTAAATCCAATACAATGTATTGCTCAAAATAGCATCTGCAATGCTTGATTTAGTACTGGTTTAAGCTCTATCATAAACCTTAACCAAAAACCTTTCTGGTGAATGATATTCACTTACATAACCTATCTATCTTATTACAAAATATTTTCGTTGTCTTCTACATAATATTCTTATGTTCCATGCTACTGCTAAAATGACTTATTAGATCTCATACATATATAAGTCTTTACAATACATCATGTCGGCTTACAAATAATTAATTACATTTACAACATAATTCACATAAACAAAACTTTGTCTCATGTCGGCCTGAGTGCCTGTATACTTCATTGCCGGTGTAATTTGGATGTCGGTGAATGTGCCTGTCAGTGTCTGTAGATGATGTTTGTGTTACCAATGATCTTGTTCAACCTATTTCTGGTTGGTTGCCATCAATGACAACATCAACCATTCTCATGTGAGTGTAGAATGCCAACAATCTCCCCCTTTGGCATTGATGGCAACACTCATGAGAAAAATCCAAAAATGAAATCCAAAATCTGATCCCCAAAAAGTGTGCTCCCCCTGAGCAAGTGATCTCTTTTGTGCATTTATTTTTCTCCATACTACTCCCCCTTTGACATCAATGGAAAAGGATGTCAAAAAGAATCAAAGAATACGAAAATGCTACCTCATAGACTATAACTAGTTGCTTACAAGTTGAAAAATGTCCGCCAAAATTAGATTCAGGCTCTGCATGAATTTTTTACTATCAGAAAGATTGGTTTATGTCTGCTAGATCATGTCGGTCAGATAGTGCATCTATTGCTCCGGTGACCGTTCTCCTTGAATTGTTATCTTTGATAGCTCAACCCGCTAAGTAATAAGATTGTCCAATCTTGGACCAAGTTTTCTTTTCAGTTCCCAGGCCTTTAACCTTATCCTTTCTTTCTCTTTCTCAAGTTTCTCAATCTTTTCCTCATAAGCTGCCATTTCCTGTTCAAAAACTAAGGTAAGTCCTAAAGAACCTATAATATTATCCGCAATGTCATCTATCTCCTTCTGTGTCTTCTTAATTTCCTCATCAATATCTTCAATCAGGTAGCGAGGCTTGCTATCTTCTCTATACAGCTTCTTATATTCCAAAATTGTTGAGTTAAGTACCGGTAATAATGAATCCATATGCTCAATATAGTCTTTGATAGTTTTCTCAAAGAATTCACCTTTCTCTTTATCTGCTCTTTCCTTTACAGTTTCCTCATTTACCTTATCTATGGTTAGAACATTTTCAGCAATAAATTTGGACAATGCGTCCAATTTACCCAAAGAATCATCAATGTGGTCTATCTTACAGGTTGGTGCAATCATCTTCAAAATAGGTAATGTGTCATCAATAGCCTTAAATGCTAAGGCATTGCAATCTGTTATCCTTTTAATTGAAGTCAAAAGAACATGTGTTACATTAGTGGGTCTGAATTCTCCAAAGGATGTGTTTAGTTTTGGAATATATTTCCTTTCAATAGATACTTTCCCAATTGCCTTAACTATTTCTTCCTTGTTTTCATCAATTGCTTCCTCTTTATTCACATTTTCTACCGATTTCTTTGTTTGTGTTATTACTTTTGCTTCTTCTGGTTTTTCAGTCTAAGTAAGTACCTCTGCAACTACCGGTTTCTCTGTCTCCGGTTTCTCAGTGTTAGTTACCTTAGCCTCTGCCAATATTTCAATGTTCTGAGAGTCAACAATGTGTGTCGATGACTCAAAGATCTCACTATTCTTAACATCGGCTGCCTTAACCTCTGCAGTCTCTTTATCCACAACAATGTTAAAATCATGTGTATCAATATTCATAGTGAAAATAATTTGAGAATCTGGGTTAGTGTCATCATGTTTTACTTCTTCATTTGCCTTATCCAGTTGTTTGTCTGTATGTATCAGTGTATCTGAAGTTATTGGTGGAGTATTTTGTGTTGGTGGAGGAATGTTATCTGTAACCCTTATAACAGGTATACTACCTGTGTATGGTGAAAATGGATAACAATAATAACAATATTGAAAGGCTAAACGAATTCAACCACTAAACCCTAGCCTAACAATCAACAAAGATCCACCATAACATATGAAGATTACCTAAGACAATGCAAATCAAATGAAATCACAAAGATTATACCATCACATGTCCAATAGGGTTTTGATCTCCATTCTTCCTATCTCCATTGATCTTGCTTGATATATTTGCTCTCAGATTTTAATATGCACAAGAGCTCAACAAAGAACGAAATGTGGTTGCAAGTAGGATCGTAGTGTAGTCAATTGATCAAGTAGTTAGGTTTTGACAATGAAGAAAGCATCTTCTTAAATAGAAGACACAATATGAAATGGAGGGTTAAGATTGAGAGGTGTAAAAGGAGGTCGGCTAGGATTAGAGGGTAGGTATAAGAAATAGTAAAATAATGAAAGGGGTAGGTAGTGTATGAATTAAGAGATGAATGACATGTGTCATGGGTGGAAAAGGCTAATGAATTAATTAAATAAATAAAGATTTATTTAATAAATAGAAGAAGTAGGATAATTAAATAAATAAAAATATTTATTTAATTTAGGAAAATGATAATTTAAATAAATAAATGTATTTATTTAAATGAGAAATAAGGCTAGAAGAGGATAAATGAATTAATTAAATAAATAAAGATTTATTTAATTAATAGAAGAATTAGGCTTAGATAATTAAATAAATAAAATATTTATTTAATTAGACTGGACAATTTTAGGTGTCTACATTTTGCCCCTCTTTGAGACAATGCGGCTTGTCGCGTTGTTTCAAAGAAGATAAGATGAACTGATACAAAGTTGCCCCAGAATGGGAATGATATGCCCCCTCGAGAGATTGAATGAAAATGTCTGTAAAGATTGCAGACAATCTCTCGATAAGAAAGAAAGGCTAGAATGGATAGACCGGATAAAGTGACAGAGTCACGAGATAAAGAAGACTGACTCGGGAAACGAAAGCGAGGGCTAGGGTAGTCTATAAGATAGACCACGGGGGAAAATACATCCTCATTGTCATCTACACATCCATGAGAGCACATTGCAGAGCAAAAATAGAGCAGCAGCAGTCAACAGCGATGGCTTTGGTTCATAGATTTGACCGCGTTCGCCGATTCCAGAGGCCAGTAGAGGTAGGAGAGCCAGTGAGTACCACAAAACCTCCTCGTACTTTGATGCATTTATTGTTGTCATTAATGCATACTAGGTAATGTAATAAATGTGTGTTTATGTCATGTAATCGTGTTTGTGTCCAAAAATGTGAATTTGTGTCTTCTAGGTCAAATTAGCAGTTCTATGATGAACATATGCTGTCGATTGGATAAGCTGTTGAGAGGATACACTCAAGCAGGTCCTCTAGGAAGACTAGGATAGATCAAGGCACTTTGTGATGAATAGTGAGTACCAAGATAAAGTACTTTGTGATGAACAGGGAGTACTAAAATATGAGCAGCACTTTGTGATGAACAGGGAGTGCAAATGTGAGTAACACTTTATGATGAACAGGGAGTGTCACACACGTAGTACTTTGTGATGAACAAGGAGTACCACTAGGATAATCAACAACACTTTGTGATGAACAGTGAGTGTCACTAGGGTAGATAGCCATATGCATTTAGATAGCGAGTAGCATTTTGTGATAAACAGTGAATGCCACTATAACTGACATGATTGAGTTGCTTGACTGCAGGAGTATTTGTCGATGCTAGAGTCAGGGGAGAGATTATCATCGACACAGAGATTGCGACCTGAGTTGACACTTGAGGACCGAGCCGCGATTGAGGCTATGGGATTGAGATACATTCTGTATGTGCCTGAGTTTCGGGCGAACATGGGATTGCTGACTGCACTGGCTAAGAGATGGCACTCAGAGACTTGTACGTTTCATCTGCCGATGGGTGAGATGACAGTCACCCTGGAGGATGTATATAGGATTCTGCGGATACCGATCGATGGGGAGTTAGTACCCTACGATTGAGATGGAGACAGGGATGCACTGAGATGAGTGTTCTAGGATCCAAGACTGGAGATGAGGGCAGGACACGTGGCATGGGATACCATGACATGGATAGGATTAGCACTACCAATAGTGTTGGCAGGAGTGATCAGTGAGTTCCTCTGTATCAGTTTTGTACCATTTTATATAATGATGTAGACACCTGCGGGTGATTGTAGCCATATGATTTTGACATCATTGTATCATGACACTTTATATATATATGAGATGATGCATCTTTGCGGCAGCTATATGCATGTGTACCTATGTGATGAGATGTTCTTATGTGATGCTTATGATATGGATGCAAATATGTATATGATGCAATGCAATATTTTATTTTATTTTGTTCATTTATGTTTTATATGTGTATGCATGATGCAAATGTGAATGTATGTAATGCAGATGAATATGATAATGCAAATGTAAATTGTGCTAACAGGTGTTGTGTGCAGGATGTGATGTAGTTGTGATATCTATATGTATGTATGAAATGCTTATATGTGGTAATGCAGGTGCAAACTACATGAAATGCAAATGTTTTTGGTGTGTCATTATACTCAGTCATGTGATAGCAGGCTACGCGGACTCGAGAAGGACGATGGAAGTCAATCAAGAAAGGGGGATGGAAGACAAAAGATATGAAAGTGAAAGAGCTTCTTGTGCATTATCATCATTGAGCTTTATTATGGCAAGTAGGTTATGACAATCGAGGCATATGTTTGACCCAGAAAGTCATTGTACCCATTTGCACGGAGATAAGACAGTCATAAACAAGGAATGCCCCAGTTCATACTAGACTCACAGTGTCCTCATATCCTTGGACAAGTCATAGCATTACTAAGAGACAATCCACAGACAGCAAATGCAAATAGGTGACGATACCCCATCCTCGCCTTTCTAGTCAAAGACATCCTGGAGATAGAATCTCTAGTCAAAGACATCCTGGAAAAGCTAAAAGACATGTCACCAAAAGATAAAATCAAAAGAAAACCAAGACTCGATACCAACATCCACTGTAGTCCTCAAGTTTAGTGTCTCTTGTCACTTGTATAAGTCTTATTTGATTATGGTCACAATGTTTACTTTCACAAAAAGGATAGATAGCACTGAACCATATGTTGTCTGAGTCTGTTGAAAGATTTGATTTGTTGAAGCCCATTGTTGTTGCTGTGTCTCATCTAAAACTGACTGAATCCATGAAACTGATACTTTATTGCGAAGAAGACGAAACTTTATTGCGGATCTGTGATGCAGATGTTGCTTTATTGCGGATTGTGCGCGAATAGACTGAAGAAAGCTGGAAGAAACTATACTCCTCAAAACATATGATGTTCTCAGTTCCACACCCATCAGTAGACGTAGGATTTTGCCTTAGCCACAGATAGGGTCTGATTTATTATGGATGGAAAAGGATGTGAAAAGGGAGGTTTATTATGAATGGCTAACCAATCTTGGGTAGATCAATAACAAGCCATGATGGGACTGGGTAAGTTTATTATGGATGAATAGGTTGTGAGTGTGTGCGAAGTGAAAGGATGAAAGTGAATCCTGAAGGAGGGAGGAGCAATGTCTCTACGCATGGCGCTGGTGACCCAGTTTTCACCATGGTACTTGCCCAGGGCGCCACCGAAGTGGTTTTCACCATTGGATGAAATTATTTCTCTTTACTTTTTTCTATTTTTCAATGTTTTTGGTGTCACAAGGCGCCTGTTTGCCAGGTTTTCACCAAGTAATGATTTTTTTTTGTTTTATAATTTTTTTTGTATTTTTGAATTTTTTGGATATTCTGAAGAGCTATGTGTAGAACCTGCGAAGGTGCATGCTATTGATAGGATCCTCCAAAGGTTCACCTTCTGTAGTTGAGAGCTGATATGCCCCAGAGCCATATACTGCTGTGATGATGTAAGGACCAAGCCAGTTTGGTTCGAACTTGCCCTTCTTCTCTCTATCTTGCTGATTTTTAGGATTTTCTCTGAGAACTAAGTCACCCACCTCGAATGTGCAAGGCTTTACCTTGTGATTGTAACTGTGTTGTTTCTTGACTGAATGATGTGTAGCTCGAGTGATTGTCTTCCTTGATGAAGGAACTGAGATAGAATTACTAGTGTGTGGACTACGTAGGCCCATATGCGTGTCACCTGAAGAAGTTTGGGCATCCCTGATAACAAAGTCCCTTGAGGAAGCTCCATTAAAGGTCCATGATGTATCGCTAGAAGGGAAAGGATGTGTGAAACAAGTGGAAGAGTTATGAAGGCTTATGATTGTGAAAAGAAGTGAAAGTAGGATAGCATGATGGAGACTTAGGATCAACAAGTATGCTTTTTGACTTAAAATTTTAGAGCTTTTGCCCCCAGTTATTTTGATATTAGGGGAGATCAACTCTTGCTCTTTTTCTTTCATTGGATTTTTATCCTTGACCTTGATTTTTGCTGAGTCCAATAGCTTTTGATTTTGATTTGGACTGAAGGAATTTTCTTTATTTTTGACTTTTAGATTTTTCTTTTCAAAGCTTTATTTTTGATCCCCAATGAGTAAGGGCTTTTGTAATTCTTGTTGATCCAAGTCTGGGAGAGGAGTGGAAATGGAATGAGTGGATGATATGGTAAAGCTATGTGAGTCCTCAAGAGGGTTGGCGATACGCTCAATAGATTCTTTGTTGGAACCATTCTTAGGACTATTGATATCAAGAGATGCTTGCACCACTAGAGGAGATTTGCATTCAGACTTAGTAGCCACAACACTAGGTGGTTCACACCCAATTCCTTGGCATTGAAAATTGTTTGTAGGTTGTTCCTGTCGACTGAATGCCTTAGGAGATAGTGGGAGTTGATCAACATGGAAGATATATTCACCACATCCCATGTCTTTAACCTTGAATTTTTCTTTGAGCTCTGTTTGTTTTGATGTAGAAGCTTTCAATGATTCTGGATCCACATATGCTGATGAAGGAATAGCTTCTTGATTGGCTGGTATTGTTATTTTGGATCTAGGTTGCAGATTGTTGCAATATATGAATGGATTTGGATCTGCTTTGACAGTCACTTCAACTCCATTGTGTGGAAACTTGATACATCGATGATATGTAGATGGGACTGCCCTCATTTCATGAATCCAAGGACGTCCTAGCAATATGTTGTATGTGAGATCCAAATCAAGTACTTGACAAACCACATCCTTTGTAACTGGCCCAACTTTGAGAGGTAAGGTGACTGTGCCCTTGGATGAACGCTCTTCATCGTCATATGCCTTGATGGTGATTTTGTTTGTAGAATTCATAGCTTTGTCAAAATATCCCAATTGTTTAATAGTGCTCAATGTACAAATGTTTAGACCTGCTCCTCCATCTATCAGGACTCGTTTTATTCGATGTTTGTGTATGAAGGCTTTAACATGTAGTGGGGCATTATGTGGCTGACTTACGGAGGCATCATCGGCTTCTGTGAATGTGAGGGAATGTGGAATGGAAAGGTATCCCACCATGGCTTGAAACTGGTCCACGTTTAGATCAGTAGGAACAGTGGTGTCTCTCAAGATTTTGTCAAGAATAGCTTTATGTGTGGGGGATATGCGTAAGAGCTCAAGGATGGAGATGAGCGCGGGTGTCTTCCCTAACTGTTCTACATGGTCATACTCAAGTTTGGTTGATGAAGAAGCAGCGTTTTTAGTTGGAGCACCTTGCAAAGTGAATTTACTTCGGCGAGTTGTAACATGACATTCAGAGGTAGGTTTAGAAGAAGATCCAATACCTTTTAGGACAATCCTGGGTCTCTGAGTAGAATTCTCAGATGCTTTGTCCTTGATGATAATAGTAGAGACGTAATTGTCCATCGAGATATTATTGATAGTTGAATCATAGTTGTAAGGTGCTCTAGTATAGTTGGCTTGGTCATCTGTGGCTTTAGCTTTTCCCTTGTCATGTTTTGGGAATGGTTCCTTAAACATCTCATGTTCTTGATTGGATGAATGTCCCTCAATCTCAATATCACCTCTATCAATGAGATCTTGTATGATGTTCTTTAGTCGATGACAATTTCCTGTCTTATGACCCTTGCTCTTATGAAATTCACAATACTCATCATCATTCCACCAATTTGGCTTAACCTTTGGTTCATATGGAGGAAAATCTGGAACTGTGATTACCTTGTTTGCCACAAGCTTCTTGAAAACTGACTCAAGTGGTTCTTCCAATGGAGTGTACTTCCTTCGTGATCTGGAAGTTGTTTGAGTATTCACTTGATTATTTGTAGAACTCAATCCAGAAAAGATGAATTTGGGTCTCACCGCATTGGCATCAACAACACCATCATTAACTGTATTCTTGTTCTTATTCCAAAATCTTGGCTTGTCTTTTCCTCTAAAGTCATCTTTGTTTTCTTTGAATATCTTAATGACTCCTTGTTAAATTAAGACCTTTTCTGTTGCTAGGCCCTTTTCAATAACATCCTTGAATGTAGACAAACAAGCTTTCCTGATATCATAGCCAATAGCCTTATTAACGTTTTGAGTGAACATTTCTACCATTTGTTTCTGTGGGATTTCGCAAGAGCATCTGCTAGCTAAATTTCTCCATCTTTGTAAAAATGTTGCGAAAGATTCTCCTTCCTTTTGTTTCGTATTGCACAAGGTAGTAACTGAGACATCTGTTTCTATATTGTAAGAGAAATGCTGAATGAATGCCTCTGCTAAGTCGCCCCATGACTTAATACCAGGAGGTAATTGAGAAAACCTTTCCATAGCTTGATCGCCTAAGCTTTGTGGAAACAACCTCATCAAGTATGTTTCTTCTGCCGCTACCTCAATGCAAGCTGTGAAGAATTGTCTTATGTGTGCCTTGGGGTCTCCTTTCCCTCTATACTTGTCAAATTTTGGCGTCACAAAGTGTGCAGGAAATGGAGGCATTGGAATGCTCTTATTGAAGGGATAAGGACATATATCTCTCATAGTGTATGTTGGTTTTGATGTACTCATGTCCTCCATTTTCTTTTGTAAATCTCTTATTTGTTGCTCCAAATTATTTTTGGGAGGAGATTGATTTCTTGTAGCATACCCCATGTTTGAAACACCCATTTGAGGAGGAGCTTGTTGCATGTATGGATGATACTGATCGTAGACATGTCCATATGGAGGTCTATATTGATGTGGCATATATGGAGCACTTGGCATAACTTCATGTTGAGGGACCCCATATCTATTTTGTGCATATATACCATATTCAATAGGCATTTCATTTTCCATTGTGTTGCCCCCAATTTTGACATGAGGTCTCCTTGTGTCAAAATTTTGGGGATGCCTTTGAGTATCTACTTGTTTTGATTGATCCATACCTTGAGCATGTGATTGAGCATATCTGTCTGCATAAGGCTTCCATGATGGTCTTCGAAGGTAAGTATCATATGTTTGAGCTTGTGTATGTGGGATCTCTGGTTTTTGAAGCAAAACTGATGGTGACTCAGGCATCATATTCGGTCCTCTATTTCCTCCACTATTTGGTCTCCTTTGATCCATGTTGGATTGAGTTTGTTGTGAGGGTCGACTTTCCATAAGTTGAGACATGTCAAAGTCATGAGGTATTTTAACTCCACTTTGTGCCATCATTTGTAAGAAGTATTGTCTATCTCTCCTCATTATCTCTTCAACCAATCTATTGAAATGAGGATTCATTATGGAGTCTTCTATGTCTGCTGATAGTATTGAAGAGTTGTCCACATTGTCATTGTGTGTAGCATTGTTGTTTGTAGTGTCTGTGTTTTCCACATTTGGATTGTTTCTATAAACCTCCATGTCAGGTAATGTAGTGTGCTCAGGATTGAAAAATAAATCATTGTCATACTCATAAGAACTCATGTTTGCGGATTCTTGAGCTTCTTTAGCTATTCTCCTAGATTTTTGAAGGCGAGTTTCAACCATGAACTAGGTGTTTGACCAAGATGTGAGAGACTAGATGGAAAATGAAAAGAGTATGGAAGACCAAGAGTTGTATGGAGTGTAAATGAATCTGGAGGTGTACTTGCAATGTCCAAAGTGTAAGGCCAAGTATGTAAGTAGTAGAGTAGGTGTGACTTACAAAGAGAGGATAGTTTCTCTTGATGAGGTAAGCTGACCTTGACTCTAAGTAAGACCAAATGAGACCCAAAGGTAAGAAACCTTGATGAGGGACCACTTAGCAAAGTGTAGTTGTATGTAGTGTGTTGACAAAGTATGATGAGGACAAGCAAGTGACCTTTTGACTCAAGTTTAGACAATTGTGAATGTAATGAGAGATGTAAAGCAATGATGGGCTGTGTGAGACCCAAAGACAGGTTGAATGCTAGATGAAACCTGAAGAAACAACCTAGGAAGCTCAAGTATTCTGAAACTGATTTCTTTTGTTTGCTGGACTGTAAAATTTTTCCAATTTGTGAAGTTGTTGGTTGTGACCAAATCTGAATGTTTGACTGTTTTTCGTGACAAGAGGACACAATGTTGTTGAGGACTCAATGTTTGCAAGTGTTTAGACTCAAAATGACTCCAAAAAAAGTGTGTTGTTTGATGTAAAGTTGTTTTGCATACACTTGAAGACACAAAAGACACAATGTTTTGTTGTTTGGTCTTGAATGTTTTGAATGTTTAAAATAAGTCAAGCACAATTCTTATGGCTGGCCAAGACAATAGTTGTTGATCCCACATGGGGTTTTACCCCCGAGGCTACGCTATTCAGAGCGGATACTTAGATGCTTGACCTCACTGGCTCCACCCTCGGCACTCACTTCTCAGGTCAGCCAAGCATCAGTCCCCATGAAAACTCCCCGTGGCGAACTTTGTATCTCTACTAAGAACCGTATGTGTGTGGGCCGCTACCAGAGGTCCGACCTCCTGCCCCAGCAACTAGAAGGATTTGGGCTTCTAAAACAAAAAGGTGCTAGTAAGGGCATCCTCTCGTGTGGCCATACATGCGGCACTTTCAGCTCTGTAAATACAGAAGGCTCCCAGCTAGTAGGGGTTACACCCTACAACTGATCAAATAAATTTGATCAAACGGGTTTATGGGGAGACATAGTGTCGGTATGAACTAATCAGCACACGTTATTCATAGTTTTCACCATGAATACATTTGATTATAGTGGTTCGGATGAGGTGGGTTTTCCTCGCTACCACTTGGGTCGTTCTCTTCTCACTAGTAGTCCTAATGACCACACGGGAAGACAGGCCCTCTAAAGATTAAACAAAAAGAGCCTATTGCTCAAGACACAAAAGACAATGATTCAATTTTAGTGCACCAATGGAAGTGTTTGCTAGTCTATGAAAACAAGGCACACAACAAAAATTCAAAAACCCTTACCAAGGACCTGCAACAAAGATTTATTAGTAGTTTGGATTGTTTGAAATAATCACCCCTTCCTGCAAGCACACAAGTTAGGTAAATTTTAGATCCAAAAGACTTTGTGAAATAGGGGCCTTCAACAATGCATTTTGTTGACCAATTCAAAGATTTGATTCATCATAAAAAAAGAACACCTGTAAAATTTCAAGAGATTTCCAAAAATATAAGAAAATCCAAAAAATTTGCTAATTTGCTCCAAAAATTAATTTTTTATGAAAAATTATAAAAAATTCATATAAAATGCAAAAACGATCCAAAAAATTTGAAATTTTTACTGGAGAGTCTTGATGGTCTTCCAAACTTGCACAAAAAATTTTCTGCAACAAATCCAAGCAGTTTGTGAGATATGAGTAAAATAATGCAAAACCCTAATTTTCAAAGATCTGATTTTTGAAGAATAATTTTGCATCAAATTTAAAATAAACAATAATAGATCCTGTGTATAATTCTGAGAGATTTCCAAAAATGTAAGAAAATCCGAAAAATTTGCTAATTTTCTCTCAAAATTAATTTTTTATGAAAAATCATAAAAAATTCATATAAAATGCAAAATAAATCCAAAAAATCTGAAATTTTTACTGAATCTTTCTAATACTTTTCCTGACCTGCACAAAAACATTTATTTCAAAATTCGAATCTGTTTGTGAGATCTGATCAAAATAAAGAAAAACCCTAATTTTTAAAGATCCGATTTTTAGGGAAATATTTTGCATAAAACTTAAATTCACAAAGAATAGATCCTGTGTATAATTATGAGAGATTTCCAAAAATGTAAGAAAATCCGAAAAATTCTCTCATTTGCTCTCAAAATTAATTTTTTATGAAAAATCATAAAAAATTCGTAGAAAATGAAAATGTGCTCCAAAAATTCTGAATTTTGGCTTGAGAGCTCTCGATATATTCTTCAACCTGCAAAAAAAATTTAGTACAAAATTTCCTAGCCGTTTGTGAGATATGATCGAATCTCTCCAAGATCTTGATTTTGTGTTCAAAACCCTAGCTGCACAAGGTTATTCTCCAAATTGTTTTACAAAATAGCAATATAGGGTTAGAAAAATCTGCAAAAAACACAGATCTAAGAAAAATCCATGTCCCACCGGGCATGCCAAAATGTGTATGGTGAAAATGGATAACAATAATAACAATATTAAAAGGCTAAATGAATTCAACCACTAAACCCTAGCCTAACAATCAACAAAGATCCACCATAACATATGAAGATTACCTAAGACAATGCAAATCAAATGAAATCACAAAGATTATACCATCACATGTCCAATAGGGTTTTGATCTCCATTCTTCCTATCTCCATTGATCTTGCTTGATATATTTGCTCTCAGATTTTAATATGCACAAGAGCTCAACAAAGAACGAAATGTGGTTGCAAGTAGGATCGTAGTGTAGTCAATTGATCAAGTAGTTAGGGTTTGACAATGAAGAAAGCATCTTCTTAAATAGAAGACACAATATGAAATGGAGGGTTAAGATTGAGAGGTGTAAAAGGAGGTCGGCTAGGATTAGAAGGTAGGTATAAGAAATAGTAAAATAATGAAAGGGGTAGGTAGTGTATGAATTAAGAGATGAATGACATGTGTCATGGGTGGAAAAGGCTAATGAATTAATTAAATAAATAAAGATTTATTTAATAAATAGAAGAAGTAGGATAATTAAATAAATAAAAATATTTATTTAATTTAGGAAAATGATAATTTAAATAAATAAATGTATTTATTTAAATGAGAAATAAGGCTAGAAGAGGATAAATGAATTAATTAAATAAATAAAGATTTATTTAATTAATAGAAGAATTAGGCTTAGATAATTAAATAAATAAAATATTTATTTAATTAGACTGGACAATTTTAGGTGTCTACACTACCAATTTTGCTTTTACCTTTGTCCTTTTGGTATACCTTCGCAAAAGATTTATCCATTTTCTGTCTCTCCCTTTCCTCTTTCTTTTCTTTTTCAACAAAAAATATGTCCCATTTGTTCGTAGTTTCATCAGCAATTTCTTTTACTCTCCCAGCCATTAGGCTAACCTGCTAGTGTCCACATACAAAAACTAACCGGTTTGCTTCAGAAATCAGTTCATCAATTTCTTCTTTAGAATTTATAGGGTGCACTGCCAATAATGCTTCAACTTTTAACTTTTTATCTAATTCAATTACTGACATTCTTTTAGCCTCTAATCTTAGATACAAGTCATTTGGTAGATCATCTACAACTTCAATCAAAACCTTCTTATAGATGTCAAGATGCAAAATTATACTAGCCTCTATAGTCGACTTGTCAAAATCTTTGTAAGAATGATACAATTTGCTCACATTACTAAGATTACCTTCTTGTGTTATCTCATTTACCAGTTCCTCCGGTGTAAGGGTATCTAATGTCTTAGTTTGTTTCTTCTTAGGAGTTAGCTTCTTCTTAGGCTCCCTTATAGCCTGCTTCTTTTTCCTTAAAGTTCTAGCCTTTTTAGGAGGAGAAGGTACCGATGAGTTTTTTCTCTTCTTCCTCTGTACTCTCTTGAACTCAGCTGCTTTTCCACTATCTGTATCCGAAGAAGTGACAATCAGTGAAACATGAGCTACTGGTTCCAATCCTTCCAGTTCAATAGCAGATATACCACTCAAGTTCATTACATTTTCTTTAACCTCCTTAGCCATCTTGGATGCATCTTTGATAAATTTCTCTCTTCTTTTTCTCTACTTCTGCATCGAAACAACACTCTCAATGGTCTCAACATTACCAAAAATTTCTTCAGATGGTTCCTTAGGTGCATCAAGAAGTGTTTTAGCATATGCTTCAAAAATATTTAGATCAACTTCATAACCCATTTTCGTTATCCAAATAGTTCTAGGAGTAATAAATTCCATCCATGTTCCATCACGTTTGATTACAAAGAAAATTTGCTTATCATTGTAGACACCTAAAAATGGTCAACACTTGCGGAATCATACTTTAACATTTGGGCATTGCCTTATTTTAGGTTTTTTTGCGTCGCATTAACATTTTCTCCTATGTCACGCACTTGGTCTTTATCATTTGCGAGCATCGAGTCTTTCTTCTGCATTCTTCAGTTGTCTCGCTTTCAAATTGGTCTTGTCGATAACAATCTTCAGTCATGATTTTGATCAATCTTATCTTGTCGCATCAAATGTGTGTATTCATTTGTCATTATTTTTGGACATCGTCAATCCTAATTAGGGTTTTGTCCTCTTATCGATCTTGTCATCTTGCGATCGATTTGTCATCGATCGTTGTCATTTTTCAATCTTGTCATCATGCGATCGATTTGTCATCGATTCTTGTCTTTTGATCGATTTGTCATCGATTCTTGTCTTTTGATCGATTTGTCATCAATCTTGTCGTTTCACAATCTATTTTGTCATCGATCCTTGTCTTCTTGTCAATTTTGTCATTTTTTGCGATCAATTAGTCATTGTTCCTCGTCAATTGGCGCATTTGTTAATCAAATCGTTTGTCAGCATTGGTCCTTTATCAGTCAGAATCATGATTAAATTGAATCGATATCGATTATCCTTTGTCAAGACCTAATTGTCATCCTTGCATTTCTAATTCATCTTTTAGGGTTTTATGATTTATTCATTTAATCCTGTTTGTCATTTCTCTCTCTAGGTTAAATAAATTATTTATTTATCCTAGGTCTTCGAGTCATAATTAAATGTTTATTTAATTGGCTAATTATTCCTCTTTTTGTGAATTAATTAATAAATGACAAATTATTAATTAATTTACCTAATTTCACATCATTTCCTAATTTCCTAAATTCCTCAATTTCTAAATTCCCTCTTTGTGAATTAATTAATAAATGAAAAATTATTAATTCATTCACTAATTTCCTAATTCCTATTTTCTATTTTTCTAATTTTCCTAATTTCTAATTCAATTTCCTCCTATTTTTCTCCTAATTTCATGGGAATGACATTTCAATTTGTCATAATTTGTCATAATTGACAATCAATCAATTTTGACATAGAAAGTTGTCATAAATTTTGTCATGAATTATCAATCAATCAATTTTTCATAGAAAGTGCAAATTTGTCATAATTTGTCATAATTGACATTCTTGATTTGCAATTTCCATTTGAATCACTTCATGCTAATTTGATCTTTTCTCCAATTTGTCTATAAATTGGATGAATTTCTTCAATCTCAATCTAATAATCACATTATCTAATAACCACTTTGTCAATCACGCTTCGAGTATTCTTGAGCAATCATCTTGTCTACTTGCTTTCATATCATGATCATGCACTAGTAGGTGAGATCCACAACAAAGTTATTTGAAGAAGAAAGAAGGACAATGGAGCCGCATGAAGGAGATATTCAGATCTACATTTGGTTTGCTTAATTTTTAAATCTTGAATGTTTTGCTTTCATGTCTCTATTGGATGTAATTAGGATTGATCATTGCATTTGAGCTTCCGTGATTGAGCTGGATTACTAATATTGATATTTGCTTTGATGATTTCTGATTTCCTAGCTACATTAATTGGTGAACCCGACGTGAACTAACCCCCTAATCATGCTTTTGAGTGCTTTTGAGTTGATTTGCAGGTCAAAAACCCAAGAAACAGGGTAGTGCAAGGTTTTCTGGGAACTTCTGCGCCTGTGTCAAGCATTCTGCAACTGTGTCAAGCATTTTGTGCCTATGTCAAGGACATTCTATGCCTGTGTCAGACATTCTGCACCTGTGTCAGACATTCTGCGCCTGTGTAGGGCCAAAAACAGAGGTAAAAGACAGTGTTTTTCACTTGCAAATTGTTTTCTTTTACATTTTGTTTCTGCTTTTTTGGTTTTGTTGGTACTGATTCTCTGTGCAGAACCTTGGAATACGCATGACAAAGACAACAAATGAAACTACTAACACATTTTATGCAGGTTCGATAGTCAAAAACTAAACATATCAAACTTCTGACTTGGGTTTTACAGGTTGCCTTGGACTACAACTAAACTTTGTGTTTGAAATTAATATTTAGGCACCTAGTGATTTCTAAATAGGATGGAATGAATGTATATTTGCCTTGATTGTTGAGTTTGACATTGGAGTAGGAGAGTATGCTCTCATCCTTCTGAGGGTGATCAGAAATCCAGATCTTCGATACCATGCTCATGTTTTTTATTGTGTGTCACCTTTAGAGGGCCTGCCTTCCCGACCATTTGCTTTTGCAAGAAAGTGATAATCGTGAGAAGGGAACAACCCAAAGTGAGTATGGCTAGAATACCTTGGCATTCTAACTCACTATAAACAAATACCTGATGGGTGAAAGCTTTGAAGGAAGGGTTACGTGAGAATTGCAGTTACTTGGGAAGTGATGACCCTTGAACTCTTTCTCATATCAACATCTAAGTAGGGCCTCATGGTCTAAATCGTGCTTGTGCGACTACATTTGTTTGGTATCTTGGTGGGCTTAATGTCTCAATCACGCTTGTGTGACATCAAGGAGTAATGCTTAATAGAAATCCTTACTAAACACCTTGTATTTAGAGGCCAAAAATCCTTCTAGTTGCTTGAGAAGGACAAGTTCGGATACTTGGAAGAGATACTAAGTTCGCCATGGGGAGATTTCCATGGGGACTGATGCTTGGCTGCCCTGAGAAGTGAGTGTCGTGGAGGGGAGCCCGTGGGGTCAAGCATCTATGTATTCTCCTTGAATCTCATAATGAGTCTACCTCTCAAGTACCTAATGTCCTTGCCTACCATAAGAAATGTGTTAATGAGCATGATTGTCTTGAGTCTAAGTTGAAATATCTTGTCTTCTTTGCTTGTCAAAAGTTGAATTGTATCTCATTTCAAAAACAAGGCAAATTGATTCAAAACAAGGTTAAACACAAGAACATTTCATCCAACAAAGTTCAAAACACCTTCAAACATGGTTGTCAAACATTTTTCAAAATCTTGTCTCAACATTCATGTCACTTAGGTTTAGGTTCATCTTAGGTTTGCATTTTGCAAATTCATTGTCAAGTACCAAGGTTAGGTTTCATCTAGGTCATACTCCTTTGCATACCAATAAGGGTCATCCTTTTGCATGTGTCCTCTTGCATTAGAGTAATACCATTGTCATACATTTGCATTTGCATACCCTAGGTCTCTTCATCAAGCTTAGGTCATTATCATATCATATTAGGGTCATTTGCATAGTAATTGTCCCTTTGCATATAGTGTCAAAACTAGGTTTTGTCATACTTGAGTAATCCAAATCTTTGATAAACCCTAAGTCATTGTTAGGAAGTCTAGACCTTATCAAACTTTTTCTCCTTTTGTCATTAATGTCATTTCGTCAAACCTAGCTTAGTATCCAAGCATATAGGGGAGACATTGTCACTTTGTCCTTTTGTCACTTGGTCCTTTTGTCCTTTGAGGTCTAGACATCATTTCAATTTCCTAAGGGTCTCTTTTAGATTTGCATTCCAAAAATTTTGTCAAAATCTTGAAAAACAACCAAAAACATAGGTTGCATTCTTGCCATAGATTGCATTTTCGTCTATTTAGTTTGCATTTAGTTGCATATCATACATCATCCTTTTAAAATAAAAAATCTCAAAAACATTGCATAGTGACATGTCTATTGAAACAAGGTTCCAAGCACCAATGATGCAACAAAGTTTGAAGTATCAACCGGCAATGCTATCGAATTTTAATCCAAGGCAATCACAATTATATCCAACCCAACAACAAGGCAATATTGATCAAACTTTTTATGATGAAACAATTCTCCAAATACAAAAACTAGAGGAGAAACTAGCTCAAGAAAATGAGATTTTGGAACAAAGAGTGAAAAACATTGAGAAGAATAGATCACAAATGTCCAAAATGTTTTGAAAATTTCCAGGTCGAAATCCAAAGATTGAGCCAATTGATGTAAGATCTCTTCTTGAACGATCAGACATACCAGCTCTCCTCTCCCAAATAGAGATGATGAAACAATTTCAAGAAAAGAGACAACATCAGTTTCAACATTATGTGCCTCCACAACAAGAACAAGAAGGTGTTTACTATCAATTAGATCTTCAACCATCACAACCAATTGTTCAACAGGTCCAACATATACAACCAACACAACCAATGGTCCAATTTCAACAATGTGTCCAACCAACTATACAATGTCAACAAATAGTTCAACCAATGGTGGAATATCAATGTCAACAACCACAACCAAACATTCAAATACAAAGGTTGCAGCATGCACCAAGCCAAATTTTGAACATGTCAAACCAATTTGATCAACATCTAGTTCAAAATCAAAACATGACATCAGACCAGAACCAACTTCTTTCCAAACAAGTTCAAATTCCAGATACAACTATGTCAAAACCTCGAAAGAAAGGTGGCTTTATTGCAATGATCTTAAGGAAATTACCAAGTGAGTTCTTTGAGGAAGATCAAAATAATACACTTATGTCTAGTAATGCCTCATCCCCTCGCAAGCAAATTGACTCTCCAGTGGCATCTATCCTTACACCTTTAGAAGTTTCACAAGAACCTTCTATATTGTCCTCATCAAACAATACACCCAAGGATGACATTATTCAAGGGCTATCCATAATTGATTGCCATGATAATCCAATTCATGATGCACATCCTTGTCATGTTTCAGAAATACAAGACCCAATGCCACCATGCACTTTATTGTCATTACCTGTTTTAGAGGACCCCATTCGAAGTCCCTCTTCCTCATGTTCAAGCATTGTTTCCTTGCTAGAATCCATCACCAATGTTCAAAGTGCATCCCCTTCATGCCAAATCATTGATTCCTTGTCAGAATCCTCCATGCATATCCAAAGTCCAACCCCATGTCAAGAGGATAATTTAGAGCATGAAGAAATGTGTCTTGAAATAGATCAAGATCAAGATCCTGAAACCTTATCATCCCATCCAATTGTTGACCAGGACCCCATGTTCCCAGACACTCATGATGATTCCCCTATTCTTGTCCATCCTATCCAAAGTCCTATTGACACTCCATTCCCCGAGAAAGATCAAGATATCCCAGTCCATCCAATCCCAAACGATCCCCTTCCATTTCATGAAAAAAATGTCCTTTCAAATCCCATTGGCATTCCACTTCCTAAGAAAGATCAAGATATCCTTTCCATCCTTTATGATGATCCCATTGAAATTCAAGAGCAAAGCAACTTTAAAGAGGATTTCAATGATCTTCCTCCTTGTCAAGATCAAATTATTCCTTTAAATCCTCCACAAGATCCTTTTGTTCCTCCATCTCCTTGTCTTAATGCTCCATATACACTCCAAGATCATATTTCTTGTGATGATCCCATTATTTCTCCCATTCCATCTCTTGAAGAGCCTGTCATTGAACCATGTCCACCACACAATCCTAGTCCCCCTCATGATCCTAATCCCCCTCATGATTCTAACGTGTTAGTGCAAGATGTTCATGAACCCTCAACATGCATAATGGGTTCTTCCACTTTGGTGCAATCCGATCCACTTCAAGATCTCATTATTTCTCTCATATCATATCCACCTCATAATGGACTCGCGTCTTCCTCTAAAAGAAAAGAGTATCCTACAAGTCAAGATATTCATAAAGGCAAAGGACTAGACCTTCATGAGAAAGAACCCCTCCATATCAAAGAAGATCTTAAGGGTCATGTCTACACAACTCACTCTCAAGACGTTGGTACCCCTACTAAATCCAACATCCCTCCATCAAAATCAAAACATACACCTTCCCCATCATCCCTTCCATCCATCTTAGGTCCTTATATCCCTTCGTCCTCTATGCAAGGTCAGAAAAGGCACACATCCTTGAGTAAATTTCATCAATCCAAAATAACTCCATTTCATTCATATCCATCCATGCATTCCTTTCCCCCTCCAAGCAATTTGGATGCCAAGCATAAAAGTCATAAGTCTAAAAATCCACATGTATTCAAGGATCAACATGTCCAATATAATCGACATGTCAAAACAAAGAACAATATGATCTATAAAGAAAAAAATATATCCAAAAGGCCACAAAGGCCCACTGAGAAAAATAAAGCAAAGTCAAAATATATATGGGTTCCTAAATCCCTTGTGCAAGCAATGCACTCCAAGGAACCACAAAAGCATGAAAAATCAAAAACCATGTGGATCCCTAAGCGGCTCCTTGAAGCAAAAAAGCCTAAAGAAACATCCAACTTGGCATCCAAAGTTTCTATTCCTCCATCCAAACCTTCCAAGTCTATTTCTCCACCAGCTTCTTCATCCGTTTTGGGCCCTTATGTCCCAAAATCCCAAGCTATTCCTCCATCCAAATCTCACAATCTGAGATCCATTTTTCCTCCATCAGTCCATCACCCCTCAAGATGTGTGCCAATGTCGATCTTGCCTTCATTTCTATCCACTCAAGCACAGTTCTTCCAATACCCTGTCCATTATCCAATGCATATTTTCCATCCTTCCATCCCTCTGGTCCAATCCTTTCCATAAATCATTGCCTTAGTTTCATCTTATTTTCCATGTCCTTATCCTACCAACGTCTTTGAGCATGTTTTTAAAGGTCATGGTCCATTTTTTTTTCAAGGCTACTATCCAAACAAAAAAGACGCTTGAGTCCTTCTTCCATCCCCTATCATGTGTCCATCTTCTAAAAAAAAAGCAAAAAAAAAAAAAATTGAAAAAAAAAGACAAAAAAAAAAAAAATTAAAGCACAAATAATTCGTCCACTGGTGAAAACCTGGCAAACAGGTGCCTTGGGCAAGTACCATGATGAAAACCTAGCAAACAGGCGTCATGCGTAATCCATGAACTTCTTTCACACCACACTTGGGGGCAGGTTTTATCCTATCATATCCTTTTGTCCTTCATTGTTCCATTATCCTATCGAACCCATTTCATACTCCTTCATATCCTATTGCCCTTCACTATCCTATCGAACCCCTGTCATTAACCTTCATATCCTATTGTCCCTCATGTCCATTTCCTCTTTCCACCTTTGATCTTGACAAGGTTGAGGATCTTCATGAGCATCACGCATCTTGTTTGTAGCTTTCAGTCTATCATAGCTTTTGGTCATTTATCCATTTGCTTATTACAACCTTTCATCCATATTCCCTATCTTATTGCGACTTTCTACCACTATCCCGTATCCTATCCCGACCCTCAGTCCATGTCCCTTATCCATTCTTGGTCTTTCTTATCCTATCCATATCTTATCACTATCCATACACTCTTTTTCATTCCTCGATCTTGATCTAACATAAGGACGCAAAATTTAAACATGGTTTCAAAAACCTCTTGACATGTCCCTCATGCCATGTTCCTTCTTTACATTGTCATATCCAGTCTCTTGTCCCATCATGCAATAGCCCTTGAAAATTGCATCCGTATTGTCTCCATGATAAAAGGCCTTTGTCTTCCCTCTATTCACCAACATTTCAGAAAGCCTATTTATTCATCTATCATATTCCTTGCCTTGCTAGACACTGGGGGCAAAATCAAAAAAAAATGAAAAATGTCCGAAAATAATTCAAAAAAAAAATTGAAAAATGTCCTAAAATAATCCAAACAAATTTTAAAAAATGTCCTGAAATAATCCAAAAAAATTGAATAATGTCCTGAAAAAATCAAAAAAAATGTCCTGAAAAAATCCCTAAAAAGTCAAATAAAGTCCTAAAAAAATGAACACGAAAAAATTGTAACAACTTGAAAAGCAAAAAACAAAACAAAAATATCCCTTTTGTGCATAAGACAAATCACTGAGCATCCCTCCAACGACACGCAATCCAACACTATGCTTTACTGCAAATCACGCATTACCAGATGAACTTTTTCAATCAAACCAGACATTCAAACTGATCACAATTGTCATATCAATCAACCTCAAAATCATTTGTCCTTGTCACTACTATCATGGGTCTTATATAGGGTGTGGTATGCTCGAAACCAGACTGTGTCTTGTCTTAGACGGGGTACCGCATTCCCTAAAACCAGACAGCATGATCGTCCTATCATCACTTTCAACTTTTGACAATGAAGATCAAGATGTTTGTTTGACTTGTTGGAATTTGTGCATCTTATCTTTTTATTGATTTATCTTTGGCTTCAATCATGTTACTATGTTGCTCGATGATGTCACTGAGTGATTTAGAGTGACCGGGATGGTTCATGGTCCCTTTCTTTTTTGTTGTGATTGTTGTTTGTCTGCGATGTGTCTGTCTTTTGCAAAATGGGTTGCATTTCAGCTCTGGCCTTCAATGCCATGATGCTCCGCATCCGTTTTGCTACAATAAATAAAGGTTCTCACCTACTTCTGTGCATTGGTGAAAGCAAGTTTTCCTTCATCTCTAACTGTCCTCTGTCTAATTTCTGCTTACTAACATTTCTTCCATCAGTCTTGGCAGTCTGTTCGAACATATTGTCTTCTGTCATTCGTATCGATCACTTGGCCTCTTTTCTGCATGTTTCCAGCCAATTCCTCGAGGGGGCATGCGTATGTCATTGTCAGTTGTCTGGGGCATTTTCATTATTGTTCTTTGAAACAACGCTTAAAATCGCATTGTCTCAAACAGGGGCAAAATGTAGACACCTAAAAATGGTCAACGCTTGCGGAGTCATACTTTAACATTTGCGCATTGCCTTATTTTAGGGTTTTTGTGTCGCATTAACATTTCTCCTATGTCATGCATTTGGTCTTTATCATTTGCGAGCATCGAGTCTTTCTTCTGTGTTCTTCATTCGTCTCGCTCTCAAATTTGGTCTTATCGACAACACTATCCAGTCATGATTTTGGTCAATCTTATCTTGTCGCATCAATGTGCGTGCTAATTTGTCATCATTTTGGACATCGTCAATCCTAATTAGGGTTTTGTCCTCTTTTCAATCTTGTCATCATATGATCGATTTGTCATCGATCGTTGTCATTTTCAATCCTGTCGTCTTGTAATCAATTTGTCATCGATCGTTGTTCTCTTTGTCAATTTTGTCATTTTGCGATCGATTTGTCATCGATCGTCGTCCTTCTCAATCGTGTCAATTTGGATCAATTTGTCATTGTTCCTCGTCAATTGGTGCATTTATCAATCAAATCATTTATCACATTGGTTCTTTGTTAATCAGAATCATGATCGAGTCAATTATCTTTCATCAAGACCTAATTGTCGTCCTTGCATTGCTAATTCATCTTCTAGGGTTTCGTGATTTAATCATTTAACCTTGTTTGTCATTTCTCCCTTTAGGATTAATAAATTATTTATTTATCCTAAGTCTTCTCATCGCAATTAAATGTTCATTTAATTGGCTAATTATTCCTCTTTTTGTGAATTAATTAATAAATGACAAATTATTAATTAATTCACCTAATTTCTCTTAATTCCTAATTTCCTAATTTTCATCAATTCACTTAATTCCTAATTTTCCTCTTTTTCTAATTTTCTAATTTTCCTAATTTCTAATTCAATTTCCTCCTATTTTTCTCCTAATTTCATGGGAATGACATTTCAATTTGTCATAATTTGTCATAATTGACAATCAATCAATTTTGACATAGAAAGTTGTCATAAATTTTGTCATGAATTATCAATCAATCAATTTTGCATAGAAAGTGCAAATTTGTCATAATTTGTCATAATTGACATTCTTGATTTGCAATTTCCATTTGAATCTCTTCATGCTAATTTGATCTTTTCTCCAATTTGTCTATAAATTGGATGAATTTCTTCAATCTCAATCTAATAATCACATTATCTAATAACCACTTTGTCAATCACGCTTCGAGTATTCTTGAGCAATCATCTTGTCTACTTGCTTTCATATCATGATCATGCACTAGTAGGTGAGATCCACAACAAAGTTATTTGAAGAAGAAAGAAGGACAATGGAGCCGCATGAAGGAGATATTCAGATCTGCATTTGGTTTGCTTAATTTTCAAATCTTGAATGTTTTGCTTTCATGTCTCTATTGGATGTAATTAGGATTGATCATTGTATTTGAGCTTTCATGATTGAGTTGGATTACTAATATTGATATTTTCTTTGATGATTTCCGATTTCCTAGCTACATTAAAATAAAGGTTCTCACCTACAAAGTGCATTACTGAAAGCAAGTTTTTTCTTCGTCTCTAACTGTCCTGTGTCTCAGTTCTTCTTACTAACATTTCTTCTGTCAGTTTGGATAGTCGGTTTGGTCTAGTGCTTCGATCTCCACACATATGATGTACCCTGCATCCATTTGGTTAGTACATTTGCATTACATCAAGCATCACATCAAGCATTTTATCCATTTCATATTATAAATGCATCAAAAACACATAAAAAATATATCCATACATGTTCCACAATAATACATAAATAGTGCATAAGTCATCCATACATGGAAAATAACATCAGTCATAACATATTGCATCCCATCATATCGATGCATATCATATCATATGTCAAAATAATATCGGAGTACAAAATTGGACTGTCTGTCCTAAGTATGGCCCATAGGCTGACTACAAAATGTCAAACTACATAATGTCATTTGTCCATCATAAGGAGCACGTGCCTCTATCACTGGGTGCTCCCTCTGTCCTCCTCATCTCTGCCATGTCTCAGTGATGATGTCCCTCCTGGTCCTAGCTGTGGTGGTCTCATAGGTCCACTCACCCCCATGCTGCTCAATGACCTCCGAGAGCGTGCGCTGCTCTCTGTCCTCGATCATGCTCGATATGAAGCTGCTCTCTGCTCTGGTGGAACTGCACTTTCATATAGTGTCCTCCAATGGCGTATCTCCTCTCCGGTTTCTACCAACATCTGTGCCATCTCCCGTGCACTGGCGTCCCTAATCAACCCAATATACTCAGTGACTCTCTGTTCCTCTCGCTGTGCCTGAGCTATTGCTGCATCTCGAGCCGCTGTGAGTCTGGCTATCTCCGCTCTGAATTGATCCTTCTCTATCCTCAAGATGGCATTCTATCTCTCTAAAGTCGCAATATGATCATGCTGACTCGCTATGGTAGCCCTGCACATCTCCATCTCCTCTATGCTAGCTGTCTTCGGCTCTATGGGTATATCCTGCAATGCCTCATGCTCGCCTGAATCTGGCTCATCATCATCATCCCCCTCATCATCTTCATCCTCATCATCCCCCTCATCATCTTCATCCTCATCATCCCCCTCATCCTCATCACCGCCCTCATCCTCCTCGTCCTCATCATCTCCATCCTCCTCTCCTGCGAGTGGGAAGTCCTCCTATCTCCTCGGTACTAGAATGTCAGGATCTGTCAATGGCACTGGTCGTCGTCGTGCAAACCATCTCTCATACTCCTCTATCATCCCGACGTCCTCCATATCTGATCTCCAATCCCACTGTCTCTATTGTAGCTGTGTGAAGTCAGCATATGCTATATGTGTGGCTGAATCATACTCCCCCACTGACTCATCTCTCTGTGAGATCGGGCAAAGTGTGCAGTCCTCCTAGGTACATCCTGTCTCTCTCCAAACTCTCATCTGACTCTCTCTGGCAGGTACATCTCAATCACTCTCTGGCGATTCACTGGTCGCCCAATCAAGTACCTCTCCTATCTACAATACGATAGCTCCTCACTATCATCTGACCATCCAGGGCAATCACGATATGGCCTTCATGTGAACTCTCTCAGTCTGTCTAGCTCATGTCGCCAATACAATATGTATCCAAAAGGACCCTGTCTTAATGCTCCCCCATAGCAATACACATATGGTCGGTGTGGTACTACCTGTCTCTCTTCAATCGGTCGACATATGGCTATGTGCTCAAATGCCCATACCTGTAACAATGTGACTCCACAGCTCAAAGTCTGCACTCCCTGATATGCTATCTGATGCAACTGAAAATACAACATAGCCAGTACACATGGTCCCCATGCATACACCATCCCCTCTATTGCCATCTGTTCTAGCACTCTTCCCCATCCAATAGGGAATCCATGTCCTCGTCTGTCCCCTGCTAGTAGACATGCTATCACCACATATCGTCGATCATACTCGAATGCCATGGTCTCCCAGCCGATCTCCCTCTCTACGATATCCAGATCATCTGCATCACACTCAAATAATCTACACAATGCATCTCTCCCTATCACTGGGTCATACTCCACCATCTCTCCATGAATCGAAATACGGAGGATACGCCATACATCCTCTAGTGTCACAGTCACCTCTCCAGTCACCAGATGGAATGAGGTCTCTGAATGGCATCGCTCTGCTAATGCGGTAAGCAGTCCTGTGTTTGCCCTAATCTCGGGCATGAATGTGATATAGTATATCCCAAGTCCTGCTACTGTATCTATGTCCGTGCTTCTGAGTCTATGTCGTAACATGAAGCAGTCTGGTCGGTTCTCCCGCATGATCAATGGATACTGTCGACTCTACATCACAATTGGGGCATATTTTGTCAGTTTTAGGGTTTGCTCCTACGGGTTGCATTTCCTCATTTCATCCACAAATCAAGGTGTTTCTAAGCTATTCTGACCTATCCTACCCTTATCCCCCCTTTTCGGATCATTTGCCCGCTGTTTTGACCAAAATTAGGGTTGCCAATGCACTTCTGCGCCTGTGTTCTGCATCCTACGCCTATGTATCATAACATGCACCTGTGTCCCCCTACACAAGCGCAGAAGACCCTACACAAGCGCAGGATTTGCCCTACACAAGCACAGGAGTCCCTTTCTGCATCTCCTGTGGGCCCCGCAATGTCTCGCAAGCAAGTCAAATTCATAAAATTGAAAACATGGGTTTTTGAGATACATACCGCTGCTCCTGCGTCGTCTGGTCGTCTGAATGTGCATACACGTTCTCCAAGGTGATCTGCCCTTGGAATGTTCGCCATCTCTCTGCAAGTGTCCTTTTCCAGAGCAACAAATCCTCTTCTTGGGCTAGTGCAAATGAGCAATTTTCACTCTCTTTGCCTCATTTATAGATATTTGTCAGTGCATAGATGGACGTGCACTCTCTCCATCTCATGTTGGTCGTGGTCTTTTGCATCTTCAATTGCTTGTCCTTCGTGCATCCAGTCTCTGATTGTCAGTCTGTTTGTTCCTATCATGTTCTATCATTCTTATCGATCAATTGGCCTCTTTTCTGAATGTTTCCGGCCAATTCCTCGAGGGGCATGCATATGCCATTGTCAGTTGTCTGGGGCATTTTCATTATTGTTCTTTGAAACAATGCTTAAAATCACATTGTCTCAAAGAGGGGCAAAATGTAGACACCTAAAAATGGTCAACCTTGCGGATTCATACTTTAACATTTGCGCATTGCCTTATTTTAGGTTTTTTTGCATCGCATTAACATTTTCTCCTATGTCACGCACTTGGTCTTTATCATTTGCGAGCATCGAGTCTTTCTTCTGCATTCTTCCGTTGTCTCGCTTTCGAATTGGTCTTGTCGATAACAATCTTCAGTCATGATTTTGATCGATCTTATCTTGTCGCATCAAATGTGTGTATTCATTTGTCATTATTTTTGGACATCGTCAATCCTAATTAGGGTTTTGTCCTCTTATCGATCTTGTCATCATGCGATCAATTTGTCATCGATCGTTGTCATTTTTCAATCTTGTCATCATGTGATCGATTTGTCATCGATTCTTGTCTTTTGATCGATTTGTCATCGATTCTTGTCTTTTGATCGATTTATCATCAATCTTGTCATTTTGCAATCTATTTTGTCATCGATCCTTGTCTTCTTGTCAATTTTGTCATTTTTTGCGATCAATTAGTCATTGTTCCTCGTCAATTGGCGCATTTGTTAATCAAATCGTTTGTCAGCATTGGTCCTTTATAAGTCAGAATCATGATTAAATCGAATCAATATCGATTATCCTTTGTCAAGACCTAATTGTCATCCTTGCATTTCTAATTCATCTTTTAGGGTTTTATGATTTATTCATTTAATCCTGTTTGTCATTTCTCTCTCTAGGTTAAATAAATTATTTATTTATCCTAGGTCTTCGAGTCATAATTAAATGTTTATTTAATTGGCTAATTATTCCTCTTTTTGTGAATTAATTAATAAATGACAAATTATTAATTAATTTACCTAATTTCACATCATTTCCTAAATTCCTCAATTTCTAAATTCCCTCTTTGTGAATTAATTAATAAATGAAAAATTATTAATTCATTCACTAATTTCCTAATTCCTATTTTCTATTTTTCTAATTTTCCTAATTTCTAATTCAATTTCCTCCTATTTTTCTCCTAATTTCATGGGAATGACATTTCAATTTGTCATAATTTGTCATAATTGACAATCAATCAATTTTGACATAGAAAGATGTCATAAATTTTGTCATGAATTATCAATCAATCAATTTTTCATAGAAAGTGCAAATTTGTCATAATTTGTCATAATTGACATTCTTGATTTGCAATTTCCATTTGAATCTCTTCATGCTAATTTGATCTTTTCTCCAATTTGTCTATAAATTGGATGAATTTCTTCAATCTCAATCTAAGAATCACATTATCTAATAACCACTTTGTCAATCACGCTTCGAGTATTCTTGAGCAATCATCTTGTCTACTTGCTTTCATATCATGATCATGCACTAGTAGGTGAGATCCACAACAAAGTTATTTGAAGAAGAAAGAAGGACAATGGAGTCGCATGAAGGAGATATTCAGATCTGCATTTGGTTTGCTTAATTTTCAAATCTTGAATGTTTTGCTTTCATGTCTCTATTGGATGTAATTAGGATTGATCATTGCATTTGAGCTTTCGTGATTGAGCTGGATTACTAATATTGATATTTGCTTTGATGATTTCTAATTTCCTAGCTACAATCATACTTGCCTATAATGCTCTGTGGTATTCTTTTTCTAGCCTTCATCTTAGTTTGGAAGTTCTTGAAGTAGTTTGCTATAATGTTATCACAGTTAGAGCCCATACCGGTGATAGCTTCCATGATTTGTTTGCCTATCGGGATGTCATATCCAAAGTCCTTATGACCAATGTCGGGTATCTCTTTGGTGAAGTAAAGCATCGAACACACAAGTAGGTTTCCAAAATGGAATGTCCCCTTCATGTCACCCTTAATCTTTTTTAGGTTATCAATCAGTTCATCCTTAAGCCATTCACAGATATCAATCCTAGCATTGTTCTTAACCATCTCATATGCACTATGAATACATAAGCTGGAAACATAGTTTAATCTATTTGCATGAGTTACTCTATAGCCAAGTACCATGCTCACATATCTCACATTTGCATCAGTAATGTCATTAACCCTAAGAGATATGTTGTCGGATGTGGCTTCGGTTAGGTCCATAACACCCTTGTTAGGTATCTTCTTTGTTTTGTCGGGCCTACTACCGGTTGAGGGCAAACCAGTAATTGCCTTGATTGCTTCCTTTGAGATTTTAAAAATAGAGTCTAGCCACATAAACTCTTCATGAACTCTGCTCTATACAAGATGAACTACCTCCTTCGGAAATTGAGGTATGTTCAGAATTTCAACAAATCCTAGGTCTCCTACAATCTTGTGCTCCGGTTTAACCAAACCTTATTCATCAGTAGTAACATCATTGTACATGTTCTTTAAATCATCAGTCCCTAAATTTTCTATGTTGCAGTGAATGTAAATCCTTGAGTCTTCGGCAAAAGAACTCCCTTCGGAATTTTTGAAAAATCTCCGATAGAATCATCTTGCTTGGAAATTTCAAGGATGATTTTAAATAGAGGTCTAGGGCGCTTAATGTTTTCTACCATAGTAGGGTTCGCAATAAACTCAAGTACAGAAGATGAAGATGTCATTTCGATAGATAAATATCTCTTGCTTGAAATCTTGAATGCCTGAAAAACACTTTGTTGCTTCTCCTTAGGATGCCTTTGCTCAATTTCGCACTCTTTGAATGCTTGGATGCTTGGTGGTTTGAAATGAGGGTTTTCCAATGCTTTATAACCAAAAAGTTCTTCGAAAACCGCATTAAATGCTTATCAGTTAAGTGAAATCTTAACAATTTGTCGGTAAAGAAGAAATGTGTCTTCTTGCCATCAACCGAGGGTAGAATGCATGATTTTCAACTTGTTGTCATACCCCCTAAGGATTATTCCTTAGGTAGATGAAGAATCTCCTACCGGTGGAGGGTTACTCTATTCTACCGGTGCAGAGACAGATTCATCAACTCTCTGATCTCTCTTCTTAATCCATTGTTTTGAGAATTCATGCTTTATTTCATTTACCTTTTCTTTTCCCTTCTCATTAGATCTTTTACTATTCGTCAGTATAGTCTTGCTTCTACAAAATTTTGCAATATGCCCAATCTTGTTACATGCATAACAAGTTACATTATTCCTCTAAATAGCTTTTCCATATCCTTGACTAGTTTGTGTTCTACATTGATTAGATAAATGTCCAAATCTACCACAAACATAGCATTTCACATTCATTCTGCAATTTTCTGAATTGTGACCAACTTTATTGCATTTGGAACATTGACCAATGGGTAAGTTTGTATCCTGATTATTTATAAATCTGCACTGATTTGCTTTATGACCAAATTCGTTGCAATTAAAATATTTCAAATTAAATTTATAAGCATTAGGTTGTCTTACCAGTTTGTTATGATCTTGATTATTTGCAGTCCCAAAACTTTCTCCATGTTCAAATCCAAGTCCAATTGTATCTCCATCAAGTTTTTGTCTTTTCAGCATGTCATCAAGTCTTTCCAAACTTTTCTTGAATTTGTCTTTGTATTCATTTGCAGTGATCAACTCATTTTCTAGAATGTCGATTTGTCTCCTAAGCTCCTCTTTATCATGTTGCATGTGAATCGAGTCTGTCTTTAGCATATCATTCTCATGACAAAGTCTCAGATTTTCATTTGCTCCATCATTAAGTCTCCTAGTCAAGTTTTCTTCATTCTTCTTTTTGTCTTCAATATCCTTACATAGCCTCATGGTTAAATCTTGCATTTCATTCCTCATGTTAGTGTTCTTTTGCCTCAACTTTTCTGCAATATCAGTAAGAGTTTCCTTTCCATCATCATGTTTCGGCATTTGCTCATGAAGTTCCTTCCTCTTGTTTTCCGCTATAACCAGATTCTCCCAAAGTCCTTTAATGAATTCCTTAGCAGTCCTCAGATCATCTTCAAGTTTGATATTCTTCAATTTTTCTGCATCAAAATCTTCAAGAGCTCCTTCCAACTGTTTCCTCAAACTCTCCATCAGTACCTATTTCAAAATCTTCCTCAAACTGTTAGGCTTTTGCAAATAGAGGACCATGCTCTGATACCAATTTTTAGATGCAATGACAGTCCCAAATCCCAAAGACACTAAGACGGGGGTGGGGGTAAATCAGTGTCCAACTGATTTATGGAATATTTGAAATTATTTATAACTTTGTAACTTAAATCAATGTGTCGGTAAACAAGTAATAATGCAGCAAATAGAAATAATAGAGACAACATAAATGCACACCATAACACAAGATATTTTGGCGAGGAAACCCGGTGTGGGAAAAACCTTGGTGGGATTTGTGACCCATAATATTTATTCACTGGCCAATATGAATAAATTTTACTTACAATAGGGGCCTGCACATGCAGGAAGGCCAACAGCCTAGAGCTCACTGCTCAATAGAAGAGTCTCACTTAATACAAAATGGATAATTAAATCCAATACAATGTACTGCTCAAAATAGCATCTGCAATGCTTGATTCAATACTGGTTTAAGCTCTGTCATAAACCTTAACCAAAAACCTTGCCAGTGAATGATATTCACTTACATAACCTATTTGTCTTATTACAAAATCTTTTCACTATCTTCTACATAATATTCTTTTGTTCCATGCTACTACTAAAATGACTTGTTAGATCTCATACATATATGAGTCTTTACAATACATCATGTTGGCTTACAAATAATTAATTACATTTACAACATAATTCACATAAACAAAACTTTGTCTCATGTCGGCCTGAGTGTCGGTATACTTCATTGTTGGTGTAATCTAGATGCCACTGAATGTGCCCGTCGGTGCTTGTAGATGATGTTTGTGTTGTTTGTGATCCTATCCAACCTATTTCCGGTTGGTTTTTATCAATGACAACATCAACCATTCTCATGTGAGTGTAGAATGCCAACATATTTGTCCTCCTCATCCCCTAATTCTAAATCTCCATCGATCATTTGACCACTCTTATCTTTCTCTGGAACTCTCGGGATCAGAATGTTTGGATCCGTCAACAGATTAGGTATGTGTTTAGAAAACTATTTGTCATAATCCTTTGTGGAACCTGGATCTATCAAATCTACGTTCACACCCCACTACCTCGGCTGTAATTGTTGAAACTCTATAAATTCTACATGTGGTATGATAATAAGACCTCAATATGCCATCTATCTCTTGTATCATGCATAATGAGTCATATCTATAGGGATTGTTGGCATATTGGCATTATTATTGATGATATTGATGAACCAGTAAAAGGATTGTTGGTGATGATATAGTTGAGATGTTGTTTGATGACATGATGATCAGTTTGTGTTGTCCTTGATGGCAACTATGGTTATATTGTTCTATCATGTTATCTAAGTTGTCTATGATTGATTGGAAAGCTATGGAATGGATTTGATAGTTAACTGGCAAATAGGACTTTAACCGGTAAATGTGAAACTATGTTATGCTTAAGTAATTGAATCTTGAGATTGATGAAGAATTTGGTGTTGCGGTTTGGAATATTTGTTGGTAACATTGTAATGAGGTTATGACCGAAACTGCATCATGTTTTGGCTACCAGAAGTCATGTTTGTGATTGACTGATGTATTTTCTGTAGGGTTTTAGTAGGGTTTAAGAACCGGTATTCAAATCTTATAACCGGTAATGATTTTGAGTTTGGCATTGTATTACATTATGTTTCTAAGATGGTGATGGCATGGTTGAATCCATGTGAAGTGATAAGATTATGTTTTGGCAAGTTCAAAGAGCGAATTTCTTGGGAATGTGTGAAGTGCTTAGTAGAATGAGCTAAGGGTTTGAAAGTGTATAAGATTGAGGTGTGGTGATCATTAAATGGCTATAATTGATTTATAATTAATTTTAATCATTCATATGATGATCTGTAATGAGTTGTAAATATATGTGATGAGTTTTGTAACTGACTAAGTTGTGAAGTCTATTTAGGGTAATTTTGTGATGATTTACTATGGCAGTGATCAAGAGAAGAGTGTGTGGCCAAACCAGTGTGTGTGTCTGCAAGAGAAAAGGATAATGGAATACAAAAGGATCAGTACAAGCAAGAGTTCTATTTTCAGATCATACATCTATTGTTCCCTAACAGTTGCAGCAAACTCAAAATTGCTTAACTAGGTAGGTCCTGACAGGCCTGATTGTATAAATCCCTTCACCGGGTGAGTCACTAGTTTGGGTTATAAATCCTTTCACAAGGTTACTCCTAATAGAGTAAATCTCCTAATAGGGTTGAGATAAATCCCTTAGCTGAGAGACTCCTAACAAGGTCTGCTCCTAATCGGGCATATGTGTAAGCTCCTAATCGAGCTAGGCTCCTAACAGGGCGCATTTCAAAAGAGTGCAAAAATCTTGTGGGTACCAATTCCCACCGTGGTTTTTCCCATTTGGTTTTCCACATGAAAAATCCTGGTGTTCATGTGTTGAGTTGATATCTTTCTATTGCATGCATGTTGAAGGACACTTAGAAGAATACTTTGATGAATCAGATTTGCAGTCTGATTTCAGTTATTACCTGTATTGTTTATGAGTTGTTTTTGGAAGAAGTTTTTGTCGGTTGCTAAAGTTTTAAATTTTACTGTTATTACTGATCCACCCCTCTCAGTAATAATCGGTTCCTCACAAATAGCAATTGGTATCAAAGCATTGGTCCTCTGTGTGGAGAAGCTTAACAACTTGAAAAAAATATCCGAAGGAAAATGACGAAGAAGGAGGGTCCGAAGCTTACCAAGGACAACTTCACAATATGGAAAGACAGAATGAATATTTATATCAAAGGTATGGTTTCTCATTTTTGGCAACATGTTACTACTAAATATGTACCCCCTACCCATCCTCTAACTCTAGATCAACTTAGGGAGCAACAAGAAAATAATCAAGCAGTGGAAGCCATTGTAAGTGCATTGTCTGATACTGAATACATTGATGCACATGGATTAGAAACTTCATGTGAAGTTTGGGATAAATTAGAACTAATCTAGGGTGGTGACAAACATGTTCAAAAATATAAGGAAGAGAGTCTTAGAGGTAAATTTGATGATATGAGAATGGTAGAATGTGAAAATATAGCTCAGTATGGACAAAGAATCAAAGAGGTTGTCGATGGTATTAAAAGTGTTGGAGGAAAGATTGAAGATGACAATATTGTAAGTAAGATGTTAAGAACTCTTTTACCTGCCTATGCTATAAGGGTTTCTGCTATTCAAGAGTTAAGGTCAGTAAGTAGTGATAAAGTCACCGTTGATTCTCTTATTGGTAAATTGACTAGATTCGAATTAAATAGTTTTGATAACAATATTTCTAAGACATCTAAATCAGCTTTTAAAACATCTGTATTTGGTACACCTGTGAGAAAAGGGAAAGATTTATGTCATAGTTATGATTGTAGATCTAGTCATGGTGGTAGCAAAGGAGACAATGATGATGAAGACCATGTGATGGAGTTTGAAGCTCTTTCATCTAAGAGACCTCCAAGAGGCACTAGTAAATATAAAGGTAAACTACCTCTTAAGTGTTTCTCTTACAATAAGATTGGACATATTACTGCAAATTGCCCTGACAGTGATAGTAAGGAGAAGTTTAGGAAATATAAAGGAAAATGGAAGAAACAATTCTATGTTGCAGTTGATGAAGGTGTGATAGATGAGGAATCCAAAGATGATGACAATGAGGAGATTGTGTTTGTTGTTGTGAAGGAAGATCTGACTGATGAAAAGACCCTGGTATCTCATTTTGACTCTAGTGATCAATGGATAATAGATAGTGGTTGTTTACATCACATGACCGGTGATAAGAACAAATTCATATCCCTTGAAGAATTTGATGGCGGTGTGGTAAGATTTGGTAATAACTCACCTTGCATGGTAAAAGGTAAAGGATCTATTTCACCGAATGGTAAGAGTAATGCAGATGGTGTTTATTTGGTGGAAGGATTAAAACATAACTTGTTGAGTGTTGGATAACTAGAAATGATAAAGGATATCACCTTGAGTTTAAAAAAGGAGTGTGCAGGATCATGGGATGCAATGGAGATTTGATTTCTATTGGTAAACAGACTAGAGGTAATATTTTTCATCTGAATCATAATGTAAATAATTGTTTGGTGGCTAAAATTGAAGATACCTGGTTGTGGCACAAAAGGTTCTGTCATGTCAAATTTGATAATTTGATAAAGGTCAACAAATCAAGTATGATGAGAGGTATGCCCCATCTTGTCAAACCAGATAATGTGTTATGCAAAGATTGTCAGATGGGTAAGATGACTTTGACATCTTTTAAGAGTAAATCTTTTTCTTCAGAGCATATTCTTGATTTAGTACATACTGATCTGTGTGGTCCAATGAGGACTAGAAGTTATTATGGTGATAGGTGTTTTTATGATTTTCACTTATGATTTTTCAAGGATGATGTGGTTAACTTTCTTGAAGGAGAAATCTGAGGCATTAAACAAATTCAAGATCTTTAAAGCCCTAGTTGAAAAGGAAACCGGCAAGAATTTTAAGTTCATAAGATTCGACCGGGGTGGAGAAATTACTTCTGATGAGTTTACTAGGTATTGTGAAGAACATGGAATAAAGAGACAGATGTCAGCACCTAGGACTCCACATCAGAATGGACTTGCAAAGAAAAGAAATAGAACAATAGAGGAAGTTTCTAGAACAATGTTGATACAAGGAGATGTTCCAAAAATGTTTTGGAGAGAAGCAATTGTTTATAGTATGAACTGGGTTCTTTTGAAGAAAGGTAATGATAAAACACCTTATGAACTTTGGCATGCTAAGACTCCTACTGTCAGCTACTTTAAATGTTTTGGTATTAGATGTTTTATTAAGAGAGATGATTTTACTGGAAAGTTTGATGCGAAGAGTGATGAAGGAATATTACTTGGATATTCTACCAAGAGTAAAGCATTCAAATGTTATAATAAAAGGACGAAGAAAATTGTACTGGAAAGTTTGATGCGAAGAGTGATGAAGGAATATTACTTGGATATTCTACCAAGAGTAAAGCATTCAAATGTTATAATAAAAGGACAAAGAAAATTGTTGAGAGTGTTAATGTTAAAATTGATGAATTTTCTGACAAACCTGATGAGTCTAGCAGATCTGAGCCTGATAATGATAAAGAAAACCTTATGTATATTGAATCGAAAGTGCAGAAGGAAAATGAGAAAAACAATACAGAAATAGGAGCACAACCGGTAAGTGATGAAGAAGATGATGAACATGAAGCATAAATTATTGCACCATAATCCCAAGATATGAAAGGCTAAATCATTCAGAAGACTAGATTATAGGTGACAAGAATGTTGGGGTGCAGACAAGAAGAAAAATCAGAGAGAATTTATGTATGATTTCAACTATTGAGCTGAAGAATGTTAGAGAAGCTTTGAAAGATGAAGACTGGTTGAATGCAATGAATGAAGAACTTGACCATATTGAGAAGAACAATACATGGTCTTTTGTTCCTAGACCAAAAGACAAAAATGTTATTGGGATAAAATGTATATTCAGAAACAAACTTAATGAGGATGGTGAATTTGTTAGAAACAAGGCAAGGTTGGTTTGCAAAGCGTATGCACAAGAAGAAGGTGAAGACTATGGTGAAACCTTTGCACCAGTGGCAAGACTTGAAGTTGTTAGAATGTTGCTTTCCTTTGTTGATTTTAAAAGATTTAAGGTATATCAGATGGACATTAAATCACTTTTTTTAAATGGTATCTTGGAAGAAGTATATATAGAACAATCAGATGGTTTTCCATTGAGTGAAGATGAAAATATGGTTTGTAAACTACACAAGGCACTATATGGATTGAAGCAAGCTCCTAGAGTGTGGTTTGAAAGATTGCATGCACATCTGATCAAGATAAGATTCTGGAGAACCAATGAAGATGATAGCATATATTTGAAGACTAATGGAGACAAAATGTTACTTGCTGAAGTTTTTATTGATGATATAATATTTATTGAAATGATGACATTTGTATGTCTTTTGCAGATGAAATGAAGAAAGAATTTGAGATGTATCTTATCGATGAGATAAAATTATTTATTGGTTTACAGATTCAACAACTCGAGAATGGAATATTTATCTGTTAGACTAAATATGTAAAAGAAGTCTTGAAGACTTTTGGCATGGAAGATTGTAAACCGGTTGGTACTCTAATGGTGAGAGGTTGTAAATTGTCAAAACAAGATGATTTTTCGTTCATGGATGAGCAAGAATACAAGTCTATGATTGGAAAGTTGCATTATCTTGTTCACAGTAGACTGAATATTGCACATGATGTTAGATTGGTTACAATATTTCAAAAAGATCCTAAGGAGACATATATGGTAGTAGTAAAAAGGGTATTCAGGTATTTGAAAGGAACAGTTGATTATGGTTTGTGGTATCCTTATAATGATAGTTTTTCTTTAAAAAATTTCACAGATGCAGACTGGGCTGGAAATGTTGATGACCAGAAAAGCACAACCAGTGGAGCTTTCTTTTTAGGAGAAAGATTGGTGTCCTAGATAACCAAGAAACAGTCTTAAATTTCACAATCTACTGTTGAAGAAGAATATGTGGTAGCATCAGTGAATTGTACTCAAGATATATGGATGAGACATATTTTGGAAGGTTTTTAGGAAGACATGTTTGAACCGGTGACTATTCATTTTGATAACACTGGTGCTATTAATATTTCAAAAAATCTTGTGTTTCATGCAATAACAAAGCACATTGAGTTGAAGTATCACTTTTTGAGGCAAAGAGTATAGGAGAAGAAAGTAAAAATGGAGTATGTGTCTAGAAAAGAGCAATTAGCAGATATATTCAGTAAACCTTTGCCTAAGACAATCTTTGAACATCTCAGAGGTAGATTAGGGGTTGTACCCCTGCACAAGATCAACTAAGATGTTGGTGATGCATCAATCCAGTGAATTTATTGAATATCTTTCAGTTTTGGATTGATGTGAAGTGGTCTACTCCTCAAGGGGAGCATATATGATGAGATGAACATAGATGAGAGCAACAAAGATGAAGACAATAGAGGTATTTGCACCTTTGGCATTGTTTTCAAAGGGGGAGAAAAATTAGTTGAAGATCATCCATGAGAAGAAGAAATAGATAATCGGCATGAGATATTAAGTAAGAAGAGAAAGTACAAAACATATCAGTTTAGTTGAGCATGATGAGGTTTTTCAGTGTTGCCATCAATGCCAAAAGGGGATATTGTTGGCATATTGGCATAACTATTGATGATATTGATGAACCGGTATAAGTACTGTTGGTGATGATATAGTTGAGATGTTGTTTTATGACTTGATGATCAGTTTGTGTTGTCATTGATGGAAACTATGGTTATATTGTTCTATCATGTTATCTAAGTTGTCTATGATTGATCGAAAAGCTATGGAATGGATTTGATAGTTAACTGGCAAATAGGACTTTAACCGGTAAATGTGAAACTATGTTATGCTTAAGTAATTGGATCTTGAGATTGATGAAGAATTTGGTGTTGCGGTTTGGAATATGTGTTGGTAACATTGTAATGAGGTTATGACCAGAACTGCATCATGTTTTGGCTACTAAAAGTCATGTTTGTGATTGAATGATGTATTTTATGTAGGGTTTTAGTAGGGTTTAAGAACCAGTATTCAAATCTTATAACCAGTAACGATTTTGAGTTCGGAGATGTATTACATTATGTTTGTAAGATGGTGATGATGTGGCTAAATCTATGTGAAGTGATAAGATGATGTTTTGGCATATTCAAAGAGTGAATTTCTTGGGAATGTGCAAAGTGCTTAGTAGAATGAGCTAAGGGTTTGAAAGTGTATCAAATTGAGGTGCAATGATCATTCAACGGCCATAATTGATTTGAAATTGATTGTAATGATTCATATGATGACTTGTAAAGATCTACGATGATCTATGATGTAAATCTTAGGGTTTTGTAACCAACTAAGTTGTAAAGTTTATTTAAGGTAAGTCTGTGATGATTTACCATTTTAGTGATCAAGAGAAGAGTTTGTGGTCGAACCAATGTGTGTGTGTGTGCAAGAGAGAAGGAGATTGGAATAGAAAAGGATATGTACAAGAAAGAGTGCTATTTTCATATCATACATCTATTTTTCCCTAATAGTTGCATCAGTAGACTCAAAATCCCTTAACTAGGTATGTCCCGACAGGCATGATTGTATAAATCCCTTCAACGGGTGACTCATTAGCTTGGGTTCTAAATCCTTTCACAAGGTTACTCCAAACTGAGTAAATCTCCTAACAAGGCTGAGGTAAATCCCTTAATCGGGGGACTCCTAACAGGGTCTTCTCCTAACTAGGCTAGGCTCCTAACTGGGTGCACTCCGAAAGAATGCAAAATCTTGTGGGTACCAATTCCCACTGTGGTTTTTCCCATTTTGGTTTCCACATAAAAATCCTGGTGTTCATGTGTTGATTGATTTCTTATGTATTGAGTTGATATGTTTCTATTGCATGCATGTTGATGGACACTTAGAACAATAGTTTGATGACTCAAATTTGCAGTATGATTTCAGTTATTACCTGTACTATTTATGAGTTGTTTTTGGAAGAAATTTTTGGTGGTTGTTAAAGTTTTAAATTTTACTGTTATTACAAACCCCCCCCCCCCACTTCTCAGTAATAACTGGTTCCTCACAAATAACAATTGGTATCAGAGCATTGGTCCTCTGTGTGCAGAAGCTTAACCGCTTGAGGAAAAGATCGAGAGGAAAATGATGAAGAAGGAGGGTCCGAAGTTTACCAAGGATAACTACACAATATGGAAGGACAAAATGAAGATTTATATCAAAGGTATGGGTTCTTAGTTTTGGCAACATGTTACTACTAAATATGTACCCCCTATCAGTCCTCTAACTTTAGATCATCTTAAGGAGCAACAGGAAAATAATCAAGCACTGGAAGCCATTGTAAGTGCATTGTCTGATATTGAATACATTGATGTACATGGATTCAAAACTGCATCTGAAGTTTGGCAGAAATTAGAACTAATCTATGGTGGTGACAAACATGTTCAAAAAGATAAGGAACAAAGTCTTAGAGGTAAATTTGATGATATGAGAATGGTAGAAGGTGAAAAAATAGCTCAGTATGGACAGAGAATCAAAAATGTTGTCGATAAAGGTTTCTTCTATTCAAGAGTTAAGGTTAGTAAGTAGTGATAAAGTCATTGTTGATTCTCTTATTGATAAACTGACTGCATTTGAATTAAATATTTTTTATAACAACATTTTAAAGACATCTGAATCATCTTTTAAAGCATCTGTAATCGGTACACCTGTGAGAAAAGGGAAAGATGTATGTCACAATTATGACTACAAATCTAGTCATGGCGGTAGCAAAGGAGACTAATGAGATAAAATAATAGCTCTTTTATTTTTATGACTAATAATTTTTTCCTATGTTTTAAGTTGCATATTGGGAAAACGTTAAAGTCATGTGATGTATTAGAGTTTTGATTCTGTGCATTTTGAATGATAGCCAAATCCGTTGAACCCTATATTGTTTTGACTTAATATTCCTATAGCTATGCGGATTATTATGGTAATATCATGCAGGGATGTATAGATGTTGTGATTAATGGAAATGGATATATATATGATTATATGTTTGAACCTTTAATGCAGGAGTAAATAAGTTGTTTCAGAAGCGGTTGTGTTAAGCTAGATAGAGAATCACGCTATGCAAATAGTCGGAGACCTTTCGAGGCAGTTGAGCATTTAAAAAAGTGGAGAAGATGGTGTTCAAGTGAAGCGGAAAAGGAATAGCAAAGTGATACTAGACTCATTTATGGTTGTCTCCAGCAAGCATTAGTCTAGTAAAAACCGCCATGCTATATTCTTGGTTGTGGTTTAGTAAAGTCTCACGTTCTCTATAGATTGACTTCTTCTCCTTGTTATAGTAAATGTTTCCGCCTAGTTTCATGGGCATGATCTAAGTAGTTAAAAGTTTGTTATAAATTTCTTATAAATAAAGACCTGCACCTCTTCACAGAGGTTAGACAATGTTTTCCAGAATTAGAAGCATTTCTCTTATTTTATGCATTGTATCAACTTTTAGAAATAATGAATAAAGGCTATGTTATTCTGAGCATATAGAATCATTTTTTATGTCTGGATACACTCATCCAAGGGGGGCACTTGGTGAGTATTCCTGTGTGATTATTAGATTAAGTTTTCTTTTTCTGTTGTAGATGTTCTAGCAATTAACTGTTCCTGTGGCCACTGGAACCAAATCATGTGACGGTTCCTGTAGCCAAAGTAGACAGAGTAATTCCTATTTGTTAGCTTTGAACTTAGTTAACAGTTATTTAGTTAGAATCTTCTGTTAAGGTTAAGATTTCCTATAGCCATTTAGCTTTCATATTTTTGCTTGTTTATTTTAGATAGACTTAGTTGTTGCAATAGTGCAGAATGACTCTTACCGGAACTTAGTGCATATACAATGCAGGCCGATTTCAAGTAATATGCCATTGGGTTGACAAGTAAATGAACCTTAGTCCTGGAAATGATAGCTACTCAGAATGGATGATCAATCCTTGAGTTAAGACTTTAAGTCTAGTTATTGTTCTAATTGGCTAGGCAAACATTTTTAACAATATTGTCAGGGATGGTGTCAAACTAAGAACCTGTCATAGTTATGAATTTTTAAGTTTTCTGTATAGTTGGTTTTGATAGTTCAGTTTGTTTTAAGTAATTTTCATGAATTTGCATGCATAGATGAAGAAGAGATGCTCAAGGTAGATTCCTTCCTAGCCATCCTGATCATACAAGACTCAATCAATATGAAGCACCTGATGTAAACCCTTTTTCTGGGCTTTATCAAGCCCCACATAATTTGAACCCTCTTGCATTTGAACTTTCTAAGAACAACATTAATTTCCTCTTTGGACCTCCTAAAGAGGACCCTTGTCTAGTAAGTGCTCCTCAAAGACCAATGCAAGGAAATCCACCCCCGGTGGGAATAACCCACCTCCACCTATGAACCCAACATTTGAGTTCCCCATTTCTGATTTGCATGATAATGCTAACCTAAAAAACATTCTAGCTTCTTCTCTGCCTAAATTTTATGGACTGGTGATAGAGGACCCCAATACTTTCTTGTTTGAGTTTGATGTCCTTTGTAGGAGTTATGATTACACTATAGATGCCCAGAGACTTGAAATATTCCCTGCCACTTTAAAGGAATCATCTTTGAGATGGTTTATGAGTCTAGGGAGTAGTACAATCAATACATGGGATGAGATGAAATGGTTGTTTCTTGTGAAATATAAAGATTATTGTCGAGGGACTGACCTTCATGGGGATGATATATTTAGAATGACACAAAGGGAGGATGAGAGTCTAGAAGATTATTCAGAGAGATTTATATTCAGTTTCAAGAAGTCCAAGCATAGTACTTTAAATGAAGACTCTCTTAAGTTGATATTTCTAAGATGGATCAGTGATGAATGCACATATGCTTTAGACCTTATAGGAGGTGGTGATATAACTCAATCAACATGGAATGACATTGGCCAAATTTGTCAAAAGTATTCCAGATCCTCTTCTAAGAAGAATAGGTGTTTCAAGCCAAGAGAGTCTTCATCAACATCTAGTAATGGAGTGTCATGAATGGAACTCAGTCACCTTTTAAAGATTTTAAAGAGGATATCATAAACAGCATGGCTACTCAGTTAGACACACTTCAAGCTAAGAAGAAGAATGAGGAAGTTGATGCAATGCTTGCAGAATTTTGTCCATATTGTAGACAAAAGAAGATAGACTGTAGATGTAAGATAGTTGCAAATATTGATGTTCCTAATTTCAAGCTAGGACAAGGAGATGATGAAAAAATATTTTATGTTGCTCAAAGAAGGCCAAATTTTCCAAGATAAGATATGTGTCCTGATCCACTTTCTTTTTCTAGTTATAATGAAAATTCATATGCACAAAATAATCAATGGCAACCTCCATATGCTCAAAATTTGGGAAACTATCAAAATTGGTATAACCCTCAAGGTCAAGGGAAAATTTTTGCCAATCAATCTCCACAATGGTAGCAGCCACAAGGAAATTGGTCTCAATCTCAAGGGCCATGGCAACCATTCCAAGGGAATTGGCAACCTTCTCCTTAATGATGAGGAAGTCAGTAATGGTCAAATCAGTCTCCTAAGTATCAGCAACCTCTCCAGCAGCCTCAACAGCCTGCTATAATGTCGCCTCCTACTACTAATATGGTTCCACCTAAACCCACATAATTGCCCTCTCAACCCATGCCAAATCCTAATAGAAAGCCCCAGCAGCAACAACCAGTTTGTTCAGTTTTTGATTAATGAAAACACAGGTTTTGAAGGGGCCCCGAAACCCTTTACAAGCAAGACTTAGACAACAAAGTCACGAGAAACAGAATAAAAGGAAAAAACCAGCGAAAAACCGAGGAAAACCCACAAAAGCCCCTAAAAGCCAGCAGGCCATCCAGGAATTAGATTTTATCCAGGGCTTTAGCTAGGGTGCTGCTAATTTATTGTAGCTCTTTGATGTTGTCTTTGAGGTTGGGAGGGTCTTTGGCTGCGGCAACCACAGCTTTCTTGATACTGGCCCTGGTTCTCTTCGCAGTTCCGCCCGCCGGGGTAGCATCACCACCACTTCCAGTCTAGATGGTCTCCTCCTCCAGGTCAAGATCCACAACAGGTTTAGGAGTATGGTCAAAGACCTTGGAAATGTCTTCCAGGTTTTTGGTGACAGCAGAGAGGATACTTGGGATAATTCTCATCAGATTTTTCATCGCTTCTTTTCCCTCTTCCAATGATTTTACCTTATTCTCCATTTCCTGCTTCCAATTAGTATGCTCTTTGTTTTCATCCTCCTTCTTTTTATCCGAAATACCCAACATCAATACCAGTTTATTCAGTTGATCCTAATCAATACCCAATATATTCTCTTTGTATAAGTGATATTAACCTTAGATCCGGGACAACTTTGCCTAACCCGTCCCCTCCAGTTATAATAAAAGTACAAAAGGAAAAGGAAATATCTAGTCAAGCAACCCAAATTCCTCAGAATCAACAAATAACCCCATTTCCTCAAAGGTTGTAAGCTGAAGAGATTCATCAACAAGAGGATATAAATTTTGATATTATTGATCAGCTGAAACACATGTGTTAAGATTCCATTATTTCGGGCTATTAAGGATGTCCCTATCTATGGTAAAGTAATTAAAGAGGCATGTTTAAAGAAACCTGGCAGGTAGAAAAAGGATTCGCAAACAGTGCATGTAATGGGTCAACTGGCTGATATTATGTTGGGGAAAGTTTCAATACCTAAATATTCTGACCCTGGTAGTCCTATTGTGAAAATAGTCATCAATGACACTCAGATAAAGAATGCATTAATAGATTTGGGAGCAACCATCAATGTAATGACAAAGGACAAGATGAAAAAACTTAACATAACCAGTCTCAGGCCTACTCCTACGGTCTTGTAGCTTGTTGACAGTTCCATAGTTTGGCCTGATGGTATGATTGAAGATGTTGTAGTTACTCTAGATTCTTGGGAATATCCGGCATATTTGATTATCTTGTCTCCTAAAGCTACATTGGGGGGATATCTGGTCATCTTAGGGAGACCTTGGATTTCTACAACTGATGCATATATTAGATGTCGATCAGGGGACATGACTATTTCTAATGGAAATTCCACTAAAACTCTTGCTCTGTATTCACCTGCTCAGCCCCAACTTGATCAAGAACAAGTTGTTTGGCTTGACGTGGGGGAGGAATTAGAAGGGGAAGTCAACTCTATTATTAATCTTATGATGATTAATAGAGAATCATTTCTACGACTTCAAGATGACAATTCTGTCCTTTCTAATATTATGAAAAATCAGTATAGTATGGAGAAACAATTGCAGGATCTAACATCAAGTATTACAGCATCGGATTTTCTTGCAGCCACTGACATATTGCATACCTTGTTGCCATAAGAAGTCCACACTTCTTATCTTTCTGAAGCAGCTCAGAGTGATCTTACTGTCAAGGTGGAAGTTGATCCAAATAAATGTTTGAATATCAATAATCAACTCACAGAAACTCAAAAGCTAACACTGGTTGATTTGCTCAAACGACATCAACACGGTTTTGCATGGGATTACAAAGACATGAAAGGAATAGATCCTACAATTTGTACACACCACATTTATATCAAAGAGGACTGTAGACTGCTTAGACAACCAAATAGAAGAATCAATCTCCATTAAGGGAGATAGCTAAATAAGAACTATAGAAATTGTTAAATGCTGGATTTATCTATCCTATATCAAATAGTCAGTGGGTGTAGCCTCTAGTCATATTTCCAAAGAAAGGAGGTAAATGGTGGGTATGTGTAGATTATAGAGCTTTCAACTCAGTAACTAGGAAGGATCATTTTCCATTACCATTTGTGGATCAAGTATTAGATTCCTTGGTAGGGAAGCGATACTTCATTCTTGGATGGATTCAGTGCCTACAACCAGATTCAAATTGCTCCCGAGGATCAAGAAAAGACTACATTTACTTTCCCTTCGGGAACATATGCATATTTTGTTCTTCCCTTTGGGTTATGTAATGCTCCAGCTACTTTTCAAAGAGCGGTCATAAGCATATTTTTCAGACATTTCCCAGAATAGCATGGAGATCTATATGGATGATTTTACCACTAATTGTTCAGAATTTGAAGAGGCGTTGGGGAATTTAAAGAATTTTTTATAGAGGAGTGAAGATTACAATTTATCCTTGAACAGTGAAAATGCTTTATGATGATGTAGGAAGGCATAGTTCTTGGTCCTCATATTTATATAACTCGAATACAGGTTGACCCAGCCAAAATTGAAGTCATTCAAAACCTTCATGTTCCCACAAAGCAAAAGGATGTTAGAAGTTTCATTGGTCAGACTGGATATTATCGAAGATTTATTAAGGATTTTAGTAAAATTATAGGACCTTTACATTGTCTTTTGACTAAAGAAAAGGATTTTTATTGGACTCATGCATGCCATGAAGCTTTCTTGAAGCTCAAACATGCATTGACTCAAGCACCAGTGCTCAAGGGTCTAAACTGGTCATTGCCTTTTCATATTCACACAAATGCATCAGATTATGCTATAGGAGCAATTTTGGGCTAGAAGATGTCCACTTTAGAGAATGCAATTTATTTCATAAAAAAAAACATGCAGGGACCTGAGCTTAACTATACTATCACAGAAAAGGAGAGGTTGGCAGTAATATATGCACTTAATAAATTCAGGCATTATATCACAGGATATCAAATATATGTGCATACTGATCATACAGTAATAAGATATCTCATGAACAAGCCTTCAATCATAAGAAAGATTGGCTCAATGGTTACTATTGATGCAGGAATTTGATATTACAGTTGTTGATAAACCAAGTAAAGCTAATGTAGTTGCAGATTATCTTTCTAGGCTTCAATTGCAAGACAATCCTAAAGCAATAGATGATGCTTTCCCAGATGAACAATTGTTCTTGATAAAAGCTCACACTCCCTGGTATGCTAATATTGCAAATTATTTAGCTGCTAATAAGATGCCTTCTCATTTTTCTCCTAAAGAAAGAAGGTTGCTAGTTGAGAAAAGCTTTAATTTCTCTTGGATTGTTGATTGTTTATTTTACACTGGACCTAACCAAGTCTTAAGAAGGTGTGTCAGAGAGAATGAAACGTATGATATTATTCATGCATGTCATGATGAGCCATGTGGAGGACATTTTGTTGCTAAAAGAACAATACTTAAAATCATTAACACAGGGTATTATTGGCTAGACTTGCATAAAGATCCAGCTCAATATACTAGAAAATGTGATAGATGTCAATGAATGGGTAGGCCCACCAGATTTGATGAAATCTCATTGTATCCCCAAATATTGGTTGCACCATTTGACAAATGGGGATTGGATTTTGTAAGACCAATTGATCCACCTTCCAATGGGGAAATCCTATATTCTAGTATGCATTGATTATGTTACAAAATGGGTAGAAGCAAGAGAAATGGCGCATGCAAGAGATAATAAAGTAGATGAATTTCTCTATGAAGAAATATTTACAAGATATGGAGTACCAAGAGAGATTGTTTCAGATCAAGGACCAAAATTTACTTCCACATTAATTTCAGCATTAGTTAATGAATATAATATCAGACACAAGAAGTCTACTCCATACCATCCTCAGATAAATGGTCAGGTAGAGGTTACAAACAAGGATTTAGAAGTTATTCTTACCAAGATTGTAGCTCTTCATAAGAAAGATTGGTCAAATAGACTTCCAGAAGCCATTTGGGCATACAGGAAACAACATGGAAGACAACAACTGGTCTTACACCTTTTGAAATGGTGTATGGAAACCAGCCATGATGTCCATTAAGTTTGAGCATAAATCTCTTAGGATAGCTCTGCAATTGAATATGACTCTATCAGAAGCACAAAAAGACTGCATCATGCAATTGAATACTCTAGATGAATTGAGAAAGATGGTTGTCCAACATACACAAATTATTCAACATCAACATGCTAAATGACATGATAAATATATTAAGGGGATAAAATTTAAATTTGGAGATTGGGCATTGTTATATGATTCCAGATATAAGGATACAATGTGAAAGTTGCAGGTTGGTTGGGCCCATATGGGATTGTTGAAGTTTTTCAAAATGGAGTAGTTCAGTTGGAAACAATAGTCCTAGTCAGATTCAAACTTTTGGTCAATGGTCATCGACTACATCTTTATCATAAGCATGCTACAAAAGAGGACTTCCTACAGCAATTTGACAACCAAGTGCAAACCACAATTCCTACAGCCTCTGCAAGGGGCCTTCTCGGCCCAAAATCTTAAAATTCTTTTTGCATGCATTCATAATAAATATTTTCATATTTTACAGAAATTTGTTCTCCCATAATAAATTTTCTCATCCACCTCATCTCACTTCATTTATATTTCTACCACATCACCCACTTCACGTCACCTCATCTCATATTATGAATAACTAATCGTTTGATTGCAACATTAATTAGCACGATTGCAAGTATGTATATTATTTATTTTTCTTTAATTATGCATTTATACTTTCATTATGATGATTACCTAATATGATTCACATAATCTGCATTCCCTTCCCTCAGTCCTTTTTTGCATGTGTGGACACGTGTCATCTTAAGTTTGGGGGGGAGTGTTTTATGGTTCTATTTATGACTACATAATGATGTGTCCTTGTCCATGATGTGTTTTAATTTACTTGACATCATTTTTGAATGAGTCAGTACTGATGTGAAAGCCTATAGCATGAGTAAGTATACCTTTCTTGCCGCCATAGTTGATGAAAGGTACTGAAGAATAAATAAAAGGTTATAGGGCATGAATTTTCAATTCTCGCAAGATATTTCAGCTTTGCATTTTGTTGTGGTGAATTTTTTTACTGTCAAGTTAGCCATGGGAGGTGAGCCTATCCATCATGAGCTTGTGACTCATGACGCTTTGCTGCAGGACAACCAATGTGAACACTATTTTTGGACCTATGGGTGGATCGATTATGTTTTGAAATTGACATATTTTAATGAAGAGATTGTGTAGGAATTTATGCGCACATTCATTGAAGGGGAGTCTTCTGTCAAAGGGTTATGGGTTATAGCCATAGAGAAAAGAATAGCTGAATTCATTGGGTTTCCATAGGATGGAGAACTATTTCCTAAGGCAAAAGATGCAAGAAGTGCAAGGGCAGAGTTAACTCACCCAATTGATGGACCTCTTAGCATTGACAAGCAAGGAACTAAGCGGATATCTCTTCTAGGAGAATGGTTGTAGGTTGCATTTCATGTAATGAAGTATTTAACATGTGATGGTAAGTACTCCAATCTACATTCTATTCATTTCAAATTATTGAGTCATATAAGGCATGGCCGAAGGATGAATATTCCAAATGTCTTGTAGCATCTTATCTCTATTAGTGCAAAGGAGACACAGAAGGGTAGTACCCATCCTGTGAGTCATCACGGATTAATCAAATTATTGGTAGAGTGATCTTTTAGAGATGTCTCGTAGATGTCATGGCGAGAGTTTGAGGATATCAAGCAATTTGGGGAAGGAAATGTTCCTACTACAGAAGAAATTGCAGTTCAAGAAGAAAATATCAGAGAAGCCTCATCTCTTAGGGTTTTTGCGACAGCCGAACCTCCTATTTCCGAGAAAGCTTTGTTTGGTGTGGAAGGAACAATAATTGAGCCAAGTGTTGAGAATTCATCCACTCAAACTCAAAGTGGGGCTGCATTTTATAAAAGGAAAGGTAAAGAAAAGGCGATGCAGGGGAAGAAATTGTGGAACGGCCTCGAGAAGCGCAGGTTCCTCCTGCAGCTAAAAAGCAAAAAATGAAGGAGGGTTTTCCTGTAGCAGAACCTCCTACAACCATACAAGAATTTACATTAAGAAGAAGTCATTGGGTTAAGAAAAGAACTCAGGCAACAGGAGGTGTGAGTGAGGTTATTTATGTGGAAACATCAGAATTAGGGCACAATAGTCAGAAAGATAGTAAGTCGTAGGAAGGATATGAAGCCAAAAGACTGACAAATTTAGCCCAAATAGAAGAGAAGTTTGAAGAACTAGGTGATAAGATCTTAATCCCTCAGGTAACTGCTCATATGCTCCCTTCATGTCTCACTAGCTTATTTGTTGCACTCACATTTTATAGACAGTGGGAAATAGAAAAGGCTAGGCTATAGGGGATAATTGACAAGCAACAAAAAGAATTGAAAAGAGGGACAACCAAATTGTTGAGTTATAAACTAAAGTAGATACTGTAGAAAACATGGTTCCCGAGTTAATGCAGTGCAGGGCTTCGCTGAGGGTTTATGCTTTGTATCTAAAGGAACAGTATATATGTTTTAAACTTAAGCATATTGTTAGAGATCTTAGCCCTTCTTTGGAAAATTCGTAGGAGTTTTATTGTTCTTACTAAAGCTCTCCTATAGCCATTAAAATTTTCTATGTGAGTTATATTTGCATAATTATGTTGTCTCTTTTGATAATGAATGGAATCCCCTATTGTATATTGGTGATATTCAATTAAAAGCATTAATGTCCTGGATACATAATGAAATTAGTATGGGGATACAATCTAGAATGCACAAAAACTTGGAACTTGATTGGCCATTGCCACTAAGAGTTGAGGCTAAAAACCCATGGCGGATGTATTATGACTAGCAAAAACTATTGAATAGATATGATGTTAGAAGCCAAGTTTTATCATTGAGGGAGGAAGTATTTCAGGAGTACAAAAATTTGATTGGATTTGAGAATCAAACTATAGTTGAATGTATGACTCAGCAGTGGAACAACCTTCCAGAGGATCTAAAGCAGGGTGAACCCCATTCATTGTCCAACTATCATGCAGCCATACACAGAGCTCCCAAGTATATCTGCTTGGGCAGGACAAAAGGTAATAATTGGATACCTTTGATATTTTAGCCACCTATTCTTATGTGGACATTGATGGGATGCAGAGCTATAGATAAACAGTATGATGAGGCCGTGGAGGAAGCTAGGTGGGATAGGGATTGGAACCTGGCTACAGGGGGTATGGGACAAGGTACTGTAGGTGATTTTCGAGTCAGTGCTAGAATAAGGAATTTTCCTCCTGCTGGAGGACCATCAAGACATTAAATTGGGGGGCAAATGATGAGCTAAAATAATAGCTCTTTTATTTCTATGACTGATAAGTTTTTCCTATGTTTTAAGTTGCATATTAGGTCAATGTTAAAGTCATGTGATGTATCAGAGTTTTGATTATGTGCATTTTGAATGATAGCCAAACCCATTGAACACTGTATTGTTTTAACTTAATATTCCTATAGCTATGCGGATTATTATGGTAATATCATGTGTGGATGTATAGATTTATGATTAATGGAAATGGATATATATATATATATATATGCTTGTATGTTCTAACCTTTAATACAGGAGTAAATAAGTTGTTGCAGAAGCAGTTGTGTTAAGCCGGATAGAGAATCGTGTCATGCAAACAGTTGGAGACATTTCACGGTGGTTGATCATTTAAAACAATGGAGAAGATGGTGTTCGAGTGAAGCGGCAAAGGAATAGAAAGGTGATACCAGACTCATTTATGGTTGTCTCTTGCAAGCATCAATCTAGTAAAAAACCACCATGCTATATTCTTGTTTGCGGTTTTGTAAAGTCCCATGTTCTCAGTGGATTGACTTCTTATCCTTGCTGTGATAAATTTTTTTGCCTAGTTTCATGGGCATGAGCTAAGTAGTTGAAATTTTGTTATAACTTTCTTATAAATAAAGACCTGCACCGCTTCACAGAGTTTAGATAGCATTTTCCAGAATTAGAAGCATTTCTCTTCTTGTATGCATTATATCGACTTTTGAATATATTGAATAAAGGCTATGCTATTCTGAGCATATAAAATTATTTTTGAAGTCTAGATACACTCATCTAAGGGGGACCACTTGGTGAGTATTAATATGTGATTGTTAGATTAAGTTTTCTTTTGCTGCAGTAGATGTTTTAGCAATTGATTGTTCCTGCAGCCACTGGAACCAGATCATGTGACTGTTCCTGCAGCCAAAGAAGACAAAGTAATTCTTGTTTGTTAGCTTGAACTTAGTTAACAGATATTTAGTTAGAATCTTTCGTTAATGTTAAGATTTCCTATAGCCATTCAGTTGTCATATTTTTGTCTGTTTATTTTAGATAGAATTAGTTGCTACAGTAGTGCAGAATGACTCTTACTGGAACTTAGTGCATATACAATGCAGGCCCATTTCAAGTAATATGTCCCTGGGTTGACAAGTAAATGAACCTTATTCATGGAAATGATAGCCACTCAGAATGGATGACCAATCCTTGAGTTAAGACTTTAAGTCTGGTTATTGTTCTAATTGGCTAGGCAAACAGAGACAATGATGATGAAGACCATGTGATGGAGTTTGAAGCTCTTATGTCTAAGAGACTTCCCAGAGGCACTGGTAAATATAAAAGTAAACTACCTCTTAAGTGTTTCTATTGCAATAAGATTGGACATATTGTTGCAAATTGCCCTAATAGTGATAGTAAGGATAAGTTTAAGAAATATAAAGGAAAATGGAAGAAACGAGGCTATGTTGAAGTTGATGAAGGTGTGACAGATGAGAAATCTAAATATGATGACAATGAGGAGATTATCTTTGTTGTCATGAAGGAAGATCTGACTGATGAAAAGGCCTTGGTATCTCAGTTTGACTCTAGTGATGAGTGGATAATAGATAGTGGTTGTTTACATCACATGACTGATGATAAGAACAAATTGATATCCCCTGAAGAGTTTGATGGTGGTGTGGTAATATTTGGTAATAACTCACCTTGCATGGTAAAAGGTAAAGGATCTATTTCACTGAATAGTAAGAGTAATGCAGATGATGTTTATTTGGTTGAAGAATTAAAACATAACTTGTTGAGTGTTGGACAACTAAATGATAAAAGATATCACCTCGAGTTTAAAAAAGGAGTGTGCAGGATCATGGGATGCAATCAAGATTTGATTGCTACTGGTAAACAGACTAGAGGTAATCTTTTCATCTTAATGCTAATGTGAATAACTATTTGGTGGATAAAATTGCAGATAGCTGGTTGTGGCACAAAAGGTTTTGTCATGTCAACTTTGATAATTTGATAAAGGTCAGGAAATAAAGTATGGTGAGAGGTATGTCCCAACTTGTCAAACCAGATAATGTGGTATGCAAAGATTGTCAGATGGGTAAGATGACTTCAACATCTTTTAAGAGTAAATATTTTTCTTCAAAGCACATTCTTGATTTAGTGCATACTGATATATGTGGTCCTATAAGGACTAGAAGTTATTATGGTGATAGGTATTTTTATGATTTTCACTGATGATTTTTCAAGGATGACGTGGGTAACTTTCTTGTAGGAGAAATCAGAGGGATTCAACAAATTCAAGATCTTTAAAACCCTAGTTGAAAAGGAAATCGACAAGAATCTGAAGTGCTTAAGATCTGACTGGGGTGGAGAATTTACTTCTGATGAGTTTACTAGGTATTGTGAAGAACATGGAATAAAGAGACAGATATTTGCACCTAGGACTCTACAGCAGAATGGCATTGCAAAGAGAAGAAACAGAATAATAGTGGAAGCTGCTAGAACAATGTTGATACAAGGAGATGTTCCAAAAATGTTTTGGAGAGAAGCAGTTGTTTATAGTTTGAACTGGGTTCTTGTGAAGAAAGGTAATGCTAAACACCTTATGAACTTTGGCATGGTAAGACTCCTACTGTCGGCTACTTTAAAGTTTTTGGTAGTAGATGTTTTATTAAGAGAGATGATTTTACTAGAAAGTTTGATACGAAGAGTGATGAAGGAATATTTCATTGATATTCTACCAAGAGTAAAGCATTCAAATGTTATAATAAAAGGATAAAGAAAATTGTTGAGTGTTAATGTTAAAATTGATGAATTTTCTGACAAACTTGATGAGTCGAGTAGATTTGAGCCTACTAATGATAAAGAAAAACTTGTGTATATTGAACCGGAAGTGTAGAAGAAAGATGAGCAGAATAATGCAAAAATAGGAGCTCAACCAGTAAGTGATGAAGAATATGATGAACATGAAGCAGAAAGCATTGCACTAGAAGTGACAATCCCAAGATATGTAAGGCTAAATAATTCAAAAGACTAGGTTATAGGTGACAAGAATGATGGGGTGTAGACAAGAAGAAAAATCAAAGAGAATTCTTGTCTGATTTCAATATTGAGCCGAAGAATGTTAGAGAAGCTTTGAAAGATGAAGACTGGCTGAATGCAATGAATGAAGAGCTTGACTAGATTGAGAAGAATAGTACATGGTCTATTGATCCTAGACCAGAAGACAAAAATGTTAGTGGGACAAAATGCGTATTCAGAAACAAACTTAATGAGGATGGTGAAGTTGTTAGAAACAAGGCAAGGTCGGTTTGCAAAGGGTATGTACAAGAAGAAGGTGAAGACTATGGTGAAACCTTTGGACCGGTGGCAAGACTTGAAGGTGTTAGAATGTTGCTTACCTTTACTGCTTTTAAAGGATTTAAGGTATTCAAATGGATGTTAAATCAACTTTTCTGAATGGTATCTTGGAAGAAGAAGTATATATAGAAAAATTAGATGGTTTTGCATTGAGTGAAGATGAAAATATGGTTTGCAAACTACACAAGGCACTATATGGATTGAAGCAAGCTTGTAGAGCATGGTTTGAAAGATTGCACGCACATATAATCAAGACAAGATTCCGGAGAACCAGTGAAGACAATAACATATATTTAAAGACTGATGGAAACAAAATGTTACTTGCTGAAGTTTTTGTTGATGATATAATATTTGGTGGAAATGATGACATGTGTATGTCTTTTGCAGATGAAATGAAGAAAGAATTTGAGATGTCTCTTATCGGTGAGATAAAATTCTTTATTGGTTTACAAATTCAACAATTGGAGAATGGAATATTTATCTGTCAAACTAAGTATGTAAATGAAGTATTGAAGACTTTTGGCATGGAAGATTGGGTAAACTCACATACTGGTTCCCACTGTTTGACCAACTTTTACACTTACACGAACATTTTGAAAAAAAATCTTCACTTTCTGACACCTATAACTTTTAAACTGTTAAGAATTTAAAGATGATGTAAACTAGTGATTTGTAACATCTTGTTTGTAGATTCTAAATATATTTTTTTCAAAAAAAATTGAATAAAATTTTATTGATCTTTCCATGTCCCTCGAAAAGTAGTTTTTACAATAAACAACATTTTTTAAGAGTGATGTGCATCTTGATACGCATAACTTTTTTTCTATAAATGATAAAAACTTAATTTTTTTGAATTTTGGTTTGTTATGTCAATCCTCGGGGCATGTAGTTGGTTTGATAGTGATATGTTGAATATTTTTTATTTTATTTAGTTTTGAAGTTAGACTAATTATAATTTAGATATAAGTGTATGTTTGAACACATAACTTGTTCTATATATATCAAAATTCAATTTTATTTTTTTTGTTAGAAAGAAGACATCAATACCTAGGGCATAGATATTTTTCAGGTTTTTTTTTTAATTAGTTTACTATTTTTTCCCAATGCATTGAACAAAGAATTTCACATTCAATGAAAAACCTACATTCATAAGAAATCAAACAAAAATATATTAATGAAATTAAATATATTTAAAATTATACTATTTGGAAAGCTTATAATAACCACTAAATACTTAAAAAAAACTTCTAAATGAATTCATTTGGCCCCCCAAAAGATAATGTAAAATTCATTTTTATCAGCATTTGATAAATGCAAAGGAGACTCCATTGCAAGTATGATTTAGAACTAGAGAGATTCTATCCAAGAAATTTTGATCCAAGAGCTTTTGATCTAACTCTCTTCAATTAATTACTTCAAATGGGACCTCTTAAAGCTTATATCATTATATATATTTTTTAAATGTATGATTTCAGCAAAAATCAGGATGTACCAAAAAGTGGGAACCAGTATTGTGAGTTCACCCGATTGTAAACCGGTTGGTACTCCGAAGGTGATAGGTTGTAAATTGTTAAAACAAGATGATTCACCATCCGTGGATGAGAAAGAATACAGGTCTATGATTGGAAAGTTGCATCATCTTGTTCACAGTAGACAGGATATTGCACATGTTGTTGGATTGGTTGCAAGATTTAAGAAAGATCCTAAGGAGACACACATGGTAGCAGTAAAAAGGATATTTAGGTATTTGAAAGGAACAGTTGATTATGGTTTGTGGTATCCTTATAATGATATTTTTACTTTAAAAATTTTCATAGATGCAGACTGGGTTGGAAATGTTGATGACCGGAAAAGAACAACCGGTGGACCTTTCTTTTTAGGAGAAAGATTGGTGTCCTGGATAAGCAAGAAACGGTCTTGTATTTCACAATCTACTGCTAAAGCATTATATGTGGCAACATCAATGAATTATACTTAGGCTATATGGATGAGACATATTTTGGAAATTTTTAAGGAAGACATGTCTGAACCGATGACTATTATTATGATAACACTAGTGCTATTAATATTTCAAACAATCTTGTGTTACATGCAATAAAAAAGTACATTGAGTTCAAGTATCACTTTCTGAGGCAAAGAGTACAGGAGAAGAAAGTAAAAATGGAGTATGTGTCTAGCAAAGAGAAGTTAGCAGATATATTCACTAAACCTTTTCCTAAGACAATCTTTAAACATCTCAGAGGTAGATTAGGGGTTGTACCCCTACACAAGATCAACTAAGATGTTGGTGATGCATCAATCCGATGAATTCATTGAATACCTTTCAGTTTTGGATTGCCTAAAGTGGACTACTCCTTAGGGGGAGTAGATATAATGAGATGAATAGAGATGAGAGCAATAGAGATGAAGACAAGAGAGGTATTTGCACCTTTGACATTGTTGTCAAAGGGGGAGAATAATTAGTTGAAGATTATCCATGAGACGAATTACTAAATAATCGGCAGGAGATGTTGAGCGAGAAGAGCAAGTACAGAACAAATTAGTTCAGTTGAGCATGATGAGGTTTTTCAGTGTTGCCATCAATGCCAAGGGGGAGATTGTTGGCATATTGGCATAATTGTTGATGATATTGATGAACTAGTATAAGGACTATTGGTGATGATATAGTTGAGATGTTATTTGATGAATTGATGATTAGTTTGTGTTGTCATTGATGGAAACTATGGTTATATTGTTCTATCATGTTATCTAAGTTGTCTATGGTTGACCAGAAAGCTATGGAATGGATTTGACAGTTAATTGGAAAATAGGACTTTAACCGGTAAATGTGAAACTATGTTATGCTTAAGTAATTGGATCTTGAGATTGATGAAGAATTTGGTGTTGCGGTTTGGAATGTGTATTGGTAACATTGTAATGAGGTTATGATTGGAACCACATCATGTTTTGGCGATGGGAAGACATGTTTCTGATTGACTGATGTATTATGTAGGGTTTTAGTAGGTTTCAATAATTGATATTCAAATCTTATAACCGGTAATGATTGTGAGTTTGGCAGTGTATTACATAATGTTTGTAAGATGGTGATGACATGGCTGAATTAGTGTGAAGTGAGAAGATGATGTTTGAGCGCGTTCAAAGAGCGAATTTCTTTGGAATGTGCGAAGTGCTTAGTAGAATGAGCTAAGGGTTTGAAATTGTATCAGATTGAGGTGGGGTGATCATTTAATGGATTTAATTGATTTGTAATTGATTTTAATGATTCATATGATGATATGTAATGAGTTGTAAAGATCTGTGACATTCTATGATGTAAATCTTATCTTTTTATAACCAACTAAGTTGTACAGTCTATTTAGGGTAAGTCTGTGATGATTTACTATGTCGGTGTTCAAGAGAAGAGTGTGTGGTCGAACCAGTGTGTGTCTACAAGAGAGAAGAAGATTGGAATAGAAAAGGATTTGTACAAGAAAGAGTGATATTTTCAGATCATACATCTGTTGTTCCCTAACAGTTGCAGCAGACTCAAAATCCCTTAACCGAGTAGGTGTTGAAAGGCCTGATTGTATAAATCCCTTCACTAGGTGACTCATTAGCTTGGGTTCTAAATTCTTTCACAAGGTTACTCCTAACAGAATAAAGCTCCTAACAAGGCTGAGGGAAATCTCTTAACCGGGGGACTCCTAACAGGGTCTGCTCCTAACTGGGCATATTTGTAAGCTCTTAACTGGGCTAGGCTCCTAACAAGGCACATTCTGAAAGAGTGCAAAAATCTTGTTGGTACCAATTCCCACCGTGGTTTTTACCATTTGGGTTTCCACACAAAAATCCTGGTGTTCATGTGTTGAGTTGATATGTTTTTATTGCATGCATGTTGATGGACACTTAGAGGAAAAGTTTGATGAATCAGATTTGCAGTATGATTTCAGTTATTACCAGTACTATTTATGAGTTGTTTTTGGAAGAATTTTTTGGTCGTTGGTAAAGTTTTAAATTTTACTGTAATTACTGATCCTCGCCCCTCTCACTAATAATCGGTTCCTCACAAATAACAGGGATATCCTGTCTCTCCCCAAACTATCTCCAAACTCTCTCTAATAGCTGCATCTCACAGATCCTCTTCCTCAACATCATCCATCCTATCATATACCTCTCCTACTAACAATATGGAAGATGTTCATCATCTGACCATCCCTCGCATACCTTGTATGGTCTCCATGTAAAATCTCTCAAGCAGTCTAGTTGATGCCTCCAAAATAGAGTATGTCCTACTGGTCCTCATACTAAGGCCCTGTCATAGATATACACATATGGTAACCCAGGCCGTACCTATCTCTCTGGTATAGGCCGACATACAATAATATGCTCATATGTCCATACTTGTAGCAGTTTCATCCCACAGCTAAGTGTTGGAGCCTCTCTGTATACTATCTGATGCAAATGGAAGTATAACATGCCTAACATGCATGGTCCCCAAGCAAATACCATACCCTCCAACACCATACACTCTAACACTCACCTTATTTGATAGGAAATACATGGCCTCTCCTATCTGATGCAACCAATCCTGCTATGACCACCGCCATTACTGTCTCCTACCTGTGATGTTGCACTACCATAGTCTCCCATTTAATCTCATAATCCACGATGCATACCTCATCCTCATCAACCTTGAATAAATAGCTCAAAGCCTCTCTCTCTATCAATGGATCGCACATTTCTATCTCCCCATGAATTAGAATCCTAAGGACGTGCCACATATCCTCCAGTGTGATCATTGCTTCCCCCATCGGTAGATGGAATGAATTTGTCTCTGAATGCCATCACTCTGCTAGTGTTGTAATCATATCCCTATTTTCCCTTATATCATGCATGTATGTGACGTGATATAACCCTAACCCAAGAAAATAATCCCTCACCCACTCATCTAGCTAATGAAATGATGCAAGTCATGATGGCTAACTCTTGTGAGTCTGTATAAGTGGTAGTTCAACCTGCAATGTGATTGCGGCAAGTTCAAATCAACCCTGGTTAGTCCAAAACCCTAATCCTAACTAGTAAACCTCTGTTAGTTTACTAAATTTTACCCCTTATTAGTTTTCTCCAAACCCTAATTCCCCAAGTACACTCACGACCTTCTCTCCCATCCCCCTATCCCCTTCTCCTGTTTCCCCCATCATTGTCTTGACCAACTACATAATGGTTTTGACCAATTGCACTGTAGATTGCTCCAACTGCGTAGTTGTTTAGACCAATTGCATAGTATAGGTCCCCAACTACACAGTATGGGTCCCCAACTATGCAACACCTTCTCCCGACCTCCTGACATGCATAGAAAAATGAGAAAATTAACCTAGGAAAGCATGTACAAATCAACAATTGACAAGTGGGTATTCGACTACACTGTTACAAGTGCGGTTTCTGTTGCACCAAAAGATCAACCTGTTAATGCTCAATACAACCACTAGACTTATAGAATCCATAGGAGGTGGTTAAGCCATGTCACAAACTCGGGTGATGTGTTGCATTGCACAACACAAGGAGGCCAAGGGTACACACCTTGCAACAATCCCCCCAACGCAAGCGAGGGGTTTGAACCCATGACCAAGCTCTGATATCACTTGTTACAAGTTCTATTGTTGTTGCACCAAAAGATCAACCTGTTAATTCCTGATAAAACCACTAGACTTATAGAATCCACAAGAGGCAGTTAAGCCATGTCACAAACCCGAGCGTTGCGCTACATAGCATAATGAGGCTAAGGGCACACACCTATGGTCATGCACTCCTCTATTGTTAGTAGCTCCAAATGCATGCCCTATGATGATTTTTTATCATAATTTGCACCATTCGTCATCCTTCCTCCAACCTTTAGAGCTTTAAATTCCAAAATGAGAGAGTAAAAATGAGCTATTTTCGCCTTCCTAGCCCCTTTTTGTACCCTCCCCTTACCTAGATGGATGTTCCTGTCCATCCATTTTGCACTAGTCATGCTCTTTTTATCTTCCAGAGCATGTATCTTTTGCATCCAAGCTCTATTTCCACTTTTGTTCGATTCATTGGAATAGTGCTTTCTTTGTCAACAAATTAACCTCTTTTTCTGATTTTTTGGTCAATTTGTAGAGGGGGCACCCTTGTATCCTAGCTTGTCTAGGGCATGTTTTGTTGTGAATTCTCATTCACATCTTCTTTGAAACAAATCTTAGAAATCACATAATCTCAGAGAGGGGCAAAATGTAGACACTTAAAATCTGCATCACCTTCGTTCCCCATTTTTAACCTTTTCACACGACTCTACCCTATTCACTTATCAATTAGATTGATCCCTTGCCTTCTCATTTTAGGTATAGAATTTAATTTCACCCATAAACTCACCCCTCTTGTGTTATACTTTTTCCTTATCACTCTTGCAACAACGTTTTGCCTAATTGCGTCCAAATTAGGGTTTTTTCCCCCTAGTTTGACCCTCATGTTCAACCTTGTTCACACCTATTTAGATTCTTCCCCTCTCATCCCACTCCTAGTGAAAAAATTACATTTTGACCCCTACTTTATCCTAATTGCATTGGATTTTTCGCCTCACTTTGACAGTGTCAGTTTTGACCGTTTTCTCCATCTCACTTCTAGGGTTTTTAGGTTTGCTTTTTAGGGTTTCGCCGCCTCTCGCGTTCCATTTTCAATCCCGTTGGATCCCCTTTCCTACCTAGTCATATGAAAAAGTTTCATTTTGAGCTCTTTTCATATCCCATGGTATTGCATTTGTCCCCTTTTCGTTTGGTGACCCATTTTGACTTGGTTTACTCGGCATTCTTTGGTTTTACCCGGTTTGCCCTAATTTGCAGTTTTTCACTCGAATCGCCTCTTTTCCTTTCTAACATTTCCCATTTTTTCTAATTTCATCTATTTTGACTCAAGTTGACTTAATTTCATCCTAATCAGGTCTTCAGATGTCAGTTTTACTTTTTTTCCCTTTTATGTTTAATTAATTTATTAATTAATTAACCCCCATTTTACTAATTATTCTTCCTTAATATGTCATTGAACCTTTTCCTCTTTTAAAATTAATTAAATAATATTGCATTATTTAATTAATTTTGATTTATCCCCTTTAATTAAATAATTTTAATTAATTAATTAAAGGTTCATTCCTAACCTATCATTGAATAATTCATTATAATTATTCAATTATATAATTATGTTTTTGAATTAAATAAATATCTGTATTTATTTAATTTTCCTTATTATCTTCTTCAATGAGGATAATGTCTACTTTTTCAGTTTTTTAATTATAAATATCCTCCCAATTTTGAAAATGGTAAATATCTCATGAATCATCTTTGGTTTTCGAAAATCCTAAATATCTCATTAATTTTAATTTTTAATTCGAAAATGAGGTATGCATCCCCAAAAATCTACTTTTTTGCAATGTCATCACTTTTTTCCTCTTTCTCCTTCATCCTTCCTTGAATGGCATCTCTGTTGTGCACTCAATCTTGTTTGTCCATCTAACCAAAAAAAAATTGATCCTACGCATCTGTCAAGTCCCTAGTTTCTCTATAAATTGAGAACTCCCCTTCAATCATTTGATCTAATTTTTGAGCAGTTTCATTTTGTCACATTTTCAAACAATCATCTAGTTTTAGTGTTATTATTTTTTTCATTTTGTCCATATAATCTAGTTTAGATAATGTCATTTGTAATCACACATTCCGAGTAAGGTTCGCATATCAAACACCTTCGCTTTCATTGTTTCATGCACCTAACTTCTCAAGAGTGACATGACAACATTAGAATCAAAAGGAAGAACAATGAGGTCAAATTGAAGGAGAAAAACCAATGGTGTGCATTTTTTTATATTGTGTTATGTTTCGGTTACTTTGTTCATGGTAGGATTAGGAAGATTAGAATGCAATTTGAGTTTATGTGATTAGCTTAGATGGATTGCATGCATGTTTCGATTTTTGAACTGATTCCCATTTTCCTCATCTATATCAACTATGTTATTGAGTTTTATGGAATGTCTAATTTATGGAAGTGTTAAATAAGTTATAATTCATGATTAAGTTATTTTTTTGTTAATTGGTTATTTCCCTATGTGTTATGAGATGAAATGACTATTAGATTAAGGAAAAATCATGTACTATTGTTATTTGATGTTGGTCAAAACTTTATAACGTGTTTAAGTAATTACATTGAGTTGCCCTAGGGAATGTAATTTAAATGATATAAGTTAATTCTGCTTATGCACTTGTAATTTATGAGATCATTTTTTAATTGTTGTATGTGTTAACGATTTATGTGTTGTAGCAATCCTTTAAAAAAAATTATCTATTTTCCTAGTTAGTCGGTTACTTCCTCTAGGGTATTCTTGGTGGGCATTACAAGCCTACAATCTTCTTTGATGTAAATCCTATGTGTACAAAGGTTTGGATCAAATCCTTTCATATCACTATAATCTCAAGAAAAATATTCTTTATGTTCCTTCAAGGAAGAGACTAGTTGTTTTTGTTGTTCTTTCTGGAGTTTATGATTGATATTTAGATACCTTCTAAGGGTGATCTCCACCTAAATGGTAAGTAGGCTCATTGAGGTTGTGTTTAGGCATGTTGTAATTGAGACTGTTGTGTGTGGTAGCAACCAGTGAAGTAGTTGTGCAGTTGATAGATATGTCTCAAAATAGGCTAGATGAAGTAATGAATACAAAGGACAAGATGTACAAGGTAAGCATGATAATGCTTCCTCTTGTCTATTGTAATTATTTTAGATTATCTGATCAAGGACTATGTCCTCACCCTACCCTTGCAATAGATGATCCTTTTCTATCATCATCAATGCTTGTAGGCTACTTCTTCTATATTTCCAAAATTTTGGCCAAATGGATTTATCACCCAATTGATGAGGTTGAGTGGGAGGATAGAAAACTAATTTCATTGTAACATTACCACTTGAGATGATCATCTCCCCTAACACACATCCTATAAAGCATCTATTGTTGCAAATCATGGTCTCCCTAGAATAATTAGATATCCTCCAAGGTTATATTTCGATTGTAGAATAATGAAATCAACGGGGTATTACCAATTGTCCAATGTTTATTTTTTGACCAAATCTTCTACCATTCCTTTTGGCTTAACTATAGAACTATCATCAAGTTGGAGGACAATCGGTGTAGGTCTTAGATTAGGTAGCTACATATTCTACATGGTTTCCCAAGTCATCACATTGATTGTTGCCCCTAAGTCAATTAGAGTGTTTGGAATAAATACACCTCTGATTGTAACATTTACCATAGGTCCCCCCAAATCAGTATACTTGGGAACAATTACTTTTCCTAGCATAATGTTTGCTAACTGACCCACTAAATGGATATTTGCATGGTCCTTTCTTTTCCTACCTCACTTTTTAAGGCATAACTCCTTAATAGTCTTGTTATAGATAGGAACATACTTCATTGCTTGGAATAAGGAAATTCTAACACTGACATTCTTCAATTGATCCAAGAAATCAAATGTAGGTTTAAACTTAGGTTTTTGTATATTAAACTTCTCTAAAAATGGAGGTAGAGTTTCCTTATTCAACTTTGGCTTAGGGAAGGAAGATTGACTACTAAGTGGAGGATGCATATCAAGTGAGGTATCATCTGATGGCAATTTTGTTATTATTGGGCATGTTGGTGTACACAGAGTTTTTCCAAAGTGAAGGTGTACATTATTAATGTAAAGTGCATAGGTAGGAAATTGTTGAGAATCATTAGCACATGCCTATTGTACTAGATAGTTGTTTGGGTTTGGTGCAGGTTGGGCTAGTAATTGAGTGGACTTAGAAGGTTTTGCAAGAGGATTGGTAGGATTAGGCATAATGGCAGGTTGAACTAGTGGATCTGGTAATTGTTCTAAGTATCCAGAATTAGGATTGGTCTATCGGTGATTAGGAAGGGTAGTGGAGTTGTGAATGAAAAGAGAAATTTGAAGTTGGAGATTTATGAAGAAGAGTTTGCATGGATTTTGGGATATAGTGAACCAAAATGGATGAAGGAGATGATGGAGGAATTGCAATAATAGATTTAGAAATGAAAGATATTTAGATGTGGGATTAGAGGAGTTAGGAGGGGAGAAAGATTTTGGATTAGAAAGTTGGAATGCTAATTGTGATTTTTCTTTATTATGCCATGCTTCTATAAGCTAATTTAGGATTCACATGGTTTTTTTATTTTTGAGTTTTTCTTGATGGGACTTTGTGGACATTTGGATTTTTCTAATTTAATTTTAATGAAATTTTATTTTCTTTGGCATTTCTTTTGAATGGTACATGTCAATGCATGGATTTGTGTGGGTTTGTTAATTTATGCATGTTAGATTTGGCATCCAAATTTCTTCTAAGAGCAATAGGATTGGTGAATGGAGGGAACTAATATAGTGGTTGTATGGATAGGTTAATGTATGTAGGATGTTGGAAGGATTTCAAGGATGTGTGGCTCTTTTGACCTTGATTGTAACTAGGATAAAAGGAGTGTGAGCTGGGGGTGACACAAAAAATAGATGGAGGAATATAAGTTTTGGGAATAAGGTGACATCTACCTTGTAAATACTATGAGATGATTCCAACATGCTTGTAAATCTTCCTTAGGCACTTAGGATGTACTAGAAAATAATTTATAATATTTAATTCTCACCATTATGTGTAATACATCCATAAGGGTTGACAGGTTCCACTATTAGCAGTAAAAGTGGGTTGTGAACATAATTAATCAATATTATTTTCCCCACTCATGGATGCCTAGAATAAGACAATTAATGGCTTAATGAAGTGGAAAAAGAGAAACCTTTTGGATTCTCTAAGTGTGAGCATGAAAGAGGCAACATGTGTCTCTTGGTATCCAGTCATGTATTACATTTGATGTAATGTTTATCTTGAAAGTATAGGTGTCTCAATTGGAGGTAAAATATTGGAAGCTAAACTAGTATCTTTTTTAGTTTTGTGGAGGCATTCCAAGGGTTGTGGTTGCAAGGAATAAAGAGGTTCCTTTGGGAACCTTTATTGGTGGTTTTAGAGCTCTTGTCATTCTATAAATTCATCCTTTAGGTGTAGATTTTATATATAATAATTGAATGTAGATTTATATGTAGGAAAAAATGATGAATGGGAGGAATAAGAAGGGTTTTAACATGTAAATAGGTGTTTCTAAATTGGAGTAAAAGAGGAGAATGAAAGTGATTGTATTGTAAGCACTACTATTTCTGATAATACAAGCTTGTCCTCTCTTCTTGGTGGATTTTTTACTCGCAAGGGTTTCTCCATGTAAATCTTGTGTTATGTGTGGAAATTGTGTTGCTGATTTAAGAATTATTTTTCCTATCTTATGTTGATGTTAATTCATTATTTATTTCTATTATAGTTTCACATAAGATAGGTTGATTAAGCATGGTTTACAGGCTGATTTTTGACATCATTAAGAAGAAGGATCTAATATTGGTTTTACATAATTAAGGAAACTTAATTTTCGTATTTTCATGTGAGTTTTATATTTTAATGTTGCAACTATCCAAGCCTTGTATCTCATCCTTTGACTAGTTTTTTGGAAAGAGAATGGTCTTCATAATCTTTGGTATTGACCTTTTTTTTTTCAACATTTAGTATCAGAGTTGAAGGTTACGAGTTTTGGGTATTCCTATATTTTTTGGTTTCCAAGCTTGAAAAGTTTGTGGGAATATATTAGAAGGAACTAAAGGTTGTTTAAAATCTTTTGGGGCTACAATGAATGTTCTATGAGATAGCTTATTTTTGTAGATTTGAGATTAGAAGCCATGAATATTGGTGATGTGATCTATGTTGGGTATTTAAAGCTCATGCTTATGGATATTCATGGAGTTGATTAGAATTTGGTAACTTGGATCTCTTATTTGATAATATGTGTGTATTCTCTTGTCTGATAGTTTTTTTCCTTTACTGTGTGGGCATATGCAGTGAGAGGGTATCATGTTGGATGGGTATTGACATCCTTGTCACATGGAGATACATTGACTGTTTGGACTATGTTATAGAGTACTTATGTTGGGTTCATGGTTTTAGCTCATGGTCACATGAAATCACTAGAAGATAAGCCATTGACCTCTTTGTGATTTCTTGATTTGATATATTTCATATGGTTTCAACTCCTGAATAGATTTCCTTCTCTTATTGGGTTACGATAATCTCTTGTTTACATCTATTGGGTTTTTTAGATTTGTGATATTTTCATTGTTTAGATGACATGTATAGTGTGAATGCTTGGATGTTTAGATGGATTTTAGATTTACAAGTATGATTTTGTAGCTTTTAGATGCTAACTAAAATATATGGTATGTAGTTTTTTGATAAGATTGGATTTAGGGTACGGTGTTCTAGATGGAGACAATTATAGGTTTGCACGGCTTCTTGGAAGGTTCTTATCAATATATGGCTATGCCTTTGTGGGTTTCTTTGAAAAATCAAATCTATCATTGATTTTGGTGTTTGAGACTTGGAAATCCACATGATATGCTTGATTATCTCTTTTATGCATGATATTAATGTGGGGTTGAATCTTTCAGTTATTTGAGATCGAAGCAATGATTATGTATTTATTCTTTGATATGTATTGATTTTGTAAATTGTTTAATGAGGATTATGTAAGGAAGTTAAGTAGTGGCACAACATCCTACACTAACCTTGAGAGGAGTGTAATGCAAAAAAATTTACAGATCATTACAACAGGTGCAAAAACTTAATAGAAGTAAACATTAATAACATGCATACCACAATAGAGTGATTTACATGGGGAAAACCCTTTAAGTCACACGATATATTATTTAGATATCAATAACAAATTATAATATACTTACAAAGAAATATTTTCATAGGATCATCACCAAGTAGAGATTCAAAGGTAACTCAATAGCTATAAGACTCTTAAAGACACAATGCCCATCTCGTTCACCTCATATATAAGAGATATAATACATGAACCGTCAAAAGATATTACAAAACCATGGGCTAAAACCACCCAATAAAGTGAAACCCATCTTATATCCAATTCTAGATGCCCTATGATGTGTCAAAATACACATCAACACGTGCACATCCCTTTTACAACTCATTTATGTGTTTGGCACATTTTTTATATTTCCTATTTCAAGAGACCCAACTTTTGAAGGCCATAACTTTTGAACTAGGTGTCTGATTGATGAACTTTTTAAAGCACTAGAAAGCTCACGATGTGCTCTATCAAGATATAATAGGATATTTTGGTTATGGAAAGTTTTGGGATATTTTGGAGCCTCTAAAGCTCTAAAAAATGACTCTAAAACTCTAAAAAATGACTCTAAAACTTTTGTTCATAACTTTAAAAATGAAAACTTAAATATCTTCAGATCTAGACATGATCTTGCAATTAAAATTTACTGGGATACTTATCTAGCCAATCCAAAACTATGCAAAAAAATTTGGACCGATTAATGCTCAAATGAAAACTTACTATAAATAGTAACCTTACATAAATGCAAGGTTGAGACACCATTTTCCTAACAAATTTAGTTTTGTAGGCCTTGTTGTTGGTCACTATTATTGCATTAATGTGCATGTTGGAGTGAAAAAAGGTTTATGTGGAGTACTTGATATAGTTGATCATTTAAATCTTGGAAATAGAATGTGGTGCATGAGAAGCTATGTTCACTTTTTGTGGAATTTAGGTGATGATTTTCATGATGCCATGTATAACTCGATATCACTTTCAATGGGATATTTATGCAATCAAATAATGTTTTCTATCTTCTTTCTTTCAAGTTTTTGGTTCTAAGTTGTTGTAGTTGTAATCTATTATGATCCATGGAAAATCTTTATTAGAAGATAGATTATCTTTTGCAATGGGTGTTGGTGTCATGTGGAGCTCTTGGATTCCACCTTTAGATTGCAATGAGAGTTTTATATTTTTGGTTCTATTGACAAAGGATACATGCATTTGTATCCTCTTGGTCCACGGATCATATTTTGACTCTTCCTTTTGGGAGCTCTTGGTTGAGTTATTTGATCATGCTAGGGTCATGGAGGATCTTCAATTAGGAGATGGTTGTCATGATGGTTGGAGAAGTATGAACTTTGGTAGTGATGTGGATTCATCATTTGATGATTGATGGTTATCTTCATGTGGTTTGGAGATGGTGACATCTTGGTTTATCATAGAGGACTCTTGAGTCTTTGTTGAGGTGTTGTTGTTGTTTCTCTTTGGTTTTGAATATTAATCATTTTCTTGGAGCTTCATGATATTGTAGGGTTTCATTTGAAGTTAGCATGGATTTATTGGTGGATGCTCATGGAGACTAGAGAGAATTGGGTGGGATTATGATATACTTTGGGATTGTGTGTTGAGATAGTTACTCTTTGATGAGGATTTCAGTAGAAAGACCAAGGAGCCTACACCTAGTTATGGATGTGAATCCATTAGGGACCTAAAGAGAAGATTGTCATTTATTGCTTGGTGTTGTATGCACATGACAATATTGTTTCTCACTCTTGTTATACTTGACATGTTAACAATCTAAGAGGTATTGCCCTCTTTTTCCTAGTAATTAGATGCATTCTTTATTTTGTATCTTGTTTTCTCATGTTCAAGTAAGTTTTGAATATAGTAGTTCAAAGGACTTTATGAGAAGAAGTGCATGGTTTTATGGATTTTTGTTGATGTTGGTCTTAAGATATGGATATTGTTTTGAGGACTTATTTGGATAGGTACAGGAAATGGTTTGTGGATTCGGGCTTATTCCCTTTGTTATGGGAATGGATTGGTTTGTTTGATTTACCTTTAATATGAGATATTTACATAATTTTCTACCATATTTAAATTGGTTTGAATACTAAATGTTAATGTCCTTTCAGTTTTTGAATGGTGAAAGGGATCTTACATTACACAACTTTGTACATGTTAGTGTGGAACAAGGATATGGTTTGATTTGCAAGTTCTCTCTTTGATCTTGTTATTATTCCTAGATGTTTGTATTCACTTGGTTGAATGTGAAGAAATTGGGAGAGATATGGAGACTAATTGTGAGAGAGGTATTTCAACATATTTGGTTGCAAGATTTGTATATCAATGTATGTTTCCTTGACACTATGTAATAGAGTTAGCCACATCCTCTATGAAAAGTACTATAGATAGACTTGATATACTTTGATCATTTTTAAAATTGATATTACTCGTGCAGTAGGATTTTATGGGTATATGCTTGATTATCCTTTATGATATCTTGGTTTTTTTATTATTAATGTGATGATGAGTTTACATATTTCATTGGATTTGGATCTATGAATTATAAAATTATGTGGGTTGATCACCTATCAAGTTGCAATGTGATGACTTGGATGTGGATTGTCTATATCCATGAGATTTTTCTAGAGGTGGTGTAGAATTTTTCACTTGGCCTTGCCTATGGCCTTTTGTGTATTGGTATTTTTCTTTGAGATAGGAGGTTGGATATACCTTGGTTTGAGGTATGGTTATCTTGGATGAATTGTAGTTTTTTGGGGTTTCTATGAAGAACACAAATGGACGGTGAGAGGGGGGTGAATCAATGTATTTTAAAATTTTAACTATGTGTTCTAATACTGAGACTACAAATTAATCAAGAATACAAACACACGCATAAAACAAACCACAACACTAGATTTACGAGGAAAACCCAAAGTGCAAAAAACCTCGGTGAGATTAGCTATTGGAGTCTACTGCTCCAATCCAGCCTCACAGTAAATAACTTATTACAAAGTTTAGGGTACCAACCCAAGGAGCACCAACCCCTGAACTTTAGGGCACCAACCCCTGATTTTATGAGCACCTACTCAAAGGATCATCTACTCCTGGTCTGAGATCCCACTCAGAGATTTACAATAATTACCAAAGTTTACAATGCAATGATGAAACCTTGTTACAAATGAGTTTTGTAACACTTAAAAATTTCTCATACCTTGAGAGTGAATTTCTCTTATCTTGAGAATGAATTTCTTTGCCTATTGAAGTTCCTTCTCTATTTCTTCTTCTTCCTATGTCCCTTCTTCTTTCTCTATTTTTGTGGATTGTGGATGCCTTTCTTTTCTCTCTCTGTTTTTGAATGTTACACTCTCTCGACAACCACACACTTACTCAACTTCTTCCCCCAATCACCTAGTTGAGATATTTTTACTTCCACTTCTATCTCTATCTCAACAACCACACCTACCGATGTCAAATCTCATCACACCTATTTCTCAATTCAATCGTCTCTATGCACCACTCACATTTATCCAATGCAGGATTTTAATATTTTATTCAAGTCGGTTATCTTGGAGATCTCTATTGCAGGTGATTTTATTCTCTATCCTCAATCTGTTCTCAAATCGGCTGCCTATATTAAATGCATCCTATATATCTTCAAATCACTCTCTATACTTAGATTACTAAGTTTAGTAATCTTCCTCTGCCCAAAACAATCTAGAATCCTTCCTTGAGCCACACAACTAGCTTGCAACTTGATCGCCATTAATGCATTCTCCATCCTTTGTCGACCTATTCAGACATGATCGATAACTACCTCCATCGTCACTGACTTTTACGTATCTGATTTGTTCTTTGTCCACCAAGAAACCACATGTCTTCATATTGTTCATCCAAATCACTCGGTCAAGGTCAATTAGCCTCCACGTAAAACCCTTATGCCTATCAGCATACACAGGTGTCATCAACAGTCTTCATAATCGACATCCAAGTGTAGTGTCATAAAATTGTGACCCATGTAGTTTTAACCACATTTGCGGTCCTCACCTTGGCGACGACATCTCCTTCCTTAACTGGGACCTATTTCTGCATTTCAAACCCTTCACTCTTTCTCCTTCATGTCTTGTGTCTTCTCTAGACCCTGTCCGGGCCCCAAAATAGGGCAGGACAAATGCATGGCACCCCTATCCCCACCTCCTAGGGTGGTCCTATGTGTGGGCTTTTCGATCTCCTATGCATTTCTTGTCTTAGGGGTTTGTTATTCCTCTTTGTGGTATTCGATGGTTGAAAATTAATCCTTGAGGCATGTATAAAAGGGAATTCAATACCCTCATTCATGGAGGGGATGAGGGATGAAAAACAAAAAGACAGATAGAGAGCATAAGTTGAAGATACAAGATTTAAAGGTCATCATCAAGCATTCAAGCGTTCAAGTCTTCTTCATTCCTCCATTGGAGCAACATTACAACATTCATTTACAAGCATGTGTGTGTTAGGGTTTTGTCATGTTATATGCCATTTCATACAACATTTGTGGTTACATCCAAGAAGCAAAGCAATCATCATCAACAAGTTGTAGATCTATAAGGTATACATCTCCATTGTTTACATTCAAGCACTTGCAATTACTTTCTTTCAAGTTTGATTCCTCAACCGGGGTTTGACTGAGGCAAACCCCTATCCACAACCCCCCTTTCTTCTCTATTATGTGTGTAGGTTGTAGGTGTGCAGTTGTAATTGCAGGTTTGGGCTTCATTTGCAGAGACGAAAGAACCCTTTTCATTTTGTGGATTTTGTGGAGGACCATCTACATTCTTGCCACGATCCTGACGACTTTTTTCCAAATTTGAAGGGTAGATCCATGTCAGTCTAATTAGCTCAGATCCGAAGTTACAACGTGATCCTGAACTGGTAGCTCCTCATTTCACTCCTTTCCTCTCTCTTTTCCACATAGTCAACAAGTCAACTTTCTCATTTACAAAAGAGGTTAAATCATACTTCAACCACTTGCAATCCACTCAGAATTCACATCCGTGTTTCCCTCAGATTTAGATCTAGTGGATTCAAGCCCCTCTTTTGAATGTAAAGTTCTTCCCAACTGAAAATCACCCTAGTGGCTTCCTTTCTCTCTCCTAAGTGGGGAGTCACTAGGATCCAATTTTCTACTTTACACCAAGTCACCTAGTCAACCATGGTCAATCACCATGTGGAAAATCATTCTTATTGAGTTACCGCCGTGTCGACAAAAAACAATTCTAATGGTCATGATGACCTTAAACTCTATCATTGTGGGATGGCGGGATGCACGCCATTTTACCTTTTAACTTGCCTCGCATCATTGTTCATATGCCTATTTTGCTCATGCGGGCTTGTGGTATGCATCATCTTTCTGCCTTAACTTACCCCATGAGTTCCTCTTTACATCCATCTACAGGCTGTGGGATAGTGGGATCCTTCTTTTGCTTCACTATCTTATCCCACACAACCACCGCCATCCATCTTGAATAGTGCAGGATAGTGGGAACCTTCTACCACTATCATCATGGTTCCCCATGCAACCATCATCTTGTATTACTTAGCACTATGGGATAGTGGGATACATATCTCATTCCACCTTACGTTGCCCCGCATGACCATCACTCGTCACTTTTGATGACGCGGGATAGTGCAAAACCTGATTCTTGCCTTTGCCCTTTTAACTCTGCATTGTCAACATTCACATGTCCATCATGACACGGGATGGAGAGAAGAAAATCTTGGTTCTCCTTGTGTTACCCTGCAAGACCTCCAGTCTCAATACAAACAAGCCTCAGGATAGAGAGGGGTTGCTATGCCCTGCTTGAAATTATCCTGCACGGACACCATATTGCACACACTTGCGTGGTGCAGGATAGAGGGGGACACGTTTCCCCTTGACTTAAATTGTCCCTCATGGTCAACCAAGGCTTACCAAACATGTCGTGGGTTAGTGGGGGGGTCTTCAACCTCAATGAAACTCTTAATCTGTACTTGTGCATCTTCCATCTCAATGTTGCAGGGTAGTTGCAGATGATCTTTCCTTCATTCAAGTGTTATCCTGCATGGTCTCTTCCATGCATTCAAATACACCATGGGACCCACAGATACATGTGAACAAAATAATTGCTGCCACGCAAAAATCAAAGCTCACAAACACAACTCGGGACTCGGTGACTGCTCAATGAATTTGGTTGAAACCCTTGTATCATAACATGACATGTTATACGTAGTTGCATAGCATAAATTTCATGTTATGCATGACTACTACCTTCTTCTCTGCAACCTGCTTCTCTAGAACTATTTGACATATTTTGACATCAATGACAATTATGCTAACAATCTCCCCCTTTGGATTTGATGTCAACACACTTGTAGACCACAAAATTGTTGCCAATTTCTCCCCCTTTGACAACAATGGCAAAGGGTGAAATATCCACCTGCTTCGACACTAACTGTCAATTGTGCAAGTGCTCCCCCTATGATTTTCTATAGCAATTAATGGAACTTCCAATTTTGATCATGACACAGATGCACTACATTAGAAATTTCTCTTATAACCAGTTAGATGAACCATTATTACAATATAAAAAGTAGTGCCAATACTGCTTACAAAAAGAAATTCAGATCTCCCCCTGAGACTATACATGAGGGTCAAGGCAGAAAGTGTAGAAATAGTATGCTCCCCCTGAACCATGGACCTCAAATCAATGCTTTAAGTGCAAAAGGAGGGTGAGACAACACCCAATTTTTGTCTCAAGTACTCAAAACTATCCTTGGGCAGTGGCTTAGTAAAGATATCAGCTATTTGCTTGCCAGTACAAACATATTCAACTTTCATTTCTTTCCAGCAACCTTTTCCTTAAGAAAATGATATTTGATTGCAATGTGCTTTGTCCTAGAATGCATGAAAGGGTTCTTTGATATATTGATTTCACTTGAGTTGTCACACATGATGGGAATAGGATTCAAAAACTCTACCTGAATGTCCTTCAATGTCTACTTCATCCATAACACTTATGAGCAACATGTAGTAGTAGCAATATATTCTGCTTCAACAGTTGATAACCAAATAGACTCTTGTTTCTTGCTATGTCAAGAAACTAACTTGTCTCCAAGGAATAAAGCTCCACCATTAGTTCTTTTCCTTTCATCTACACATCCTGGCCAATGTGCATCTTTATAGGCTTGCAAAGTGAAATCTCCCTACTTTGGATACCTTAAGCCATAAGTGTTCCCTACAGATACTTTAATATCCTCCTAACTGCATTGACATGCAATTTCTTAGGAGCTTGTTGGAATCTTGCAACCATGCACACAAATTGAACTATATCAGGCCTTGATGTTGTAAGATACAATAGGCTTCCAATCATAGATCTATACAAGGTCTGCTCTACACTAGGTGACTCAGATTCTTTACTTAACTTGCATCCCGTTACCATGGGGGTACCAACCGGTTTGTTGTCTTCCATCTTAAATTTATTTAACATGTCTTTAACATACCTGGTTGAGAGATGAATATGTCTTTATTCTGCTATGATATTTGCAAACTAAGAAAATATGATAACTCTCCAAACATGGACATCTCAAACTATGACTGCATCTGATTAGCAATTTTTTTGCATAGAATATATTTATTGCCTCCAAAGATGATGTCATCTACATATACCACAACTATAATCATCTGGTCTCCATCCACCTTTATGTACAAATTGTTGTTAGCATTTCCCTTTTTGAAACCTTGTTGATGTAAGTACTTATCCAGCCTAGAATACCATGCTCAAGGTTCTTGTTGTAGACCATGTAATTCTTTCTTCAATCTACAAACAAATTTCTCATCTTCATGCAGCTGAAAACCTTTAGGTTGCTCTATGTACACCTCTTCTTCTAGATTGTCATTCAAGAATGCAGATTTGGCATCCATTTGATACACTTTGTATCCCTTGTAGGATGAGAATGCCAAGAACATTCTGACTACTTCAAGCCTTGCAACAGGTGCAAATCTCTCCTCAAAATCTATGCCTTCTACCTAAGCATATCCCTTTCACACTAGTCTTGCTTTGTTTCTTACTACCTTGCCTTCATTCATCTTATTCTGGTAGAACCATTTAGTCCCAATGCCATTTTTTGTTGGAGGTCTAGGAACCAATTCCCATGTTTTTTTTTCTCAACCTACTGCAACTCTTCTTCCATAGCCTTTTTCCACTTCTTACTCTTGTTGACCTCATCATATGTTTTGGGTTCCATCTCAGTCATGAGGCAAAAATTTACTTGCTTAGTGTTCCTTGTTCTCCTTCTAGTTTGCACACCATCATTCTTGTTGCCAATAATATGATCATCAGGGTGATTCTTTTGCACATATCTATTTGGGGCTTTACTTGATGCTTCTTCTTCTTGTTCACTCTCAGATTGCTCTTCATCTTCAACATATGGCACTTCAGTCCAGTTTACTGAGTTTTTCTTTCCTTTCTGCATATCCTCATCAATTTTCACATGTACACTCTCAACTACCCTTTTTAGTCTTTTGTTGAAGCACTTATAGGCCTTGTTGTGAGTGGAATAGCCTAGGAGATACCTTCATCACATCTAGATTCAAAGCTACCCAATCCATCTTCATCTCTTTTGATGAAGCATTTTCTGCCAAACACTTTGAAATACTTGACTGAGGGCCTCCTATTATACCATAGTTCATAAGGTGTCATGTTGTTGTTCACCCTTAGTTCTACTCTATTTAAGGTGTATATAGATGTGTGAACTGCCTCTTTCCAATAGACATCAGGCAAATTAGCCTCATTTAACATTGTCCTTGCCATCTCTTTGGTTGTTCTATTCTTCCTTTCCACAATACTATTTTGTTGTGTTGTCCTAGGAGCTAAATATTGTCTTCTGATTCCATATCTCTCATAGTAATCTTCAAATTGATTTGATGTAAACTCACCTCCATGGTCTAACCTTAGGCATTTCATCTTGTAACCACTCTCCTTTTCTACCATCTTCTTGAAGACCTTGAATCTCTTAAATGCTTGTGACTTGTCTTGCAAGAAGGTGACCCATGTCATTCTTGAAAAAAAATCTATAAGAAGCATAAAATATTTTTCTCCATTTAATGCTCTTTTCCTTGTAGGCCCACGCAAATCTGTATGTACAAGATCTAGTGGCCTTGTAGTTGAGTATTCTTTGTTGGTATTATGGATGTGTTGCATTAGTTTTGTCATTGATGTCAACACTTATCCTTTTGGAGATCTACATTGTTGATTTAACATTATGGTTATATTGGTTTATTGTTGAACTGACATATTGCTTTCACTGACAAGGTCAGTGACTTATGCACAGTCACTGGTATATGCTCACCGGCAGGTTATATGGTTCATCGACATAGTTGATGACTTGTTATCATTTGGAAATCACTTGATTATGTCGAAGACATGGTTTTAATACTTGGTTTTGGTGTTTTGGTTATTGGTCTAATCAGGTTGACATATTTGTTGTTACCAGCATATTGGTCTAGTTTATGGACTGGTATATGTTATCTATTCCAGATCAGCACGACACATTATGGAGATAATTTATTGATTGAATATTGTTATAAATGTATTCAGCTGACATGATGCATCGCATCAAGACTTATTTGTAATTGATTTAATTGTAATATTCTTAGTAAGCCGACCTACACATTTGGTCTTAGGTTTTGTATATATGTAAGATCTCATTTATGAGATGATAGAAAAGGATATGGTTATGGTATGGTATTGTAACATGGTATGTGTAAATATTGAAGATCATATGAGTAGACCATAAAGAAGGTTCAAGGAAGGTTTGAAGGTGTTTATCAGAGCTTAACCGATACTGAATCCAACATTGGAGATGCTATTTTGAGCAGTACATTATTCTAGGATTTAACCATCCTATTGTAGTCATTGCGACTCCCATTTGAGCAGTGTGCTCTAGGCGGTTGGCCTTTCTGCATGTGCACACCCCATTTGTATACACATACTATCTGCAGTAGTATCATCTGATTGTGGGTAAGGTTTCCCACTGTAGTTTTTCCCCTTACAGGGTTTCCATGTCAAAATCTTTGTGTTATGTGTTGTGGATGTTGTTTCTCTTTCTGTTTCATGCATTAAGTTTCACCGGTATTGATATTAACTATTAATCTGTTAACCAACAATAAGTTTGGTTTATGGGTATTAAGTATCAAGTTTGTTTAAGTTATAATTGGGTTGAATTTAATTGACAACTGATTCACCCCCCCACCCCCCCCCCCCCCCCTCAGTTGCCCTTCCGGTTCCTAACAATTGGTATTAGAGCAAAGTTCTCTTTTTGCAAAAGCCTAACAACTTGAGGAGATCCTATGGTAACTAAATTTTTTAGGAAGGATAGTCCTAAACTTGATGGAACTAACTATGGTATATGGAAGATCAAAATGGAGACACATCTGAACTGCATTGGAAAAGACATATGGGAAGTTACAAAGAATGGCTATGTTGGTACTACTCCGAATCAACCTAATCCACCAACATTGGGTAAAGATGAAGAAAATGATTGCAAAGCAAGAGAAGCACTTTTGAGCGCATTATCAGATCAAAAATCATGGGATTATCAGACCGATCTACTGCTAAAGCTATTTGGGATAAATTGAAAACATTGAATAAAGGAGATACCACTATCAAAATTGCAAAACTGTAATGTTACCGGGTCCGGTATGAAAATTTGAAAATGGAAGAAGATGAAAGAATTTCTGCTTTTATGGAAAGAGATGATGAAATTATTTTAGGAATACAATGTTGTGGAGGATCCTAAAGTGAAGATGAAATTGTTTCTAAAGTTTTAAGAGCTTTGCCACCGACATACAAAATGAAAATAACTGCTATTAATGAGTTGAGAACAGTGCCTAGTACACCAGTATCTAGAGATACCTTGGTTGGAAAACTTTCAGCATTTGAGCTTGAGGAATTTGGTCCTATTGCTACAATTAAGACAAATTTAGCCTTCAGAGCATCATCATCTCCAGCATCATCATCATCATCTAAAAAATCTGATTGGAAAGCACTTTATGCAAAAGAACTTGAAGATATCAGGAGGGAAAATGAATAACTGGAAGAACTTGAAGCACTATTTGCAAGGAAAATGCCTAAAGGTCAAGTTGGAAGTAAGTATGAAGGTAAAGCATCGTTTGAATGTTTTAGTTGCAATAAAGTTGGTTATATAGCATCTAGATGTCCTGATAGACATGCAAGATTGAGAGAGGAAGTAAAAGAACATATATGCCTAACCCTGAATATCAGAGATACAGATTTAAGAAGAACAAAGATAAATCTTATTATTATGTAGATGAAGGAGTTACAGATGATTCTGATGAAGAATCGGCAGACAATGGATGGGAATTTGTTGCAATAAAAGAAGATCAACCGACACCTACTATTCCACCGGTAGAGCAGGCCCTGGCAACTAAAATTGAAGAAAAAGATAAATGGATCATTGATAGTGAATGTTCACATCATATAATTGGTGATAAAAGTAAATTCTTATCTTTTCAGGAATATAATGGAGGTCTAGTAAGATTTGGTGATGATAAAGCTTGTTTAATCAAAGGAAAAGGTACTATATCTTTGGATGCTAAGCACAATACTGACAATGTTTATTATGTTGAAGGTTTTAAGCATAATCTTTTGAGTTTTGGTCAATTAGTTGAAAAGGGATTTTAGTTACAATTAAAGAATGGAAAATGCAAAATCATGAACATAACTGGATTGGAGATTTCAACTAGTAATCAGACTAAAGGTAATATCTTTCATTTGAACAATAGTGATAAGACATGGTTGATTACACATATTGATGAAAGTTGGTTATGGAATAAGAGACTCTGTCATGTAAATTTTGATTGCATTGTAAAGATTAGTTCAACTAAGGAAGTAAGGGATTTACCTAAGATTGTGAAACCTCATAATCCAGTATGTAAGGAATGTCAAATGGGAAAGCAAGTTAGAACGACTTTTAAGAGTATTTCTAAGAAGTCCAATAATGTTCTTGAATTAATTCATACTAACTTGTGTGGTCTGGCAAGAACAAGAAGTCTACAGGGAGATAGATATTTTATGCTAATTATTAATGATTATTCTAGAATGTGTTGGGTTACTTTTCTCAGGGAGAAATCAAAAGCTTTTGGAAAATTCAAGTTATACAAGGCAATGGTAGAGAATGAAACCGGTAAGAAAATTAAATGTTTGAGATTTGATCAAGGAGGAGAGTTTACATCTAAGGAATGTAATACATTCTGTGAAGTGAATGGAATCAAAAGACAACTATCAGCACCCCGGACACCTCAGCGAAATGGAATTGTGGAAAGGAAGAACAAAACTATTCTGGAAGCAGCTAGAAGCATGATATTGGAAGCAAATCTACCTCATATGTACTAGAGAGAAGCAATGAATACAACAGTTTACACTTTCAATAGAGTTCACATCAAAGGTGAAACCGGTAAGACCCCTTATGAACTATGGTTTGGTAATACTCGTACTCTTAAATAATTCAGAGTATTTGGAAGCAAATGTTATATTAGGAGAGATGAGTATGTTGGTAAATTTGATCCTAGATGTGATGAAAGAATATTTCTTGGTTATTCATCTAAGAGCAAGGCATATAGATGTTTCAATAAAAGATTGTAGAAGATGATTGGAAGTGCTAATGTAAAGATAGATGAACACTTTAGAGGAAATTCAAGGTCTGTAGATTCTAAACCAACAGTTGAGATGATCATAAATGAACCAATACAAAGTGCACCAGTACAAAATGTGGATCCAGTCACACCGGCATCATCAAAGAATTCCATAGTAACTGAAGAACAACAACATGTGAATAAACCTAGGTATGTAAGACTGAATCACTCAAAAAATCAGATAATTGGGAATAAGTATCAAGGTGTTATGACAAGAGGAAGGCTGGAAAATGAAGAGGTATGCTTAATTTCTCAAATTGAACCAACATCTGTTATTGAAGCACGTCAAGATGAACATTGGATAAAGGCAATGGAAGATGAATTAGAGCAAATTGAAAAGAACAATACATGGACATTAGTTCCCCGGCCTAAAGACAAAAATGTAATTGGAACTAAATGGGTATTCAGAAATAAACTTAATGAAGACAGTAAGGTAATCAGGAACAAGGCAAGATTAGTTTTTAAAGGTTATTCACAGAAGGAGGGAATTGATTATAATGAAACCTTTGCACTAGTAGCTAGGATTGAGGCAGTTAGATTATTTCTTGCATTTTTAGCTCATAAGAACTATAAAGTATATTAGATGGATGTAAAATGTGCATTTCTGAATAGTGATCTTGAAGAGGAAGTTTACATTGAACACCCTGATGGATTTTCATTGAAAAATGTTAAAGATATGGTTTGCAGATTAAGGAAAGCTTTGTATGGATTGAAGCAAGATCCTAGAGCTTGGTATGATAGATTGGACAAATATATTTTGAAGCTTGGTTACACTAAAGGTAATGCTGACAACAACTTATATTTCAAAGTGACTAATGATGACATCTTGGTTGTTGAAGTTTTTGTTGATGATATCATTTTTGGAGGAGAAGATGGATTGTGTAAGGACTTTGCTAACAAGATGCAGGAAGAATTTGAAATGTCTATGATTGAGGAGATAAAATTCTTTTTAGGATTGCAGATTTCACAAATTGATAGAGGTATATTCATATGTCAAACAAAATACTTGAAGGAACTACTGAAGAAATTTGGTATGGAAAACTCCAAACCGGTAAGTACTCCTATGACTACAACTGATAAACTGCCATTGAAGGATGACTCAGCTCCCGTTAATCCAACAAGATACAAATCTATGCTTGGAGGTTTACTATATTTGACACAAACTAGACCTGATATAATGAATGTAGTATGTATTGTTTCAAGATTTCAGAGTAATCCTAAAGAAAATCATAAATCAGCAATAAAAAGGATTTTCCGGTATCTACAAGGCACGACAAATCTTGGTTTATGGTATCTTAAAGATGAAATTTTTTATTTATGTGCAAATACCGATGCAAATTGGGAAGGAGATGTAGATGATAGAAAGAGTACCACTGGTAGAGAATTCTTTCTTGGTAGCAGATTGATTTCATAGATAAGCAAGAAGTAGAGTTGTACATCATTATCAACAACAAAATCAGAATATGTTGCACCAACAACTAATTGTACTAAGGTATTATGGATTAAGAAAATGTTGAAGGACATAAAGGTAAAATGCAAAGAACCTATAATCATTTATTGTGATAATTCAATAGCAATTGATATATCAAAGAATCTGGTATTTCACTCTAAGACTAAGCATGTTTCTATCAAATATAACTTTCTGAAAGAGAATGTTGAAGCAAAAGAAGTAAGATTGGTTTATGTGAATACTAAAGAGCAGATTGCAGATATCTTTACTAAGCCTTTGCCTAAGGAAACCTTTGAATATCTCAGAGAGCAGCTTGGGGTAATACCCTCACCGATAGAGACTTAGATAATTGAAGTTTGTCATCAAACCGACAGAAACTAATAGAGAAATCTTTTTTCCGGCTTTGATGGAGGAGAGCTACTTCTCAGGGGGAGTAGTTGGTTGTATGTTCCAGTATTTCTACTTAACTGCTTTGACATTTGATGTCAAAGGGGGGGAGAGATCTATGGAAGCAAAAACATTCTTGGGAGAGAGATCAAGACACTATTCATTGGGGGAGAGATATATACTCTTTGTATTTTGATTTTGATTTCTGGTACTGATCTATTATGGAGATTGTTGGTTTTTGGCTTTTGGCATTCTGCTATGGCACTTGGATGTTTATCCATCTAGTGTTGCCATCAATGCCAAAGGGGGAGATTGTTGGTATTATGGATGTGTTGCATTAGTTTTGTCATTGATGTCAACACTTATCCTTTTGGAGATCTACATTGTTGATTTAGTGTTATGGTTATATTGGTTTACTGTTGAACCAACACATTATGTTCACCGGCAAGGTCAATGACTTATGCACAATCACCGATATATGCTCACCGACAGGTTATATGGTTCACTGACATAGTTGATGACTTGTTATCATCTGGAGACCACTTGATTATGTCAAAGACATGGTTTGGATACTTGGTTTTGGTGTTTTGGTTATTGGTCTAATCGGATTGACATATTTGTTGTTACCGACAAATTGGTCTAGGTTATGGACCAGTATATGTTATCTATTCCAGATCAACACGACACATTATGGAGATGATTTATTGATTGAATATTGTTGTAAATGTATTGAGCTGACATGATGCATCACATCAAGACTTATTTGCAATTGATTTAATTATAATATTCTTAGCAAGTTGACCTACACTTTTGGTCTTAGGTTTTGTATATATGTAAGATCTCATTTATGAGATGATAGAAAAGGATATGGTTATGGTATGGTATTGTAACACGATATGTGCGAATATTGAAGATCATATGAGTAGACTATAGAGAAGGTTCAAGGAAGGTTTTAATGTGTTTATCAAAGCTTAATCGGTACTGAATCCAGCATTGGAGATACTATTTTGAGCAATACATTATTCTAGGATTTAACCATCCTACTGTAGTCATTGTGACTCCCATTTGAGCAGTGTGCTCTAGGCGGTTGGCCTTTTTGCATGTGCAAACCCCATTTGTATACACATACTATCTGCAGTAGTATCATCTGATTGTGAGTAAGGTTTCCAACCATGGTTTTTCCCCTTACAGAGTTTCCACGTCAAAATCTCTGTGTTATGTGTTGTGGATGTTGTTTCTCTTTTTGTTCCATGCATTAAGTTTCACTGGTATTGATATTAACTATTAATCTGTTAACCGACAATAAGTTTGGTTTACCGGTATTAAGTATCAAGTTTGTTTAAGTTATAATTGGGTTGAATTTCATTGACAACTAATTCACCCCCGTTTCAGTTGCCCTTTCGGTTCCTAACATTCTTTAGTATTGAAACTTACCTTAGTTTTTTTCCTTCTTTGACACTCATCACAAAAGGTACTTGCTGGTTTGATAATCTGTGGTATGTGCCTTGCATATCCTTTCTTGCTCACTTTGATCAAATTGTTAAAATTAATGTGTCCTAACCTTCTGTGCCATAGCCAGCTCTCATCAACTTGTCCCATCATGCATTAAGACTCAAAGCATTCCTTAAGGTTATATACATTGCCATATATCATTTTACCTTTAGCAACAAGCTGATCACTGCTCTTTTTTTTTTATTTCACAGCCCTTGGAATCAAATGTAAACTTATATCCTTTGTCACACATTTGACTCACACTTAGCAGATTGTGTTTCAGACCTTCCACATAATATACACCATGAGCTTTTAGCTTGCCATCAATGTGTAATGTGCTTCTGCCCTTGATTTTGATTGATGAATTATCTCTAAACCTCACTGATCCACCATTCCAATCTTCAAGCTTAATGAATTTCTTCTTATCACCAGTCATGTGGTTGGAACAACCACTGTCAACTACCCACAAGTTTTTCCTTTCAGCATGTAGGGCAGTTTGAACAATCAAACTTGACTCAACCTTATCTTTATCATTTTCTGCCCAAGCTTGTTTTGTTTCTTTTTTCTTTTATGTTATCCCATTTTGTTTTGGTTTTGCATTAGGTTCAGATGTTGACACTGTCTTCTTTTTCTTAACTTTCCTAATGGTTTCTATTTTCTTTTGCTTAGCTGTCCTAAGCTTACAGTGTTTTGTTATGTGTCCCAAATTTTGACAATGATAGCATTTTACATTTACATTGAATGATGAATTTTAAAGTCTATTGTAGGACTGAGATACATTTCTTCTACATTCATAACTCCTATGACCATACCCATTACATTCATAACACATGACACTCATATTCCTAAGAGCAACAAACTGATTTCTACTTTCAAAACTAGGTTGAGATCTATGCATGATCTTACAATCAATAATTCTATGACCATAGGTATTACATTTATAGTAGTATCCATGGAATTGCGATACATACCAATCATTGTTGAAATTATTTCTCATTGGTCTCCTTGGAGTAGCATAGTTTGGTCTTTTTGAGCTCGTCCTTCTTCTATCCTTGAATTTTGTGAAGCCTCCATTATCAACATTGGCTTTTCTTTTAGGGTCAGCATATTGGTTCATTGACTGATTCTTTGTAGCAGCAACATATGTCTTCTTCTCATTGGGCTTGCTGATTGTGAATATTTGTTTGACTTCACTTTCACTGAAGAGGTGAAGTGTATCTCCTTGCCTGATGAATCTTTACTGTTAGAATATTGTCCCTTTTCAAATCCAACACCATTGATGTCCTTGTTGTTGTTGGTATTAACCAGTGACTGAGAGGGGGGTGAATCAGTAAAAACAATTTATAAACAATAATATTCCAAATTGACCGGTCTGCAACTACCCTTTTTAAATTAACTTAAAACATTGCATTAATCATGAAGGTAAGAACATTGAAGGAAAGAGATTTGCATGCATCAAATAAACATCACATAACACCAACAATTATATGTGGAAACCCTCAGTTAGAGGGAGAAAACCACGGTGGGGATAACCCACAATCTCTTATAGTGCAGTAAAAAGAGTGTCTGGTTAAGAGCTTACAATCTTGTTCCTTTCGAGAACATCACCCTGTTAAAAATGACGGGTATCTTATTAATAATACCTTAGAATTTGTTAGGATTCATTTTGCAAAAAGATTTTATACTTCCTTCATGGAGCGACCCTGTTAGGAGATTTTACAAATAGAACCGGTTTAGGTTCACCCTGTTAAGGGAATTAATCTGCTGCAATGATTAGAGAGCAACAAATCATTGATCTGATGATGACACTTTTCTATCGAATAGATCCACTCTATATCTGCTTCAATCTCTTCTCGGTGATGACTTCACTGATTCATTAAGGAACCCTTCTGCTCTTAGCTTGTTCTTCACCTTACTCTAATTTTCAATCTTTGCTCACTCACAACTCCCACGACACACACACACACACAAAATATCAAGATGAAAAACATGTATATAGCTGTATTCAATCTTGGCACTAACTTTCCCTCCAAAATTCGAACTCAAAAATCATTCTATGTGCCAATCTATTCGTTCCACAAATCTCACCAATTGTATCAGTGAGACTATTCGTTCATGCCACAAATCTCGTCGGTTCTCTAGCAAGCACTCCGACTTCAACTAGCTCTTTCTAAATTTGTTGGATCCACATGTTAGCAAGCCAAACATGATGATGACTACGCATTCTTATCCTTTTCACTTTGCATGCTTAGGTCACCTCGATCCTCTGCTTTTCGCTCCTTCAAAATCTAAACTTGTTTGTCATCATCAATTCTTTTTGAATCTTTGATCACAACTCATGAATCAATTTATTGCACACATAGAGAGAAAAGGGGTTGTGGATAGGGGTTTGCCTTGGGTCAAACCTCGATTTAGGAATCAACCTCAAAATTGAAATGATAATTATAAAGGAAATAGAATTGAATTGTATAAAGATGCTTTCCCTTTAAGGGAAAGGCTAGATTTGAAATCAAGTGCTTGTAATTAAAGTGTATACCTTAATGAAGCTCACTTGAATCCTCACACAAGGTTTTTAGGATGTCATGTAGAATTCCTTCATGTAAGTTTAATCATGTATGCCATCTTTGATGCTTGAATATGAATTAACCTTTCCTTCAATGCTTGATGAATGCTTGATTGCTTGCTCACTTGAATTGAATTTGCTAGAGTGTAATTGAGATCTTTATTGAGGTTCTTGGCTTCCAAATGAGAGGGGTATGACTCCTTTTATACTTAACCATCTAACCATTTGAAAATTATTTGAATTTTTGGAGTAGGCTAACACAAGACCTAAATTCCCGCTCACTTGATGTAACTGTTGTTTGGACCAAATTTGGGTCCTAATTAGGAGGACCAAGGTGGTTGGCGCTATGGTCTTGAGCTAGGACTAGGGCACCCTAGCACCACCATATGAGTCTCTTTAGGACTTTTCTGATATCTAGCCACTATACCAACTGCATGAGCAATGTCCGATCTGCTATGAACAACATAGTGTAGTTGTGTAGTTTACCAATCATTGATCTATACTTAGTTTCATCCACTGGATCTAAATCATCTTCCTCAATAATCTGCAACCAGTAACCATAGGGGTTCCAACTGATTTAGAGTCTTCCATTCCAAAAGTTTTCAATACCTCCTTCACATATTTGGACTGGTTGATAAAGATTCCTCCTTTCATCTGTTGGACCTGCAAACCAATGAAAAATTTGATTTCACCTATCAAAGACATTTCAAATTCCTTTTTCATTTCTTCTGCAAAAGTTAAACTCATGGCATCATCTCCTCCAAATATGATATCATCTACAAACACTTTTGCAATCAATAACTTGTCTCCTTCTGTCTTCAAGTAAATGTTGTTGTCCTCGTTGATTCTTTGAAATCCAATCTTTATCAAGTGTGAATGAAGTCTCTCGTACCAAGCCCTTGGAGCTTGCTTTAACCCATATAAAGCAGTAGTTTTATAATGAAGACTAAAACAAGCATAGCATGAAGGGTTTAGAAATGAAATAGAAACTTTGAAGACTTGATAGTGGTAAGAGGAAAGTAATAGTTTTATAATGAAGACTAAAGCAAGCATAGCATGAAGGGTTTAAAAATGAAATAGGAACTTCGAAGACTTGATAGTGGTAAGGCATAGGAATTAGCAAAAGGAGAGGAGTGTGGTCAAAGCAGCAGCCATAGTCAAAGCCCACACACTCGTAGAAGCCTCTGGCCTGCTAGTCGCCAGTCTTTAGCTTTTTGATTTCCTCATCAAAAAGCTAAATTCCTGTAAGTTTCTAACGGTCAGTACTCTTATTTGCGGTAAAATTTCTTAGATAATATTGGCCCTGATTTGTGAATTTTGTTGGTATTTATAATCGTGTTCTGTTGCAGAGGGAAGAGAAAGAATGGGTTCATCGCTAGGAGATTGGCCCTCCTACAATCCCCATAATTTCAGTGAACTGAGACCTGCCGATCCCTCCCATCCATCGGTGAGACCTTAACTCGCCTACTTTTTTGTTATTTTTGCCCACTTTTACTTTGTCTGAAGAATTTGCTCATTTGATCAAATCTCTGCTATTCAGTATTTTCTTGCTCCTATGGTAGTGACTGGAACGTTTTCAGGGTCTGTAATCCTGACAGACTTACACCCAACTGGGTTGGGTAGACGCTTTATATTTAGCTTTTACCATTCCCATGGTTGGGTTGTTGGGATCCCCTACCTTAGGTAATTGGTGTATGTCCTCTGTTGCTCCAGCTTGAACTTGGGAAGTCTTATTAAGCACACTAGCGTTTGATCTCTGAGACTCACCGACTCAAGTTCATAAACTATCCCTTCCTTGTAAAATCCAATGTCTAGATGCTTTTTAAGAATATGCCACTTCTCTTTAAGCAGAATTGAGAATTATCCTAATGAAGACAGTATGCCTCTTGGACCTTTCCAGCTCTAATCGAAGAACGGGACTTTCCTTGGACCTTTGGTGATCGGCAATTTTAACTTTCATGTTCTTTAGTGCAATATAATATGCATTCCATTTTATGAAAAAATGGCAATGTGTACCAAAAGTTATATTTTTTTCTAAAACTATAATTAACAATGCGTATTTTTTCTAAAGCTGTAATTAGCAATGCCATTTGCAACGCTAGGGCTAATTTTATTTCTCATATAAGAAAACTTCTGATTTGGTTTTCAATTTTGACCTGAAACTTGCTTGCTCTACCGACAGAGTTCTGATACGGTCTTCAATTTGGTCCTGAAACTTCGAGTTGTTTCTAATTTTAGAAAATCAAAGTCAAGACGAAAATACCTTACGTATTTGGGACATAGAGAAGCTTCTGTAGTAATTTGTAGTATTAGTATAGATAGAAGAATAAAGGGGTGTCATAGAGCATAAACCCATAAGTACGGACTAAAAATAATGAAATGGGTACGAATTTCTCATTGGCCTCTTGGATGCACATAAAAGTTGCAAGTTATTTCACCTCTCAAGGACGAGGCAATGTTTTAGCCTTGTGGAGAACGTTGGCAAGATATAAGTGGTACCAAAATTATCATTTTACTTCCACATATGACATTCTCATGTGTTGCAGAGGCCATAGCGGTATTGCACAAGAGAGCTAAGCATTCAACAGAGATGCACACGGGGTTGTGCGGTGTCGTACATCATTCTATATTGACTTTGGACTCTTATATGGGTCATAGAGTAGTTAAACATCCTAAATTCCACATTACATGTATAAATAAATCATAATAAGTGTTGAAATAATAAAGGAAGAGGTAAATCTAGTGAAGATAGTTATTAAGATTTACCATGAAGAGATACTATGAAGAGCCATTAACTGGCTATATAAGTAGGCGAAGAATGTGAAATAAGAGCATAATTCAAATGGATGGAAAATATAGGAGATATATTTAATGAATTTGTATTTAAATATATGTATATACAAAGCATAATTTCTCGAGACTCTAATTGCATGAAAAGAAGACTTCGACAATTATTAACAGTATCTTATCAGACCCCTGGCCTAATTTTCTTGTCAACAGGGAATTGACACCCAAGTGATCAAACACTTTTTCAAAGTTACTTCAAACAATGGTATTTCACAACACCATTCCAAATGTATATCTAGTTTCGGAATTAAAACAAGAAAAAAAAACGCAAACTAAGATCCTATTCCAAATCAAGAAATACCTCAGATAGAGCAATGAGAAATGGGAAAGCAAAAGATAAATATGAAAGCCATTATCACATGCAAACCTTAGATATGTTGGATGTGCTCTCAGATGGAGTGTTGGTTTCCCGAGTCAACAGCATGTACCTGCAAAATGATCATTTGAGTATGGGAAAGAAGGATGAAGAAGTTGATTTATAGAGCTGCTGAGAGGAATGTGAATGGTGGAGATTCAATCTCAATGGACAGTCGGATCAAATGAAAGAAAATGGGGAATCTTCATTGATCATGAATAGTCAGGGGAGTTGCAAACGAGTGAGGATAATTATCTCCTATTTTTCACAAATTTTGGATAAATAGGTGTGCATAGGGTAAAGTTAGTGGTGGCAATGATGACGAGGGGGTGGTTACAGAGGAATCTTGAGTGGATATTTTGGAATTTTATGAATAATAGATATTATATTCATCTGGACATGGATAAATGGGTAATAAAATGGTTGTTTAATTATTTAATGGAAAAGAGAATTTAAGGAGATAATTATTCTATCAAGGATGGGTAGTGAAAGGGGAATTTGGAATGGGATTAGGAAATAGGAATGTTTGTGACTAGGATGTGACAAGGTACTAGGTGATGGTTGAAAATAGATGTTTACACTAATGTTGGTGCTGAATTTGAAATTGCTGCTTGTCTCATAGGCCATAACTGATAACACCATTCTTTCTAATGTTGATGTCAATCCTAGAATGAGAATTTTGCATGGACCATTAGCTGAACTAAATTAGGAGTGCTGATATGTTTTGCTTTCTGGCAGTTTTCAATAGTCTCTAGGATGGGGGGATGACAATTATTTTCCCAAAATTAATTGATGGATTAAAATTAAATACAAAAAACAGTAAAAAAAGTTGCAATTTATCGTTTATGTAAACATTTTGAGTACATTGATGTATGGTACATTGAAGATGAGTCGTAAAATGTCTTAGCTTCTATCTTGATTGGAAATTGTAGCATTGCTTAACACTTCATAGGAGCGTCATTTCTGTATTGTCCTATGTCTCAATTTCAGCCAATGTTGTTAACAATTTGAGGAAATTCATTTTGTAGTTGTTATATTCAAAGGTGATAAAACTTGTGGTCATTCATCATTTGAAAAAGAATACCAAGCTCTCACCAAACAAATAAAAGTAGATATACCAATGCCAACCAAATTTTGAATGAACCGTTTTATAATAAATCCATATAAGTAAAAAACAAGAATAAAATGAGATTAGTTATATTAATTGATACCCCACCCATTTTTTCCCCCTTTTCTCCTTTTTTCACATATTCCAAAAAATAGTTGTTTTAGGATTTAGGGTAAAATTTGTGGTGTTTTTCTCATTTTGATTTTTTCCATTTTAAACCCATGTAACTGAATTCCATTTACACTTATAGTTTGTCGTATTGTTTCTGCATGTGTAAATATAATGCTATATGGTAATATTAGTCACAAGCTTCAACATGCTTCCAAGCAACGTGTTCTATAGAGAATAGAACCTGATAAATAGGTCAACCCAACAAGTTGGAGTGCCAATGTACATGTGCTGGCAATCCAAATATCATCGCTGAGATCATTATATTTAGTTTTTAAGTCATTTTTTTGTAAGCATTATTTGTGATTGAGATTGTTTTGGCAAACTGAAACTAAAAATGGAATTCAATTACTTAGGATCTAATCTAGTGAAATGCAAAACAATTCATAATTTTTTCTTTGTAAAATCAGATTGGGGCTTTGATGTTAGCAGCCCCTAGCAGAGTCAAGGGGCAATGCCCTTGTCACATTCCCTATCACAATGAAGAGTGGGGTTAAGGGGTGGAACCCTTGCTGCCAAACCCAAATTAAAGACTTGGGACCTTGATTGCATGTTCAACCTTTTTTATTTTTTTATTGTTTTTAATGTTAAATGATTTCTTTCATAGTCTAAAGGGGCTTGCTTTGCCTCTCTTCCTCTTCTTGTAATTGCAATAGAGTATGGACTAGCATATTTATAATTTTTTAGGGCTAGGGACCTTGATTAGCTCCTCTTTTAGGTTTAGGATTTTAACTTTTATTTTTTTCTGATTTTTTAGGTTGCTATCTTTTTTTTTTTCACAAGGGCATGAGCATCCTTAAACACCCCCCAAAGCAGAATGCCCCTAGGGATGTCCCCCTTTGGGGTTGGCACTTGGGGGATGACAAGGGTATGTTGTATCCCCATCCCGCTGCTCTTAAGACATCCTTATGCTGAAAAACAATGGATTTTCCTAGGGGCATGTCTTGAGGGGCGGAACCCTTGCCACCAAGCCCAAATCAAAGCCTTGGAGGCCATAGGACTTTCATGGCACATTCAATCCTTTTGTATTGAATTTCTTTAATGTTAAATGGCTTTTTTTTAACAGCCTACAATGGACTTGCTTTGCCTCTCTTCCTCATCTGATAATTGCAATAGAGCATAGGCTAGCATATTTATAAATTTTTTAAGGTGGGGTGCCTTTCTTGGTCCCTTTTTTAAGTTTAAGTTTAGAGTTTTGTCCTTTTTTTTCTGTTTTTTGTAGTTATTGTCTTTTTATGCAAGGGCATGAGCATCCTCAAATGCCTCCTAGAGGAAAATGCCCTAAGGGATCTCCCCTTTTGGGATTGGCACTTGGGGATGGCAATGGGATGTTTTATCCTCATCCCACTACACTCGAACATCCTTTGGGAACATTTCTTTCTAGAGATTTGCTTTGCATTTTCGTTGCTCACCAAAGTTGTTTTGCATTTAAGAGTAGATATTTTTTTTAATTTGATACATGGCTTTGGGCAAATAATATTTATACTCATTGGATATTACACACATGAATTTTTAGGTTATATGTTGGATGTAGTTTGGTATGGTAGAAATATATTGAGGAAATGTTCCTGGATGCATTACCTTCATTATATTTGGTTGAGATTAAGGTGTAAGATTTTGTGTATGGTCCTTGATTTTGTTTGGGTTAGTTGGGTTACATGTATGGTGAATCAAATAGGGTTTAAATGATATTGATACTTGAATCTGATTAAATTTAGGATATTTGTATAGGTCTCGGTTCATATAATTATCTTCTTGGGAGATGTCTCAGATTGTATTCTTTATTAAGAGAATCTATTGCATTAGAACTTGCTAGCCATTCTTCCTTCATGTGTGTAGTGACTTATGGCTGAACACTTGTTTAACTCATATGAATTGACATCTAAATTTGTCGTCTCAATTGAACTATGTTTGAGACCTTCACCCTTAATGTGACTAATGCAATGTGGTAATGTAATCATAACCATGCCAAGCTTATACATAAACTATAGGCATGTTGTACTCACAAATTGGGAGAACTTTGGTGCTTCTATTCATTAATCATTCATTATCAACTGTTTCATTGTGGAAAGGTTTATTTAGAATCCTCCTGTTTACGAGTGATACTAGATTTTTGATACTAAGTTTCCTAGTTGGTTACAACCATTAAATGCCATTGCATTTCCTAATAAAAAACAATTAACTGATTTTCCATGATGCTTCCTAGTATATTGCTCCAATGCCCTATCTAAACACACTTGATGTGTTGGCATAGTTACAATATTCAAATGATACAAAATATGGCAGCAATAACACTCAAGGTTAGTTGTATGGTGTAAATTTACTTTAAGGCTCACATTATATCTTTCATTGTGCAATCCTCTTCTATTTTACTATTGTGTTTGTTTTAGATTGTCATTAGTTTAATTTTAGATATATTTAGGTCTTATTTTATACATCAATCTACCGTGACAATTTGGGTTCATAGCAATGATACTTGTGCTATTGTTGTGGCAATGGAATAACATGTGATTGCAATCTTGGCTTGAGAATAGTTTGTAGATCAAGACAAATTTATCTCACAAAGTTGATCCTTGATTGCCATGCAATTTCTTCAATCTATAAGAAAGTTTCAAGAGATTCTGAAAAAGTGGTTATAATAATAATTCATGCGATATATTTCCTCAAAAACGTGATTTGCTATCATATTTTGGTAATTAAATAATAAAACTGATGTGTTGTTTTGCATCTAGAATAGCAATTTGTAGGATTATTCATAGAGATATTGCTTGGGAAATTGACCTTCTAGATCTTGAGTTTTCTTTCTATTAAAACATGGATCTATCTTTTGTAATGTTCTTGATAAATATTAATGTAATATATTTTGTCTGTTTAAATTTCTAGCTTAAATATTTATCTAGAACCTTCAAAAACACTAGATTAAATTAATATTTACACAATTTTTATAACTCAGTATTATGCTTCAAATTTCATTATTTAACCCTAAAATGAGAAGCCCTAATCAATTACTATTCAACTCTAGCAAACCTAAAATATTCGCCTTACGTTTATACAAATAATGACAAACCCTAATATCATGGGTTGAGTTCCAAAAAAGAAAAGAGATGGCATCTTGAAATATATTATGCAAGTAGTTGGACCAGATTTAATCACAATTTTACATTCACAAAAATATCGAGATTTACAAATTGGGTTTACAAACAAGACAAAGTTGCATAATCCTCATTTACATTACACGGTGGATTGAAATCCTTTTACAAAACATGGATATAGCAACAATTGTAAATAAAGCACCACAGTATGTGCCCTTATAATCTAATTATTGGCTGCAGAACCACAATACAATTGGAAATATAATGGCTTACTCCCAAGGTAACTTGCATATCAAACCAGCTTGATGTCTTTGAAGAGCCACCACCATTAAAGCTCTAACATGACCTCTAGGTGAGACTACTCCTTCAGCCAAAGGTTTTTTGTTCTTTGATGCAAGATCTACAGGGGTTTTGTCCTTTGAACTCCACAAACCCGTGGGTTTTTGATACAGGGAGACTCTCCCTCTCAAACCACACACATGCAAATCCACAAATGATTTGACTTGAAAATAATGTAGGGTACCTCCCATCACAAATTAAGTCAGAAACAACAAGGAGATTAAATAGGAAACAAGAACTTTACTTTCTATTGATTATCCAAAAAGAAAGTACAACAATGTTGTTCTGAAATGACAAAGTTTTCAGCCTCAAAGGACACACATAAATCTGAAATCTGATTTCAAAGTCAGGAACACTTGATATAATATCAATAACATATGCAAGATGAAACTACAGGGAATCCATCAACCTTCAAATCTGAAAATAATCCTACCACTCTTGAGCCTCAGTTTGCTCCTCTAACTCTGATTTTCAACCCGCAAACTGAAAAACTGAAATATCCAACTCAATCCTTCAATATATAAATTCATGGGAGCCCAAAATACCACCATAAAGCATTACCTTGGGTCAAAACAGGGTTCTGAAAAACCATGGTAAAAATCCATACGACCCCAACTTAGTGGACAACCTCTAAACATAATCAATTTCTTCACATGACCTCCACATAGCCACCACTTTCTTATCCAATCGAGTGGTTGTCATAAAGATGCTCTATAACTCCTCCAAACCCCAAAAATAGCACATGCAAAGACATGGAAGCTTGGGTTCCCCAATTTGGGAAGCATGCAAGTGACATGTGTCAATATGCATAGGCATGCATGACAAAAGTAACCAACTTCCAAAATAGACACCTAAGTTATTAGTATTCTTCCAAGATGCTCTTTCAACCACTGCTGACAAGTGTTCACAAATTACTTCCACCTTCCAAAGTGGGTGCATTGGTCAAGGATTCTTTCATTATGCCTTGTAACCTTTATTGACACGTGTCCAACTCCTATGCAAGCTGAAAACTTAGGATTTGGTCAAATAATTTATCAAATATTTAGGACCCAAAAACATTAAATTTATTTATCAGAACATTGTTCCAAACATTGCATGAAAATTAAATAAAATATTTTTTGGTTGATGCAAGATTGCCTTTACACCACTGGATGCTCTTGCATCGGACACCCAAGGTAAGAATTTTTTTGTGAATATGGATTCACAAAATGGAGTTGATTGGTAGTACCACTCTTTCAGATTGTGAACAACCTACAACAAATTCCATCACTAAAACAAGTATCTCTGATAATTTCTTTTTTCTCCTCTTCCAACACCTAGCTGAAACAAGCATTCTTCTTTGATAACTTAGCTCTATACTCAACCTCCTGAATGTGGAATCAATTCCACCATAAACCATCCACCTCCTCAAAATGTTTCTCACATTCTCTTCCAATCTCGTGGGGATTCAACCCACCATGGTCCAGCCATCTCCACCAAAATGCACCCGCACTAAACGCTGCAACACCATACAAATCTCTTGCATACCATACATCACCAGCAAAATCCTTCTACTAACTCAGCCATAACATGCAAATCATCATCATTCTCAAATTTAATAAAATATTAATCACTATTCTCTTCTGCTGCAATCTCATTACTCTCACATCCAACTTTAGAATAATATTAAGATTTTTTTTTTTACCTTAGTTCCATTCATTGCTGCAACTTCAACCTTGTCGTCAATATGATATGTTACCGTTTTAATGCCTTTAGAAAGGCATATTGCTGCTGCAAATTTATCTTCCACCTCCAAGACAACATTAGAGCAATAATCCTGAGATTAATCATCTGCATTTGGTAACAAATAATAAAGCTCTCTGACCAGGCAGTCTTCATCTTCACTACTCTCAAACAAGGAATCATTAGAAAACTTCACTTTCACCTTCACATCCTCATTACCTTCTGCTGCAACTTTTGCTCCACCTGCAATAAGTTTATCCCACTTTGCTTCTACTACTGCAATCCTCAGTAACAAATCATCTCTTTCTCTTTCCATTTTCAAGGCCTCACAAAGCCTCAGCACAAATATTCAAACCCTCAAGTTCTGCACATGTAAATTGCCTCACATTCGGTGATTTGTTTACAATCTCCTCTTAACACATTCATAGATCCTATTTCAAATTGCCTCCTTCGATGATCTGTTCACAACCATGGGAACCTCAGCTCCTCAAATCCAAAAAGTAGACCCATCTTGCAAGTTGCATATCCATATGCAACAAAACTCACACACACTCCACCCTTAGGTCTTGGTGCAAATTTGCCTCACGTTCGGCTCTCTTCCTGCACACACTCAATAGAAATTAAAGATCTTGTAATTTCAGAATAACACTGTTGTACTTTCTTTTCGGATAATCAGTAGAAAGTAAAGATTTTGTTTCCTGTTTAATCTCCTTGTTGTTTCTGAGTTAATTTGTGATACGGGAGTACCCTACATTATTTAAGTCAAATCATTTGTGGATTTGCATGCGTGTGGTTTGAGAGGGAGAGTCTCCCTACATTAGGTGGGTGCATTGGTCAAGAATTCCTTCATTTTGCTTTGTAACCTTCATTGACATGTGTCCAACTCCTATGCAAGCTGAAAGCTTAGGATCTGGCCAAATAATTTATCAAATATTTAGGCCCCAAAAACATTAAATTTATTTATCAGAACATTATTCCAGACATTGCATGAAAATTAAATAAAATATTTTTTGGTTGATGCAAGATTGCCCTTACACCACTGGATGCTCTTGCATTAATTTTTATCCTTAGATCTAGATGCTTGAATTACAAGTGCTTGTAATTTTTGGTTAGTTTTTTTTGTGGTTTTTTCCTAATGCCTCTCAATCCTGTATCTACAACCTTAAAGACAACTGGGAGGAGTGTCAAAAACTATACAATACTCTTTGTCCTAGGCTTTTCTATGTAGAAATAGCTTTTTGTTCCTTTTAAGTGTTGTTTCCCTTTGCATCAAGCTTGTAATGGTATCTTACCATGTAGAAATGGGCTTGGAAGGTGTGGAGGAAGGTCCCCTGTGACTTATAACTTGCCTGGAGCAAGTATGGTGAGGAGTCCCTTTGTGTTCTAAACCCTAATTATTGCATCGATGATAGTCATTGGCATCCTCATAGCATGCCCTATTGGAAGTCCATGTGGTTTAGCTTCAAAATGGCTAGGTGGAATGTCAATGCCAAGTGGAATCCCATAGGGAGCCATATTGTGTCTCTACACATTAATGGCACTCCTGATGTGCAAGGTTGTTGGTGGAGATGGATAATGGAAAATGGTGGGAGTTCTAGGGTTTGAATGTTAGGGTTGTCTCATGGTTTGTGCCTTTTGTTGAAATTCAAGGTTTGAGGGTGAGTATGTGGAGCGAAGGAGTCTAATGCCCAGATTATGGCATGTGGAGGATCAACATTTGGCAACAAGGGATGGTTGCATGTGAAACTTTGAAATTACGACAAGGCAAAGGAAATAAGTAGGGAATGGACAAATTGAATGCTTGGATAAAGACATTTGATACTCTAACAAGGAAAGAAGAGAAAGTGGACTTGGGAGGAAAGTCATGCCAAGAAGGGAGACTCCACAACACCAATAACTTACATGGACTTAGAAGCTTGGCCATGCCTTCATACTTAGAAATTTTAGGTAGATTTATGGGGCATGAAGGGGAAGAACTAGTTACAAGTTTGGATAAGGGGAGATTTTGGAGATAGGAAATGGGCGAATTGGACTACAACATAGATTATGGAGAAAGGGGACATGACAATCTTGTTATTTGGATATCTTTCTTTTGCTAAGGCTGATTAAGATTTTGTTGATGCCCTTTGAAAGAAAGTTACAAACTGTTGTATTCCACAAGGATGCATCCCTTTCTTTATGGGTATTTAGGGATAGAAATGAAGAATCTTGTGGGCTCCTTGGCCTCCTAAGACCTTGGCATTGGTGTGGCTAAGTTGTTTTGGCTCCTTCAAGAGCTGTTTTTGGATAGTCCTCTCTTCTTACACAATTTTGTGACATCTAGGCATCATAGGAACAACTAAGGGATGTCCAAACTCGCCCTTGGACATTCCTCGATAGTCTTGGGATGAATGTCCTTGACAACCTACTTATTTCATTCATTTAAATGAATTTACATGCAATAAGAACAAAGATGAAAGAAGATAAAAGTTTGAGGGTGAGGAGAGAAATTTGTAGCACATTGGGAGTAGACTCAAGAGGTAATAACACATGTTTCTATTAATTTGCTTGATGCATTTAATTACATTTAAGTATTTTATTTAGGGTTGTAATTTTCATTGGAACAATCTACAAAACTAGTCTAGAGGATTATATGCAGATGAAAATGTTAGATTTGTGTGAATGTTGTCATTGATGTCAAACCCGGTGATCCGATTAGGACCGGATGTGTCATAAGCAGTTTTGTTATTGCAAGTTGAGCATCAGAAGATAGGTATGCACATGATCTACTGGAGTCATTTCCGGAAGATCCTTTTCTTTGGAATCTTGAGGTTTGGTTATCTTGGTTTGTATCTAGTTCCGGTATCAGTTATATTAGTTGTATCTATTGTATTGCTATTCGAATGATTATGTTGCATCATGCTTTATGTTTCAGAATTTGTGGCATCTGTATCTTGGAGTTGGGAGTTGTGTGCTTATAGGTCCGAACCTATGGGTCTGGTAGACCTTTGTTTTGTTCCAGTAATTGAGGCATATGTTTCGGTAAATGAAGCGATGGAAGCATATGGAAGATCCGTGAAGGCCAACTTGATTATCCTATTTTTTTGGTCGAGGCATGTTTTGGATAACATGTTGATCCGAGCAGTACATTATCATGTAAATTACGAAGTGCTTGGCCGACACATTATCTTGGTGTATGTGCTTACCGGTATATATAGAAGATGTGAGGATGTGGGAAATCAGCATTGTGTGGCAATTGACGAAGAGTCAGAGTGTGTGAATAATGAGAGAGTTTGTGTGTGTGGTATTCAACAGAGTATGCTTGTGATGTGTAGCAAAATAAGAAGTGTGCAAGTGACCAAGTTTGTATGCGAGCAGTATATGGTATGAGTAGTATATGAGCGAAGGTGTGTGAAGTAGTCTGTAATATCCCAGTAATTTTTTTTTTTTTTTTTTTAACAGTAAGAGTTACAAGCAAACATATCAACCTGTTAAGGTTAGAGAAATAATCCAAACTGCTGAAAAGGAACCCTTCCACCTTTTGTTCACCGAGAGCCCAAGCTGGGAGGGTGAGAGCATATGGTGTTCCGGGGATCGTTATCACCATAAAACAAACTAAAATTACAATGCTTGGGCGGCAAGCCAGCCCCTTCTGCTTATCCAGCAGGATAGAAACCAAACTCTTGGCGGTAAACCAGCCAAGGAAAAATAACAAGAAACCGAAACTCAATCACTCTACCGCATATTTCAGCGGGAGGACATTACATTAAGCTATCACTCTACCGCATATTTCAGTGGGAGGACCATTGTATTAAAACTTATCACTCGACCACTTATTCAATGGGAGGACTGAGTACATAAACTGAATTACAAGCAAGAAGGTGGCAAGCCAGCCTCTTCCACTTATGCAGTGGGGATTATAAATAAGAACAACAAGAATGGATGATCAGTACTACTGAAACAACCTTACAAAATAGAGATAAGATGAGAAGAGTAATGCAGATTTCTATAGCAAGAATATAAATTTCTCTTACAACCAATTTGCAGGCTGAAAGTACAAATCAGCAGCCTATGGAAACTCCAAAATGCTCATAACTCCCTCATTTTTCACCCGAATCAACTCAAATCAGTCCCAAACCCACAATATATCACTCACAACAGCAACCAATCCAAACTACAATCCAAACAACCCAATATTTATTTGGCACGCATCCCAATGCAAGTACAGAAACCCACGCTATGCCTAGGAAGTTCGATTTTGTCTAGGAAATTCATTGCTTAATGAAAATTGCTAAAAACTCACAAAATGAATCACCATTGCTGGGAAGGAGGATAGAGCTGATACCCATAACTGTCAGTCGCTCCAACAGAGAGGTGTGATTAAAAATGTGCTTCAGCCACAGGCTAAATCAGCAGTCTCCAGAATCACTTCAGCATCAAAAATGTCTATGGCCAACTCTGAGAATGTAAGAGAACACAATGCACAACTAGGTACTGTATTTCAAGTACGAAACCGGGTAGCACTAGGGAGATGCACTCCGAAGCCTCAAGTTCTGTCGCCAAACCGGCAGCATAACATTACAATTTTTCAAGATGATGCAAATGGGAGCCCAAGTCTCATATTTATAACTTCACACACCTCAAACTCAAATGCAAATTCCTTCAATTTCAATGCCTTTCATTTGCATTTCATTCCACTACATGTGGACCCAAGTGTGGCGCCAATTCCCCACAAGTCAAACCTCACGCCCAAGGCTTGGACCCACATTAATTACTTGGCAAATAAGAGAGATGCAATATAAAATAATATCCCTCCAAATAAATTCGACATCCCTTATTACACAAGAATTTCGCCAAAAATAAGCATTAATCCCAAATTCAATAAATCAGTAGCAATTAATCAGATTAATTAAATATTAACCCTTATGATAAGGAAAAAATATTTAATTTGTCACATATGACTCCCGTACTGATGACTGCCAAAACCCAGATGAAACTGAGCCAGGAAGACCACTGAACTGCTGCAGAATTAGGATGCTATCCACTGCTAGAAATAGAATTATGCCATACTACCACTTACTAAAAATAGTAAGTCAAGAACTAATGCTCCGAAAAGCATGATCTTTGCGCCTAGAGATAGAGCATGGAGAGCTTAGTAGGATAGTGTCACCAAAATAGTCATTCCCTGACTTACTAAAAATATTAAGTCCTCGTTTCATCAATGCTGGACCCCTCATTCTTCATTCCACCTAGCCTACGGGTCTCAGGAATAGGCTAATGGACCACTGGAAGGACGTCAATGAGAAGGGGACATTACAGAGTCAGAGTGTAGATAGTGTTGCAGTAATTTTTTACTGGATCCGCTGCAAGTAGTTGGTTTAGCAGAGTGGAGTCACAGTGGTGTAGTGATCCCTTACCGAACTTGTTGTAGGCAATTGTGGACAGTCGTACAGTGATCCCTTACTGGATCTACTGTGAGTTTTGCGAATTGTTATTTGAGCTTAATCTGGAACTGACTTCATGTGTTTGGAGATGCAATTTTCCTTAATTCATTTACTTCTATTGCAGTGAGCATTCCGACAGTGAGCTACTTTGTAATTTGGCAGTGAGCCATCCGATAGTAAGGCACCCTTTTTGTAATCACCATTTAACTAGTTATATTATCTTTAGAGTCAACCCTCTCTGTGGTTTTTCCCATTTGGGTTTTCCACGTATAAAATACAGTGTTCAATTTGTGGTTGTGTTATTTGTTTATTTAGCATTTGCTATTTCATGTTGATAAGTTTAATTGATGAAATTAATATATCAGTAAAAGTTTTTAAGAGTGTGGGAATACTGATTCACCCCTCCCCCCCCTCCCCACTCTTAGTATTCTGGTTCATTCAACCAATTCAACAATTGGTATCAGAGCCTGGTCCCTTGCTTGAAAGCTTAACTACTTGAGGGAGATCTTTGCTAGTTGAATAATGGCACTGTTGAGTATGACTGAAGAATATTATTTGGATGAAGAATTGAAGACAACTCTTGAAGATTTGGAAAGCGTGGAATCTGAGAATGAAGAGTTGAAAGAGAATGTGAAGGTAGCAGATGAATGTGTGCAGAAGCTGAGAGAACAAATCCAAAAGTTCAAATTGAGGCATAAGGAAGTTAATAATCAGTTGAAGCAGGTGAAAGAAATTGTTAAGGATCTGATACTGAAGATTGAGGAGAAGAACAAAATAGAGGAAACCCTGAAAGAATCAATTAAGCCAAAGACTGAAGAATGTGAGAAGCTGAAACAAGAAGTGAAGAAGTTGAAGGTAGAAAGTAAAGTTCTTGAAAGTAGCAAATTGTTGGAAGATCTGATAAACATGCAGAAAGCTCATTTAGACAAGACAGGACTAGGATTTCAAACTGGTGAATATTCAAATCAGAATGATAAAGTCAAAGGCAAGAAAGTCGAAGTTGAAGCAGAAAAGAAGCTTGAAGATGCAAGCAAAGCCCAAAATAAAAAATCTATTGCAAGGAGACTACTAGTTCGACAACTGAATGCACAAAGGCACCCATCATTTAATGGCAAGAGGTTTGGTCATAAAGAAAATTACTGTAGAAATCATGCTATGAGTCTGAATCATAATCCGGTTGGAGCGAATAAGGGGAATAATAACTTTCACGAATATTGTCATATATGCAATGGTTATGGTCACAAAGCTAATCAATGCAAATCTAGAACAAATTCAGCAAATTCAATGCAGAGAAACATCAATTGTTACAAGTGCAAGCAATCCAAACATTATGCTAATTAGTGTAGAAATGAAGTTGGTATGGAGAAGTCTATAGAGAAAAATGTGGTGAAGGCTAGCGAATCGATGAAAAAGGAAGTCATGGTTTGGAGAAAGAAGGAGGTGAATAATGAGAACATGCTTGGTATATCGGAATCTGGTATAGGCATCTCTTCCTTTAGTAACTGAGCATATTGCTTTGGTTCCGGGGGAGTTTTCAAGAAAAATCTTTTGGTCCCTCCTTATGAGGTAATTCATGTCGTCGGTTCGGTATGATTGTGTTTGAGATGCAATTTGGTAATTCAAGGTTTGTGCTGACATCATCGACAAGACATATTTTGGCGGCAAAACCCTAGAAGGAATTGGTAAGTTAAATTTGGGAATTTGAGATCATTTTCATCATTATGTGAAGAAGAACTGTTAGAAGAGCAAGAGCAGCAAATAAAGAGCGTAGAGCAGAGAAACAAATCAAGCATGGAATTGAAAATGATTGTCGAAGAACCGAGCAGCGGAAGGTTTTAGTCTATGGAAAAGGTACGACTAGATGAGTTTGACACAAAGAAGTTCAGAAAAATGGAAAGGAGTTTAAGTGAAGCAGATTTGCGGAAGATTAAAGAGTTAAGTCATAAAGGAATGGATTTATGGAGTGAGTTTCTGTGGTTCGACAATGAGGATGTGATTAGGTTAATCTTGAGTAGTGTGCAAAATGAATGTATCGTTTTGGATAAACCCTATTCGATCACGAAGGACATCATTTCAGCTGTTACTGGTCTGTGCGACAGTGGGAGTGTACCGGTCAAGAAGACGGTGAAGAATAAGGAGGTTGAAACCCTAATCGGTGTGATGGGTGATCAAAGAGCGTTGTTGATCGACAAAATCATCAATCCTATTGTGAGGTATGTTGCATATGGTATATTTTGTAAGATCTATTTCAGAAATAGGGAAGGTTCTACATCAGCTATTGCAGTATATGTTGCGCACATGATTGCTATGGAAGATGCTGTGTTCGATTTGTGTGAATTGTTAAAGAATCAACTGTTAGAAAATATTAGAATGACAAAAGATCAAGGTTACCCTTTCCGGTTTGGATCGTTGCTTGTGTGTCTGGGTATGTATTGCCTGGGATCTCTTCTGGCGAATGAAAATGTATTGTGGGAATTTCGAGTCCCAGTTGCTAGGCAAATCTTTCGATATCTTAATGGGTTGGATAAGAGAGAAGATGCATGTGATGCTAATTTCAAATCATTCTTGGATATGTGGAGTTTCGGTCTGTTATCCCTGATTATCGGTTCGGCTAAAAGGACAGTCCGGCCTCCGGAAAGAGGAAGCGTAAGGAGATTGTGTCCTCTGGTTCTCCGGAACCCAAGAAAAAGCAAAAAGAGCAGAAGCAAGAAGTTATTGAGTTGGAAGATCCGGAGTCCCTTGTGGCTAAGGAAGAATTGGAGGTTGCAGAGTAGGAAGAAGAAGATTAAGAAGAAGTTGATAACATGCAAAAAATGTTGGAAGAATGCAAAGATGCTAGGAAGACTTTATCCGAATGCATAGATGAGATGAGAGATTGTATCAATAGTGCCAACAAAGTTTACAGATATTGTCTTTTATGGTCAGCAACTATGGTGAAGCACAAAGAAAAGATTGAAATTGTTGAAGAAGAATTGAGTTCTATTGGCAAGTCATTTGATTTTCTGAGCGACAAGGATGGAGAGCAAAGGAAAAAGGTATATTCCCTGCATGCTGAGTTGTTTCTTCTGCAAAGATAGAGGGAAGACTATGTGAGTATTATTTGGAAAGTTAAGGAAATGGTTGAAGCTAAATTGGAGCACTTTTCAACATTGCGTGGTCATGCAATTGAGTATGAACAGAATTTGTCTGCTCTGGATAGTTTTTCTCATGCTATTGATGTGTTGGTGGAGTGTAGGAGTTTATTGGTTATCATTAAGTTCTCTGTTCATTCTTGGAAGGTTCTCCTTCCAGAGCTTAAGGAGAAATACAAGCAGATATTTCAGAAGAAAAACAATTGAGAATCTTTTTGAGTTGGTATGCATTTTTGACATTATTTTTGTAGTTGAACGCATTTATTTTTCTTTCTTTCTTTTTCATTAAAGGCACCCTTTGTCCTTGATGTCAAAGGGGAAGAAAGGTAAATGGAGAAATAAGGAGATATATGAGTAAGGGGGAGTTATATGCAGATATGTTTCCGAGTTTATTCTTTTTGAGATGTTTTGCCATCAATGACAAAGGGGGAGATTGTTAGATTTGTGTGATGTCAAACTCGGTGATCCGGTTAGAAACGGATGTGGCATAAGCAGTTTTGGTATTGCAAGTTGAGCATCAATGGAAGATAGGTATGCACATGATCTACTGGAGTCATTTTCAGAAGATCCTCTTCTTTGGAATCTTGAGTTTTAGTTATCTTGGTTTGTATCCAATTTCGGTATCAGTTATATCAATTATATCAGTTGTATCTATTGTATTGCTATCTAAATGATTATGTTGCATCATGCTTTATGTTCCAGAATTTGTGGCATCTGTATCTTGGAGTTGGGAGTTGTGTGCTTATAGGTTTGAACCTATGGGTCCGGTAGACCTTTGTTTTGTTCTAGTAATTGAGGCGTACGTTTTAGTAAATGAAGTGTGTGATGGAAGTGTATGGAAGATTTGTGAAGGCCGACTTGATTATCCTATTTTTTTGGTTGAGGCATGTTTTGGATAACGTGTTGATCCAAGCAGTACATTATCGTGTAAATCACTAAGTGCTTGGCCGACACATTATCTTAGTGTATGTGCTTACCGATATATAAAAAAGATGTGAGGATGTGGGAAAGTGTAATATTCCCCTTAAAGTTTTTTTGATTTTTCAATGAGAAATTACAAAGCAAACACCATAACCCATTAAGGTTAGAGAAATAATCCAAACAACTGAAAGGGAACCCTTCCACCTTTTGTTCACTGAGAGCCCAATCTAGGAGGGTGAGAGCATACGGTGTTCCGAGGATCGTTAGCACCATAAACCAATACTGAAATTACAATGCACGGGCGGCAAGCCAACCCCTTCTGCTTATCCAATAGGATAGAAACTAAACTTCTTGGCGGTAAACCAGCCAAGGAAAACAACAAGAAACTTAAACTCAATCACTCTACCGCGTGTTTCAACGGGAGGACATTACATAAAGATATCACTCTACCACATATTTCAGCGGGAGGACAATACATAAAACTTATCATTCGACCACTTATTCAGTGGGAGGACTGAGTTACAAAAACCAGAAAATAGGCGGCAAGCCTGCCTCTTCCACTTGTTCAGCGGGTATGCTCACAGTCCAGAATTGGTTGATAGTACTACTATTCAACCTTACAAAATATAGGAAAGATAGAATAGAAGAAGAATGCTGATCACAGAAGATATTATCACCAAACCAGCTCAACACCAACTTCCTAAAATATGATATAAATAACAAGCAGCTGGAAATGCATAACCAGCAGCACCAAATCACACTAAAATGCTTCCAACTCTCGCCAAACTCGCTCAACACACCCCAAAACTCACCCAATTTGACACTAAGAACCAAGTGACTAAGAACAAACTGAAATAGAGCTTCTAAACATCCTAAAATACCAAGCACACATCCCAATGCACTCCCAAAAACCCACGCCCAAGCTGAAAAGTACGATTCGCAATATAAAAACAAAGACTCCAAATTAAAGGCTGCAAACTTACAAAACACATTGCCTACAACATAGAAGTTGTTCGAGCCAATACCTAGAATGATAGGTCGTACAGGTAGGGAGGTAGGATCGAAACTTCACTTCAGCCACACAGGAACCAGCAACACTGAAAATTACAGCAGCAAACCAACTCTCTCAAACACACACACGCAATCCGCAAGAACACCACGAAATCCACACAAAAGAGCCTTAGCTAGGAGTGATGTCTCATACTTGAAACTACAATTGAAAAGTCTAGGAGGTTTTCACCCTCGAAGAAGTCTGGAATCAATCCGATAGCATAACAATATATTTTCTCTGGATAACTAAATGAGGAGCCAAACACCTGTATATATAGATTTTCAAGTTTGAAATTCAAATTCAACTCCCACCAAATCCACCTCTCCAATTTGCATTTCATTTCCAATGGTGGACCCAAGTATGGCATCCCCCCCTAAGTCAATCCCATGCTTAGCAAAGGAGACCACGATTTTTGGCATAAAATATACTTTGTCACATAAAATAAAGTCTCCTTAATCATTTTGGCGTCCCCCTTCATGGCACAAATAATTCGCCTAGTAGACTTAGGATAACTCATATTATGCACAATTCCCAATATCATTGATCAGTAATAAAATAATTAAATATTAAACCTTAGGAAGGAAATAATATTTAATTGAATAATTTATAACTCCAATACTGATTATCAACAAAATCCAGGATGAAGCTGAGCAATGAAGACCATTGAACTGCGCTGGATCAGGACCATATCCAAGACTGCCAAAAATATAAATGCCCAAACTGCCACTTACTAAAAATAGTAAGTCATGAAATACTGCTCCAAAAATCATGATCTTCGCACCCAGAGAAAGAGCTTGGAAAGCCCAGTAAGACTGCACCATCCAGACAGCCAAACCACTAACTTACTAAAAATAGTAAGTTCACATTTCATCAAAGAGTCAACTACTGGAGTTCATGGAAAACCTAGAAGGAAACCACAAGCAGGATTGAAGAATTCCCTCCTGACTAACACTAACAAGCTTGAGCAGAACTCCACAGTAGATGGAAACCCTAATTCTCCTTTTCACATAGCCTACAAGTCTCTGGAATAGGCCAATGAACCACTGAATGCATCATCACCAAGAAGGGGACATTACAGTCCACCCTTCCCAAAATTGCTTGTCCTCAAGCAGTCACAAGCCAGGATGCTATCAAATCTCCTCACTCTCCCATGTAGCATCCTCCACTGATAAGTCTTTCCACTTAACCAAATACTCTTTGATGGTCCTCATCCTCAACACTCTTTCTCTGACATCAAGGATGGCCTCAAGAACTAGCACCAATTCTCCTTCTTCATCCAAAGGAAGCAAATCAGAAGAGACTATCACATTGTGCCCAAGTGCCCTTTTGAGACGTGACACGTGGAAGACATTATGTACTCGGCTACTCGCTGGTAGCTCCAACTCATAAGCCAAAACTCCCACTCTCCTGATGACCCTGAATGGTCCATAAAAATGTGGTTTGAGTTTTTCTGCTCCACTCTTCTTGAGAGTAGACTGTCTGAAGGGCTGGAGTCTCAAGTAGACCATATCACCAACCTCAAATGAGTGCTCAATACGTTGCTGATCATCATACAACTTCTGCCGATTCTGTGCAATCTGGAGGTTGTCCTTCAATGCCTTCAGAATATCGTGACACTGTTGAACCATATCCCTAGCTTGAGGTGCTCTGCTATCTCCAAACACCAAGTCAGCAAAGCTAGGGTCCTTGTAACCGTAGAGTGCCAAGAAAGGAGACATCTGGATGGACATGTGATAAGTGGAATTATAGCAGTATTCACCAAGGTGTAGCCATCTTACCCACGCCTTCTGCTGTTCTGAAACATTTCTCAAATAACCTTCCAACCACTTATTAACTATCTCCGTTTGTCCATCAATCTGAGGATGGTAACTCGTGCTTGGGGTGAGCACAGTACCACACAATCTGAAAATCTCCTGCCAGAAAGAGCTTAAGAACTTGTTGTCCCTATCAGTCACAATGTTTTTAGGCAGCCCATGTAGCCTAAACACCTCATGGAAGAGCAAATCAGCAACCTGAGCTGCTGTAAATGAGCTGGTGATGGCAAAAAAAAAAGCAAATTTTGTTAATCTATTTACCACCACATAAATACAATCCTTCCCACTAGCTTTCGGCAACCCAGTGATGAAATCCATAGAGATACTTTCCCATTTTTGATTGGAAATTGGCAATGGTTGCAATAAACTTGTGGGTGTTGTGTGCTTGTCCTTGTTCTTCTGACAAGTATGACATTCCCTAATGTACCTCAAGACATCTTTTTTCAACCCTTTCCAAGAGAATCTCTCTCGGATCTGCTTGTAAGTCTTGAAAAACCCTTGGTGACCAGCAAGAGGAATGCCATGAAAAGTCTGTAATACCTTCTCCTTCAGCTTAGATTCAGGTAGAAGAAGGATCCTACCCTTGTACATAATCAATCCATCAATCCATCAACCAATTTGTACTTTTCTTCATGAAAAGTTTCCTCAATAATGCTGGTTGCAAACTAATTTTTGGCATAATCAGCAAGCAACAAGTCCCTCCAATCAGCAGTAAGCTCACTCATAGAGCTCAAATGGAGTCTCCGGGAAAGTGCATTTGCCACTATGTTGTTCTTCCCTTTGACATACTCAATGTCAAAGTCATAAGCCTGAAGCTTACTAACCCACTTCTGCTACCTTTCGTTCAAGTCTTTCTGGTGCATGAAGTGCTTAAGACTGTTATGATCAGTCTTAACAACGAACTTACTCCCCACAATATACTGCCTAAACTTCGCAAGGGCATGCATTATGGCAAGCATCTCCTTGTCATATATTGAATATAGCCTTTCAAGTCCTCTCAACTTCCTACTCTCAAAGACAATTGGGTGCTTGTCTTGCATAAGAACTGCACCAACACCTTCTCCTAATGCATCACACTGCAGTTCAAAAGGCTTGGTGAAATCTGGCAAGGCTAAAACAGGGCATGAGCTCATGATCTCCTTGAACTGATCAAACATTGTCTGTGCATTTTCTGACCACTCAAAGGCTCCTTTCTTAGCGAGATCTGTGAGGGGGGAAGCCAACTGAGAATAACCCTTTACAAACCTACGGTAAAAACCACAAAGACCCAAGAATCCCTTCAAGTGTGTTATGTTCTCAGGAGGAGGCCAATCAATGATAGCTCTAATCTTTTCAGGGTCTACCTTCACACCTCTTGTACTGATAATGTGACCAAGGTAGAGCAATTCTTCCATTCCAAATTCACATTGGGATTCCTTTGCAAACAGGGATTTGGATTCTAGTATGCTCAAAACTTCATCCAAGTGCTGTAAATGCTCATTCCAAGACTTGGTGAATATGAGTATATCATCAAAGAATATGAGCACAAACTTCCTCAACTGTTTTTGGAAGATTTTGTTCATGCATGACTGGAATGTGGCTAGGGCGTTAGTCAAGCCAAAGGGCATGACTAGGAACTCAAAGTGCCCAAAGTGGCATCTGAAAGTAGTCTTCTCCACATCTGGCGCCCTCATCTTGATTTGGTGGTAGTCCGATTTGAGATCTATCTTTGAAAAGAACAAGGCTCCATGTAGCTCATCAATGAGCTCATCAATTCTTGGAATTGGGTACCGATTCTTGATGGTTTTTTGATTCAGAGCTCGGTAATCCACGCACATACGCATGGTCCCATCCTTCTTCACCAAAACCATAGCCGAAGCGAAAGGGTTTTTACTTGGCCGAATATATCCCATGTCATGAAGCTCCTTAATAGCCGTTTCTATTTCATCCTTCTTCTTCTTGGGGTACCGATAGGGAGTCGTCATAACAAGCTTGGCTCCCTCTTCTAGCTCAATGATGTGCTCTGCACCTCTTTCAAGAGGTCTACTAGGAGGTGGATTCTCAAACACCTTACTCCTCTTAGAAATCAAAACCTGAATATCTTCAAGATAGCTTCTCTTTTCTTCAAGTGAGTTAGATGGCATAACCATACACTCAGGAGGTCTTCTTAGTGGCAGATTTCTAAGGACCTTGCTCTTGTTTGTGATTAGAGCTTGAATATCAGTAGTGTAGCTGTCCTTGTCTTCAAATGGATTTGATGGCATTATCACACACTTTGCTGCCCACTCCACTTGGTTATGACGGATCAACCTCTCCATCCTCTTCAAGGATACAATTCGCGGGCCTCCATTAGACATCCCTCGCAAAACCACTTTCTTTCCTTCAAACATGAACTTTAATTCCATGGTTTGCAAGTTAAGAGTGATCTCACCAAGAGATCGCAGCCACTGAATGCCAAGGACTACATCATCAGTCCCTCCAATATTGACAACATAGAAGTCATCCTTGACTTCATAGTTACCAAGCTTCATTGACATGTTTGACACCATCTGTTTACAACCAATGGTTGATCCATCAGCCACCATGACCTTGAAGTCTTCTACATCATCAGTGATAAGGCCCCTCTTGGCGACAATCCTAGCATCAGTGAAGTTGTGAGTTGCTCCGGTATCAATTAGAGAAACAAGTCGATGCTCTCCCAATGCTCCTCGAACTCTGAATGATTCATTTTTTGTGGAAGCTAGAGAGTTGGGCAACTATACCCCTATCTTCTTGATCACTTTCAGGCCCTTCTGGAGCCTCTTCATACTCACTTCCCTCCGAATCAAGCTGTTGTTCTGAATTTTCAGAATCTGATCCATCAACTGAATATGCTTTCATTTGCCGAGCATTACTCTTCCCATGGCATCTATGACCCAAAACCCAAGGTTCTTTGCATGAATAACACAAATTCTTCCTCCGAAGCTCTTGATGGAGCTCATCATCCATCCGGGAAGGAAACTCCTTAGGCTGATTAGAGAATTTCTTCTTGCCTTTACGAAATGAGAAAGGCTTTGACTGGAATCTGGACTTAGGGGCAGCCAACTCCATGCTTCTAGCCTTCTTGATTGCATCAGCCAAGGTGGGTGGGTCAAAGGCTTTTACCCAACTTTTCAATGGTTCTTCAAGTCCCTCAGTAAATAGGACCACTAACCTCTTCTTCGAGATACTACTAACCATAACTGAAAGACTTTGAAACTTAGTTATGAAAGTGTCCAAAGAACCCTGCTATTTGAGTTGTGCAAGCTCTCTAAACTTCACCTCCGGATCCTTGGTATCAAATCTTTCTATCAATTTGTTGGTGAATTCAGCATAGATATGGATCAAGTTATGACCAAGGCTGACCAACCCATGGTACCACCATTCATGAGCAGCTCCATCTAAGTGCAAGGTAGTGAACTTGATGGCCTCTTCTTCGGGCATAGGTCTCAAGGATAAGTAATTGTCCAACTTCTGCACCCTAGCTCTAGCTGTGCTCTTACTGCTTCCATCAAAGTGTGCATCGAAGTGTGCTAGAGTAACCTTCCCAAGAGCTTGATGGTAATCTCTTGGAGTGGAGTACCGATTGTCATTCCTTGTTCCTCTCTTCATTTTCTGATTCATGTATTGATCCAAGGTGAGGATATCTCGGATCTCTGCATGGAGAGAAGCATACTTCATATAGCTGCTCCTTATCTCATCAGCTGTAGGTATCTCAACTTCATTTTGTGGTGCTTCTCTAGGTAGAAAGATGGGTTGTAGAGGTCTTGGAGCTGAACCTCCATTGTTGCTCTCATTGTTACTCCCGTTTCCATTTCCTCCAGGAGTATTAGAAGTACTAGCTTTCAGGCCATTGTTGGGTTGATTAGGGGTCCCAACAACATTCTGGTTAAGTTTGGCCAGCAACTGAGACATCATATCCATCATGGCATTGAAATGTCTCCCAGCCTTTTTGTCAAGTGCCTCATTCTGTTCTGCAGCCTTCTTTGCCATTGAATCTACTGAATCTATAGAATCCACTTCCTTCCCTCTGTTTCTCAATACCTCTGAAAAGGCATCTTCTTCTGGCACTAATGGAACCTGAAACTGTTGTCTTCTCTGTTGTAGTAACAGACGTCTCTGTCACTCATGGAGAACTCTAATCACTTTGAATTTCACAGGTTAGCAGGAAGACCAACTCTGATACCACTGTAATATTCCCCTTAATTTTTTTTTGATTTTTCAATGAGAAATTACAAAGCAAACACCATAACCTGCTAAGGTTAGAGAAATAATCCAAACAACTGAAAGGGAACCCTTCCACCTTTTGTTCACCGAGAGCCCATTCTGGGAGGGTGAGAGCATAGGGTCTTCTAGGGATCGTTAGCACCATAAACCAATACTGAAATTACAATGCACGGGCGACAAGCGAACCCCTTCTGCTTATCCAGTAGGATAGAAACTAAACTTCTTGGCGGTAAACCAACCAAGGAAAACAAGAAGAAACTTAAACTCAATCACTCTACCGCGTGTTTCAGTGGGAGGACATTACATAAATCTATCACTCTACCGCATATTTCAGCCGAAGGACAATACATAAAACTTATCACTCGACCACTTATTCAGTGGGAGGACTGAGTTACAAATACCAGAAAATAGGTGGCAAGCCTGCCTCTCCCACTTGTTCAGCGGGTATGCTCACAGTCCAGAATTGGTTGATAGTACTACTATTCAACCTTACAAAATATAGGAAAGATAGAATAGAAGAAGAATGCTGATCACAAAAGATATTATCACCAAACTAGCTCAACACCAACTTCCTAAAATCTGATATAAATAATAGCAAGCTGGAAATGCATAACCAGCAGCACCAAATCACACTAAAATGCTTCCAACTCTCACCAAACTCACTCAACACACCCCAAAACTCACCCAAACGTACACTAAGAACCAAGCGACTAAGAACAAACTGAAATAGAGCTTCTAAACATCCCAAAATACCAAGCACACATCCCAATGCACTCCCAAAAACTCACGCCCAAGTTGAAAAGTACGATTTGCAATATAAAAACAAAGACTCCAAATTAAAGGCTGCAAACCTACAAAACACATCGCCTACAACATAGAAGTTGTTTGAGCCAAACCCAGAATGATAGGTCGTACAGGCAGGGAGGTAAGATCGAAACTTCGCTTTGGCCACATAGGAACTAACAACACTAAAAATTACAGTAGCAAACCAACTCTCTCAAATCCACACACGCAATCCGCAAGAACACCACAAAATCCACACAAAAGAGCCTTAGCTAGGAGTGATGTCTCATACTCAAAACTGCAATTGAAAAGTCTAGGAGGTTTTCACCCTCAAAGAAGTCTAGAATCAATCCGATAGCATAACATTATATTTTCTTTGGATAACCAAATGAGGAGCCAAACACCTGTATATATAGATTTTCAAGTCTGAAATTCAAATTTAACTCCCACCAAATCCACCTCTCCAATTTGCATTTCATTTCCAATGGTGGACCCAAGTATGGCGTCCCCCCTAAGTCAAACCCACGCCTAGCAAAGGAGACCACGATTTTTGGCATAAAATATACTTTGTCACATAAAATAAAGTCTCCTTAATCATTTTGGCATCCCCCTTCATGGCACAAATAATTCGCCTAGTAGACTTAGGATAACTCATATTATGCACAATTCCCAATATCATTGATCAGTAATAAAATAATTAAATATTAAACCTTAGGAAGGAAATAATATTTAATTGAATAATTTATAACTCCAATACTGATTATCAACAAAATCCAGGATGAAGCTGAGCAATGAAGACCATTGAACTGCGCTGGATCAGGACCATATCCAAGACTGCCAAAAATATAAATGCCCAAACTGCCACTTACTAAAAATAGTAAGTCATGAAATACTGCTCCAAAAATCATGATCTTCGCACCCAGAGAAAGAGCTTGGAAAGCCCAGTAAGACTGCACCATCCAGACAGCCAAACCCTAACTTAATAAAAATAGTAAGTTCACATTTCATCAAAGAGTCAACTGCATGTTATTTCATACTGGAGTTCATGGAAAACCTAGAAGGAAACCACAAGCAGGACTGAAGAATTCCCTCCTGACTAACCCTGACAAGCTCGAGCATAACTCCACAGAAGATGGAAACCCTAATTCTCCTTTCCACATAGCCTACGGGTCTTCGGAATAGGCCAATGGACCATTGAATGCATCATCACTAAGAAGGGGACATTACAGAAAGCAGCATTGTGTGGCAATTGAAGAAGAGTTAGAGTGTGTGTGTGTGTGAGTAATGAGAGAGTGTGTGTGTGTGGTATTTAGTAGAGTATGCTTGTGATGTGTAGCAGAATAAGAAGTGTGCAAACGACAGAGTTAGTATGTGAGTTGTATATGGTATGAGTAGTATATGAGCTAAGGTGTGTGAAGTAGAGTTAGAGTGCAGACAGTGTTGCAGTAATCCTTTATTGGATCCACTACATGTAGTTGGTTTAGCAGGGTGGAGTCACAGTGGTGCAGTGATCCCTTACCGAATTCGCTGCAAGCAATTGTGGACAGTCGTACAGTGATCCCGTATCGGATCTGCTGTGAGTTTTGTGAGTGCTTAATCTGGAATTGACTTCATGCATTTGGAGATACAGTTTTCCTCGGTTCATTTACTTCTATTGTAGTGAGCATTTCGACAATGACCCGCTTTGTAATCCGGCAGTGAGCCACCCTTTTTGTAATCACCATATAACTAGTTATACTATCTTGAGAATTAACCCTCTCCGTGATTTTTCCCATTTGGGTTTTCCACGTATAAAATCTAGTGTTCAATTTGTGGTTGTGTTATTTGTTTATTTTGCATTTGCTATTTCATGTTGATAAGTTTAATTGATGAAATTGATATCAATAAAAGTTTTTAAGAGTGTGGGAATACCGATTCACCCCCGCCTCCCCCTCCTCCACCCACCCCCCCTCTCAGTATTCCGGTCCAGTCAACCAATTCAACCATTCAAACCATTCAAACCCCTATTTTAGTTTATGATCGTGCTTGACATAAGCTAGCTGAGAAGTTCAAGGGGAAGTCACCATGTTCAATGCAATATTTACAATCATGATTGGAATGGAAGACTTACTAGGATTAATGTGTTCATGCTAGGTCACAGGGTCAATTGTTTGTAGAAAATTGCACTTGAGGAGAGATGAAATGAGGAGCTTGTGGAAAGAGATATTTTTTCTCCAGTTGCATCTAGTAGCAACACCTTTTCTTTTAGGGTTCCTTCTAAGAATTCTGAGCTCAAGGCTTGGTTTTCTAGCTCCTAAGGTTTTATTATTTTAATCATCAATGAATTTTTTCTTTGCGAATGCTACTTGGTCTACTTCTTATAAGGAAACTTTCCATTATAAGGCATATAAAGTAGGTCAATCTTTATGTGTCTCTAGGAGAAAAGCAAATCAAGAACCTCCTTTCTTATTCTTTGAGTGAGTAGGCAAATAATAAGTATGTTATCATTTGTGCAATCAGTTATTTCTTTTCGCAGTGCCTTTATGTAAGGACTGATATTGATGGTATAACCTTTTGAATCATAATCTATTTTAATTTGATCAAAAGTTGAACAAATGTCGTATAAGATTAATGTCTTATAAGAATGTCTCATAATCTCAAATGTCATTGAAGTCATTTAATCAAGAGAAGCTTGACTCTTTTCAAAAAGCCAAATATGCCAAACAATTATGCTCCCTAACAAGGTAAATCAAGCAATCCTTCATATTTGATTTATCTTTAATTTTTGTAGTATCAATTGCTTCCATCAATTCGTTCTTCATGTCTTGGTGGAAAACTCCCTTCTTGAGGGGAGTACTTGTAAAAGGAAAAGCTATATTTGTACCATTCGTGCCTACATTCATTCTCCATGTCTTAGTGCAAAACATACTTTTCTTTGAAGTGTAAAAAATGTGAATAGACGTGTTGTTTCAGCAAAAAACTTGAGTTTCCTTGAAGTTATTTGTGCAAAGCCATAGTAGACTTGCCAAATTAATGTTGATGAAGTTATATCTATAACTTGGGGTCAACAGAAATAATGATAGGAATTTTAATCCTTACAATTATGTACAATCTTAGAGATTTTTTGGATGGAAAACCCAATCTTTTATATCTTTCTTTGAGATTTTCTCAATTCAGTTTTGAAGCTTATTTCTTTTCTTCTTCATGAAGCTCATTTTCCTTTTCAATCTAACTAAAATGCTGCTCTAGTTTCTTACTAAGCTAATTTATCTCTTCTATCAAGGCTTCTCCGCCAAAGCTGAAGCCTCATCCATAATGAGTTATCTTAGATGTTTATGTTCATTCTTATCTTTAAATCAACAACCATTTGATAATATCAACATCATTCTTCTCATTTAAAAAACAAGGGTATCTCCATGATTGCACAAATTTCTTGCAAGACAAACCCTTTTTCCCAATGAAAAGCAGTTGTAGACATCTAAAAATGACTATTGCATTTCCATCTTGTCATTTCATTGTTTCCTCATCAATTCTTCTATCTATATTAATTAAATAATTTTTACTTATTTAATTAAGCTAACATTTCCTCATTTCATTTTATCATTTTCTCTTCATTATCAATTAATTAATTTTAATTATTTAATTATATTGGACCATTAGCTAACACCCATCCCACAATTAAATAAATTAGAATAATTTATTTAATTCCTTTGTCCCTCCAAAATAGATAAAATCAATATTTTATTTATCTTTCCAACTGCGCATTTAATTATTTTAACTATTTTACCTCTTGTTTTTTTTAAACTGCAGGAATCGGGTATAGCACCCCTCTATAAACTACAATGCACCGGGTAAACTTTTTAACGTGATTGGTGACACTAGCGCGACACATCCTCCGATACCACATGGGTTGGGGGGAGACAACCTCGTGACCTCATGCTTCACCACTGGAAGCTCTCACCAATCGAGCTAGGCCCCCAGCCCCAACTATTTTACCTCATGATTCCCATCCTATCTTCTCAATTTTTCTCATCGTTTGATTCTTGTAATTTATCTCCACCATTGATCGAATGTCAAGTGAAGCATATAAATAAAATCTTCCACCACCTTATTCTGCAAACACATCTCTAGCTAGCGTATCTCTCTATTATCTTGAGCTATCTACTACACAAGCTATCATCTTATATCTCATATCTTGGAGCACATATCATTTGCAATCTCTTGCTATCATACTATCATTGTGCTCTCATGGTTATCCTATTTTGAAGAGCAACCCACATATCAAGCATTCAAGCAAACATCAAAGAAAAAATTGAGCAAATTGAGGTCTTTGCAATGGTATAATTGTTTCATTATTTGACTTTATGCATAGATCTTAGGCTTTATTGAGTGAGTGTGGATGTGAATTTGGTTCTTGCATTGCATTATTTCTATTTTACATGATTCACATTTTCATGCTTCACAGTAGTAGTTTTGAATTTTTGAATGGTCAACTTTCAGAGATCATATCTTCTTCAATACCTTGCAAAATCTCTATTACAGCTACTTTTTGACAAGTCTTGAAATTCTCCCACGTTTCTCTGAATATCCAGTACAAGACACATGTTTCTAGTATGGTAAAACAATTCTGAATTTTAAGGATATCAAGATAAATTATACATTTTAAAGCTTTTCATTTTCATGATCAAACATAATTGTTTAAGCATTCCAATAAGTTGTGCATTGCAAATAAAATATAAATAAAAAACTTCCATTCATACATGACATCGAACGATAAAATTGAAAATTGAGTTAAAAAAATATAAATACAGAATATCAAGTTGTTATATTATTACAAAAATAACAGTGACAAAAGTGTAAGTCCCACAGGAAGAAATAAAGATCTGAAAAATTTAAGTGTCATAAATGAGCCATGATAAAATGTTAAGCTGCAAGAATGGAAAAGCAAGTTCAACATCAAAGTTGACATCACACATTTGCCAAGAGCTCCAGTAACTCCTTATTACTGTTCTCCAACTTTGAAGCATTTGACTCCAAAAGCAGGACTCCAACCACTTCTGACTTTGATCCTCATCTATGTACCTTGGTTCCTTAGGCTCTTCATCCCATAATGTTGTTGGATTCTCCCTGTAATTGGTCATTTACGATCCTAGAGGTGCAAGGCAAGGTGTATCATAACTAACTTCTCCAATCTCCTAATGATGAGTTTGTTCAACTTGGTAGAGTGGATAAACTACAAGTGGAAAAATTCCTTCAGAAACATAGGAACCGGCAACCTATTAAAAGAGGCAATTAGAAATTATATACATAGCATCTGACCTCCATGTAGTTGTTGACATCATGTAGAGTCCTCATGTGCTAGAGATATCTCTTTTAATCCAGTTGTGCACTTGTAGACTATGGATGGCAGTAGCTTTGTAGCCTCTTTTCAAGAATGCACTTTCTTAAGGGTCTTCATGAAGGCCTTTTTTGCCTCCTCATCGACAATGGAAGTTATTCTCTTAGGCCTCTTCACTACCATTTAGGATTAACTAGATATGCTACCATTTGAACTAGAAATTCAACTTATGTCTATTCTGCTGAATAATTGATTGAATTCGTCCATCAAACAATGCTATAGTGTAGTCTTTCACTAATTATAGCCTTCATGTGACCAAGCAATATAATTATTAGTCTCATAGATGTCTTTAAGTTTAGGCGAGTTAGAGTTGCCATAATGAATGATGGTAAAAAGGTTCTACAAAGGTCAAACTATAACTCACGTCTGCCAAAAATCATCTTTAACCACCACATCTTCCACTCTTTGCCTATGCTACCTTATACTCCACCCATCTTGATCACCCTTAAGTCACAACTATAATCTCCAAGGGATGTTAAAACTTACGCATCCTTTCCAACAATATGAAATTATAGACAAACTTTGGCCCTATGGGTGTGAGGAACAGCTTCCTCAAAAAGACCCAGACAATGCCATTGAGCTTATGATAGTTGTGTAGAAACTTTTGCACCTTGTAGCAATTGCCACCACTTTCCCCTTTTAATTTTACTGTTTCATGAATAGGAGTACTTTGCTTGTGCCTATAAGAAGCATCATTTAACTTTCCCACTTTCCTACTTTCCAGCACATATAAGCCGTATCAACTAGTGCACAAACTTGGTGGGGCCAACCTCCCATATACCATCCTTCACTATCTCAAAATGACAAGTGATGTCTTTGCACTTTTCAAAACAATCAATAGCTGTAAGGAAGGATCTGTATCACATTTGACAATGATATTGATGAGTGGATGATGCCAAATGTCTACACACTCATCCATGATAGTAGAATGATCCGTCTTCACCCATGTCTTTTTCATCTTCTACATCAAAAAAAATAACTTTCCATAGTTCACTGCCATTTGCTTGCAGGGGTGCACCCTCTTGACTAACGAGCCATCATGTTTATTGGGGACTTGGTAGGTCTTGGGCAAAGTTTATGTTGCCTTTAACATGGTGTGGGATAAGCTTGGACCAGATTTGTAAACATGGGTTGCATGTGAATGTACCCTATAAACATCTCATCACAACCTCTGCATTTGTCTACTAGAGTTATGGGTTGCCTTATTGGATTAAAACCTAGTTAATGATCTTGCAATATCTTCTATTATGATTACATCACAATGCTTGGACAAGTCAACATGTTTTTCAAATGGAAAAAGACATGTTGAATGTATAAATATATTGCAAGGTGAAGATGAAGAGTGTGAACTATTAAAGGGAAGCTGTAAATCAAGTTCAATTGAAATACCTTATCATACAGCTATGTCACCTTAGCAGCAGTATATCAAGTAAGTTTGTATTAGCATCTTCAAAGAAGTTGTTAAATGTTTATAATCTACTTTGTAATCATTTGCTTGTTAGTAATTCTGGAATGGTTTTAATTTGTAAAATAACCGTTTACGTTAAAAGTATTCACAGTAAATTATACAAAGTAAAGGCAGTGACTTTAAATCTTATTGACAGCCGTTTTTTTAATAAAATTACACTAACTAATAAATATTGTGTTTTTTAGTTTGTAGAGAACATATTGGCAGGCAAATTTGTAAAATTTAAGTTTTTGATATTTTGTTTGGATGAGATGTAAAACAATATTTTTCTTACATTGTGCAGCAATTGACACCTGTCACTTACCATCCTACTCACAATAGAACAACACCTCCACCGCACCAAGGTGAGAATTTCATAGTTTACATAGTTCATGTATAAATTGTGCATGAAGGAGCTTTTTGTTCTCTAATACATCTCTAAGGTAGACTTACAATATCCATATTATTAGTTTGACATTAATTTTTTCCATTCTGTATCATAACTATATACGTTAATGGTTTGAACTTATATTTCTGTTTGTCATTTTCAATTGTGTATACTTCGCTTCGATTTTCTTTGATATACTGCTTTATTTAAGGTTTATGTGGTGAAGTGGCTCACAAAGAAAATTATTCGAAGATATATCCAAGTATACAATGTCATCTGCCATACATTTAGAAGAGCCCATACATTTAGACATTGACAAGATTTGTTACTAATCATGAGAAAATAGTTAACTACTGTCACAAAAAGGGGCTCCTGATTTTTTGGGAAGAACTATATTTAAAGTTTAAACATTAAGTTAGTTATAAATATCACTTTAACTCACCAGAGGTTCTGTAGGATTATAGAAACAGAACTGGAACTACAGCATTTTAATAGACCTCTACACTTTGTTCATCCATGGGTTATAGTATAAAAGCTAAAAGCCAAGTTTATAATTTTGGAAGCTACAGAATATGCATATTTTCCCCTAATAACTATAGGGCTAACAAATGCTGTCTAATAATTGCTTCTATGGAAGCGAATAAGTATACAGTACTATTACTTTTAACATTTTACACATTTTCCTGTTACAGTAATTTCAACGGAGACCACAAATATCCTTTTAAGGCAGTTCTATCAGCAAGCAGAAGAGAAGGTTTTCATTTCATGTTCATCTTGTTAATAACTTTACTATTTCCTTCATGTTGAATGAGAAAATTGTGCAGAAGAATTTGTTGTTTGCATCAAACTATTGACTTCCATATGGTCTGAATTATTTTAATGCTCTCTAAATGAAATTTTGCAGCTCATGTTTTTAAGCTTATGCGTTTCTGATTTATGTAGAATACATTCTTTATGATAGTTGTGTTATATTTATAGATTTACATGTTGGCATATAATGGAAGTGGGCGTCAAAAAGTTTGAAGAAGTTATGAAAACTTAGGAAGAATTTAGAACTATGAAAAGAGGTCATGCACATTTACAAACATGCTTTGAGAAAAAATATTGCATGAATCAACTAATTGATTTTCAGTGCCTTCAGTTCTACTTTTTTTTTTTTTGCTTTAGTGAATATCAAAAGCATCCTCTAACTCCTTATCTATATACACAAAACAACTGCCTTAGCCAGAAAGAAACATAAGCTGAGAAGTTTTATCATCGTAATAGCATAAATGAATTCACAGCCAGTCAAGCCAGTTACGTATGTCTAACTATGAGGCTAGGGAAGGGGTAAAATGTTGCTGCTAACCTGCCATCCCTTTTCATGCTTTAAACAGAAACAAAGACGTGCATAATTTGAAACTTAACAAAACATAGGGTGAACCGCCCGCTGCATAATCTGCACTTCTGTCTCCTTCCTTTTCCAGTAGACCTCCATCAGGGGATATTGTTCATCCAAAGGTACTTATGCCATCACTGCTTCCTGGTTTCTGACATCATTTGCTGACACCTCAAAAGCTTTTGGTCAATACTGGGCATCTTACAAACTTCAGTCAGCATCTTATTCCCAGCCATGGTCTCATAGCAACTGCTTTTGGACTTTTCACATGTTACCCAGTTGCAGCATTATCAGTCAGAACCAGGTTGTTGCTAGCATTTATAAACACAATTTGAATGACAATTGTGTGAGCCATCTCGAGTGTGTTCTACCTTGCTGTTGATTGACCAGGGTCTCTCATGGCCTAAAATACCATGTCCATTATGCAATTTTCTCTCCAACAAATTAACAGGCTTGCTCTATATGGGTTCATAATTGCCCATTTGAGCACCTTTTCATCTGTTATTCCTTCAAGGAGAACAGAGTTCCATATTACAAAGCTTCTTCTTTAGCGGCATTGGTGAACTCATCCATCATGATGCCGCTTTCTAGGAGCTGCCTTAACTTGAAGTTCTCAACCAAACCAACATATGATCTGTAAATATCCTTCAAATAATAAAAGATATAATTTTTTTCCATGTCTTATCAAAATATTTTCGGAGGACCCCCTATCTTTTGCCTGTTTGGAAGATCCTTTTGAAGGAAATTGTTGATGTGTTTTTTATGCACTTCAAACACAGAATAAAATACCAAAGGTATTCTATCCTTTCTTGAACAAAATCTTCTTGGATGCTAAATGATGTGATCAACCAAGACGACTCCAAGGTTTCTATAGTCAAGTTATGACATGTGGATAGCTCAATTGGTTGATGTGATTGCTGGTAATCCAAGGGGACTTACGTTGAATACTTGAATGCTTCAATGTTTTCGATGTAGCTGGAACTTAGATTCTAACTACTTGCTTGGAAAATAAAAAAGCAAAAGAGATGGTTTAGGGAGTCTAATCTAGTCCTAAGAATGCAAGAGACAATGAACGATTAGGTGAAATTCAACCAAGCTCTACTTTGCCATCAACGAACAACTCCACAAAGCTAGTGCGATCTCCTAAGGTAATCACGTGATGTTCAAATCACTATCAACAACAAAGATACCATCAAGGCAATGCATATCAAAGTGTGAATAGCAATTGAAGTTGAGCTCATTTAAGAATTCGAGTTGACCACACAAGGCAAACTTACAATCAGCAAATTGCTAGTGGTATGGATAAATGAATTTCACTATCTATCATTCAGAAAGTTCTTTCATTCATCTAATTATCATTACCTAACATAGAGATCCAACAAGAAACCATGCTATTGTATAAGAAACAACACATTCCACCATAACTTCAATGAAAGGAAGTTAATTTACAACTTTGGCAACAATTCTGCCTTCTCTTCCTATTCTACTCTGCTATCTGCTATCTGCTACTAAATTATTCTTGAACTACTAACTCTTTCTAAACTATTAACCCTTTCAAATGAGAGAGAGAAGCCTTTTATGGTGCTCCCTTTACAAATGAATGGCTTGGATTGATTTCATATCAATGACCAAGATTACAAGATGAAACCCTAATTAAAGTTTGTTAAAACAACTCCCTCTAGCCAATGGAAAATTTACATTTAGGTTCAATATTGAACGTGAACCAATAGAAAATGGGGGTAGGTAGCTCAAAGTTTGTGCCTCCATATGACGAGTCAGGTGCATTGCATTTGGACATGCTGATGTGGGACTTCTTGATTGGTGGAGTGGCGACTAGGATGCCATATTAGCTACATCATCACAAAGTGTTTGAGATTGAGCAATATCTCTTGATACTCAACATTTCCGATTGCTTGATGATGGTGATAGATCATATTATTATATCATGTTGTTCAAACAGATCTTCTGACTTTGATTAACTCTTCTGGAACAATCACCTGATGTACTGGCAATGATTCTTGGATTTCCGGAGGAATTTCAAGATATTTGTAAAATTCCTTCCTTATGATGAGTACTTGATGAATATTGGAGTGTTCATTGTGTGGAGCAATCTGCTTCCTTGCCTTGTATAATATTGTGAGATCTTCCCTTTTGAGCAGCTTCCTTGTCTAATTGTAGTTGTGGAATATCCTTCCCTATCACATCAAACCTGAAAAACGAAATACATTTTAAATCAAAAGATGACCGTAATATTTAACACTTCGTAATTCTCAAATATGAAAATAAGATTTTAGGTCTGATTTGTGAATTAAGTCTGCATCTCTAATTTCCAAGTTATTTTCAAGTCTGATGATGTGTGAATTTGTATAGAATGATGCCCCTTATCCGCCTTCAAATGGATAAAAGAATGTCTTCAACTTGATATTAAGCTACCCAATTCCAGAATTGCCTTCTCTAAGTATATTATGATCAAATGCAATGATCAAGATAATTGTCCAAAAATTGCTGTCTCCAAATGAAATTTGCTGTGTCTCAGATCAGAGCTGGAAATTGTTTTGAATGATGACTAAATGAAATTGAAATCCCTCCTTATATATGTGTTTTAGTGCTAAAGGTCTTTATCTTTCACTACAACCTCACTAGGCCGACTTATATTTCTTAGAAATAAAATATTTTATTGTTTCTATTCTGCTGAGCGCTTTTCCTTATGACCAGCCGACCTATTGATAATTTATTTTATTTTATTATATTACCTTTTGATCACTGGTTATGCGTTGAATGGAATGCCTCTTTTAAGAATCGACCATCTTCTACCTCTAGTTGGTGTGAAATGTGATTAATCTTATTTTTAAATGAAACATTTCCGTTTGGTGTGTGGGCCCTCCTTGACATCCTGGCTGGCATTAGACCTTTTCAAATGTTGGATCTCTCTTTTATCTTGCTGGCGCCACATACTTGTGTCTTCCTTCTTTTATGTGTGGGATATTCCTTTTATAAGTGGGCCCCATTTCTTCTTTACTGGCCCCACATATTCTTTCCTTGCTTGCTGGGGTATTTTGGGCTTAGACAAAGCACATGCCATGATGGAGGGGTATTGTTGAAGGTCGGTGTTTAAGACATCCCGTGGTAGGAGAGGGATGGAGAATGTGGGGAGTAGACATGCCGCGTGGAGAAGGAAGTGAACGATGTTGGTGGAGAGAATATGCCGTGGGGAAGAAGAAGTGGAGGATGTGGGGTTTGGAGATGCCGCGGTGGAGAGGAAGGGAATGATGTGAAATTTAAGAACATGCCGTGGTAGAGGGCAAGGGAGGCATGTTGGTGAAGGAAGGTGGTGGGGTAAGAAGTGAGGAAGGAAGGAAGGTGCCCGGGGGTAGAGGGTGGTAAGGGATGGGGTATAGGTAAGTGAAGGGAGGTAAGGAGTTGGCGGTGGGTAAAAGGAGTTAGGGAATGAAGGAAGTTCAGAAATGTGGATAGGTGGAGGGTAGGGAAGTAGTGGTAGGGGCAGTAAATTAAATTTAGGATATGTTGGGTGGCGGTGGGGGCAGGGGTGATAGAAGGATAGGAAGGTAGGGGAGTGAAGAAGGTCAAGTAGTGATAAAGGAAGAAGGATGGAGGAGGATGGAGGGATAAGGGGGTGGGCTGGGGGAGATAGAAGGATAGGAAGGTAGGGGAGTGAAGATATGTTGGGTGGGGGTGGGGGTGATAGAAGGATAGGAAGGTAGGGGAGTGAAGAAGGTCAAGTAGTGATAAAGGAAGAAGGATGGAGGGATAAGGGGGTGGGGTGGGGGAGATAGGAAGGTAGGGGAGTGAAGAAGGTCAAGTAGTGATAAAGAAAGAAGGATGGAGGAGGGGGTGGGGGAGATAGAAGGATAGGAAGGTAGGGGAGTGAAGAAGGTCAAGTAGTGATAAAGAAAGAAGGATGGAGGAGGATGGAGGGATAAGGTATGGAAGTTGGAGGATGAAAGGAGGATGAGTGGGAGGTAAAGGATATGTGGTAGAATGGAAGGAAGGCGAAGTGGAAGGGAGGCATAAGGGATATGAAGGATGGAAGTGAAGGATGGAAGGATAGGAATGGAGTGGAAAATGAAGGATGGAGAAAGATGTGGGGTGGGAGATAGAAGGATAGGAAGGTAGGGGAGTGAAGAAGGTCAAGTAGTGATAAAGGAAGAAGGATGGAGGAGGATGGAGGGATAAGGTATGGAATTTGGAGGATGAAAGGAGGATGAGTGGGAGGTAAAGGATGTGGTAGAATGGAAGGAAGACGAAGTGGAAGGGAGGCATAAGAGATATGAAGGATGGAAGTGAAGGATGGAAGGATAGGAATTGAGTAGAAAATGAAGGATGGAGAAAGATGGAAGGAAGGATGGGAGATGAGGAGGAAGGATGAAAGATGGAAGGGTAGGATGTCGTGGCTAGGGAGGGATGGATAGAAGGAGGATATGGGATGGAGGGAAGGATGGAGAGGCGGACTCCCTCGTAATTTTATCCTTGAATTTCCTCTCGGAAATCCAAGGAAAGCCATTAATATACCAAGTTTCACTCATTCATACATCCCTTACCTATCGTTTATCATTATTCACTTGAAATGCAGATTTGCTTGAGGATTATTCAATCACCCCGAACCTTCATCATGGAATTCATGCTTTGACACACAACCTGGAAACTGCATTGCATCCTCTCTCAAGTAAGAGGTTTAAAATCTCCAAAATTACTACTAATCTAGGTGACTGAACTAAGACAACTACTCTAGAAAGAAAAAAGTAGGGGTACCCATTTGCAATGGGACGATTGTGAAAACGTCACAACATCTAGCGCCACCTTGAACAAATGTTACTGAATATTTTAAAGATAAAGACTCAATCCATACTTAGAACCTTCGGAAAATTCAACTCAACTTCTCAAGGGACTAGAAAGTATAGTCAAAAAGGAAGAAGAATCCCAAAATGAATCAAGGCACTTAGTCTTTGATTACCCATGTGTGCAATTTCGTTCATTTTTTCTCAACAGGATGATCATAACTTCCAAGTTCCATCATGATTAGCTACATAGTTTGTCTAAACTCCATAAGCATCGATAGAGCCTCGTTGCCAGTCAGACATCTATAGCCCCGACGAGGTTATTGCTGTAATCTCACGAATATTGCTCCATTTCCAGCCGGGCATCCATAGCCCCGATGGAGTTACTCGTATGTTCCCATAGCCAATTTTGATATTTCATTTTCTTTCACCTTTTTCTTTTCTTGATTTTTTCTTTTTTCTTCTCATCTTATCTCTTTCTTTGATATTGCTTTCTTTTCTCATATTCCGTCAATTCCTTTGGCTTGTAAGCAATGAAGCTCATTTGGGTTTGACGATTATAGTGGTGCTGAAGCAGGACTTTGGATTTTTCACTAATCATGGCTTCTCTTCGAAAGCCATAACGACTTGGAGTTTATTAGTGTGTAAAATATAGTAATTGAAAGATGTCGGTATCAAGACATAGAAAGTGATTCCCTTCCGAGTCAAGTACAAGTCCTAACCAAATGATAAAGCTGGAGAGGAACAACCTCGGATTCAAAAGCACTTCATAAGTAGATATCTAAGAAATAGACCGAACATAAGATCCAAAATGTGCCAACATGTGAGCAAACAACACAATCCCCTTTCTTACAAGTGATAGATCCCACTTAGGACACCTAAACCAAGCAAACCGACTGACTCAAGCAAACTAAAACTTAAAGCAAACTAAGCTAAAGCAAGCATGAAACTAAATTACCTGAGCCACTCAAAATCATGAGTCAAATGACTCAAGGCAAACCAATTAGTAGGCTCAACAAAACATCTAAGCTTACACTAAAGCACACGAAAGGAAGCCTACTCTAAAGCTATATACAAGACCTCTAAGACAAACACGACTCAAAGAAGCGACATATGCAAATGGCTTTAAAAAAATTTCTCAGGATATGTAGTACAAGTATGGCAAAAGTGATGGTGCGAAGCTGGGCAAACTCATCCTTAAACATAGAGAAGATAGCTCTCACAAGGCAACTCTCATATTCAATCAACCCCTCACACAAAATAAGCAATTGAGGCAACTCATTAGGTCCATGATCAATCCAAATGCAAGTTTTTTTCCCATAATCCCCATAATCAAATTCATAGCATTCAAAATTAAGAGCAAGGAAAGAGACAACCTGGCATGTTTTAGGCTCCAATAAAAATTCTTGCGTGCTCTCCACACCTTCGCATCATAAGAAGAGAGATCATCAGCGGCTTCAGGAGGTCGCCATTGATGATGTACTATTCCACGGGCATCCACAACATATTGATTTTCATTTGTATGTTCTTCTTGAATCCTTTGGACTGGAGCTAGCGCAACCTCGAATTGCTTGTCACTCTTCACGAGAGGTTCAATATCTTGCATAAACCATGCATCCTTATGAAATTCCATGAGCATATCTTCAAAAATGAGAGTCTCCTTAAATGATTAATCCTCAAAAATTTCCTCAAATGGTTTCTCAAATGTTGGCATTGATGGTAGCACCACTTCAAAGTGATCTTGGTTCTCTGGTTCTGATTGTTCATCTTCAACGGAGCTTGAAAGTTCTTTCTTTAGGATGACTTGAAATTCTTCTTCTTCTAGCAAGGATGAGTGTCCATTAAGGATGTCCTCCTCTTGAATAGGTGGCAACTATTCACTTCCTTCTTCTTGGAATGGTGAAGCATCAGGCGTGTGATAATCTTGCAAGGCAACTAGGCCTTCTACTATGTTCTCTTTCTTAATCTCTTGACGGTCCTCACTTGCCACCATCTTGCTGACTTGAATGTCTTCAGCCATTTCTTCAATTTCCTTGGATACGAGGTTACCTTCGACTGTGACTTCTTGATCACTTATCTCATTCACACTATCTCCTTGCAAATCATCCAATAATGCTTCGAGAGGTCAAAGTTGATGATGAATCATGCCTCTTGCAGCAACTCGCTTGTCCTGGAACAATGTCGACAATAACTCGTCTTGTACTTCCTCCATGAGATCTTTCAGCGCCCCCTCAAATAGCATGATGGTAATGATGTCTTTGTGCACCCCCTCGAATTGTTCTTCGTACTTAGGCTCACTCGTGATAACTTGCAACTCTTTGTTCAACATCTCAATATGATTGTCCTTTTCTCCAAGAACACTTGAAATCTCTTGCACTTCATTCTCAAGGATCTCCTTTTAAACTCTCCAAGGAATTCCTCATCTTGAAAGAGGTGTGAATCATTGTCCTCCTTAACTTGTATTCCGACATATTCCTGTTTTGGTGCAAGGTGTGGAAAGTTATCTATTGTAATATATTGACTATCAAGTTGATTTGTGTCCTTGACTTGCAATTGGCTCTCTTCACTGTCGGGTGATGTAGCAATGCCTTTTTCATATGTTCTTCTAAATTCGGCTGCAAGGTGTGCACTCCAAGATCTATTCTTGATACAGTCTTCCTTGGATAGGATTGTCAATCCAAACTGGTATTTGACTTGGTTGATAGCCATTTCGCACAATGAGCAAGTAAATTCAGAGTGGGGTGCATTATGAATCTTGCACCACAATGGTAGCAATATTTTTTCTAAGGACAGTTCACCTTTCAAAACAAGTTGACTTTCAAGCATCCCTAAAAATCTTAAAAATGGATCATTGCTCTTTGGGACATTGAAATTGCCGCCTTCTGCTTCTAGCTTGGGAACATCCCAAAAGATCTTTCCTTGAACTGCCGATTCCATCCTTGACAAGAACGTCAAGCAATGCATCTCATCATGATTATTTGTCTCATGAATTCTACACTGTCCTAGCGCTACAAATTCTGACAATCTTTGTGGGTAAAATTGTGCATTTAGTCTCCACAAAAGTTGAAGGATATCAACTTGTTGCTCATCTTGGTGATGTTGTTGCTCCATTGAGAAACCTTTCTTTTTTTAATTTTTTAATTTTTGTATTTATTTTTTTGGATTTTTCAAGTTTTTCACTTTTTTGGATTTTTTGGAATAAGAGAGATCTAACAAATCTCAAATTTAGCTTGAAGGTTCAACCGGTTCCAACTGCATGAACTGCTTCCTTTGTTTGCAAGTCTGGTTGATAGTCCAACGTTCTTTCTTTCCACTGAATTCACCTATTCAAGAGTTTGCATTCATGCATTTGCTATCATGCCCTCTTTCTGGCACCAATTCTATTCATGTGTTTTTTATGCACTTCAAACACAGAATAAAATACCAAAGGTGTTCTATCCTATCTTGAACAAAATCTTCTTGGATGCTAAATGATGTGATCAACCAAGACGACTCCAAGGTTTCTATAGTTAGGTCATGACATGTGGATAGCTCAATTGGTTGATGTGATTGCTGGTAATCCAAGGGGACTTGCGTTGAATACTTGAATGCTTGAATGTTTTGGATGTAGCTGGAACTTAGATTCTAACTACTTGCTTGTAAAATAAAAGAGCAAAAGAAATGGTTTAGGGAGTCTAATCTAGTCCTAAGAATGCAAGAGACAATGAACAATTAGGTGAAATTCAATCAAGCTCTGCTTCACCATCAATGAACAACTCCACAAAGCTAGTGCAATCTCCTAAGGTAATCACGTGATATTCAAATCACTATCAATTCAAAGATACCATCAAGGCAATGCATATCAAAGTGTGAATAGCAATTGAAAGTAAGCTCATTTAAGAATTCCAGTTGACCACACAAGGCAAACTTACAATCAACAAATTGCTAGTGTTATGGATAAATGAATTTCACTATCTATCATTCACAAAGTTCTTTCATTCATCTAATTATCATTATCTAACATGAAGATCCAACAAGAAACCATGCTATTGTATAAGAAACAACACATTCCACCATAACCTCAATGAAAAAGAAGTTTATTTACAACTTTGGCAACAATTTCTGCCTTCTCTTCCTATTCTACTCTAGCTGCTATTTGCTACTAAATTATTCTTGAACTACTAACTCTTTCTAAACTATTAACCCCTACAAATGAGAGAGAGAAGCCTTTTAGAGTGCTCCCTTTACAAATGAATGGCCTGGATTGATTTCATATCAATGGCCAAGATTACAAGATGAAACCCTAATTAGGGTTTGTTAAAACAACTCCCTCTGGCCAATGAGAAATTTACATTTAGGTTCAATATTGAATGTGAATCAATAGAAAATGGGAGTAGGTAGCTCAAAGTTTGTGCCTCCATATGATGAGTCAGGTGCATTGCATCTGGACATGCTGATGTGGGACTTCTTGATTGGTGGAGTGGTGACTAGGATGCCATATCAGCTACATCATCACAAAGTGTTTGAGATTGAGCAATATCTCTTGATTCTCAACATTTCCGATTGATGATGGTGATAGATCATATTCGCAAATTATATCAGGTGGTTCAAACAGATCTTCTGACTTTGATTAACTCTTTTGGAACAATCACCTGATGTATTGGCAATGATTCTTGGATTTCCGGAGGAAATTCAAGATATTTGTAAAATTCCTTCCTTATCATGAGTACTTGGTGAATATTGGAGTGTTCGTTGTGTGGAGCAATCTGCTTCCTTGCCTTGTATAATATCGTGAGATCTTCCCTTTTGAGCAGCTTCCTTGTATATCTGTAGTTGTGGGATATCCTTCCCTATCACATCAAATCTGAAAAACGAAATACATTTCAAATCAATAATATTTAACACTTCGTAATTCTCAAATATGAAAATAAGATTTTAGGTCTGATTTTTGAATTAAGTCTGCATCTCTGATTTCCAAGTTATTTTCAAGTCTGATGCTATGTGAATTTTTATAGAATGATGCCCATTATCCGCCTTCAAATGGGTAAAGAATGTCTTCAACTTGATATTAAGCTACCCAATTCCAAAATTGTCTTCTCTAAGTATATTTCGATCAAATGCAATGATCAAGATAATTGTCCAAAAATTGCTGTCTCCAAATGAAATATGCTGTGTCTCAGATCAGAGCTGGAAATTGTTTTGAATGATGACTAAATGAAATTGAAATCTCTCCTTATATATGTGTTTTAGTGCTAAGGCTCTTCATCTTTCACTATAACCTCACTAGTGTGACTTATATTTCTTAGAAATAAAATATTTTATTGTTTCTATTCTGCTGAGTGCTTTTCCTTATGACAGCTGACCTACTTGGTAATGTTTTTTATTTTATTATTTTACCTTTTGACCACCGGTTATGCTTTGAATGGAGTGCCTCCTTTAAGAGTCGGCTATCTTCTACCTCTAGTTGGTGTTAAATGTGATTAATCTTATTTTCAAATGAAACCTTTTGACAACTACTCTAGAAAACAAAAAGTAGGGATACCCATTTGCAATGGGGCGATGTGTGAAAAGGTTACAACAATAACCCTTTGCTTTCTTTTGCTTTGCCTCTCTGTGGGTTGACCATTGCTAGAGCAGGCTGCAAGAGAATAAGCAAAGCATTGTAGATAGCAAGCACGATGGAGGAGCAGAGGTAGAATCCATACCTTGAAAGAATTTGCTACCCAACCATAGGAGCTCCAAAAACTGCCATCATTCAAATGAGGACTCAACAAGGAAAGGAGCCATAAAAAACTTACCCTTTGGGAATGCCAACTTGCATTGCCTAGGTCATTTAATAGAATTAATGCCTTATTCATTCGCAATATATGCTCCTCGTTGATTGTTAATATGGAGAATTGAAAAGGGCTCCAAACATTTGCTTAGCAATTTTATAACGACTGGGTCCCCCCAAAAGGGATGTGTTTATAGTGAAGCTGCTTCCTAGTGAGTCTAACTCTACCCCAAGGTTTATGATATAACTGGCCACCTCACTCCCAACCCTTTTTGTATGGCTAATAGGTTTTCCTTCTAATTCTGCAAACAAACTTTTACAATTGACTATAATCTTCTTTACTGGCCAAGTCAGGTCTACAAGGGATGAATTCTAAAACAGGCAAAAACATGGAGGAAAAGTGTGAAGTATGCACTATTCGACTCTACAAATTGAGATGAGTACTGATGGCATGAAATAAAGATGCTAAATGAGGGCAGAATGAGGAGGTTGAACAAAAAACTTAAAGTGATAGGATTGCTCTAGCCAAGCCAACCCAATCTTGATAGGGACATCAGTGTGCTAACAAGTCCATTGACGGTAAAAAGTGTTAGTAAATCAGTCCATACATATTCCCTGTGAGAGACACATTCTATCCATTGTACAAAGTCAAGAGAGTAAAATTTGCTAATAAATGAATTTATGTAGATAAAAATGGGTTTGAATGAATCCTGACTTTTCTGGTTGACAAAGAAACGTCTTTGTTGATCTCATCATGATTTGGAAGCAAATTGACACATGAGAATGTGCTATGCCATGCAATATATGGCTTATGGAGTAAATCTTGTGTTGAGTCTGATTATATGGCTATAAGTCTGTACTATTGCTTGTCTTGCATGTCATCTTAATATAGAACATGTGATTTAATTTTGTCATTGAAAGTTAGGCTATATATGTGTTTTTGATGAAATATATGATGGATCAAGAGCAATGATAATTTGGTATTTGTCCAAATAAGAAACTGAGGAACGACACTAAATTAGAAGCATCAATGTATGACACGTGTCTTGGCAAAATATATGTATGTGAAAAACTGTGATAGTAAAGTGTAATTGGTGATTTGTGTATGGCATCTTGTAGTGGTGAAATATAGTTGGCAGAATATGATAGTAAAATATAACTTGTCACTTGTGTGTGGCATATTATAGAAGGAAAATGTAGTCGGCAGAATATGATGGGAAAATGTAATTGGCAACTTTGTAATTGGTTAAATGTGATAGAACTCACACTTTAATACCTCAAGGAAAGTGTTGATTATGGAGAGTGGTAAGAACATTGGAAAGAGCATGTAAGGGCTGATTTTATCCTTTTTGACTTGTTGGTGTTGGAAATAAGCCACACCCAGACCGACGATGGACTGATCCAAGAGGGGCCAGTAGCTCAGTGATAGAGCACTCCAGCAGCGTATGGAAGGTCCTAGGTTCGAGTCCTAGCTGGTCCATGTCTCAACATCGTATCAGAGCCAGGTCCAGGCTAGGAGCCCCAAGCACACGAGAGGTGTGGCTTAAGGGGGGTGTTGGTGTTGGAAATAAGCCACACCTGGACCGACGATGGACTGGTCCAAGAGGGGCCAGTAGCTCAGTGGTAGAGCACTCCAGCAACATATGGAAGGTCCTAGGTTCGAGTCCTAGCTGGTCCATGTCTCAACATGACTAAAATGAGATGATTTTGACCATGATGGAAACAATTGTGAATGCTTAAATGATTGTTGGGGCAATGATCAAAATAGCTATTGAGCATAAATGGACTCAAAAATGCTAATGAGATGCTAGAATTATGACATAGTAATGTTGATTAGGTTGGAAAATGGGATTTACTAGTTTAGGCATGCAAGCTAGGAATTAAACCCATTTCCTACTATAACATTAAGGTTAAGGAAAATCAATGGGTTCAGCCTCAAAACCTATTAGGAAAGGGGTTGAACACAAATTGAAACTCACTTACCTTGTTTGAGTTGAAAATGATTATTGAAATGATGTGAATTGAATGCAAGAACTAAGGTTAATGATGTGAAATTGACAATGATTAGCATGCATAGATAGTTTCAGAACAAATATGCAAACATTGATGTAATGTCCCCTTCTCCGCAGTGATTAGTTCAGTGGTCCATTGGCCTATTCTGGAGATCCGTAGGCTATTTGGAAAGGAGAATTAGGGTTTCCAACTTGTGTGGAGTTCTGCGCGAGCTTTTTAGGGTTTATCAGGAGGGAATTCTTCAGTTTTGTCTATGGTTTCCTTTTGGGTTTTCCATGAACTCCAGGGTGGCATAACATGCATTTGATTCTTTGGTGAAGTCAGAACTTACTATTTTTAGGAAGTTAGGGTTTGGCTATTTGGATGATGCAGTTCTACTGAGCTTTCCAAGCTCTTTCTTTGGGTGCAAAGATTATGTTTTTTAGAGTAGTATTTCTTGACTTACTATTTTTAGTAAGTGGCTGTGTTAAGGATTTCTATTTTTAGCAGTCTCGGTCAGGGTCTCGACTCAACACAGTTCAGTGGTCTTCATCGCACAGCTTCATCCTTGATTTTGGTATTAATCAGTATTGGAGTTATAAGTTATTTAATTAAATATTATTTCCTTATCCTAAGGTTTAATATTTAATTATTTTTATTACTGATTAATTGTGTTGTGGGCGACTTAGGAAAAATATCTATCTGCCATCAATATTGTTATTTTCCTAAGTCAGTGGCATTAAAACGGTGGCGTTGAGAAAGATGAAATATTTCATGTTTATATTATTTTTATATTGCAAAGTTGTCACCTAGGAAAGAGTTTGAACTTTGCCTAGGGAGTTTGGGAAAATTAACGCCTTGTCTAGGGGAGGCTACGACATGAAATGAAATTGAATTTCAATTGTTGGGCACCATTTGCATTTGAATTTCATAGGGAAAAATCTATAAATACAGGTGCTTGGCCTCTCATTTGATATCTTATGAAATTGCATTGTTATGCTGCTGGTTTGGCGATTGAAAATCTGAGCTTCGAAGTGTGGCTTCCTAGCTAAGTTTCAGTTTCGTACTTGGAAGATAGTACCTAGTTGTGTTCCTGTAATTCTAGTGCTGTCCGTGAGTGTTCTGCAAATTGTGGAGAGTTTTGTGTGGATTTTGGAGTGTTTCCTTGTTGCTGGTCGCGGAGTTGCTGAAACCATATTTTGCTCATACCTCTTGACCAAGTGATTGCATCGTTTTGGGTATCGGCTCTTTGGAAGCGTATTGGGAAGCCAATCATTCTCCTCTCTTGGCGTGGCTTTTGGTGGTCATCACAATTTTTGGTTGCAAATCAAAGTTTGCTGCTGTAGCGCCATTTTCAGACTTACCTTGGGATGTGTGCAACACATTTGGGGCTTCCAAGTTGCGAGTTTGAGGTATTGGATTGGTTGCCTATGTTATATTAGTGATTTGCATTTTATTTGGTGCAACTCCGGTTAATTTTGAGAAAGTTATGAGTGTTTTGGTGTTTCCGATAGTGGCTGGATAGTGTGTTTTCTAGCTTGCAGAATTAGAACAGCAGTAGTGTTCAAGTGTGGTGTGTTTTTGATAGTGGATTGTTTGAGATCAACATTAAGCTTCTTATCTTATCTCATATCTCTTTTTTGTAAGATTGTTTCAGTAGTACTGATCAATCATTCTTGCTGTTCTTATTTGTAATTCCCACTGCATAAGTGGAAGAGGCTGGCTTAGTCGCCTTCTTTCTTTGTAATTTAGTTTATGTACTCAGTCCTCCCACTGAATAAGTGTTCGAGTGATAAGTTTTATGCAATTGTCCTCCCGCTGAAATATGTGGTAGAGTGATAGCTAAATGTAATGTCCTCTCGCTGAAATACACGGTAGAGTGATTGAGTTTCAGTTTCTTGTTATTTCCTTTGGCTGGTTTACTGCCAAGAGTTCAGTTTCTATCCTGCTGGATAAGCAGAAGGGGCTGGCTTGCCGCCCATGCATTGTAATTTCAGTTTGATTTATGGTGCTAACGATCCTCGAAACATCGTATGCTCTCACCCTCCCAGATTGGGCTCTCGATGAACAAAAGGTGGAAGGGTTCCCTTTCAGCATTTTGGATTATTTCTCTAACCTTAACGGGTTATGGTGTTTTCTTGTAACTCTTATTGCTAAAAATAAAAAAAAATTAAGGGGAATATTACAATTGAGCACAAATCTAGAAATGGGAAACTAAGAGGAACCCATGGCTGAAATTTGGGTTCGAAAATCTAGGACAGAGATGGTAGGGGTCCTTGTCCCAAAATCATCGGATGCAAACAACAAAAATAGTTTCAGAATCAAGATTTCGCTCTGAGTATCTGCCTGAAATTTCATTAGAAAAGCGTCAGACACTGATGCTAGGCGACCTTGTCCTAGTGTTTTTACTTCTTTAAAATCAGGTCTTGTGTGTCTTAGTTTGCTCTTTTCAGATCTATATTTGTTGTCTCCAGAACCTATCACTTGCACACACAAGAGGGGAAAAAGGTGATGGGCTGATAAGGGTTTGCCTAGGTCAAATCCCGAGCTTGGAATTAACCCTTAATGAAATGATTGAAAGGAAAGCTCTGAAGTAAAATGTTGGATCTGCAATATTATACCTCAAGCTGCTAAAGTTGATAATCATGATGCAATGCTCTTTGAATATGACCCACGAGTGTTGATATAATAACATGACATGACAAGACATAAAAAGGATCAATTAGATCAATCATGAAAACTTGCTTGCATGAAGATTGTTGCAACTTGTTGCTCCATAATGCTTGATTTGGAGGAATTTGCCAATAATACTTTCTCTTAGATTTGATCTCAATAATGCTCAATGTTGTGGTATCAAAATGAATGAGGTGTTTCGGTAATTGCTTAAATTATTGATTGAAGGAGCAATGTACATATAGGCAATTACAAAGCATTGTTTCTAAAAGAAACAATTGTTTAGAAAAGTAAATTTAGAAATTGTCTAAACTAACTTAAACAAACTAAAAATACATTAATGACCATTAATTAATTAAATATGCAAATATTATTGTAATACCCTCCCTTAATGGTCAATCTATCAACTACACCAAGTTGCCCCTAAATTTTACAAACTTATTCGGGCTTAGAGACTTGATGAGGATGTCTGCAGTCTGATCCTTAGTTTGAACATACTGCAACTGAACTGATCCATCTTCGACAAACTTGCAAATGAAATGACAACGAAGCTCAACATGCTTGGTTTGCTCATGGAAGACTGGATTTTTGGCAAGTTTCAACACCTCTTGATTGTCACAGAACAAGAGAGATGATCCTGCTTGAGACATTTGCATGTTAGAAAGCATCCTTTGAAGCCAAACTGCCTCACATGGTGGCTTTTTAGTTCCCCAATATTTAGCTTCGGTCGAGGAGAGAGCCATTGCCTATTGCTTCTTGCTGGTCCATGTGATTGCACCTGTACCTAGACTGAAAACATACCTAGAGGTGGATTTCTTGTCATTAATAGAACCTACCACCCAATTTGAGTTTGTAAAACCAATGAGCTTGGGATCTTTCCTTTTGCTGTACAAAATGCCAAAGTCAGGAGTGGCCTTCACATATCTCAGCACACGCTTCGCTGCAACCCAATGTTTAGCTTTAGGGGCTGTCATCAAGTGAGAGATGTAGCTCGCAACAAAACTAAGATCAGGTCTAGTAGTAGTGAGATAAATGAGGCTGCCTACTAGTTGTCGAAATGCGGATTCATTAACCACGGGTGAATCTGATTTGGCCGATAGTATCAGCCCTTTCTCTACATCGAGACAATAATGCAGAAGTCCTAATTTTGTCATGTCAAAGGAGTGACACAAATTCTATTTGATCTCTTCAATCAAATGTGCCAAGCTCCTCGTAATACTCAGATCATCAACATAGACAACAAGAAAAAGAATATCATCACCAAACTATTTGACATACAAATTAGAATAAGGATTCCTCTGAAAACCATCATCAACTAGGTACTTATTAATTTTCATGTACCATGCCCGAGGAGCTTGTTTGAGATCGTAGAGAGCTTTTACTACTTGACATACTTGGTATTCTTTACCAGCAACCTTGAAACCTGGAGGTTGCATCATGTATACCTCTTCCTCCAAATCAGCATTGAGGAAGGTAGTTTTAACGTCCATTTGATGGGCTTTCCAACCAAACTGAGTTGCAGTGGCAAGTACAAGCCAGATGGTGCTCATCTCGGTTGTGGGAACAAATTTCTCCTCATAGTCGATTCCCTCTTTCTGTGAGAACCCTCTAGCAACCAGCCAAGCCTTATACTTATCAAGTGTTCCATCCAAAGAAACGGGACTCGGACTCGGCTCGGACTCGGCAAGGCCGACTCGGACTCAGACTCGGGACTTGGCGTCAGACTCAGCTGGACTCGGGAAAGTGAAAAACTCAAGAAATTTAGAGATTTTTAAAGATTTAAAACTTGTTTCAGACACCCTTTATTGAATACACCTTAAAGACACAAAAACATCATTAAACTTGGCTCATTTGATTACATACACAAGTATACATCAATCACATAAGCATAAACGCAAATTGTAGCTGAAGAAAATAACAAACATAGATATATAAATATTGTCAAATGTATACAATATTACAAAACTCATGGAATAAAAAATCCATGTCATCATATGATCATCATCAAATGTTTCATACAAATACCAAAGGTAAATAGTAAATACTAAATACAACTACAAGTGTACAAGCCTATGGCTCAGAGGGTCGTGCACCCTCTTGCCTTGGCCCCTTGCGAAGGCGTTTAAAGTAGGTCCTGGATGATTCAACAGCCATAGTCGCTCCCCGTGACACCATGCCATGCTCACCAACATCAGGAACAACTGTGTCATGCTCACCAACATCAGGAACAGCTGTGTCACTCTGAGTCTCAGTATTTCCTATCTCTGCTCGTGCTCTCTGCTCCTCCTCTGCCATGGCTACAGCCTCAACCTCTATATCTACCTGGTCGATTCAATCAATATCATCATCACTAAATACAGCTGTAGGAGTCCCAGGAGCTGTCTGATTCTCATTGGCCCACTCTGCTTCAAGATCAACCTCATCTAGAATGATAGGAGACATGTCAACTATTGCATTCTTTCTCATTCTCATGCGGAGGTTGTAGTGAACAAAGACGAGATCATTCATCTTCTCCACAGATAATCTATTGAGCCTCTTGGAGTGTATGTGCTCAAACATACTCCAATTGCGCTCACAACTTGATGCACTGCATGGTTGGCTCAAGATGCGAATGGCCAACTTCTGAATATTTGGTGTCTCTGGGCCAAAAACGTTCCACCAATGATCTGAGTTTGAAATGGGAAAAATAAATAAAATCAGTCTCACTCATGAACTCATTTAACAAGTTACAATATAGTATTGAATAAAACTAAAATTAAGTCTTACAATTTATTTTTACCTGGCATCATAGTTGTCCTACCGTCTTTGGCAACAGGACGAGAGAAGGTCTCCCCTTGTGCATCTGAGAACAACTGTAGCTCTCAAAAAAGGTCTATCAGAGAAGTACCAGCAGGTCCCATCTTCTCCATGATTGCATATAGCCCATTAAGGACCTCCACATCAGCCTTGAAAGAAGGGATAAAATGGAATGCCGGATTCAGATAATAGGCTGCCGCGTGGATGGGCCTATGAAGTTGATGATGCCATCTCCTATCAATGATCTTCCAAATGGGACCATACTTGTTCTCATCTCCTCCATAGACGAATCTGATGGCCTCCTTCGCCCAATCCATGCCCTCATATACATAGCCCATTGCAGGCTTATCTCCATCCGCAACTTGCAACAAAACCACCAAGGGCTTAACAAACTGCAAAATTGAAAATATTGTGTAATTTAGAAAAATGAGCAAATAAGAGAATACATATAATAAGTTATAAAACATGAAGTTAAATTGTAGAATTTATAAAAAAATTACCTTCACTATCTCATCACAAGGGACCCAAAAGCCTTGCTCATCAAAAATGCAGTCTGCCATATCTTTCGCTGCTGGGGTGGTAGCATAGGATGAGGAAGACCACTCCTCACCAACAATCATACGTCTCAAGGCAGACTTAGACCTAAGCATGGACTGCAATGTGAGGAAGTTTGTGGCAAATCTTGTGATTCCTAGATGAGTTAACTCCTTCTGCTCTGTGTATTGTCTCATAAGAGCCAACACCCATGAATGATTATATACAAATTTGCAGACATTTCTTGCCCTTTCTACACATCTCTTGACCCATGGGATTTTTCCAATATCCTCCAACATGAGGTCAATGCAATGAGCAGCACATGGAGTCCAAACTATAGATGGGTGCCTCTCCATCAATAGTCTACCTGCAGCAACATAATTTGTTGCATTGTAAATTGTAATTAATGGAGGTACAAACTACAAGATAGTAATTAATTTGCAAACAAAATTAGTTTGTAATCAAAAGTTTACCCGCAGCAACATAATTTGCTGCATTGTCGGTCACCACCTGTACCACGTTCTCCTCACCCACATTTTCAATCACCTCCTCTATCTGCTCACACAGGTAGGTGGCATTCTTGCAATGGGCGGAGGCATCAATGGACTTGATGAAAACGGTGCCCCCTGAAATAAAAAAATAAAGCTAGGTCAATGATCATTCAATAAACCATTAGATAAAAAATAAAAAATTAAAGACTATATGAAACTAAAATTAATCAATCACCTGCGGAAGAAACAAGAAAATTAAGGAGAGTTCTATTTCTCCTATCCGTCCAACCATCAGTCATGATGGTGCAACCTTTAGTGCTCCATATCTGGCGTTGTTCATCTAAATCCTTCTTCACATCATCCACCATTTGAGACAAAATGGGTCCCCTCAAATCACTCTCACTAGGGGCTTTGAACCCCGCCCCGCATATGGTAATGGCATCGACCATTTGTTGCCAATAAGGAGGCCTGTTGCAAAGAAACCCAATGAGATAAGTTAAGTATAAAAATTCATGAGATAAGTTAAGTATAAAAATTAATGAGATAAGTTAAGTATAAAAATTAAAACAATCAAAGTTATCAAACATAAAAGTTAGTAAAACATTCACCTGGCTACAAAGAATGGAATACAGCTGTAGCTCCAAAACCTGCCAACTGCCATTTTAGTAGCATCATGGACCTCCTTGTTCCAACCCATGCCCTCAAGCGACGGTTGGGACCCAGGAGTAGTGCGAGGCACAAAGAAGGAATCCAACCTAGATTTACGAATCCTAGGTCCAATGGTAGCACTCCCACTACAACTACTAGTGCTAGGAGCATGAGAAGTGGCGGTGGCACTACCACTTATAGAAGCAGAAGCAGAAACGGAAGCACTAGCAATAGCAAACTGAGTGGGACAATATGGAGGTAAGGAAGAAGGGCCTCCAACACAACCTAACTGTGTCCCTCTTCCTAAAACTGTCTCTCTCCCAATGGCCGCTCGATCCTCCTTTTGTTTCTTTTTCCTTTCAATCTCCTCAACCATTACATAACATTCACGTACGGCCTCGGGGACTACTCTTAGGCATGGTTCGACATCATGTCCACGCACACCAACAATATGGTATTTCAGCCTATATATACCTCCATGGAATATTGTTTTGCAAAACATACATTTTGTTTGCCCCTTTCCTTGCCCTGGAAAATCCTCATGATATTTCCAAGCAGGGTCCTTTCTAATGGGGGGTCTAGAAGCTGAAGTAGACATTTTAGGATAGTTTTGTGAAACTTGAAGTTGAGGCAAATAATAAAGTGAAGTTTGCTGCAATAAAACGTTACAAATACAAAATAAAATTAATACATATTACATACATTCAAAAAAACTAAAGTAGGGTTTGTCAAACACTACTTTTAAAAAAAAAAAATTTACAAACCCTACATAGTACAACACTACAACTACATACTACATGCTACATACAAACATACAAAAGATTTTGAAAGAAAATGTAAAACTTTCAAAAAAAATGAATAGAAAATGGACTTTTTGCATACAAGAAACAAACTAATCTTCAAAAAAACAATCGTACCTCTTACAACAAGCTTGAAACGAGCTGCAAAGTCTTCCTATCCAACTCTTGATGCACCAAATCGAAACACAATGCAGCTCCAATGTGACAAATTGAAGAAAACTTGAGCTTCCTCCTTGCTGGTTTTTTTTCTATGCACCCTTGTTTTTCTTCCCAACTCACTTAACTCCTTTTTTTGCAAGTGAATGAAATGAAAGTCACTTTTAGGGATAGAAGATAATTATAAAAAAAAAAACGGACTTAAAAAACATTGCAAAATAATTTTTTTTTGTGTTTTTCTTTGGCTTGACGCCGATCGAGTCTGGGGCTCGGGACTCGCCGAGTTTGGCGAGTTTACTCGCTAGACTCGGACGAGTCCGAGTCCGTGCTCCTGGGACTCGCCGAGCCTGACTCGTACTCGGACTCGCCGAGTCTGGGCGAGTCCCGTTTCTATGGTTCCATCAGCCTTATACTTGATTTTATACATCCATTTGCAGCCAATGGGTTTCTTCCCATGTGGAAGATCGAACAAGATCCAAGTGTTGTTCTTCAGAAGACTATGGTGTTCAGCTTCCATAGCCTGTTCCCACTCAGGTATTCCTTTAGCCTTTGAATATGTCTGAGGCTCATAAACACTGTGAATGTTAGCCATGAGTGCAAAGTTAACTGTGCTCTTTTACTTGCGCTTGCTTCTAGTTGATCTACCCTCAATAAGCTCATCATCATGAAGATCACCAATGGTCTTGGCCCACCACTTAGGTCAGAGAGTAGAATTTCCAACATCCAATTCAGGAGGATCAACATCACTTGGGGTACTTGGAATAAATTCATCTGGATGCTGATCTAGATTCTCTGGAGGAAAGTTGGGTGGCGCAATATCATGCTCGGGTGACTCCACAACTTCAGAGTCAGAGTCACTGGATTCCCTCCCATCAAGTGGAGCTAGGGGAAGGCGAACACCCAAATCCTTAGCCTTCAGAGGTTGATCCTTAGGGCTCAGAGTAGGAGAGAAGAGATAAAAGGGCCCACTTTCTTCATCAACCACAACATCACGATTGAAGATGAAACGATCAGTGTCTACATTAATCAGTCTGTAAGCGTTATGATTATCACTATAATCTGTGAACATGAGTTTTTGGCACTTGGAATCCAGTTTTGTACGTTTGGCATCTAGAATCCAAACATAAGTAGTGGAGCCAAAAACTTTTAGGTCGCTGATTTTAGGATTATGTCCAAACCATGCTTCTTCTGGAGTCATCTTCTTAATGGCCTGTGTAGGAGACCGGTTCAGAAGGTAGACTGCAGTGTAAACTGCTTTAGCCCAAAATTTCTTTGGGACATGCCTATGTTCCAACATAGACGAGGCCATTTCAGTGATTGTGTGGTTTTGCCACTCAACAACACCGTTTTGCTGAGGGGTGTAAGGTGTGGTAAGCTGACACTTAATGCCATGTGTTGCACAGTAGTTGGAGAAATCAGAAGAACAAAATTCCCCCCCATTGTTTGACCTAAGAGTGACTATTTGACAACAAGACTCTTTTTCTATTGAGGCCTTAAACTTCTGAAACATGCTAAACACCTCTGATTTGTTTTTAAGAAAGTACACCCACATTCTTCTACTAAAATCATCAACAAATAATAGAAAATACATGGATCCAGTGATTGAGGGAGTGTTCATCAGTCCATAGACATTTGCATGAACCAACTGCAATCCTTTGGAGGCTCTCCAAGAATCACCATTTGAAAACGGAGTCCGATGTTGCTTTCCAACCTGACAAGCTCCACAAACTCCACAATTCGGAGTCTGAATCTTAGGTAAGCCAACAACCAGACCCTCCCGAACCAGCTGAGAGAGATAGTGCACATTCAGGTACCCATATCACTGATGCCAAAAATTGTTGATGGAAGTACTTTTGGCTGCCATGGGATGCTCTTGAGAATCACTAGTGTCAACAAGTCTATAAAGACCATGATCCTCAAGACCCACAACAATTGTAGTGTGAGTCTCCCTGTCAACAAAATTACACTTGTGCAAACTAAAGACAATATCCAGCTTAGGAGAATGCCGCATAATTTTACTGACTGACAGTAGATTCAGCTCCATGCTAGGTACAAAGTATGCATTGAGAAATATCAAATTTCTCCCTCCAGATTGAATTTGCACATTGCCCTTTCCGAAAATAGTATAATCCTCCAAAGATCATTGAATTAGTGGAAGGTGTGTATTTTGTAAACCAATCCCGACAATGTGTGAAGTGTCGAGAGGCGCCATAGTCAATGTACCAGGTAGATGATTTCACATGATCAAATGGGCATTTGGCCATGGACACATAAAAGGCTGACTCTTGGTCAAAATGCATGGCAGCATGGGCCTTTTGCTGAGACTCTCCCTGTCTAGATTGCTCAGACGCTAGTCTTTTCATGGAATCTTTCTTCAGATGGTCATACTTGTGGCAATAATTGCACTGAACATTCTTCTTCTTGGAGGTGTCTGGGGATTGACTTTTGCCTTTGTCCTTAGCCGAGGATTTTGCTGTGAAATCTTGTTCAGATGAGGAAGTATTGGTGCTAGTCTCGAACTGTTCCTTCCATCTATCCTGCTATAGAAGCTTATTGCAGAGGCTAGGAAACTTGAGATCAACACTGGTGGATGTGATATTGAGCGTTTCAATGAAATGCTCATAGGACCGAGGTAGACTTTTCAAAGTGATGACCACCATATCTTCTTCCTCCATTTTTCGACCGATAGCCTCTAGTTGGTTGTGAATATCTTTGATTTTTGTCAAATGCTTCTGGAGAGACATCTTCTTGTCCATCATGATCGAAAAGAGCATGTTCTTGAGAAAGAATGCTCTGCTCTTGTCTGGCGTTTCATGGAGATCCTTCAAGTGGGTCAAGATCTCTGCAGCTATCTTCTTAGAAGAGACTGTGGCAACTAATTGTCAATGACGGATAATTTGAGGAGCATGACAACTTCATGGTTGCGCTCATCATACTTGTCCTGATATTTATCGGCGGCGGTAGGACGAGGTATAGTACCCAACATGACTTTATCTAGGCACCGATGCTTGAAGATGGTGAGCATCCGTTGTTTCCATGTGTTGTAGTTGCAGCCATTGAACTTTTGACTGCTTTCCAACATAATGTTGGTCAAAGATGCCATTAAAAACACTGAGGTCAAAGCAAGTCAACCTTGTGAAGGCACAAAAAACAAGACAAAAAAAATCAAAGAAACAATCAACACAGATCCCAAGTCTCAAAAAACAATAGGCTCAAAATTTTGGCATGAATCCCAATGTAGAGAGGATTGTAGAAAATATCATTGATTTTAGGTGCAAAAAAATACCCAAAAAACCTTAGGTTGAAATGTAGGAAAATCCACGAATTGAAAAAATAGCATTGTTGAACAGGAAAACTCATGAAACCCTAGGTCAAAAAAACCCAGGAATAGAAAATGTGCCATGAATAGCAAAAAACCCTAGCCTGAGAGTGAAAACCCACGATTTTTTGTAAAAATTGTAAAAAAAAAAGAATCCCGACGATTAGAGAAGAACCCTGTCAAACAACCACGCGATCTTCAAAAAACACTAAAAATACATCGCGCAAGAGTTACAGAGAGCCGCCTTGATTCGATGCGGGCAAAGCTTGTCACTTTAGAAAATCTGTTGCAGGCAAGAAAGGAAACACAACACACAAAAGATGAATCGCGGTGCAAAAAAAACAGATCGAACAGGTAGAAAATGTGGAGGCACGTGGGCCACGGAAATAAAAAAACGCGAACCCATGTGAACGTAGAAAACAAGTCAATAAAAAAATGTGAAGGGCCCTTGAATAGAAACATGCCACTAGAAATAAACTTGTCGCATGGCCTGGACGCAGGTTGTGAAGCAGAGACCACGACCTGTAGCAAAGACCCACACGATAAAAGAAACTCACGATTTTTTCCTTCACAAAAAAAAACTGAGTACTTTTTTTTCGCAAAACCAAAACCAAAAAATAGTAGATATGATCCACAGACATGATTCAAAAATCACGTGATGCTTGAAAATTTTGAAAGACACCGCTATTTTTTCAAATTCGATTTGTGTAAAAAATCGAAAAAAATTCAAGAGATATTTTTTAGAATAGGTGAAAAAATTCTCGCTCTGATACCATGTTTCGGTAATTGCTTAAATTATTGATTGAAGGAACAATGTACATATAGGCAATTGCAAAGCATTGTTACTAAAAGAAACAATCGTTTACAGAAGTAAATTTAGAAAATATCTAAAGTAACTTAAACAAACGAAAAATATATTATTGACCATTAATTAATTAAATATTCAAATATTATTCTAATATGAGGAAAGATGCTCTTATATAGGGTTCCCAAGGTATTTCATAAATTAGGCCAACCTTCAATAGTCATGTTGAAATATTGGGATTGGGGATCAATTGGTAGGAATTGGGGAATCAACATATTTAAAAATGAGCCCAATCTTGGAGGACAAGTATGCCTAGCATCCTTGTCCACCAAGAACAAGGTGATTCAAAGGTGGTTTTGGTGCACTCAGGCTCAGGACAGAGACCTAGATCACCATTTGAGCATATGATGATAGTTTGACAGTGCAAAGGCCAGAAATAGGCTTGGAATAGAGCTAGGAGAAAACACACTAAGGCAAGGGCACAAAAAGGAGTGTAAAATTGTAAAGAGTTACAATTTATGACACTACAAATGTCAATATGCTATTTGATCAAGCAGGATGGTTAAATGCATACCCCAAATCTTATAATTCTACAGCCAAGAGCCATTATATGAGAATCAAATTTGAAGCAAGAGAATAGGATAAAAGTTACATGCAAGTTGATAAAGTAATGATAATGTTTGTACCCCTATTCCTCATATTTTTAACCAAGCCGAAAGCCATAATTTGGATTTGATTTTTCTATAAAAGATATATGCGACTCTTGAGACATTTTGCCTTGATCTACTTGTGTATTGCTTCTCAAGACCCCTGGCTCTTTGTGAGGTCAATTAATTAGATTGAACATAAAATGTCTACCTATTTATGCTGATTTTATGATTTGACTTTTGTATTGAGTTGTCCTTCTCATAGATTCGCAAAGGATGATGTTGACAAATAGGTTCTCTCCATACAAAATTGAACTGCAAACTATGGGGCATGAATTTTTAGAACACAACAGCTTGGACATACTTAGGTCAATTACCCCAAGATTTCAAACTGAGATGCCTTTAGAATTGTACCTTATTAAGGATGATATATCTTGTATATAATCCATGTATACCAAAAAGTGACAAATAGAAGAGGGGGAGAGCTTAAGGTGCCCCTGCTTTAAAATTTGATGGCAATTATACAATGTTGGATAGGCTACAAACATGATCACAAGCGAGAAAAGCCACATGTTTCAGAAGTGATAAACAATGCTCAATTGATTTGATACTTTTTATTTTTGGCATTATAGCTATATTCCACCAAGTTTTTAGGTCAAGGATGGTAGAGCATGAGGGTACACATTTTGGGGAAGGACAATTTTAAGCTATTCTAGGGGACAGCTATATAAATTTTTTGTTTTGAAATATAGGGAAATTGTAAATATTCATATGATAATATTGATAAGGTATTCATCATATACATTATAGATCCTTAATACACAATATCGGAGTTGAATTGAGAGTTCAACAAATTAATAAAAGTCAAAAATCAAAATTTAATTGCTTCCATAATTCATTATCAATGTGCAATAATATAAAATAAAAAACTACAACAAAATACAAGATGGCAAAGTCACATAAACACTGAGAGTATGATGCTGTCCCTAATCAACATCTACCGACACTACATCAAAATCAGAGTTTGGCTTTGAGCCACTACCACTATGAGAGACTACCTCATCCAAAGGAACTCCAACCAATCCGTCTTGTGTCTCCTCATCAATCTAGGCAGCGTCTTCGAGATCAACATCTCACCGTAAAGCTAGAGTAAATCAATACTCGAAAGTCTGACGATCTTGAAGTTGCAAAGCACTATGCATAGCCACTGACTTTTTTTCTTGTTTAGAGATAAACCTATTCCTCTTGATAGAGTGGATGAATTTGTATGTGGATCAATGTTGTGCTATGTCCAACATCCAATAGGATCAATTTAAGCTAGTGTAGTTCTATTTTTTTTGCAATTGGTTTGTTGAATGTTAATTAACGAAGATTAGGTAAGGCAAGCCATTTTGTGTGAGTATAGTCAACTCCTTGCTTGAATACATCTTTTGAAGGGCCTTCATTAACTCCTTTCACCACTTTATCATCACAAGGAGGCAACCTACTAGTCTTTAGTGCATACCATTTGGGGTTTATATGAAGTGTGGTGTTCATGTTGTTCCACCACCGCATCACAAAGGGCTTAATATGCTGCTCATAATCTCAAATTAGGATCCTGTTGTGACCTTTTTCACACATCACCCCATTCCAAATGGGGACCCTCTCTTTTCCTGCTTTCTAGGGTTTTGTTAGTGTCCTATGACCTTTTGCTGCAGTTTCACCAAGCCTTGTCCAGTTCAGAGCATTTCAGGCCTTGACGATTGAAAGTTAGTTTTTGCAAGTTATGTGATTCCGAAATGCGAACACCACCAGAGTGCTTAGAGAGGCCAAAGGACGAAGATCACAGTTGATTTGGACGAATTTGGACAACTTTCTATTTTTAGAAAGTTTGCTTTTTTGCTTTTTCCTATTTTTTAGGAAGTTTTGTTTTTGGCATTTTCAGCCCGATCCCCAGTATGGCTATTTTTAGAAAGTTTTTCCTATTTTTTAGGGATGTCTGCTTTTTTGCTTTTTCGGGATGCAAACCTAGGGTTTACACTTGCACCACTGACCAGCTTCGACTGGAACTCAAAAATTCCAAGTTTTGACCTAGAAAAGCTAAATCCCTAGATTTTAGGCTTTTTGCTTTTTCGGGATGCAAACCTAGGGTTTACACCTGCACTACTGACCAGCTCCGACCGGAACTCAAAAATTCCAAGTTTTGACCTAGAAAAGCTAACTCCCTAGATTTTAGGCTTTTTGCTTTCCCAGATGATCCACCTAGGCGTGGATTTCAAATTTCAAGTTAATCCGGTTAAATGAGATTAAACTGTGAAATTTTGAAATTTCTTTGAAAATTATTCTAAGTCTGGCTAACAAGGGTTTTGAAGTATTTTTGCAGGTTCAAACCCCACCACGATGTGTTGAAGAGGCCATGATGGCCAACACTCTAAAGTCCGCCCAAGGTGGGAGAGATGCTTGAAGTCCGCCATGTATGTGTAGGGTGCATAGGGGTGTAGCCTAAAGTCCGCCCAAGCATGCCAAGTGATGAGAAGCCAAGTCTAAACTCCTCCATAGGTTAGAGAGCCATGAGGAGGTGTCTCCCAAGTCCGCCAAAGTAAGAGAGCAAGGTAGGAGGTGCCAAGTTTAAAGTTCGCCTTGATGGAGAGCCATGAGGAGAGACCTTCAAAGTCCGCCCCATGCCTTAGCTAAAATTTCACCATGGAGGAGCAAAGGCTAAAGTCCACCCCATGCCTTAGCCAAAAATTTCGCCTTGAAGAGAGCCATGAGGAAAGGTCTCCAAAGTCCGCCATACCTTGGAGAAGATGGAGATAAATTTCAAAAGTCCACCTACGCATTGAAAAGTCAAACAAAATCAACAAAGATGCCATGATGTCACAAAATCCACTGAGATTTCAAAATTAAATCCAAAATGAAGAAAATATCTAAGGATTATTTAAAAATCCTCAAAATAAATCCAAAATGGAAAGTTTTGTTGAAAGGGAATATTGGAGAATTGATGAATATCTTCAAACTTAAATCAAAATGGAAAGTTTTTTTTTAAAATTAGAAGTATGAGTTGGATGATTTTAGGGGTTTTACTTGAAGATTTAACCTTGTCTACAAATGTTTCATTATCAACTTCATTATTACACCAAGAAGCTCAAAGTTACTAAGGAGAGCTTAGTAAAGTATGTCATCTGGAGAAAATTCTAGATATTGCTGGAAGTTGGATAATATTTTTTGGCAAAAGGTTTACAGATTTTTGGAGAAAGGCAACTAGTACAAGGAAGAATCATCCAAACTTTTCTGAATTTTCTGAATATTTTGGAGAAAATTCTAGCCTTACTTCTATCCAAGTCAGAGGTGAAATTAAAATTGTGATTTTTCTGAATATTTTCCAGAATTTAATAAATGATTTTTTTCGAAAATTTTGGAGGAAGAAAATCATTTTTTTTTGGCTAAGGATGAAATTTTTTTTGAAAGTTTTGACACTTGGTGGTAACCACAACCAGCCTTAAGACTGAGGGTTTTAAGGTGAAAATTCGATTTATATGGCTAAGTATGAAAATGAAGTGAAATTTTCCAAACACTTGCCGTTTGCGGCCTCAATTTTCTTTAATCCAAGATCGATTTCTAACTTATTTTCCTTTGGTTTTACAGGTCGCAGGGGGGAAATAGAAGTGGGATCATCATAGAGATCGCAGCTGGAGTTCCAAGCCAAACGAAAGATTGAGGACAAGTTCACAGGCAAGGTTCATCCGAGCGTGAAGATAGCCAAAATTTGGCTAAGTATGGGAAATGTTTCACAAAGAAAATTCCAATTTCCTCAATTATGATGAAGGCATGGATAAATTCTTCTCCAAATGTTAGGGTATCGAGAAGGAGGACATGATCACAGCGAATGCCTGAACAACTTGATCCCATCATTTCATATTTGCAAGGGGTTATCTAGAGCTTTTACCCTCCTCCCACGCAACATAAAATGGCAACTGAAGGCAGGATCATCACAGAAAACACGAATGGAGTTTCAAGCCAAATTCAGAATTGAAGACGGGACCACAGGCAAGGTTTGTCCGAGTATAGAGAGGGCCAAAATTTGGCTAAGTATGAGAAAAACTTCACGAGGGGATTTCTTCTCCAAATTCAAGGCACTCGAAAGAATCTCAAGGCATCAAGAAAGAAAAGTTCTCAGACTTGGTGAAAATATGGAAAAGTTAGATAAACTTCCAACTTCTTGAAGGATTTCATCTCCTGAAGAGGACAAGCTCCCAAGCAAAATCAAATGGTGACAAGAAGGAATCAAATTTCCATACTTGGACAATTTCTTGACACAAATTGAAGAATTCAAGGAAGACATCCAACACGTTGAGGTGGCGCCTCGTCATCTTTCGACCAATCAGATTGCTCCAAGTTAGCATGTCCAGGTTCAATGAACCTGACTTATCCAGAAGCTTCTAGAAAGGCACACTTCACAATGCAACAACCTTCTATTTTCATTGATGGTTTATTTTTAGCAAGAAGGACAAGTGTCCCAAATGTAATCTTCTCATTGGTCGAGGGTAGTTAGTTTTGGGAAACCCTAATTAGGGTTTGTAGCTTTCAATCTTGGCCCTTGATCACTGTTCGATCTCGGCCATTCATTGATTTTTGAAAAACTATATAAGGTTGCCTCCTCTCATTTGGAGGGGTGAGGTTTTTGATGTATTGTTGCTTAAGGTCATTTCCAGATAATATATTGCCTGTGCGCTGCTTTGTAATCTCTATTATTTGAATGATTTGCATGGTTTCAATTGCCTCAACACTTAGTTAATATTAATCTAGATTTGCTTTCATTGTTGTTAATTTGAATGAAGGATTTGATAAGTATCAATTGACGGTGTATCTCCGCTCATGCTTTTGGTAAATGGATGATTTCCATTCTACCATGCAAAGTTAGTCTGAGCCCATCCCTTGTGCATCCCAACATCTCGATCATAAGCACAACCCATTGAAGATTGCACCGGCCTTGTGTAGTTGTCCCTAGTGTGGCGAAGCAAGGTTTGGTTTCTCGAGAACACCCAGTTGATATCGTCTCCAGAATTCGTAGGATTAGATTAGCCTTCCTAAACCTTATCCCTTTTTCCCTTTCTTGTGAAAGTCTAAATCCCAGAAAATTCCAAAAAAGAAAGAAGAGCCTAAAATTGCTAAACCCATCTAAGTCCAGTAGTTCAAGATACTTGTCAAACGTAAGTCCCCCTTGAAATTTCAGCATACACTACCCAAGAAGCTATTCCACTAAAGTCGCTTGTTCGCACATATAGACCTTGGAATCAGTAGTAATTTTTCAGGAGAGGATAGAATACCTTCGGGTATCCTATCCTAATGTTTGGTAGATGATAAAACAGACACCAATAGATCCCTGTTACAAATTGCTTACTTCATCCACCCAAGCATGCTATCAAATGCATAGTCGCAAGAATCGTTTGGGGAAAAAATTGCAAACCAAAAGTATAAGATTTTTTGAAAAAATGGGGGAAAAATTGAGGAAAAATTAGATTTTAAAATTTTTAAAAAATATAGAAAAAAAGAAAAATACTTCTTTAAAAAAAATTAACGGTGTTTCCATAGCAAAGAGATATAGAGAGCAAATAAAATAGAGTTTAACCCATAAATTATAGAAAATAGGATATTGTTGCTTATATTCACATCATTAATTGCATTGCATTGCACAAAGCATACTTCATCATGCATAAATAATAACTAGATGGTTATAGATAAAATTTCAATAACAATTTAGTTTGTACAAAGCAACCTATATACTAAGTACAAAGTTCCAAAAATCAAATGTAGCCAATGACTCTTGCTACTACAAATAGAGCTATGGTAGAGGGCTGCAGGTCCAAATGATGAAGCTCCTAGTTCAAAGCCTCTCCTAAGTTGCCCAACCTCATGACTATCCAAGTTGGCCTCTAGGATCTCAAAATCCTCAAGCTCAAGAAAAGTCATTAAAAAGACAATTTTCCTTTGCTAAGCAAACATCATAAATTACAAAATGGGAATCAACTTGTGATTTCTAGAACAATGTGAAAGAGAACTATATTAAGATTGTGAAAGGGAAATAATACTACAAAGGAAGCAATTACAAAGTTCATTTTAATAGGTTTTGAATTAAATAGCTCAAGATAGAGTAATAGAAAAGGCTTTTGAAATAGAATCTTACATCTCAAAAGACTATAAATGATATTGAAATGTTCTCATTGATAACTATTTTAGCAGATTTGTAAAACAACAAAGGGAGTATTAAATATTTCTCCATTAGATAATAAAGACCTGCTAGTACAAAAGAAGAGATCAACTATTTGAGCCACAAATTTAGCTATTATTATTCAAGTAAATTTCTCTTGATTTTGTGTATAAGTGGATGATGGAGTTTAAAACATTGATGGATTTCGAGTTGAGAATTTGAGAGATCATAGGTACAAGTTTCCATGAAAAATCAAAGCATGAGGAAATCTATCTAGATCGTTAAAAAGAAAATATGAGGCCTACACCAGGAGGGATTAAGATATACCCACAAGACTAGGGCATGACTTCTCTCAAGGCATGTATTAGTTTGCCTAATACCTATTTAATTTGCATGGAATGCTACTCTAGATGTCTAAATAATTCATGTACTGCTATTGTACTCCTCGTAGGCCTTTTGAACCTCCATGTATAGGATGAGCCTAAATGGAATGTAGTTCCCTAACAATTGTAGGGTATGCATTTAAGCAATGAGTTCCACTAGTTAACAAAGCATTAAGCCTATAGAATATATAGGAAAGTTAAATATAACCAAAAAAATCCTTCATTTTGATATAAAATATTGCTACAGTTCATTTTTTCATCACTAAAATCTGATTTTTATCTTTCTGATAGGAGCCATTCTGCTTCTAGTTCCACAATGTCTATATACTATTATGTTTATACCAAAGTCACCCCGAGTTTCCGGGACGGAGACGGCGGGACGCGTTTCCGGGACGGCAAATTTTTTTGCCAAATTTGGGGACGGCGGGGGACGGCAAAGGGGACGGCTATATAAAATATAGGAAAATTTTAAAATATATAGGAAAATTTCAAATTCTAAATGTTCATATGAAAACATGGATAAAGCATGCATACATACATTATATTCATATGAAAACAATAAAACATGGATATAGCATGTGTATGATACTATGAAAAGTTGAAAACATTTCAGAATGTAAATTCTGAACATACAACATTGTTAATACTCAATAGACAATATGCAATTATGCATTCATAAATTAGAATTTCAATTCATTCACATTGTCAATATGCATATCAATAGACTCGGAGGTTAAATTTTCCCTACTTCTATCGACGCAGTTTCCCCCCATATTTTTCAACGGGGGTTTGGGGGTAGCGTCCCCAAGGTGGGGTCAAGGGGCATCACCCCTTGCGCGCTCCCTGTCGCGATACAGGGTGGGGTCGAGGGGCAGCGCCCCACGAGGCCAAAAAAACTTATTCTTTAATAAAGGCGTTGGGTGTTATTTTTCTATTGACTCGCCGAGTTTGGAGATTTTCTAATCTCTGTGTCAAAATGCCCAAAGGCTACACTGCTGCCATATAGTTTCATTGTCAAAATTATGAATTAAATTATAAATTTAAAATTTAATTAATGTTATCTTTTAATTTTTTTTATTTTTAATAACAATTTGAATTAATAAGGGGCCTCTATTAGAAAATTTAAATAAAAAATTAAAAATACAACTTTTTAAATTTTTTAAATATTTTTTAAGGGCCTTAGAATGGGGGACGTCTGGCCGTCCCGGGGACGGATTGGGGACGTCCCCGTCGTCCCCAGCCGTCCCCGGGACGTACGGACGTCCCCCAGAGCTAGGGCAGGCGTCCCCCCGTTTCGGGGACGTCCCCTCAAAAAACAGGGCAATTTGGGGATGGGGGGAAACGTCCCTTGGCCGTCCCCAAGTCCCCGAAATGTCCCCGGGACGGGGACGGGGGTTTTTAGGTCGGGGACGCGTCCCCGGGTAACTCTGGTTTATACTTTTACTTCCCACTTTATAATACAATTGTCACTACCCTACTTGCTTGTCATTAAAACTTGATGGCCAATGTCAAATTGAAGCTCCAAATTATCACATTTTGTTAGCATCTGAAAAAGAAATTTATCCCAACCTAACCTTGATAATCTAAAAAATTACCTTGGTATTATTGTTGACAATTATATGTTAAAATTATTTTGATTAGTCAAGATCACAAGAATTCCAAGAAAACAAACCTCCTTAGGTTGATATCAAGCCAATTGAGTTTTGTTGAAATTAGGAATCATCAAAACAAGTAGATCAATCAATCAAAACACAAGACATGCTAGCTCAATCAAAAGAACTCTCATTGAAATGAACCTAATTCCAAAGCACATTCAATAGAGGCACAAAAACAAAGCATTTAAAAGAAAATGTCATGCAAACCATATAACAATTCGGATGCTTCTTCCATGCAGCTCCATTGTTGTTCTTTCCTCTTCAATGGGTTTGTGGATCTCACCTACAAGTGCTCACGCAATTGAAAGCAAAATGCTCAAGAGTACTAGAAACGAAAGTTCGGTAGTTTGATAGAAATTCGGGATTCATGAAGGGATTGAAGGGATTTGATTGAAAAAAACATCCAATTTATAGAGAAATTGGATAAATGACAAGATTGGCATGATGCAATTCAAATGGAAATTGCAAATCAATATGACAAATTATGACAAATTATGCACTTTCCATGCACAATTTGATTGATTGACAATTTGATGACAAATTATGACACATTCTATGTCAAATTGATTGATTGTCAATTATGACAATTTATGACAAATTGAAATGTCATTCCCATAAAATTAGGAGATGAAATAGGAGGGAAAAGAAGTTAGAAATTAAGAAAATAGGAAATTGAAATTGATGACAAATTAGGAATTAGAAATTGAAGGAAAATTAGAATTTAGTGAATTAATCAATAATTTTTCATTTATTAATTAATTCACTCACAAAGAGGAATAATTAGCCAATTAAATGAATATTTAATTGTAATGAGGAAACTTAGGATTAATAAATAATTTAGTAATCCTAAAGGAAGAAATGACACATTAGGTTAAATGAATAAATCATGAAACCCTAGAAGACAAATTAGAAATGCGAAAATGACAATTAGGTCTTGATTGAAGATAATTAATGTCATGATTTTGAATTGATAAATGATCAATGCAACAAAATGATTTGATCGATAAATGCGCCAATTGACGAGGAACAATGACAAATTGATCCAAATTGACATAATTGAGACAGACAATGATCGATAGCGAAATAATCGCAAAATGACAAAATCGACAAGAGGACAAGGATCGGCAACAAAATGGATTGCAAGATGACAAGATTGAAAATGACCACGATCGATGACAAATCGATCGCAAAATGACAAGATTGAACATGACAACGATTGATGACAAATCGATCGCGTGATGACAAGACTGAAAAGAGGACAAAACCCTAATTAGGATTGACGATGTCCAAAATGATAACATTGATGAGAGAGCAATGATTGATGACAAATGAATACGCACATTGATGCGACAGAGTAAGATCGATCAAAATCATGACTGAATATTGTTGTCGACAAGACCAAATTTGAGGACGAGATGAATGAAGAATGTGGAAGAATGACTCGATGTTCACAAATGATAAAGACCAAGTGCAAATCATAGGAGAAATGTTAATGCGACGCAAAAACCTAAAATGAGGCAATGCGCAAATGTTAAAATATGACCTTGCAAGCGTTGACCATTTTTGGGTGTCTACAGTTTCGTCTGGCTTTCTATATTTACTTTTGGCAAGTACTCTTATATGGTTCAGATATGTTTAAAAAACCAGATAGAAGTCTTACTTAGTATTTATGATATTGTCTACGATTTCCCTCTAGATTGTGTTTTGGATTTATATACATGGAAAGCATTACTACGAGCCTAAGACAAATGACGGTAGTGTGGAATATTGAGGAAAGAAACAACACATCTCTCAACCATTCCATGTTAATGTCCTTAATTTCAAACATAGAAGCATACCAAAGAATGTGTCTCTATTTTAGTGTCCTTAACATCTATTAGAAATATATGTCCATTTAAGGTCGCCTACCTATCATTTGCCTCAACAACCTGATGAGATTTGGTGAATCTTTGATGGTAAACCACGTCCTAGTGGCTGGCGCTCAATATTTTGTTAAATATCAATGAAAAAACTTGATTAAATAGTGATTTCACGTGGTAAGTGTAACACGATAGGTTGGTGGATAGTAAATGCGTTTCTTGGGCGATTTTTTGGCCTTTTTTTTTGCATTTTAAACCTTTAAATGGTGTTGAAAATTGCGGCTGATTAAATCGGGATTTTTTGGGGAAAAATTTGTTTTAGCTAGATTTTTTTTAAATCGCAAAAATTGGGAATTTTTGAGGATTTATGCTTCTCTGATCATATGTATGATAAGCCTCTCCAAGACTAGGAGATTCCATATTAACATATCTAATGACATCTACAAGAGGTGAGATGAAGGAACAAACATATCTACAAACAAAAATTTCAAAAAAGACATGTTAGAAAATTATAATCATAAAACAATGGGATTTGGTTGTTGAATTCTTGTTGCTGCTTTAGTTTGATAAGGCACCATGTTTCTGCTTTGGGATCACTTGTTTTTATGGCTTATTGTGATGACGTACTATCAATAGGGTGATTAATTGTTTCAATCGTTGCATTGTTCTTTAGGTCAGCAAAATAGTTACACGTGTATTTGATAATTTTACATGATCTCTCCCAAAGGAGTGGGTATCAATTCTTGATTTTATTCTTGTTTAGGGCCCAATGGTTGATGCACATCCTTATGCTCCCACCCTTCTTTTTGACCAAGATTATCAATCAAGTGAATGTGCTTGAATGTGCCCCATATCGAGAAGCTCCTTGATGGCCTTCTTTACCTCTTCCTTAAGTCATCTAGGATGGCAATATGATGTAGTGATTATGGGCTTAGGACCTTCCTCCAACTCTATGTTGTTCTTAAAGCCCCTATGAGTGGGTCTCCCTAGAGGGATTGCTGAAAACATTATTGTTGTTAGCCTAGGACATATAGATGTGGTCTTGGGAGCCCATTTGCTTCATCCTAGATGCCATAAGGATGAGATAGAGAAGGCCATCAAGGAGCTTCTCGATATGGGGCACAATTGACCTAATTCATGCCCATTTGCTTCATCAATAGTCTTGGTCAAAGAGAAGGATGGGTTCATGAGGATGTGCATTGGCTATTGGGCCCTAAACAAGAAGACGATCGAGGATGTGCTGATATAGATGTGGCCTTTGGGAGTGCAACAATTGCATTCTTTGGGAGAGGTCATGCCAATTCAATGGAAAAGAGATGGCACTTCATGGAATGACGAATGTAATACCAAGAATTGTTTTAGCTAAGAGGATGGAGAGAACATTCTGTCCTGGGCAAGTAGCATCGGCTGCCCACTATTTGGTGACCACTACAAACTCTCCAAAAAGCAAAAAATCATATCATGTGGATGTCCAATCTCTTTATTGGTGGTCTTGGTAGATAAGAAGGATAGAACCATGAGGATGTGCATTGAGTACCAAGCCCTAAACAAGAAGACGATTAAGAATCAATACCCAACCCTTTGGGAGTGCAATGGTTGCATTCTTTGGGTGAGCATGTAGAATTTTTAGATACTACATAGGAGTCATATTTCATTTCATGGATTCCTAAAGTGAGACTCTTTTGGGAAATTTTGTCCATTATATGGTGAAGCCATTGGCAACCATCACGTTGAATTCTTTGAAGTCTTTATAGTTTTGGGACCTTTTCTAGCCACAAGATCCTCATCAATGAAGTAGCTTTATTATCGATGAGCATAGTGACTCTTTGGCCATGCAAGACCTTGCAACATCTGAAAGGATTGTACTTGGGAGTGCTAAAAAGTTTGACAAGGGTACCTTTTGAAGTATCTTCTTCTTCTTGCTGAACCTCATGCTTTGATTCTACTTCTTCACTTTCAAGATCAAGTTCTAGATTCTTCATCTAAAACTACTTTGATGTAATTAACTTGCCCCTTCCCGAGGTATCTATGGTTAGGTGCTTTGCAAGTGAAGCAAAGTTTTTCCTCAATTCGTTTTAGCTTCCTCGTCCCTTCTTGAAGGAAAATTCTTTGGTTGGTTGAAACCCTTGTGGAAAGGTTTATTTGGAGGAAAATACTTTTGCTAAAATTTTCTTTTTGCAATTGAAGTCTCAAGTGCTAGAGACCTCTTTATGGTTTCCTGCAATGATGGAGGTTCAAGAAGTCTCAAGTGCTAAAGACCTCTTTATGGCCTCCTACAATGATGGAGGTTCAAAAGCTTTGACCAAGTCTTTGAGAGGCTCAGATAACCCTTCCGTGAATAGCATAATCAGCCTTCTCTCTGTCATAGCAGGAACCATTATGAACAACTTTTGAAAATCAGCTACACAGCTCTCCACGGATCCATATTGCTCGAATTGTGCCAACTCCTAGAAACGAACTTCAAGGTTGTTTCTATCAAACGTTTCAATCAACCTCGTAATAAATTCATTGTAGGAGTCGATAAGATTGTGTCCATGAGTAATCAGCCCATGCCACCATTCATGTGCTACCCTCAAGGTGGAGAGTGGCAAAGTTGATGGTCTCATCTTCCAACAGTGGCTTTAGTGACAATTACGTGTCTAGCTTTTGTATCCATGCTTACGCTATACGCTTGCCAGATCCATCAAAAGTGGGAAGTGATAACTTTCTCTAAGTAGATCTCTCTCATTTTTTTGCGGCCCAGGATTTAGGTCTAGGGCCATTTCTTGTCTTCTTTGTATTCATAAAATTTGTAAGAGACATTTCATTTCATATCTCATCTAGAAGATCTCTATGTTCAAAATATCAATTTGTGATGTCATCCACCACCAAATTCTAAGCTTCGACTTCAGGAACTTCTTCCTTCCTATGAAGGAAAGTAGGTTGGAAAGGTATAGCCGTAGAACCAATGACAATCCCTTGATTGTTATTGTGATTATAGGCCCTAGAAGTGAACCCTTGACCATTATGAAGTCTATTCTCATGATTCCTAGCATATTCATATTACTCAGCATGGTGTGAATCAACTAAATCAGCATGTCTTTAAGGCGCTCTTACCCTTTCACAAGTCTGTTCTACCAAATCATCACCACCCATGGTTCTCTTTTCTATTTCTACCATATTAGTCTATTGTCCCCAAAATTCTGTAGACAAAAACTCTAATTCTGTATTTTTATGAAACTGAAACTTTTTTATGATTTCCCTTTGAGATTATCTATTTGATTTGTCATTGTGATGCATATAAAATATAGCTCTGCATGAAAATGACTAGCTTTCCAAAAATAGGCTGGCAAGACCACCAACTCTAATACCACTATAATGCTCTTAGCAAGATTGTTAACTGAAAAATCACCAAATTTTAAAATCAACACAATTTCATGTTCCTTCTGATCACGTAGATCCTGATGTGGGCAAGAGGAGAGCATACGGAAGTAAGATGTGGGTGAGTAATAATAATCACTTTCAGATATTGGTGGCAAGCCATCTAGTTTACAATGATAAACAATAGGTTCGATTAATGCCAAATGGCGAATAACATGCAAAACTGGATCAATGCTAAATTGGTGGATTATATAAATCAACTTTTGGCAGCTATGCCATCCAATTGTTGTTACAAATCAAAATGAAATGGGCTTTACAAATTTAATCAAAATATTCAATCAAATTCATTAATAAATTTAATCAATTTCTTGTGGTATTTCAGTTCTTTTTTTTGTTCATTACATGTTTCTATTGCTCCTGCTACTTTCGGCATTCAGACAACTAATTTCCAGCACAGCTTTTTACTGTTTTCCAAGAAAAGAAGATAAGGCAACAAGTTTATATGCTAAGATTCAGGTTGGTGAATTAATAATGGAATACTTACAATATATTAATTATGAATCAGTTATAATTGTGCTGATGGGGTGGTGGTTTTGGAAGGCTAGGGTTTAGAGGCCTTGAAGGCGGTAGCAATCTTTAGAGTTATACCAAGGTTAGAACCCTAAAGGCCAACAGATTTTGTTCTGGTTTGCACTAGGCACTTCGTTGATATGTTGGCACTGTTATGGAGAGGGAGATTCTCCCCTATACAAGACACGAATTGGTTGTTTGATGGGATAATTTGGTTCAAAATTAATAATGGTGACATTTTTTTGGTAAGTGTGCTACACGATTGAGCATGTTCTTAGGCTGATTTGTGTGATTCCTAATAGAGGTTGTATTATGATCATTGTGGGTGTCGAGATGCCAAGAATGATTTAAATTTCATGGGAAATTGAGTAAAGTCAATGCAAGCTGTGTTTCCAATTCTATTGATAGCTTCCATTGTAGGGATAGATGAGCAACCTTTAGGAGTTCTAAATGACAAAAAATGCAACAAAATAGATGAAAGGGTGTGCTTGAAAGTTGAAGTGGTTGTAAGGGATGTTGCATACCTAGCAAAAAGGAGAATTCATGTGGGTTCATCAAAGCTTATGCATATAGAAAAGGATCTCGAGTAAGTTTCTAAATGTATAAAGAGAGGCCAAACGAAGTAATATTACATTCAAATAAGCAGTAATCAATGGAAGAATTTATAGAATTGACAAGGGATAGGGAAAGAGGTACATTATTTTTGGCTTTTATTATACCAGCAAGGTGCCTTACAGGCTTACCCTATGATAATCACATTTAGAATGGAGAAGGGAAAAGGGGTACTTACCAAGAAGACTTGTTGCCACTTTGATCTTAGAGAGGGATAATAAAGGCTTAATAGATCAGGTTGGGTTCCTCTTATGCCTTAGGTGAATGTTGTTGGTATTTCTCTATTCTTGGGTTCAAGCTCCATTTTAGTGGTCAGTATTCATTTGATAAAGTCTCTATGTCCTTGTAAGTCAGTTGTCTGTGGAGCCATCTGCTGTAAATGTGAGTAAGAAAAAATTGTGGTTGTCCTTTGGAAAAGGTGAATTAGGAACTTGTTGAGACATGTCAGCCAGCTATAAGGAAAAAACAGTTAACAACCATTTTGACTGTGGACAAATTTTTTTATTTTTATTTTTAACTATTTTAGCCATGACTGAAATGGTTCCAGGGACATGGCTAAAGGGGTTAAAAGATTATTATTATTTTTTTCAGTTTTATTTAAATGATTTGGATGCAAACATTAGCAGAATGTGTAAAGTTGTGTATTTTACCTGATAGTGAGAGCCTTGAGTAAAATGCCACTGATGTTTATAGCAGATGCATTCAATTTTAATACTCAACATACCATATCATACTTATTTTTGCAATTTGTGATAGCATCAGTTTCTGTAGATAGCATTAACGACAATACACATTGCTGTTTAAGGTAGAAATATAATATATTTCTTTATATATATTTTGATTTTTAGTTGACCTATTCTGTGGGTAACATGTTTTATTCTAATTTCTCTTGAGGTGCAAATTAATACAATAAGATTTTTTTGGCTTAAAGCATGTAAGAACATTGCAAATTTTGAACTGAAAATCCCTGTAATAAATCTCTCTGGCACAAATGCTTGTATATGGACAACGTATCTCGAACCTATCACAAATCAGGCATTTCTTTATATATACTGCATGCCTTGTTCTCAGTTAGATGTTTAATGTTGTATCCTTCTTGTAGATGGTCTATAATTCTATTATATAATGCCCCTGATTGGACTTCCTTAGGAAATAGACAATTGTCATGGGATTTTCTGATTATACTAGCAGGAAATCAATTGTAAAATACAAGATATGGATGTAAACCCCAGTTAATGAATTCTGAACAACAGTAACATGCATAAATTATTATACAAAACCCCCATGCACCAAAATTAACCTTATATGATGGTAGATCTGAATGATTAGTTGCTGGAATTATTCTGACTGCAGCTATAAAATGCCAATAGAATTTTTTTTGCAGCTGAACATTGATTACAAGGTGCTGATATGCCAATCCCAAAGCCAATTTTCTGAACACACAAATCAACAAACCTTCACACATGAACTGTTATATACAAATCAGCAAATGTACTCACACAATACCCTGTGACTGAGTTGGAATGAATGCTGAAGCATCAGAGCTGATGTTAGATGAAGCACAGCTGCATGAGAAGGGGCCGTGATCAGTTGGGAGGATATGTTGCTGTCTGAGAGATGTTGATTTAGGTGAAAATAGATCTGATAGCCTTCTTCAACAGCCACAAATGACTAATGACAGCTGGTAAACCTTGAAACCTCTATCAAATTAGTGTAACTAATAGATCTGACCTTAATCTCTGAAACCCACAAGGTACAACAGAAATGATGATGATATATTAGCAGATCCAATGACTGAAAACCTCATCAACAATGGTTAATAGTCTGAAACTCTAGGCACAACATTAAGTATGGCTGCAAACAATAGTTAAAGCCTGGGTGCAGCAATTATTTACTGAAACAACACTTTGAGTTTGAACTTTGAACCCTTGAAAACTCCTAAATCAGCAATTATTTAACTACCACCTTTCAAAATCAGCAGTGTAGTAGCAGTATGGATGTATTGTAGCAGGCATACAGAAGTACAACAGTAGCAACAAAAATTCTATAAAAACCCTTTCAAACTGAAATCTTCAATTAAATCTCAACAATCACTACAGTGCAATCCCCAGATCCCCAGATGGAATCGTGTCAAATAGACAAGAGGGTTTTTGTCCTCAAGTCCAACAATGGAAACCAAGGTGGTTTTTGTCCCCCAATTTTCACAATACCAAGGATTTTCTTGCTTGAATGCTTCAATCTCCAAATTGGAAGGAATAGCAAAATGACAAAATTGGATAATTTGCTTGTAACAATGCCTTCTTTTATTGTAGTCTTTGGGGCCCTCTATTTGAATTCACTTTTTCCCTCCATGTATTTAAAAATACTTTTTGAATTACATAAACTTTTTAAATATTATGTAGGCCCTATAATAATATTTAAGTTGCTATTTTTGAAAAATAAAGTGATTGAGCCCAACTTAAAATATTATTATTACATTATTTCCCTTATTTTATCCCTTAGTCTATGCGAAATAGAGAATAGGCTATGGGTCCTCAATTAATTCCTTTAGTTACTCTGAGATTACCTTTGCAATTCTCAAAATATGCTTGTCAGGAAACTTTTGTAAATAAATATTGTACAATGCAAACTTGGCAGGCCTAATATCTGGCTGGGACTCAAGAAAAATTCCACAAACTAGGCACATTAAAAAAATGCACAATAGTAAAATAAACTTAGAGAATGCACCCAAAAAAAATGAATTTAGAGAACACAGAAGTCTATTTTGATCATAGTAGAACTACTTATAATTAGGGCTGACGTAGCAATTTGTGAGATTTTGCCAAGATCTAGAAGCAATGGAAATCACAAATAAGAGAACAAAATAGATGATAGGAATAAACCGTATTCCATCAAGATGCAAAATGTGATCAACTGGATCATCAATCTTTGTTCAATGAATGTCCGTACAAACAATGTAGATGAGCTTGCTTATATAGGCAAGGCTATATGGATATGTGAGCACACAAACATGACATGTGGTTCAATAAGAAACAAGGGTAGGTAGGAAATAGGTGTGGTAGATAGGATAAACAATAAAATATTCCACATGAGGTGGATCACCCACCGAAGATGGAATTATCACTCCACAATAAGTGGATATGATAAAGTAATAACAAGATCAACACCATAAAAAGTGGAAATTCTCCTACACACACTATCCCAATGTGGCACAAACACCCAAGTGTCTCATACCCAAACTACTATGAAATGCATTATCCTAAGTAAACTTAAGTATAATGTAATAATATCGATGATGAATAATTATTTACACCAACATCCCCCCTTAAGTGCAACTTAGGGGAATGCATTTAAGTCTACAATGCAACTAAGCAATGCAAGATAGGTCTCGACTACGAGGCCATGTTAGGTACCCATGTACAAATGCAAATGCATGTAAACCAATGCAATTAAATCTTTCACAAAGTGGGGAAAAAAAAAAAAAACCCAATGGGAAAAAACCCTCCACCAGAAAAGAGATGATGAAAGCACACAATGCTCTCAATGATGAATGAGAAGAACAAAATATGTCCCCCCCATAAGAGAGAAGAAGAGACCATGAAGCCCCCCCTCAATGTCGAATCTCTTGCAAAGATGGTCCAATGATTTTGACCAAAATACCTTCCCATTAGGAAGAAAGATAGCCAATGCTGCACCAATAATGTCAAAGTGTGACAAAACCAGGTACCAATGTCGATGACGATGAATCACTCGCTACAACAAAAAATGAAGATCTGGCATGGAGACAAGTTGCTTTGAGCATCATCTGGATACTCATAAATGGCAGAAATACTGGTACAATCAAAGTCTCATGGGAGCCATGCACAAATGTGTACAATCTAAGTCTCAACTGGAGCCATGCACCAAGTCTCACAAGATATTCCTAATCTACGTGTACAAGAAGATTACATCAAATATTCAACAATGATAAGATACAAAGAGGTGTGACACTTTATGATAGTGCGAGTACAACATTGCTCATGTAAGAGCATACCACATGATAGTGCAAATCTGGAAACATGAAAATGATGCCACCAAGAAGCCCTGTAGAATGCTGCAGAAAAATATGTCTCCAATTGGGATGTGGCCAAGAGATATAAAAGAGCAAATCAATCCCCCCCCTCTTGACTGCCGGTTGGAAGCATTGCAAGACAGGTGTAAAGTGACAAGAAAAAAATTGTGTTCCCAATTTCACTTATTAAATTATATTTGTGTTTTTAAAAGATTTTTAAAAAACTAAGTAAAAACAATTTATTATGCCCATAAAAAAAAACTTTATTAAAAAATAAAAAAGGCAATTTTTTTTTTTTGAAATGAGAAAAAACTTTTAATAAAAATTTATTAAAGAAAAAAAACTTTATAAAAAAAACTTTATTTTTTTAATTAAAAAAAACTTATGAAAAAATAAGAAAAAGTTTTTGTTTTTTTAATTTAAAAAAAACTTCAAAAAAACAAAACAAAACAAAAAATTTGTTTGTACACCCCCCCTCCCCCCCCCCCCCAATGGGAAGGGACCCGTAGAGCCATGCAGGACCACCTCAGATACTCTGCGGTGACCGCAGAGCCTCCCCCACAAAAAGTTGAAATTTTTTTTAAACAATGTAAAAGGTGACGACCCCTCCCTCTGATTAAATTCGAATTTAATTTTTTTTTTAATTTCTAAAAAATTATAAAAAAAGAAAGCAAATTTATGTTTAAAAAAATAAATTTTTTTTTCAGACCTGTACCTGCAAGTTCGTACGGCAGGCCAGGAGGGGGAATTTTTTCAACTTGGGGTAATGGAGGCCGATTTCGACGAATTGACAATCGATCCTGAGGTTTTTGGGCCTTCTGAGCGCAATGGCGATGACGGATTTGGCAAAAAATGCTCCAAAATTGCAGATCGTTGTCGGGACAAGTCACCACCCTCCACTTTCAAACGGCTCTAGATTTGGCCTTGGATGTCGGATTTGGACTAAACAAAAGGCGATTTTGACTTTCTCGAACCTCCTCAATCCAATGGTGACCTCAGATTAGACCCAACAAACTCCAATAATAACCTGCAATAGAAAGCTCCAAAATGGAAAACCCCAAATTTCTCTCAATTGGCAAACCAATGACACTCTAATGGCTTTGATATCATGTGAGATTTTGCCAAGATCTAGAGGCAATGGAAAACACAAATAAGAGAGAACAAAATAGATGATAGGAATAAACTGTATTCTATCAAGATGCAAAATGTGATCAACTGGATCATCAATCGTTGTTCAATGAATGTCCGTACAAACAATGTAGATGAGCTTGCTTATATAGGCAAGGCTATATGGATATGTGAGCACACACACATGACATGTGACTCAATAAGAAACAAGGGTAGGTAGGAAATAGGTGTGGTAGGTAGGAGAAACAATAAAATATTCCACATGAGGTGGATCACCCACCGAAGGTGGAATTATTACTCCACAATAAGTGGATATGATAAAGTAGTAACAAAATCAACACTATAAAAGGTGAAAATTCTCCTACACACTATCCTAATGTGGCACAAACACCCAAGTGTCTCATACCCAAACTACTATGACATGCATTATCCTAAGTAAACTTAAGTATAGTGTAATAATATCTATGATGAATAATTATTTACACCAACACAATTCAAAAATATAAATGAAATTCAATAGTTAGGATTTAATTGGGAAAGTAAGAAATGCTAAAAAAAATTCATAAAAAGAAACAAATGTTATTTCTAAAATTTCAAGGCATGCTGCTTTTCCATCCTCACAGCCCAAAATTATTTTTATTTTTATTTTTACACTACCCCCAATGGGGTTGAAGAGCAACTCCCCTCCTGGGGTCTGGGGGCAGGATTCCCAGCATGTTTCCTATCACAATACAGGGCTAGGTCAAGGGGTGGAGCCTGTCACCAAACCCAAATTAAGGCATTCAAGATCACATGGGCTTTCATGGTGCATATCCTTGCTGCTTATTTTTCTGCCAGCAAGCGAGTTTTCTGCCGACTTGTAGCTCGTGAGTTTTTAGGCAAGTTGCTCGGCAAGTACTTGTTGGTGAGTGACTTGCAGGGTCATGAGTTGGTGGATTACTTGCTGATTTTTTAAACTATGTCATTCTTTTGTGCCATTACAAATGCATTTTATAATTCATACTGATTTTTGTTAATTGCAAAAAAGTACAATTGATTTCACACGAATTATCAAAATAAATACTTGATAGAAAATAAGGAATGTTTTATGATATTATACAAGTGTAACTAGCTAGTGATGTCGAGAAAGATTTGCATTGTTTGGTCGGTGTAATATAATTGAAGGTGAGAACTTGAAGTCAGAAGGCTAGACTAGGCAAAACGTAACCTTATAAGCTGATTATTTCTACAGAGACAATGATATTTGCAAGAATTCCTTAGATAGAAAATTAGTCTGAAGAACGTGCTCAACTGGGATTGTGCTTGCATATGAAGCATTGCTGATGCACACAAATAATATTTAGATTACAGCAATTCCATTTTGGGGGTCTTGCTATAGTAGCTGGTGATTCTGCCTAGTGAAAAGACATAGAAGAAGCCAGATTGGGTACTAGATGATATACTCTAGAAAGGACAGAAATTCTGTGACGTTTGATGCTTTAAATTCTTGATGGTTATTACTCATTTCAATCTTGTACATATAATAAGCATACGTTGTTTCAAAATAAATCTTTACTGGCTAGGGAAAAGGTGCATCCACATTATTGGAAAAGTTGTAAAATGGATTTTAAATAGATATCATTGCTTTGGACAAGCTGTTTAATCAGGAACTTGTAACCCAATTTTTTTTTTCGCTTATTGCAGTTGAAGTCAAAGAGGCCAGCCTCAGATTCACTGGTACCAGACAACATGACCAAGCATCTTAAAAGCTCATGTGAGAGTGATGTGAAATACATGGACTAAAAACTGTCCATAGAGCCACTCATTGGGTTCATTCAATGGTAAAGACCTTTCTTTGGCGCCAGATTTTCAAGCAACATGGTTTCCCCACAAATCATTCTATGAATGGATTGATAGAAATAACTGCCCTAGGCTTTAGTAAGGCTTTACGGTATGTTACTTTATGGAGATTGTCGAATGAGATTATTTTCAGTAAGATAATTTGATTGCGGTTTTTTAATGCAATACTCGGACTAAAATTCTCTTTACAAGGACAGGTCTTTTTCGAAGAAAAATAATATTCTATTCTACCGGCAACTGCTATTCCTGTGCAAACAATCTTTACCTGTTATCAGAACTATCTTGGTCTTCTGTCACCTTACCCCTTAGTTGGCGGGTTAAACATTTTTTTGTAAATATAATTTATTTAGTACTTAATAGACATATATTTCTACAGTTTGTTATTTGCTGCTATTTCAAGAAAAAGTGTTTGTTACCATTCAGGAAGCTGTATTGAATTTGCCTATGGAAGAGCCTACATTCACCCTGTCTATATAAAAAACAACATAGTGAACAAAGTTAAAATAATGTGAAGACAACAACCCATTACAAAATGGGTCTGTCAGTCTTAAAAAGGCTACCCGTTCACCAATTCTAAAACATCTTGAAAATTCAGATGGACTGAAAATAAACAATCAGTACGAGAGAGGGAACTCTTCAAACCTACAGACAAGGTATAAGCTCTTGCTATCCTCAAGATTGTTCAGGGTTATGACTATCAAACTGAAAATAAACAATTAGTAGGACAGAGGGAACTCTTCAAACCCATAGACAAAGGTATAAGCTCTTGCTATCCTCAAGATTGTTCAGGGTTTTGAGTATCAAACATAATGTTTGTTTTTATGCTGAAAAAAAACAGAGGAAAGTCAATTAACAAAAGAAATAACAAAGTTGACAGGGAAAACACCTCAAGAATCAGAACACCAACCAAAAAAAACACATCAACCCAAATAAAAAATATCTGAAAAGACATTATGATCAGCATTCAGATTAAATAGTGTTTGCTTGTCTACCATTGTCTTTGCTTTCAAGTGTACATGCTAAAATGCGCACTGAAGGTTGGGCTTTGGATCCATTTAACGAATCCTTTATCTGGATTAGTTACAGATGTGACATTTTACCTTTGATAGACATACTATTGAGTGCTGCACGTAATCGGCAAATAAATACTATAACTCTATTCATTCATGCACATTAGTTATGCAAATTTAATGGTATCCTCTTTTATTTAGATATTCCATATTTTTTTTTGAAGTTTGACAAGTGGAATAGACAAAATTATTTGAAAAAAAAAAAAGAATTGGCTATTTTTTTAAATTTTTTAAATGATTAATTTTTCAAGTGAAAATATTACTTTAATTATTTATGTTTTTTAATGAAATTACAAATAATAATTTCAAATAATTAGAATTCATTTAATTTATAGTTATTTGTCTTATTAAAATTTTAATTATTGTAGAATACTTATTTTTTGAATTAGAAATCTATCTTTTATTTCTATCTTTTTTATAAGAATATATTTTAATTTAATCTTCTTTTATATTTCTTCTTTTAAGGTTTAATTTACATTAAGTTAAAATTTAATTTTAATTATTTTTGTTTTATGAAGTTACAAATAATAATTTTAAAATATAATAGAATTAATTTAATTTATGCATTTGTCTTATTAATTATTAATTTATTGTAGAATAATTATCTTTAAATTTTTATTTTTATATCTCTATCTTCTTATTCTCTCTCTCTAACTCATAAACACACACTCCTTGTTTCTCCCTCCCTCTCTCTATCTTTATATCTCTCCCTATCTCTCTTCATTTCTTTATATTTCCCTCTATCTATATATCTTCCTCTCTCTCTATTTCTCCCTCTCTCTCCCTCCCTCATTCCCTCTGTATCCCACAATTTATCTTTTTATCACTACATCTCTCTCCCTTTCTCTTCTTGTATATATCTATCTCTCGCTCCTCTTCCAATGTATGTCTATCTCTTCCTCTATCTCCCCATATTTCACTCCCTCTCCCTTCATATCTATTTGTCTATCTCTAGTCCTCTCTATATATCTATATATCAATCTTTGTATCTCTCTTTGTCTCCTTATATCTTGATATCTCTATCACTCTATCTCACCATCTATATATCTCTTTATCACTCCATATTCCTCTATAAACCTCTTTATCCCCCTATCTTTATATCTTTATCTCGAACTCTACATCTCTTTATCTCTCTATCTATTTTATCCTCTTCCTCTCTCACTCTATCTTCCTTTCTATCGAGCTATCTATATACATCTCTCTCTCTCTCTCTCTCTCTCTCTCTCTCTCTCTCTCTCTCTCTCTCTCTCATTTTTTGAGCTTCCACATATATCTAATCCTATGTCTTCTCTCTCTCTCTCTCTCTCTCTCTCTCTCTCTCTCTCTCTCTCTCTCTCTCTCTCTCTCTCATTTTTTGAGCTTCCACATATATCGTCCTATCTCTTCTCTATCTTTTTCCTTCCATATCTCTCTCCTTTTCTCCATCTTCATATTCATCTCTCTCTCTCTCTCTCTCTCTCTCTCTCTCTCTCTCTCTCTCTCTCTCTCTCTCACACACACACACACACACACACACACACACACACACACACACACACCTGATTGCAAGCATAACATGAGTCTGTTGGTTATGGAACTTGATTATCTTCCTAATTGAAAAGTTTTGTTTCGGTTATAATTGGAACCTTGTAAGAGGATGCAAAGTGGATTTGAAACTATCACTTCTCCATTGAGACCTTTGTTGCACAAGCAACATTATTTTCTAAATTTGGCCTACCAATTGATCTCTGTACTACACAAATTTATGCAAAAAATTGACCAATTTTGTCCTAATTGACCTTTCACACCTCTTCGGTATACCCATTGCACACTAAGGTGCGATTACTAGTTACTAATAATATATCTAGTATAATAATCATTGAAGAATGTGGACTACGAGAGATTTTAGTGGTCATATGGAAATGGAATGAAGTTTTTATAAATTTTGTGCGTTGGATATAAAGAATAATACAAGTGTTTTAATAGTAAAATAATGCTTTGCGAGTTATCTTTGTGTAAATGTGTGTTTTGCAATAATTTTTTGAACCTTATAAGACATTAAAAATTCTATTGTATTTTACAAAAAATTAATTATTTTATTTAGGTTTTTGAATCATTAACCATTTTCTAAGCATTCTTTAAAGCGTTAGTTTATATAACGATATGAAATTATAATTAAATTTAGATTCTTATATATGTATCACATATAAAGATATATACATATGATATAATAAATACAAAATTCATTTAGGATGGTTGTGGAACTTTAATATAAATGTTACATGTTATAATTTGTTATTTTGAGATAATATATAAATATTATACTTTGTTCATATAAATTTTTTATTTTTTATCATATATGATTTAATTTTTTAAGTTGTTGAAATGAAGTTTTAAACGTATTGATATTCTTTACACCATTTTCCTAATCTCTGTTAATTTTATCAGATTTGAGAATGCTAAGGGTTATTTTATTTATCACATTACTTCTTTTATCATACATTGTTTTGATCTCTTTTGAATATAAGCAAGAAACAACAATCAGAATTTATGATTTTTATTTCAATGAATATGTAACATCAATGTTCGTTTTTTTGTGCAAGTCGACTGGTTCAATATTTCCGATTTCTATATTGTCCCTTAACCGTAGCTATACACCATATCTACAATGGTGTGGAGGCATGCCTCTACGTGGAATAGCATCCACGTAGAGACATGTTTCCACAAACTCATGAGGGTTAGACTGATAAACATTAAAGACAATACGCTAAGATGCAAGATGGTATAATTAACCAATTTGACTTTAAGTCAACTAATGTTTGTCAAGCGATTAAATGTAACAAGTCGATTATATCGACTATTGGTTTTAATAAACATATTTAATAATTAGCTTTTTCTTTATTACAAAAACATGTGTATATGTTATATATACATATATATCAATAATATAAATCACAAACATTATTGTATATATAGATATATAGATACATATATGCATTTGTAATATATATTAATATATGAGTATTAAATCCAATCATCAATTACAAATACTTCAGTGACAATACATATAAGCTAATTTAACATAACTTGCAAGGATAAAGCAACTATCAAATGCTTCAGGCCAATTGGCCATTTAAGCATTTGATTTCGACGATCACAATTATCTAACCGAAGCTACACAACATTAACACTCCCTCTTAGCTAGGGAAGATTATTTCTATCCCCAACAAATGACATTACCTTCTTATGATATCAAAGAATCATGACATAACCACAAATATCACGTCTCATGATATTTTGTCATGGTTCTCAAAGAGTATCCAAGATCCATGATATGTGCACTGGTATCAAGTCGCATGATAGCTATCATGGGGATATAAATCATGGCCTATCCATGAATATTACGTCTCATAATATTCGCCATGATCATCTCAATCATTATGATTTCTCAAGATATCAAGTCTCATGATATCAATCATAATGCCTGCAGAGATGCAAACTATCATGACAAAGTTGTAGATATCAAGTCTCATGATATCTATTCATGATAGGAAGGTTAGAGTACTGTGAAGTCGTCACTCTACAATATTAACCAAAATAAGTGAAACTTTGAAAAATCGTCATCTTTCAAAGTCACACAAAAATAGTCATATAGTTTCACACATGACAAATAAGAAATAGTACAACAGATCAAAAATTACATTATCAATTTAACTTATATTTTCAACCATGCCAAGTTTCTTACGAAAGTAATCAACCTTTGCTTTAGATAAAGGTTTGGTGAGAATGTCTGCAGTCTGCTTGCCTGTACTCACATATTTTAGCTGGATAGCATTCCTTTCAACCATGTCTCTAACATAGTGATAAGGAATCTCTATATGTTTGGATCTATCATGAAATAGTGGATTAACAGATAGCTTTATACAACTTTGGTTGTCACAATGAATAAGAGGAGGATTCAGTGGTTGACCAAACAGGCTCACAAGTAGTTTCCTTAACCATACTGCTTCTTTGGTCCCCATAGAAGCTGCAATGTACTAGACTTCTGTAGAACTCTGAGCTACTGAAGATTGCTTCCTACTTATCTAGGATATCATAGCTGATCCTAGACTGAAACAACACCCTAATGGGCTTTTCCTATCTACCACACTTCCAGCCCAATCTGAATCCGTGAACCCATGTAGTTTTAGTTCAACATTAGCATATTTGAGTCCATAACCAACAGTGCCTCGAAGATATCTCAGAATATGTTTTGCAGCCATCAAATGTATTTCCTTTGGTTCACACATGAACTGACTAAGTGCATTAACTGAGTAACATATGTCTTTTGCTTCTTGAATCATTTTTTTGGCCCAAAGAGGCCTTTTACGATTCTCAAGGGGGATAGGATTTTGAGGATTTGAGTTATTCTCATTATCATCATTGTTTATAGTTTCTGGAGTCTCCCTCTGAATCCCAGGAACTAGATCTTCTTCCATGTTTTGAGGAGGATGAGGGTCTTCTAAATCTCGAGAGCTTTTAGATTCCATGAAGGCAATATCTTCTTCAAATATCATATCTCTAAGTTCAATTTGCTTTTGACCTGGAATATAAATCTTGTAAGCTTTGGAGTTTTCACTATAACCTACAAAAATGCCCTTTCTGCTTGAGGGATCTAGCTTGGTCCTCTTTTATTTTGGTATATGAATATATATAGGACAACCAAATATTCTTAGATGACTTATGTCAGGCTTAACTCCAGAGAAGGCTTCTTCCGAGGTTTTATTATCTAGGAGAGAGTGAGGGCTCCTGTTTTGAATGTATACAACAGTGGTAGATGCTTCTGCCCAGAAGAAGGTGTTTAAATTTTGGTCATACATCATGGCTCTAGCAGCTTCTACAATAGACCTATTTTTCCTTTCTGCTACCCCATTTTGTTGGGGGTTGTAGGGAACAATGTACTCCCTCTTAATCCCAACATTTTTACAAAAAATCTTAAATATTTTCGAAGTGTATTCCCCCCCATTGTCTGTCCTTAAGATTTTTATTTTCTTACAAGATAGATTTTCTACTAGGGCTTTGAATTCCTTAAATCTCATAAGGATTTCTTCTGACCAGGCCTGGAATTTGATAGGCAAAATGCCCATTTTTTCACTTTTGAACCGTATTTGATAGCTTAAAAAATTAGTAGAACGTATGCATTGACATGCTATTTTTTTATAAAACCGTATATATGACACTTCAAATTATAAATAAACCGTAAAATGATATAGTAGGTAATATATATACTAGTTTAGAATGTTTATTATAAAAATACAAATTTATTTAGAATATCTTGAAATGGAAGGATTTAGAATATGGAAGGATGTAGTTGTTTCTAATTTTATAATATTTTAATATAATTTTTTAGGATAATTCTATTTTTTCATATGAATTTAGAAACTTGTCATAATTGAAATGATAGAATATAATTGATAAAATATTTTAATATGAATTTTTATAATATATTCTATTTTTTAATATATGAATTTAGAAACTTAGTCAATTTAATTTTTTAAATATATTTAATAAGATTGTTATAGAAACTTGTTATAATATATATAATTTTAAAATTTTAATGTTTATTATTACTAAATTAGTAATTATTAATTGATTATCATTTAATGTTAATACATAATATATATATTAGTGTATTAATTTAGAAACTTATTTAGTAAATTTAAATTTTTTGCATATATTACTAATTTATCATTATTTTCTCATTAAGACAATGATTTTCCTTTTTTTCCCAAGAAAGTTGTGCATTGCATTTTGGTGTGGCTTCAATTTCTACTTTTATATTTTTTGACAGTTAATATTTTTCTTAAAACGTCAAATGAAAGGCATTGAAATGACTAAACCGTCATCAAAAATTCATGACAGGTAGGGGTGACCGTCAAATTCCAGGCCTACTTCTGACCCTTTACATTTTAGGAAATAGATCCATGTCTTCCTAGAATAGTCATCAACAAAAAAATGTAATATAAAAATCCTCCTAAGGAGGTTACAAACATTGGTTCACATAAATCAGAATGAACAATTTCTAATATATTTGTAGTTTTGCTAGTGCTGGAGTGAAACATGCCTTTTGTGTTCTTTCCAAGAGCACATCTTTGCACATACCTTCATGATTTTGTTTTAATTTGGGTAGACCAATCACCAACTTTTCAATTGTGGGAAGAGCTCGGAAATGTAGATGCCCTAACCTCTTGTGCCACATTTCATTTGAGTCTGGTGATTCATGTAACAAAGCTTGAGGGAGAGATGTGCATAGTTTATAAAGGTATCTGTGCCTTACTGCAATTGTGTAGGCTTTCTTTATGGTTGAATTCTTTGGCCAAGCCAAGACTTTTCCTTCCATGGAGGTGACTCTATAACCCTTGTCTTCAAGTGCTGAAATGGAGACTAGATTTCTTTTTATCCCTAGTACATATGGTACTCCTGAGAGTTGAAGAGAAATCCCTGATTTCATATTTATGGTGCAAGTCCCAATCCCTTTCACAGGGTAGCTTGAATCATTCCCAATGGTTACTTCTTCATTTGAATTTTCTTTTAAGTCATCAAGATGTTCTTTGAATCTAGTAATATGCCTGGATGCTCCACTGTCAATTACCCAAGTATTAGGGTTTGTTGAAACTTGACTTGAAAGGGCAAAGTAGAATACAAGCTTTTTTGATTTTTCATCTTCCCTTGATTTTCCAACTTCTGTAATGGAGACTTGAGTCTTTAATCTGTGTGGGCACTTAATGGCATAGTGTCCATATTCATCACATCTAAAACATTGGACTTTGGTCATATCTCGTTTCCTTTTGTGAGAGTATTCTCCTTTGTTTCCTTTAGGTTCTTTGCCCTTCTTCCCTTTAAAATTTCTTTTCTTTCTCTTTTTGTGTGAGGAAGAATTTAGAACACAAATGTCTTCATTTGAAGTGGTTTGATTATCTCCCCTTACAATAAGTCTTGATTCCTCCTGGATGCAACCAATCTTTAATCTATCAAAATCAGGTAGTTCGACATGAGCACTAATTCCTTGTATGAATCCTTCCCATGATCCTGGCAGTCCATTTAGTGCTAACAGGGTTAGCTCCTTATTATCTGCGGTATGACCAATTGTAGAGAGTTGGTCTTTTAATTCCGTAATTCTCATGAAATATGAGGCGATAGATTCACCCTTATGTATCTTTATATGATGAAGTTTTTGTTTTAAGGATAGTACCATGCTAGTGGTGTTAATTTCATACATGTTTTCAAATGTTGAAAACATTTTGCTTGTTGTATCCAATTTGGAGATGATAGGCACTATGTGATCTTTCACTGCATCTACCAATATCTTCATAGTTTTGTTATTGCTTTTTATCCATAGTCTTTGCTCATCTTCATCTTCTGGCATGGATGAATCTTTGTGCATTGGGGTTTCTAATTCCTGTTCTCTTAGTGTAGTCATGATTCTAAATTTCCATGAAACGAAATTTGATGCCCCTTTAAGGCGGTCCTCAAATCTAACCCCATTTGCCATTTTGAGGTAAGTAAGAGATAGGGGAGTTTATATGTGATTTCAATATAATTTCTATTCTTGATTTAAATATGATATGATCTTCCTTAGACTGGCTTTGATACCATGTTAATTTTATTAGATTTGAGAATGCTAAGGGTTATTTTATTTATCAAAGTACTTATTTTATCATACATTGATTTGATCTATTTTGGATATAAGCAAGTAAGAAACAACAATCAGAATTTATGATTTGTATTTTAATGAATATGTAACAACAATGTTCATTTTTTTGTGCAGGTCTGTTGGTTCAATATTTCCTATTTCTATATTGTCCCTTAACTGCAACTATACACCATATATACAATGGTGTGGAGGCATGCCTACGTAGAGGCATGCCTACGTAGAGGCATGCCTACGTAGAGGCATAGCATCCACGTAGAGACATGTCTCCACGAACCCGTGAGGGTTAGACTGATAAAAATTGAAGACAATATGCTAAGATGCAAGATGGTATAATTAACCAATTCGACTTTTAAGTCGACTAATGTTTGTCAAGCGATTAAATGTAACAAGTAGATTATATCGACTACTGGTTTTAATAAACATATTTAATAATCAGCTTTTTCTTTATTACGAAAACATATGTATATATTATATATACATATATATCAATAATGTAAATCACAAACATTATTGTATACATAGATATATAGATACATATATACATTTGTAATATATATTAATATATGAGTATTAAATCCAATCATCAATTACAAATACTTCGGTGACAATACATATAAGCTAATTTAACATAACTTGTAAGGATAAAGCAACTATCAAATGCTTAAGGCCAATTGGCCATTTAGGCATTTGATTTTGACGATCAGAATTATCTGATCGAAGCTACACAACATTAACAATCTCTCTATGTAAATTAGTATAGATATATTGAATACATCTTGTCTTGAGTTATTTTATTTACTCAAGAGTTATTTTTCCTTTTTAAGAGTTATTTTGTATTATAATTATTTAACAATTGTATTATATATATAATGTTTATTTTTTGAAGAGCTATTTATTTATTTAAAACTATTATTAGAATTGTTTTATTTTATCTACTTAAAAGAATTTTATAATTTGTCTTCTTTATTTTTTTTATTTTTTAATATTCTTTAACAAACCTAAGCAACTTATTTAGGTTGTCCTTCTAACATATATTCAAGTATATACAAAACATATCAATAGTACGAATTTATATTAAAAAAAGTTATATTAAATGCTAAAATGCACTATAATTTTTAATTTTTTAATTATTTTACGATTTTTTTTAAAAATAAATTATTTTATCCTATATATACATTTTATTTTTTGCATGGTCTCTTGGTATATATAATTACATATTACTCAACTTAATCCCCTTATGTCACATTATCATACTTTGACCTTTTAGAGAGAATTATTAATAGTATTAAATGATTTCTATGCTTTGGTGCATGTAGACAATTATTGAAAGTATTAAATGATTATTATACTTTGGTGTATGTTCATAACCTATATGAAAGCTTCTAATTTAGTATAGGGGGGGAGGATATTTGAATTTGATTTTACACCTACCTGTAATGGTGGGAAAATGGTGAATGACACACCACGAGGAAAACTACCCTTTCCCTCAAAGAGAGATGAGCGTCTCACTATTGATTACTATTCAAGCACTTTTCACCATGTTGCATTAGAAAGAGGAGAGGATAATTCACTAGATTCAATCTCTCCACACAAAGATAGTAGATTGAATTCTGAATGAATTTGGAATGTTAAGTTGATCCCCTTTTTCTTGTTTTATTTGGAAAGGAATTGATTGAATTATGTAGTGCAAAGTGACAAAGAATTGATTATAACTTGAGATCAGAATATGGGATGAAGCTATGCACCTGGATCTAGCAGTAAAATGTCAAGACGAAGTCGCCCTGCGAATTTGAGGAAAAGTTGCCCAGACTGTGGCAGGAATGTACATGGTCCTCCGAAAAATCCATGAAATGAAAAAGGGTTTTTCTGCCTCTGCAAATGAAGCCTGAATCTGAAAGTATAGCTACGCACCTGCAACCTACACACATAAAAGAGAGGAAATGGGTTGGGATTGGGGGTTTGCCTTTAGGTCAAACCCCAGTTTTGGAATTAACCAAGTAATGAAAGAAAGTACTTGCAAGTAGATGTAAATGAAAGACTGAATTGTAAATCACCTCAAGGGAGGTTGTAGTAGCAATGTTGATATAAATTCTTGTGTGGAATTGAATGTTGAAATCAATCTCCTCTTCAATGGTTGAATCCTTGACTTGAATGCAACACTTAGCCTTGAAGGAAGACTTGAGAATGCTCAATGCTGGAAATGAATGCTTGAATGCTTGATCACTTGTGCACACTTGAATCTCTCCAACTTCAACCTATCCAACTTATCGAATTTCCACTTATCGAAATTCCACTTATGCAAATGAGAGGATGAATTCCCCTTAAATACATGTTAGTGGAGTTGAATTTCCTCACAGGACGACATCGGGGGAGTTTCCTGCCTGAGGCACAACCAACAATGCAACCCTAGGAAGGGTCCTGCCCCAAAATAGCGTAGGGACAGGGGCGCCATGCCCCCTATCCTGGGAGGACAAGGGTACCACACCCCTGTCCAAGTGGGGACAGTGGTGCCACACCCCTATCCCACCCCTTTCTCTAGGGCAGAGTGCGGACGGGGTGATGCAGAGTCCAAGAAAGAAGCTGTTTTCACAAGCTGAACAATCTTCGGTCTTCGATCAGGCTAGAGGATTCGAATTTGCATGCATGAGGACCCTAATGCAGTCGAAACTTTCTAGGGTCGCAATTTTGTGACACTACATTTAGCCCCCACTTTAGTGGTAGTATAAGCATACACCAATACTATCAGTAAAGTACAAGGAAACAAGATTGAAAGACTTTTACCACATCAAGGAGGCAAGATGTGCCAAGCCCCTAGTAGACTTAGGATCTTACGACTTCGATTGACAAAGTAAAAGGGAAGATCGAGAAGGGGAGTACCATGATTGCAAGTAGAAAATTTCCCTTTACTATGAGTCATGAAAGCAAGGTTCCCGATATTGCTGATCACTATTTCGGGAAGGCGAGCAACATGCCAGAGGAGCAACATCGAGCGCAACAGATGGAGCTATCACAATATCCAAACAAGGACTATGCTCATGTTGCAAGTCTCTTTGTTCGATTCTAGGAGCTAGGATTAGGGTTTGTGAAAATTCATCTGATAAATGTTTGTCCACATCAACATACTCATACTCACTGTCAGAAGCATTAGGAGTTGTATTACCATTATGAATAACAATTTCACCCATTTCTTCATTAAAGTTTAGAGAAAGAGGAGCAAGAACACAAATAGGAGTAAAACCATCACATGCTTTATGCAACTTATGATTTGGAGATGTTGGTTGAACATCTTGTTTAGGAGAAAAGGGAATCATGTCAACTGTCGAAGTCTAAGGAGATTGAGTATTTTGAGGGATAGCTTCATGAGCTCGAACACGACGTCTTAGTCAGTGTTCTCTCGTACAACGATTCTGTCGAGTCTTAGTGGAAGGCTGAGAAGAAGGAGGAACACTTAAACAAGTAGGAACGTTTCTCTCCTTGATAGTGGAAGGTTTAGGTTGAGGTCTTTTTGGTTGAACAATAGGAGAAGCAGACCCCTTCTCTCGATAAGAGGAAGGAGGTGGAACTGCGCCATAGAAAGGAGGAATATTAGGTGTAGGAAGGAGATCAAGTCCATCATGAGGAGGTATAGGTCTAACCTTAGGAAGAATATTGTTGTTTTTCTTAAGAGAAGGTAAAGTCACATCCACAGGGGTAGGTGGACGATCTTTCTTAGGAGGGAGATTAGTTCTATCTATGAGGGGAAGAAACTCATCTTGAAGAATAATAGAAATGTCAAGTGTTGGAGATCTAGGTTGACTTAAGGATAAGATCATATCGTTCTTCCATTTTTGATAAGATTGAAAAAGAGCATTGCTCCTTGATGGAAGAGATTAAAATTGTTTAGGCCAAAAGAGATCAATGGGAACGCTAGGGCTTCTTTTAGATGGATGAAATAAGCTATGGTTCATGGTAATGATTTATCCATTGTGAGGAAATTTAAGACATGTGTGGATTGGAGAAGCAATAGCCTTCATGGAAGACAGCTAATAATAGCCCAACTTCACACAAAATTGCTCAGAAGAAGGTATGATAACAAAGTCAACATCCATGGATTTAGCATGAACTTCAACAGGAAGGGTGATAGAGCCAATGGTAGGACAATAGAAGCCATCAAATAATTTTACAATCACATTAGAAGCATCATATAGCGGTTTATGCAATCATAAAGTGAAAAGATACTCTTTGGTTATGACATTAACCATGCAAGAGGGATCGATCATGGCACCACGACAAGGGATATCCTTAACCTTTGCAACTATGTATAAAGGGCCATCGGGTTCTCTAATGGTCTCGCTAGGGTCAAATGAAATACAAGGATCCTTAAGCATATCCTGTGTTTCTACCATATTAAACAAGTTTGGAACCATAGAGGTGAATTCTTCAGAAGAGAGAGAATTAGGCACAATTTCAATAACGTTAGAGGTATGAGATGGCAAGGGATCAGTGAAAATATTAAGATTTTGATCAGGAGGAGCTACTGATTTATTCCCTTTATCATGACCAGGTTGACGGTGAAATTGGAAAAAGGAATTGTTATCAAAATAAGGAGATGCAAGTTTGGAAGGATCAATTTTTTTTATAGGAGGAAGTTTGATAACATTTCTATGCAATAACTGAGACATAATACTATGAAGAGATTTATTCAAGGAAGTAAACTGTCTTTCTCTTTAAAAAAATTTAGAAATAGAAGGCACACCTGTTGTAGCATTCACATTGTTGTTGTTGATCGGATCATTGAAATTGATGAAGGTTTTTGTTGGTTTGAACTTCACAAATGGTTGTTGAACACTCTGCCCTTTATCACTTGAAGCCATAGGAATGGATTGCTCCATTTGACTCACAACCAATTGATAATTGTGTGGTGTTGCGCACAACTGTGGAAAGGAAGTAAACTCAGACAAAATAAGCTTTTCCCTAATATCTTTTTGTAAATTAGAAATAAAAATTCTTTGAATATAATTATAGGTACATGAGAAGAAATTTGAGCACACAAATGCTTATATATACCAATGAAATCAATCACTTTTTCTTTAACACCTTGTTTACAATGCATTAAATCAATCAAAGTGATTTTAGGACCAATGTTGTTTTGAAATTGTTGGATGAAAGCATTTTCTACTTGTTGAAAGGAAGTGATAGAATAAGAAGGCAGAGATAAATACCATTGTAAAGCCTTATCTCTTAGTGTTCTTGTAAACAATTTTGCAAGCAATCTTTGATCATAAGCAAAATCAGTACACAAGGTTTGAAATGTTTTGACATGCGTAAGAGGATCTCCTTTTTCATTATAGAGTTCCAATTGAGGGATCTCAACATGTTTAGGTGGCATGACTTTAACAATATCAAGAGAAAGTGGGCTCACAACATCAAAGGTGGGCACACTAAACTTTGATTGACTCATGGAAGCAATTTGTTGTTGTAAGGAAGACATGGTTTGAGCAAGATTGTTAATTGTCATTTTGGTAGAAGAATTGATGTTAGACATAGGTGATTGAGAAGGTGGTATGATGTTATTAAAAGAAGTCATGGACTGAGAATAAGGTGGTGGGACATTATGATAAGTAGGCATTGGTGATGATTGGGTAGGAAAAGGGACACTTAAAGGAGGAATAAAGTTGTTGAAGGAATTGCCCCCTTGTGTCACACTGATTGGTTGAGGAATAATAGGAACACTCATGGAAGACATGGGTAAGGACAAAGGATTAAATGAAGAAGAGGGATTACCCCCATGACCTATGGTTGTAGGAATGACATTTTGAGTTGAAGTGGCCATGATATTAGATGTGAAAGTAGGAGTACTAGTCATAGGATTATTTAAAGGAATAGAATAATTGACATGTGCTCAAGGTTGTGATTAGCCTAGGGTTTCTACACAACTCTTGATAGGCATGGCATTAGAATCAACAATATAGGCATGGCATTAGAATCAACAATATGTGCAATGCCACACAATATATCAATTACATTCTTGTCACTTAGAGGCATGCACTTAAGACCTTAAATTAATGGAAGAGCTTCACTATTAGGGTATTCTTGGGACATCCATTGTTGAAAGCTATCAAATTGATCGTCCAATGCAGAAAGTTGATCTAAATAAACCCTAGTTAAAAATTCTTCTTCATCATGGGATCCATCAATGGGGTGATTAGGCACATGATTAGGATGTGAAGAATTAGCATGATCCTCATTAAAGAAGTCACCCAAATTAGGCTCCATCTCCTCAGTAATTAAACCTTGGGAAACCTTAATTCTAATACTTCGTCTAACGGGGATAAGATAGGTAGGACTAATAGCTGTAAAACTCATGCACTAGAGGATAAATTGAAATTTTGAATTGTAGAACAAAGCTTACAAAATTGAGTAATGCAAAATTCAAGAAAATAATGATTACACAATTTGAACTTTGTTGGAGGAAGGGGGTGATACAATTTCCAAAAATGAAAGGAAATTGGAATTTTAAAATTAGGGCCAAGGGGATACCACTTAATCTTAAAATCAGAATTTTTAAGATCAGGGCAGACTATAATTAACCTCTTAATTTTAAAATTTTTCTTGAAATTTGAAATGTTGAATTTTGAAGGTATTTTTGATTCTAGAGGGATAAAAAATTGATAAAATCAGCCAATCTTCTGGATTTAGGCTATTAAATATAGTCATAACAATCTCCCAAAATTTTGGGAAAAAAGTCGAGGACCGTGGTGGGAACGCACATGGTCCTACCAACTTTTTTTGAAATTTTCAGGGATGGATATTATGATGATTTTAAAGCTAACCCCCAAAAAATTGGCGAATTTTACGATCTCTGGATGGGCAAAATGAAGGCGCAAATGTGAAAATAGGACCCTATTAGGGTTTTGAAGAAAAAGAGGAATTGAATTGTAATTTTGAAAAGGGTCAAACCTAATGGATAGGGACACCTTAGAAAATGTTTAGAAATTTGAATGTAAATAAAATTGACTTGAAATTCACACAAAATCCAGTTAATTTTAAAAATTAGGGTTTGATGACCCAACCACTTAATTTTGGAATTTGAATTTTGGGAAAAAGGGGGGAAATTAAAATTTGAATTTTAGGATTGATGTGAGGCCTCACCTTGACTCAGTCTGACATTTCAGTGGATTTTATATTTAGACTATTATGGATACTTTATTTTGATGCATTTTGAAACTTAGAACTTATATGATTTCAGGATTTGGATAACATTGCTAAATTTTGATGATTTACTTATATGCTTTATGAGATAGAACACTACATGATTGTTAGATAAGATGATATTGTGATGATAGATGTCGTTATTGAATTTGCAGGACTTTACTACGATAATAGAACTATGATGTATGGTTAAGTTTATGTGAATTAGGATGAAATTGCTTATGTGAAATTGCTTGATAAAAGATGTATTTAATCTGTGCAGATGTAAATTGTATGCAAGTGATGATGTGTATTGTTATTCCTTTGAATTATATTATATGTGGATATTTGAAAGTACTAATGTGTAAATTGAGATGCGTAAGAAAATAACCATGTGACCATGGAAAATTTACGGAGAACCAAACCTAGACTTATGTATGTTCGTAAGCCAGGGGTTGTCTATTTGGAGAGACAACACTCCATTTGTGTTGTATTTTATTTGTAACAGTATATGCTGCATGTGTGTTAAGTGTTATTTAAAATTATTGTGTAAAATCCACAAGGGACGTTTTCATGTTTTAAATTGTAAAAGTGTTTTATTTGTGTCACTCGACACATGTGTGGATTTAAGTTAAATGTTTTATTTTTGTCTCTTGGTGGGAAAGTGTTCAACTATAGTTTTTTTTTTCATTTAGTGTAACGTGATGTCATTAATACCTTGGGAAAAGAATCTTTGGAGAGGTCAACATATGTTTGACCCGAAAATAAACTTCAGAGGGGTTTAAAATGGGTTAAATGAACACCTAGGGGTAGTTTAATAGGGTTTCCTAAAGCCCATAAGGTATACCTAAGGGTTAGGGGTAATTTTAGGCAAGTTTCTACTCCTAAGTGACCTTTTAGACACTCTAAAATTTGGCTTTTTTGAGTTGTGCGAAAATTGAAATTAGAAGTTTGAACCTAGTTGTAAACTTTCCTATTCGAATGAGAGTTCTCTTTCCCATTCTGTCTTACCTTCCTCTTTAGTTTTTAGAAACTTGTGAGAACTGGGAGAATGAGCTTCTTAAGCAAGAATTTGAAAATTTGAGGGTAACCACCCACTCTCCATTTTTGGAGACGAGAATTTTTGAAAAAGAATAGAATAGATTTGAATAGTAAAATTTGGCTAAGGGTAGAAGAAGAAGATCCGTGGAATTGGGAAGCTCTTCCTCAAATACTATCCTACCTTTGGGCAGATTAAGGTTGGTTACATTATTCTTAAAATGACTTCTTTTTGCATGTGTTTGAAAGTATGTTGGTGTAAGAAATCTGTTTTCTTGTATGTCCTTTTTGGAAATTTCACTTGGTATAGTTTGTATATTGTTTTGCATGTGTTTTTGGGAGTTTTCAAGACCTCTTACTCTTGGGAGAGAGGAGGATCTTGTAGGTGGTAGCAGTGACAACCCTCGAGTGAGAGACTCTCGTTATGAGAGCGATCACAAGGGATTTTTGTGTGACCCTTGCTGCATGGCCTGTTTGTGCAATGGGGGTCATAAGGAGGGATATAAGGCTAGAATACCTTGGGGGGCATAAGGAATAAGGGGTTGAAATTCTTGATGTATTTGTGGTACCATGAGGTGGCTACATGTTTTCCATACTTGTAGTTCTCCTCAGGGTATTGGTCCACTACCACCCTTGAAAAGGTCATCACCAAAGTGTGGTGCAGTGTAGCCAAGTTGGGAGTGTGTTTGAAATCTGTGTGTTTTCTGTCTTCTATGTGTTTGCATGTTTGTTACCCATCTAGGGCTTGGTTCTCCGAGCTCGGGGGTGGCTACGAGTTAGCCTAGGCTGGGAGGTGAGCACTCCATGGTCATAGTTGTGATTTAATATGCAGGAATGTCGGGAGTAAAGAATAGAACAAGTGGAAGGTTGCAGGAATTATTGTTGCAGGAATTTATTTGCAGTTATAATTATTAGTTTTAAAAGGAGAAATATACCCTCATTGTTGAAATGAGAGGCAAGTTGCAAATTTGAAATATAGACATGAGATTTGTTATTGTATTTAAATAAAGAAACATCTTGTAAATTTTGCAGAATATCTTTAGGATTGTAAAAAGATAGATACATCCATATTTTCTATTTGAAAAGAAATACCTTTGAATTGCATGCAATAGTCATTGTAATACGAAAATCAGTTTTATTTAATTCTGTGTTTTTCTTTTATCTGTGAATTTGTATTCATTTTAATTGCAGAAAGTTGAGTTGTAGTTGTTGTTAGATTTTAAATAAAAATATCTATTCAGTTGCAGTAGAAATTGCAGAATCAGTAAATGTATTTATTGCAGAAAAGAATAATGTATTCCCTAAGTTCAGAAAAAAAAATATCCGATGTGTTATGATAAATAGTTTAGCAAGAAATTTATTCAATTTTTAGGCATTTAAAATAAAAATAAATAGGAAAGGCATTAACTAGATTTGCATGCATATTGTAGATTAAAAATAAATTTTATAATTCTGTTTTCTGTAAAAAAAGAATAAAGTACAATATAATTCTGGAAAATATCCTTCCATTAAACAGATTTATTACTATACTTCCTTTCCTACAATTGTAAATCAGAATCTTCCATGATTTCGGTTTTATTTTAAGAAAAGAAATAATAATATAAGTTATAAATAAATAAATATATATATATATATATATATATATATATATATATATATATTTATTCATGTATATATTTATATATACTTATATATAAAACATATCATAAAAATAACCTGCAAAACAAAAGTAGATGTAAACCTATATATATATATATATATATGAAATTGTATATATATATATAAAAATATATATATAGATTTACTAAACTTAATGAATTACCTTTGTTTTTTGTTTAAAAAAAAATTGCATGTAAAATATATTGGAATATATATATTAAATAAAACAAAAAAAAAATATAAAATAAAAAAAATATGGGGGGAAAGGGGCCGAGCACTGTGCATCGCACAGTGATCGGCGTGCAAGCTGCGCACTGTGCAATGCACAGTGGATGGCGGTGCACTGCACAGTGGACGGTGGGGCTGCACACTGTGCGCTGTACAGTGGGCGGCAAGGCCGAACACTGTGCAATGCACAGTGGGCGGCCATGACCGCGTTGCGTTAAGAAAACCCCCGCCTCCCATATCTCCACCTCTGCGCCGCCGGATCTCCCCTAGATTTTGCCCTGCTTCAAAGTGTTAATAAAAAATATATATATATTAAAACCTAGTCCGAGTAGGGCTAGGGTAATAAATAAATAAAATAAAATGATAACTCATTTAGATTAGGGCCATTTTATAATTGAAAACCCCTAATTAAGGTTTGGAAGGGCTTAATTGTTATTAAGTTGGGAAATCTTTTAAGAAGGCTAATATATATATATATATATATATATATATATATTTGGGTAAGTATTTATATGTAGATACAAGTATTTAAATATCCACATATGATATTCAATAGGAAGTTGGGGAAAATTTAAAGAATAAAGCCTAACCTTATATTTTAAAATTTGTTTAGTGTGGTAAATACTTAAATGTGCCTTAGTTAATCTGATTAGAGTATTTATTTTTAAGTTTGGATTTAAAAGGGATTAATTTAAGCACCTTTCATTTGAGGTTAGAATGCATGCTAGAAAAATAATTTTAAATTAGCTTTCTAAAAATCGATTAATAGCTACCCGTAATTAATTTTGCTCGTGTAAATTAATTGACACTTTAATCGATTATTTTAATTATTGATTTAAAAAAAAAAAATTTTTTAGACAATATAGTCTTATTGACGATTAATTTGATCCTCATCTACTATTTTTAATGAATTTGATTTAATTAAACTATTGTCTATGTTTGATGAGAAAATAAATTAAATCATTTAGTTTTCCGCAAATAAATTTTAAGTAATTTCGTTACTTGGTTAGTATCAGAGTTAGCTCGAATATAGATATGGCAAACATGATAGTGCATATCGAGTTAGCGAACTTTGTTAATTGGTTAGTATTAAAAAAAAAAAAAAAAGCATCCCGTTTTTGCCCTAAATTTTGGGCATTACAATTGAAGACAAATCTGAGAACAATCAGAAATCTGAAAATCAAATGGAAATCCAATTTTTGCACAAGTTCAAGATGATTTTTGAAAATTAGGGTTTTAACAAGTAACCTCTTAATTTTGTAAATTTTAATTGCAAATTGAACAAGACAATGAGGAAATTGAATTTGACAATCAACACAATTTTCAGATCTAAGATAACCTCAAGCGATTTTTATAAATCACAAGTTCAATTTTAATTTTAAAAACGGTTTTTAATGATTTAATCACTAAGTTTGCAGAAATTTGAAACTTTTAAATGAAAAATATGCAATGTTGTTCCAAGGAAAGCATTCAAGATGTCAGGTTCACCAAAATGTAATGGTGGGAAAATGGTGAATGATAGATCAAGAGGAAAACTACCCTTTCCCTCAAAGAGAGATGAGAGTCTCACTATTGATTACCATTCAAACACTTTTCACCATGTTACATTAGAAAGAGGAGAGGATAATTCACTAGATTCAATCTCTCCACACAAATATGGTAGATTGAATTCCGAATGTTATGTTGATTCCCTTTTTCTTGTTTGATTTGGAAAGGAATTGATTGAATTATGTAGTGCAAAAGTGACAAAGAATTGATTATAAGTTGAGATCGGAATATGGGATGAAGCTGTGCACATGGATTTGGCAGTAAAATGTCGAGACGAAGTTGCCTTGTAAATTTGAGGAAAAGTTGCTCGAACCGTGGCAGGAATGTACACAGTCCTCTGAAAAATCCACAAAACGAAAAGGGTTTTTTCGCCTCTACAAATGAAGCCCGAATCCGAAAGTACAGTTGTGCACTTACAACCTACACACATAAAAGAGAGGAAAATGGGTTGGGATTGGGGGTTTGCCTTTAGGTCAAACCCCAGTTTTGGAATTAATCAAGTAATGAAAGAAAGTACTTGCAAGTATATGCAAATGAAAGACTGAATTGTAAATCACCTCAAGGGAGGTTGTAGTAGCAATGTTGATAGAAATGCTTGTGTGGAATTGAATGTTGAAATCAATCTCCTCTTCAATGGTTGAATCCTTGACTTGAATGCAACACTTAGCCTTGAAGGAAGACTTGAGGATGCTCAATGCTGGAAAAGAATGCTTGAATGCTTGATCGCTTGTGCACACTTGAATCTCTCCAACTTCGACCTATCCAAATTATCGAATTTCCACTTATCCAAATTCAACTTATGCAAATGAGATGACAAATCTCCCTTAAATACATGTTAGTGGATTTGAATTTCGTCACGGGCCGACATTAGGGTAGTTTCTTGCTCGAGGCACAACCAACAATCCAACCCTAGGAAGGGTCCTGCCCCAAAATAGGGAAGGGAAAGGGGCACCACATCCCTATCCAAGGGGGGACAGTGGCACCACGCCCCTTTCCTACCCCTTTCTCCAGGGAAAAGTGTGGACATGGTGATGCAGAGTCCAAGAAAGAAGTTGTTTCCGCAAGCTGAGCAATCTCTAGTCTTCGATTAGGCTAGAGGATTCGAATTCGCATGCGTGAGGACCCTAATGCAATCGAAAATTGCTAGGGTCACAATTTTATGATACTACACTAGAAATTGTATTTGTTAAAAAAATATCCATTGATTTTATATTATTCAACTAACTATGCAATAATGATTAGGCACCAATTGGAAATTAAATTTATTGTTTAAAAGATTCAAAACTTATTTTGGCTCCAAATCATGATGCAAGTTTTCCTACACAAATAAAAACATATGATAATGTCAATTAGTATATTTTCTAATTAGTTTATTTCTTATATCTAATTCCCCGCTTCATTAAGTTTATAGGTAGTTCTACACTTTATTAAGTTTATTTGGTTCCAATAGCATACCAAAAGATGAATCTACAAAGGTTTGAAGATTAGAATTTTTCTACTAGATCCAAAATATTCATTTATAGGCTATTTTGAGGTCTAATAGACCCTACCATTATGATAAAAAGACAAGAAACCCTATATTCATATAAAGTTCATTCCACTTTGACAAAATTGTCCTAAGAGACAATTTTTTTTATTCAAGTTCTATAGTTCTCCATATAATGTAGAATATAGAATTGTCAAAAAATAATAACAAAATTTTAATGTGTAGTATGCACTATAGCAATGGTTCCACTTGTTGCACCATTATCACTAGAGTTGCATGGACGCTTACCACAAGAGTTGCAACCATTATCACCAAAGTTGCATAGCCATTGTCATACTGTCATTAGGGTAGCAACACTCATGTGTTGCCACTACGCCCACACTCCACCTTAGCCTTTCAAATATCCGCATAAATACTCCCTTGAAAAATTGATCTATACACAAGGAAAATTTACACCAAAATCCAATGGTTCGTAATTTATCTTGAGTGATTTTTCTGTTAGCAATTGACACTCAATTGGTTGGTTTCACCATGTTGTCATTGATGGCAACATGGTATCTTGTTTTGGCTTCATGTTTTGGTTCAGTTATGTACCGCCAGGCACTTCACATACACTACATTGGCACCGACACCGACACCAACATGATAGAAGGATTTATTTGGTTACTGGCAATGCAAGCCGACATGGTTTAGAATATGGTTATCGGTATTGGAGGCTGACATCTCTTGGATTCGACATTGGCAATTGTTTTTGATATTCATGTATTTATGTTATCTAGCTGACACGTAATTTAACATTGTAATAATCTTTGTAAGCTAACATAAGGCATGATAAGTTGTATAGGGTGTATAGGTCAATTGGATTAGATCATTTTGATATAATCATGGAAATGAAAATGTAATGGAATATGTGGATGTGACATGATGCAAAATATATTAGAGAGATTGTGTATGTGAGGATATTTATGTAAGGGTTATTCCAGCAAAGGGTTTAGGGTTTTAGACAGAAACAGTATTCTGGCATAGAAGATGCTATCTTTTGCAGTTCACCACTTCTCCGGATTGTAGTATGTATTTACATGTATTCATTGAGGCTCCTTTTGTGACTGAGCAGTGTGCTCTAGGCTGTAAGCCTTCCGCTCCTTATATTTTGTAATATCTCTTCATATGGCCAGTGGATTGATATTGTGGGTCACAAATTCCACCTTGTTTTTTCCTCTTTGAGGTTTTCCACGTACAATTTTGTATGTTATGGTTCTCATTTATGTGATTGGCTTATTGGTTGCTTTACTTCTTTCAATTCTACATGTACCGGTATACCGGTTGGTGTATGCATGTTTTAATAAGGCTAAAATTGAACTCTATGGTATAACACTGATTCACCCCTCCCTCTTAGTGTTATTGGATTCCAACAACTGGTATCAGAGCTTTGTGCCTTGGAGAAATTTTAACAACTTGAGGAAGATCTTGAATCCGGAATCCATGGACATGGGCTTGGAGAAGCAATTTGAGATGACACATGAAGATTATGATACTGAAAGATTGAAGAACTTAAAGCTACAAGATGAATTGAATTCTGCTAAGGAATTCATTCTTGTCCTACATGAGAGGCTATCATCTGTTCAAGCTAGGATGAAGGAACTTTTGCAAAATCAGGATGATGAAGAGAAAGATGCACTTAAGGAACAATGTCATAAACTAAGTCGGGAGAACATGGTTATGAGAAATGAAATGCAGGATATAACTATGAGAATGTCTATAGAGATTGAGGACTGAAAGAAAAAGGAAGAAAATCTTGATGTACAAATTTGAAGAATGTAGTAGGTTGGTTCATGAGAATGATATGTTGAGAACTGATTTAGTACAATCCCATAGTAATGAATAAGAGATTGAGAGACAAATGATAATTCTGAGAGATGATCTAACTACTACAAGTGATTACAAAGAGAAATTCAAGATTAGTCTAGTACAACTAGATAAGTTATTGAAGATACAAAGGCAGATTGGAGATTCCAGTGGACTTGGATTTGAGCAAGGACAGAGTTTCGATACTGCTAATGAAGATCAAAACCATAAGGCATCGGTAAGGCAATTTAACGCTTATAAATTTAATGGTAGATGTTTTGTTTGCAATAGATTTGGTCACATGGCTAGGCAATGTAGAAACAAAGCAAATCAAAACCCTGATTCTGCTCCCGACAAATGTTCTAAATTCAATAAGTATGGTCATAAGGTAGAAGATTGCAAAATGAATGTTAAATTCTATGCATGTCGAAAATTTAGACATATGGCTAAATGCTATGCATGTCGAGAATTTAGACATATGGCTAATTAGTGCAAGTCAAGCAATTTCACTATTTTTAGCAAAGCAATTCAAAGGAACAATGTTACATGTTACGCATGTAATGAGGTTGGACATATTGTTAAATTTTGTAGAAGCATAAATCCACCGGTTGGTAATGGAGGATCAAATGAGAAAGGGAAATAAAAGGTCAATGAAATTTGACAAGATCATATCCAGAGATGGGTCAGGAAGACTAACGAACAATCAACAGGTGGGAATGTACCGATTACTTATCCGACAGAGGAGGTTGCTCCTGCACCAACGTGTAGCTCATCTGATAACTAAGGTAGATGCCTTATGGGTAGGAAAAATTCATGAGGATACTACATATACTTGGGAAGAGGTTCTGGAAGATGTTCCAGACATTGGAGATTCTTATCCGGCATGGAGGTGTTCTGTTCGAGATTCGGTATCTTTCACTGACAGTCATTGATGTCAATAGAAGATTAGGGTTTTTGTTGGAGGTTAAAAGGTCGAATTCACTCCATTATTGATCACCTTGCATTTAGAGTGATTCAGTGTGATTAAGAGCGACTAAGAGCGATCAAAGGCATTTCAAAGCAATAAGATTTCTTCTTGAGCGATTTCACAGGCGACTAGAAGAATTTGTTAAGGGTTTTCACTGGAAGCGATCAACAAGTATTTTTATTTAATCATAGAAGCAGGATCATCATCTATTCCTATCTTTGTTGCAAATATGACTATTGTAAAGGTCAAAGACCGTCCCAGACCAACTTTCAAGCGGTATCTGCATGTGGCTATCCTAGATGACTCGATGGAGCATTTTCCCGTGTTCCGGAGGGAGTTGTTTATGTCGAAGATGTTAGGGAATACATACATTGTCACATTGAGGATTTGGGGAAATCTGATATAAAGAGCATGTACATGAGCGAGCTTATTGGAGATTCTGGAAAGGTTAAACCGACATACAAGCACATTGAAGACTTAGGGTTTATCGACATTCTGGAATTTGAAGATGAAATCATAAGGTATGTTTTGAGAAGAGTACATGGAGAGTTTATCTAGTTGGATAGACCTTACAAGATTACCAAGGAAGCCATCAGGGCAATCACTGGTTTACCACAGGTTGGGTAACGTCCAGACAAGAAGGTTTCTAATGATTATGTCAACAAAATTACTAGCGCAACATGAGACAAGAGATCTATGAGAATAAGCACTATTATCGATACAGACATCAGATTCGGTAGTATGATCATCAGTTATAAGGTAACTCAGTCAAACCGACTGAATTTTGTTTCTAGTTCCTACATTTTCCCAGCTTACAAATTGATGAGAGAAAATGAGAAATTGGATCTATGCGGTTGGATGTTAGATGAACAGTTAATAAACGTAGGAAAGATTAAAGGTGAAAAGAAAGGGAATTTCCGGTATGGCAACTTAATTGTCTGCTTAATGTTATTTTTCATGAATGACACTCCCGGTTTTGGGAAGAGACAATGGGCATTTGATATCCTGGTAGGGAGACAATTGAAACAGTCAATTGCTACTTTAGGTAGTCAGAGAGATGATAAGGTATGGGGATATTTTAAGGGATTCCAGAAGTCTATGAAATCTAGGGAAAGGGTTCCTAAGCATATTGTTGAAAAATACTCAACCAACATATGCTTCATGGTGAAGAAAGATGAAACACTTATGGAAGCGGTTAAGCCTGAGAAGATTTGGATTGAGGAAATGGGCTATGAAGTTGATGCACATATCCTTGATACTTATGCAAAAATATTGATTGATGCACCTATTGATGAGGCTAAGAAGCCCTATTGTACTACAAAACAAAAGACACAAGAGGTTGAAACATAGTTCAACTGGATGAAGAGAGAGAAGTAGGAAGGAAAAGAAAGCAAGTTTGTAGAGAAGGTTTCACAAGACATCAAAGCATTAATTGATGTTGTCCCAGAGAAAGGTAGGAAGAGGAAGGATCGAAAAGTACACATCGAGCCTGTTACAACAAAGTCTAGATCTGAGGATGACACACCCCTGGCATTCAAGAGGGTTGTAAGGAAGAAAACAGAGGAAACAAAAGTAGAAGCTAAAAAGCAACCGGTTAGAAAGGTTACATTCAAGTTACCGACACAGAAGCAAGCACCAAAAGTAACCACTTCAACTCCATCTGATACTGCAAAAAGGAAGAATAAGAATGACATTGACATGGCTATTCAAACTGGTAATGTAACTCTCATTCCACCAAAAACTTGTGCAAAGTTAGTAGATGAAATCACTAAGGATGACATGTTAAAGAATGTATAGTTTTACTATCATCGTTTAGATAATGTTGAACAAAAAGAGATAGAGGTAGTTTTGTTATATTTGGATATTTATAAGAAAGCCTTGATAGAAATTGAAAACCAAATACCGACAGAATTGTATGATATGTTAGATGCTAGAAGGCTATCAGTAATACAAGAAGACGAGCATATTAAAATTCAAGAGCTGTTATCTGTTTGTGTTTCTATTACTCCAGAGGAAATGGATAAGACACTTGAGGTTGTAGATAGAAAAGTCTTTAATAGCAAACATAAAATAACCAGTCTTATGCTAGGAAGGGTAAATGAGATAATAAAGGAGACTCAAAAGGCATGGGCTAAGTTCTTTGAGGAAAATAGAGGTTTCTTTACTTCACCGGAATCAAAGACAGACACTGCAGACACCCTAGTTGAAGGGAAAGGAAAGGGTATTATGGGTACTTCACCCTCAATTTTGAAGAACACTAAGATAGTGGAAATTAAGCCCCCGATAGATACAAGTGTATAGACAAATGTTAAAATACCGACAAATACAAAGAGTAAAAAGGTTGATATTGTACAGGATAAAAATGCACAGGATACAAATGTACAGGTTGAGGTTCCTTTTCTTAGAGAGGAACCGACAGTTACAAAGACTACACCAAGTGGCAAAGCCACTGGTGAGAGTGAGGAAGCTATTAAGGATAAATCGTCAGAGGAGAAGAAAGGGGAATCCGATAGGGAACTGGTAGTAGGTCCATCATTTGTTGATATTATGGATATGTTGCATTGGTTTTGTCATTGATGTCAACACTTATCAACACTTATCCTTCTGGAGATCTTTGGTTATGTTTACCGGCAACACTCAGTGACTTATGCATAGTCACTGGTATTTGGTTCACCAACATGTTATATTGTTCACTGGCACTGAAGATGACTTGGTTATGTCGAAGATATGGTTCAGACACTTGGTTTTGGAGATTTGGTTATTGGTCTAATCGGTTTAATATATTTGTTGTTACCGACAAATGGATCTAGGTTATGGACCGACAAGCGTTATCTATTCCAGATCAACATGACACATTATGGAGATGGTTAAATCAATTAATATTGTTGTTGAGCCAACATGATGCATCGCATCTTGACTTACTTGTAATAGATTTTATTATATTATTCTTAGTAAGTCGGCCTACACATTTGGTCTTAGGTTTTGGTATATATGTAAGATCTCAATTGTGAGATTGATATAGGACATGAGATAAGGTATTATAAGGTTGTGATATTCGATATATGCGAATATAAGTAGAGCTACTCACACAGACATCATTTGAAGATTCAAGGAAAGTTTGAAGGAGACAATCAGAGCTTAACTGGTACTGAATCCAACATTGAAGATTCTACTTTGAGCAGTACATTATCATTGGATTTAATCATCCAATTGTAGTCAGTTTGACTCCATCATTTGAAGATTCAAGGAAAGTTTGAAGGAGACAATCAGAGCTTAACTGGTACTGAATCCAACATTGAAGATTCTACTTTGAGCAGTACATTATCATTGGATTTAATCATCCAATTGTAGTCAGTTTGACTCTCATTTTTTGATTGAGCAGTGAGATCTAGGCAACTGGCCTATTTGCACGTGCAGACCCCATTTGTATACACATACTATCTACAATAGTATCATTTGATTGTGGGTAAGGTTTTTCCACTGTGGTTTTTCCCCTTATAGGGTTTCCACGTACAAATCTCTATGTTATGTGTTGTGGATATTGTTTCTCTTTCTGTTTCATACATTAAGTTTCACGTGTACTGTTATTAACTGTTAATCTGTTTACCGACATTAAGTTTGGTTTACCAGTATTAAGTATCAAGTTTAGTTAAAATATATTTGGGTTGAAATTAATAGACAACTGATTCACCCCCCCCACCTCTCAGTTGCCTCCGGGTCCTAACAACTTTGTATTTAGGAATCATTATCCTAAGGATTTCTGGTATTGATTTCTGGAGATTGTTGGTTTTTAGTTTTTGGCATTTTTGCTTTGGCACTTAGATGGTTTTTCCATCTTGTGTTACCATCAATGCCAAAGGAGGATATTGTTGGTATTATGGATATGTTGCATTGGTTTTGTCATTGATGTCAACACTTATCAACACTTATCCTTTTGGAGATCTTTGGTTATGTTCACCGACAACACTCAGTGACTTATGCATAGTCACCAGTATCTGGTTCACCGACAGGTTATATCGTTCACCGGCACTGAGGATGACTTGTTATCATCTGGAGATCACTTGGTTATGTCGAAGACATGGTTTGGACACTTGGTTCTGGAGATTTGGTTATTGGTCTAATCGGTTTAACATATTTGTTGTTACCGGCAAATGGGTCTAGGTTAAGGACCGACAAGCGTTATCTATTCCAGATCAGCACGACACGTTATGGATATGGTCTAATCAATTAATATTTTTGTTGAGCCAACATGATGCATCACATCTTGACTTACTTGTAATAGATTTTATTATATTATTCTTAGTAAGCCGACCTACACATTTGGTCTTAGGTTTTGGTATATATGTAAGATCTCAATTGTGAGATTGATATAGGACATGAGATAAGGTATTGTAAGGTTGTGATATTCGATATATGTGAATATAAGAAGAGATACTCATGCAGACATCATTTGAAGATTCAAGGAATGTTTGAAGGAGACAATCAGAGCTTGACCAGTACTAAATCCAGCATTGAAGATGCTACTTTGAGTAGTACATTATCATTGGATTTAATCATCCAATTGTAGTCAATGTGACTCTCATTTTTTGATTGAGCAGTGAGCTCTAGGCAGCTGGCCTATCTGCATGTGCAGACCCCATTTGTATACACATACTATCTGTAATAGTATCATTTGATTGTGGGTAAGGTTTCCCACCGTGGTTTTTCCCCTTACAGGGTTTCCACGTACAAATTTGTGTTATGTGTTGTGGATATTGTTTCTCTTTCTGTTTCATACATTAAGTTTCACTGGTACTGTTATTAATTGTTAATCTGTTTACCGACATTAAGTTTGGTTTACCAGTATTAAGTATCAAGTTTGGTTAAAATATATTTGGGTTGAAATTAATAGACAACTGATTCACCCCCCCTCTCATTTGCCTCCGGGTCCTAACAACTTTGTATTTAGGAATCATTATCCTAAGGATTTCTGGTATTGATTTCTGGAGATTGCTGGTTTTTGGGTTTTGGCATTTTTGCTTTGGCACTTAGATGGTTTTTCCATCTTGTGTTGCCATCAATGCCAAATGGGGAGATTGTTGGTATTATGGATATGTTGCATTGGTTTTGTCATTGATGTCAACACTTATCAACACTTATCCTTCTGGAGATCTTTGGTTATGTTCACCGACAACACTCAGTGACTTATGCACAGTCACTAGTATCTGGTTCACCAACAGGTTATATTGTTCACCGACACTAAGGATGACTTGTTATCATCTGGAGATCACTTGGTTTTGGAGATTTGGTTATTGGTCTAATCGGTTTAACATATTTGTTATTACCGACAAATGGGTCTAGGTTATGGACTGGCAAGTGTTATCTATTCCAGATCAGCACGACACATTATGGAGATGGTTTAATCAATTAATATTGTTGTTGAGCTGACATGATGCATCACATCTTGACTTACTTGTAATAGATTTTATTATATTATTCTTAGTAAGCCGACCTACACATTTGGTCTTAGGTTTTGGTATATATGTAAGATCTCAATTGTGATATTGATATAGGACATGAGATAAGGTATTATAAGGTTGTGATATTCGGTATATGCAAATATAAGAAGAGCTACTCACACATACATCATTTGAAGATTCAAGGAAGGTTTGAAGGAGACAATCAAATCTTAACTGGTACTGAATCCAACATTGAAGATGCTACTTTGAGCAGTACATTATCATTGGATTTTATCATCCAATTGTAGTCAGTGTGACTCTCGTTTTGTGATTGAGTAGTGAGCTCTAGGCAACTGGCCTATCTGCATGTGTAGAGCCCATTTGTATACACTTACTATCTGCAGTAGTATCATTTGATTGTGTGTAAGGTTCCCATTGTGGTTTTTCCCCTTACAAGATTTCCATGTACAAATCTTTGTGTTATGTGTTGTGGATATTATTTCTCTTTCTGTTTCATACATTAAGTTTCACTGGTACTATTATTAACTGTTAATTTGTTTACCAACATTAAGTTTGGTTTACTGGTATTATGTATCAAGTTTAGTTAAAATATATTTGGGTTGAAATTAATAGACAACTGATTCACCCCCCCCTCTCAGTTGCCTCCGGGTCCTAACATCATTGTTGTCAATTGACACCTCGCAGGTTGTAAGAAAAAACATAACTGAGATGAGTCCTTTTGAATTCATGATGATGGCTACACATAAATTAATGAAGGAGGGATCTACAGATAAAGGGATTATTGATCAGTCTATCATTGTTTTACATAGACTAGTCTCAGATTGCAAGATTGACAAGGAAGCGAGCCCATCCGGCAAGCTTAAGACAATTACTGAGCATATTTCAAAGGATTTTCAATCCTTGTAGTAGATTTCAAACCAACAAGCATTGGAGAGGTTCACACAAGCTAAAATAGATGCATTTGATTAGGTGATTGAATCTGAGAAGAAGAAGATTGATGAAAAGCTGAAACTGATAGATAATTATTTGAAGCAATGTACAAATATATATAGGTATGTTGTAACATAGATATACTTACAGTTAATATGGATAAGAATATAAAGGAATTTCAGGAGAAAATTGCAAGTATAGCTAATTCTTTTGATGGATTGACTTCATTGACTACATCCATTGATGGTCAAATTTTAGTTTTGGAAGCTCAAATTTTTGTTCTTGAGAAAGAAAAAGACAAAATCATAAGAAGAGATAGAAGTCTTAGAGGCTTGGTGAGTCCTTGATTGGATTCACTCAGTGTACATATGGAGGAATGTATGTATACGGTTGGAAAGCCCACACCGACAAAGATAAGTGACAAAGAGTCCTTTAGTATATGTCCTTTGCACATATAATAAATGGACTTGTATCTATTTTTGGTACTTTCAAATTTGTTAAGCTCCAGTAAGATATTTTTGGGATACTCATTGTACAGTTTTGGATCTTTGGCATTCTTTTTTTGAATTTCTGGTGGCATTGATGCCAAAGGAGGAGTGATATAGATGTGAAAACTAAAAGAAGGAGTTGTATATATTAGGGGGAGACATGGATTATAGAGTATTTTGCATTTTTGAATATTCAGCTCAGGGGGAGCAGGCAGGATGAAACCGACATATAAAACCTTGACCATTTTTTACATGAGTGTTGCCATCAATGCCAAAGGGGGAGATTGTTGGCAATTGACACTCAATTGGTTGGTTTCACTATGTTGTCATTGATGGCAACATGGTATCTTGTTTTGTCTTCATGTTTTGGTTCAGTTATGTACCGACAGGCACTTCACAGACACTACACTGGCACCAACACCGCCAGGATAGAAGGATTTCTTTGGTTAACGACAATGTAGGCTGACATGGTTTAGAATATGGTTATTAGTATTGGAGGCCGACATCTCTTGGATTCAGAATTGGCAATTGTTTTTGATATTCATGTATTTATGTTATCTAGCCGACATGTAATTTGACATTATAATAATCTTTGTAAGCCAACATAAGGCATGGTAAGTTGTATAGGGTATATAGGTCAGTTGGATTAGATCATTTTGATATAATCATGGAAATGAAAATGTAATGGAATATGTGGATGTGATATGATACGAAATATATCTGAGAGATAATGTATGTGAGGATATTTATGTAAGGGTTATTCCGGCAAAGGGTTAGGGTAACCGGAACTATATTCTGGCATAGAAGATGATATCTTTTGCAGTTCACCACTTCTTCGGATTGTAGTCTGGATTTATATGTAGTCGGTGAGGCTCCTTTTGTGATTGAGTAGTATGCTCTAAGCTATAAGCCTTCCTGCAAGTGCAAGCCCCTTATATTTTGTAATATCTCTTCATATGGTTAGTGGATTGATATTGTGGGTCACAAATCCCACCGTGGTTTTTCCTCTTTGAGGTTTTCCATGTATAATTTTGTGTGTTATGGTTCTCATTTATGTAATTGACTTATTGGTTGCTTTACTTCTTTCAATTCTTTATGTACCGGTATACCGGTTGGTGTATGCATGTTTTAATAAGTCTAAAATTGAACTCTCCATTATAACACTGATTCACCCCCCCCTCTTAGTGTTATTGGATTCCAACATTTTCCTTATAAATTTGGTTTCCAGTTAATTAGGTAAAAGGAAAGCCATGACACTTGTTGCTTCTACAAGTTTTTCTAGGCAATTAGTTCTTGACTCAACTACTTCTACTATGCCCTTAATCCTAGAGTATACTTAGGATTATGAGTAGCCATCTTGTGGCATTATTAACTCCTAACTAATTCATATTATCATTACCATATTGCTATTTAGTTGTTTAGGTCAAAGTGTAGGAGTTGATACATTAAAGGGATGTACCAAGAGGATGATGACTTCAAAGGGATCTTTGCTATTTGTAATTAGTCCCAAGGTAATCTTCACAGTGAGTATTTAGATTTTGTGTTGTAGGAAGGTTTATTATTCAAAGGTACTCAATTGTGTGTGCTTAAGTGCTCCATGAGAGCCTATTTGATCAGAGAGAAGCATTGTGGGAGTCTAGGTGGACATTTTGGGTATGATAAGACCTCAGGGTAGGTCAAGAGGTTCTACTATTGGCGAAAGATGAATCTATATGTAAAGAGGTTTGTGGAGAGTTGTGAAGTATGCCAAAGAGCCAAGGGAAAAATTTCAAATGCAGGTTTATATCAGCCTTTACCAGTACCTAACCTCCCATGGGAGTCAATCAACATGGATTTTGTTTTGGGACTTCCTAAGACACAAAGAGGGTATGATAGTGTTTATGTTGTTGTTGATAGATTTAGAAAGATGGCACATTTCATTCCTTGTAGGGATACTAATGATGCATCTTACATAGCTAGTTTGTTTTTCAAAGAAATTGTAAGAATTCATGGACTTCCTTTGACTATTGTATCTGATAGAGATTGCAAGTTTATTGGCCATTTTTGGAGGACCTTATGGAAAAAGTTGGGAACTAATTTGACATTTAGTTTAGTCTATCATCCACAAATGGATGGGAAAATTGAGGTTGTTAATAGGTCCTTGGGAAACTTTCTAAGATGCCTCACTAAGGAGCATGGACAGTCATGGGATCTCATCCTACCTCAAGTTGAGTATGCTTATAATGTTTCAGTCAATAGGAGTATAGGAAGGAGTCCATTTGAAGTTGTGTATGGCATGAGTTTGAGGGGTGTTTATGAGTTTAGAGACCTAAAAGGAATTGAGAGGATAAGTGCCCAAGGAGAGGATTTTGCAGTTGCTATGCATGATATACTTCAGCAAGTGAAGGAAACCCTTCAAAAGAGTGTGGAAAGATACAAGGAAAAAACATATATGAGTAAGAGAGATGTCCAATTAAAGTTTGGAGACTTGGTGTTTGCATATCTGAGGAAGGAAAGGTTACTTAAGGGTAAATACACCAAATAGATGATGAAGAAGATTGGAACTTGCAAGATGGTCCACATGTTTGGCCAAAATGCCTATGAGATTGAGTTGCCTCCAAGGGTAGCCATCTCGCCAGTTTTCAATGTAGATGTCCTCTATCATTTTAAAGGATCTATGGATGTAGGAGAAGAAGTAGGTATAATAGGGATTGAAGATGAAGAGTGGGTCAAGGATCTACCTCCAAGTTAGCACATGAAGCTTGAATGCATCTTAGACACAAGGGAGTTGAAGAGGACTAGAAAGAAATTATACAATGAGTACTTGGTTAAGTGGCATAGATTGTCAAATGAAGATGCTACATGGATTATAGAGGATGATATAAAACAAAATGGAGCCTCATTCAAGAGTTGATCTCAGTAGGAGCATGAATTCTTTTCTTCTCCAGGTGAATGGTGCAAGAGCACCTAAGGCAAAATTGGGTCAATAATACAACTAGGGGTTCTAATATTATTCTTAGTATATTTCATGTAATAAGGTCATGATATAGCCATTTCTATGTAATTTTGGTATGTAGGGTCATTTTTGAGTCATTATGCAAAAAATTGTGAATATGTTGTAAAAGTTGCTTAAGCAATTTTACAACTTTTGGAAGTTGAAAGGTCATTAAATTAAAAAGGTAGGTATGACCATTGGTTTCCAAGTCAAAATAAGTTTAAAAGCCTCTATTTGGTCGAGACAATGTTGGTTGGATGATTTTGAGACAAAAATAATAAAAGTGGTATGTGTTTTCTGCATTCTAGAATGAAAATTTGTTGCTCTCGTGCTTAGTACGACTTTGTACGGGTACAAAATAAAGGAAGACCATACTCAAATGAAAAATTTGTGAATATTATTTCTTTTGAATCCATTTAGAGTGAATTTCATCTATAAATAAGGAAGATATAGGTTTTTCCAAAATTTACCTGTAAACCCTAGGTTTCAAGGGTTTTGATTGACAAAAATGTAAAAATATACCATTCCACCATACAAAAAATGCCCCAATTTGGTGGAATGGTAGGTTTGTGTGTTATTTTTGAGATTTTTTTTTTTTTGCAGTGAAGATGAAGTTGGATGGAATTGTTTTCAAGCCGTAGTCTAACATCATCATGTGTTACACTAGTGAAGTAAGCAAAAAGTGAAGACAACATATTAGGAGGGAATGTTTGTGAGAAGTAATGAAGTAAATGAGTCATTTGAGGTGTGTGGAGACCTTGCATGTCAAGGAGAAGTGTTTGTGAAGCCATTTGTGAAGGGTTGCTTTGAAAAAAGTGGCCTAAAAGGGTTAATTGTAGTGATAAAACCCTTGATTAGAGAGATCTGTCCCAAAGGATCCCATAGTGATTTTTATATATTATTTATAACTCCTTAAAGGGTACTCAAATAGATTTTTTTATTATGAACAATCATCCCGAGTTCTGAGAACTTTTCACCAGTCCTCATTTGTAGGGCTACTAGTTTGCTAGTGAAGATTGTAGTGCATACCCTAGAAGGAGAAACTCAGTCATTTGGAGGGTTGAACCTATTTTAACAATTGGTATTGGATAATTATAAACCTTGAATAATATTTTGGTGAATCCCAAAGACCATTTGATGCTTGGAACCAATGTTAGGCTTGGTTGTCCATACACTGTGTCTGCACATGATATGTTAAATAAATCAAACTTTAGGCAAGGAGAGGCATATCCAATAGCCAACAAGATGAGAGGGGGGGGGGGTGAATCATACAAACTTAATCATCCATAAAAACATCAGATTCAACCTTGGTAACATATATATCAGTCATATAACCAAAAAATTGTCAAACATGCAAACTCAAAAGCATATGAACAATATAAACCTCATAACACCAGATTTAATGTGGAAACCCAAATAGGGAAAAACCACTGTGGGATGTCGGACCCACTAAGAAATATACTCTTCTAGAGTATGCTCGGTTAAAAGCAAATCCTGTTAAAGATTACAAACACATTGCTAGATGTGACCCGGTTAAGGGATTTCCCTCAGATCTGTTAGGATCTTCACTTTGTTAGAAGTGACCTTGTCAAAGGATTTCAAACACTCAATCAGAATGTCACCTTGTTAGAGGATTTATATATAAGAATGTTAAGTCCACTTGGTTAAGAGATTTCCTGTCACTTTCACAAAATAACAGTAATGAAAATCTATCTGCAACTTCACATCTAAAATGCTAAAGTAGATTCCTATTTGTTCAATACAATCTAGACATAGAACTAATCTTGTCTATCTGTTGGGCATCAATACTCTATTATACTAACAGGTCTTCAAGCTTCTGTACTCGATAATCACTATGTAGCATCCTTGTGCATACATTTTCTCGCATACATTATTTAACAACAGTTTCCTATTTATAAACAATTAGGTAACTGCTTAATCTCATTGATCACATTTCCCATGATCAATCATAGCCATCAGATCTTCAATCTTGTCCAGGTTCATTGTATCTTTCGATCTGAAAATATTTTACCCCGCCTTGGAACTTGTGTTAGGGTAATGCGGTTCAATCTGAGCTGTAGATCTTCATGCCGACTTTTCATTGCCTTAGATTCATTAACAAACTTCTTCCACGGCTTACCAATCATTGATCTCCTCCAACTCATCAGCTTCTTTCATTAAATATCACATGTAAACATTTAATGCATTCTGTTATAGCTCGGTTACAACTCGGTGAATACTAAACTTCACTCGGTAGACATTCTGTCTTCATTAACCGACATCGATAACCTTAGGGTTTACCGACTAGGTTCTTTGCCTGATATCATAGTGTAGTATTAACCTTTTCATTTTACAACATATGTATGATGTTAAAACAATCTAAAACATCAAGATCTCATCATTGTTTGACTCGGTAGAGTTGCCCATTGAATAACTTATCCCCTTATTCATCATATTCTTTCTTGTGTCTTTACTGACTTCTTTATAATCTTCATATCATACTTCTCAAGATATGGCAACATCATACTGAATTAGAAAATCAATTTCTTGACATCAATGACAAAATAATAATATCAAGATAGTAAAACATCTTTAATTAGTTATGTCCATAATCATCAACAACCTTCTCAATATCCTTATTGAAATGTCAACAATCTTTCATTGTCTGTTATAATGTAATATTGCCAACAATGATATGTTAAATAAATCAAACTTTAGGCAAGGAGAGGCATATAGTCAAGGTTCTAAAAGAAAGAGAGGCTTGAGACACTGTGAATTCACCATTTTAAAGCCATCCAAAGGTATACAAAGGTGAGTTGGGAGAAAAATCTCCCTAAGGCAAACTAGAGCTAGCATAAGCAAGTTGAAGATAAATTCAAGATTGAAGGTCCAAACTCCATCTACTGCATCAACCTAGGGCTGATATAGTCATATTTAAGTCAACTTAGGTGATATCCTAGGCATAAGTAGGGTATGTGAGTCTTATTTCATTATCATATGATGAATTGTGTTCTCATTGGAGATATTTGGCACTATCAAGGCAAGTCATTTTTTTCAGTTTTGGAGGCCATTTTGGAAATCACATGTTTTTAAGTTTTGCCATTTTTTTAAAATTGGAGGGTACTTTAAAAACATATTGAAGCATCTTTTGTCCCAATTTTATAGGAATTTGAGTAGAATTGAGCAAGATATTGTAGAATTAGGATTTCTACCCAAATTCTTTTTTATAGCATAGTTCTGCTAGATCTAAGCATTTTTAAGTCATTAAAGATTCTGTTGGCATTTTTGATGATTATGTTGTGATTGTCATTGATGGACACACACTTGCATTGAAACTACTTTTATGTATGATTTATGCTCAACCGACAATTGTTCCAACCGGTATGATGCATTATAGTCCTTAGACTATTGGTGTTTTACAGAAAGTAATTACCGATCTGAAGCGGTATGTTGACCCCAAGCGGTTCGAGGATCTCAAGTGGCATGAAGGATCAAAGCGGCAGAACACATATTTCCCAGTCTTCATTTTTGTCAAACCGGCAACCGGTATTTTGCTTAAACCAATATTTTGAATGAACCGGTAATACTCTGTGATGAGTTACCAACCGACATTTTGTGATGAGTTACCATCCACCGATTGTTTGACAGTGCCAACACTTTAACAGTGCTTTTTGTGTCGTGTTACCAGATACATCTAAATGCATTGAACCTAGGAAATTGTATTGTAATCCTATTAGACCGACATGAAATCAGATTCCTTTATAAGGACATCATGTCTAGGGTTTTAGGTTGTTGTTGTGGTTAATGTTGTTGCTAGGGTTTAAGGTGGTTGAGGAGTCAGAGAGAGTATGAATGTGTAGAAGACTGAAGTAATGTTGGAATGCATTAGGAATGAGCTATCGAGGATCTAACCAAGCAATCTGTGCTATTTGCTAGATCACTCACTTGTTAATTTATCACATCTTTGACAAGTCTGTAGCCCTTAACCGGGTAGGCCCAAAAGCCTTTTGTAAATCCTCTAACAAGGTGGTTCACATCTGTGGATCTAAAATCCTCTAGCAAGGTAGTCTTTAATCGAACTTATCTCCTAATAGAGATTGAGATTCCTAACAGGATTTGTTCTGGAAAAGAACATTGTATGATCTTAACCGGTTTGACCTTAACCGGTCTGGTTCCTATTCTGCAGATAGTTACTTGTGAGTTCCATCTCACCGTGGTTTTTCCCATTTGGGTTTCCACGTCAAAAAATCTTGTGTTATGGTGTTTGTGCTTCTGTGGGTGAATGCATTATTTGTTATTTGGTTTGCATGTGTGCTAACCGGTTTGTCTACTAAACTATTTTACCGGTTTACTGTTAGTCTTGCAAAGTGTTTAAGTGCAAAGATTTTTGGTATACTAATTCACCCCCCCTCTTAGTATTCACAAATTAGGTGATATCCTAGGAATAAGTAGGGTATGTGAGTCTTATTTCATTATCATATGGTGAATTGTGTTCTCATTGGAGATATTTGGCACTATCAAGGCAAGTTATTTTTTTTCAGTTTTGGAGGCCATTTTGGAAATCACATGTTTTTAAGTTTTGCCATTTTTTTAAAATTAGAGGGTACTTTAAAAACATATTGAAGAATATTTTGTCCCAATTTTATAGGAATTCGAGTAGAATTGAGCGAGATATTGTAGAATTGGGATTTTTGCCCAAATTCTTTTTTATAGCATAGTTCTCCTAGATCTAAGCATTTTTAAGTCATTAAAGATTCTTCATAAAAAAAATCAATGAAGAGAGGACTAGTCATTATCTCTTCTTCTCTCCTATGGTTCAGATAGCACATTTCTTCTTTAGAAATGGAAGTAGAAAATAAGTGGCTTATAAAAAAAGTAGGGTTTCTAATAATTTCACTAGAACAAAGCTGTAAATCTGCTAATTTTGTGGTGATTTTCCTAGGTAAGTTTAATTTTGGTCCTAGAATGTTGCAACAAAAGTTCCAAATCATTTATATTTCATTTGTGTGATTTATTGCAAAATTGTTATTTTCTATCATGATTGGGCCTTCTACAAGAGGCAAAAATAATTTTGCCACACTAGAAATCTCTTGATAAGGATGAGAAAATAATTGAGGATATTATTCCTAATAAGGAAATAAAAAAGGTTAAAGAAGAAATCTCATTGGTCAAGACAAACTTGAAGGGGGATATATATCAACTACAAGGAGATATACCATACAAACCATGTTAAATGCTTATATGAATGGATCAAGAAAGGATGTGTCAAGCAACCAAGATGAATCATCCATACCAACTAATCTTGATCCAAATCATAATATTCATTTCAGATCTAAGAACTAAATAATAAAAGTAAATATGTGCAACTTTAATGGCAAGAATCCACTAACATCAATAAATCAAATGGATAATTTTTTTGATGTGAATCAAATACCGAGTGGACAAAAGGTGACTATGGCATCCTTATATCTACAACAAGAGAAATTTATTTGGTATCGATGGCTATGTAATCAACAGAAAAAGGGTCTCATAGTCTCGTGGTCATTTTTTACAGAGGGGCTACAATCATAATGCAACAATAGCGTGATTAACAACTTCAAGCATTTATCTAAACTTCAACAAATAGGATGTATAAAGGATTAGATTCAACGATTCCAAACTCTTTTTATGAGAGTGGATGCATTTACAAAGAACTTTAATGACTTATTTTTGGGTGGTCTCAAGGATCACATTCAACTTGAGGTACACATGTTTAATCCCAACTCTACAAATGATTCTTTTATCTTAGCACATAGGGTAGAGGAGAAATATTTAATTTCTAGAAGGTAAGGGGTTAGTGGTATAAGAGAGAAATGATTCTATAATGCCCCGCCAGGAACCCTAAAGGAAAACAACACAACTAGGCAACTAAAGGGTGCTCTTTTTTTTTTTTAAAGATTAAGTGCATTAATTATAACAATAACATGTTTAATAACACATCAGAAGTCTAAGACATGATTTCCTAAGGGTTACCAATGAAGATTAATTCACAGATTATATTAACACCATGGTTAATCCAAATGTCCATTTAATTAAGTAAATTAAATGCTTATGATTAAAACTACACACATCTAAATTCCAAAATGAAAGAATCAAAGTATTCCATGCATTCAATTTATCCATAAATCATTTATACATAAGATCAAAGCAACTGAATTTAACATACATTCTACTGACATAATATTACAATATCCATAAATACATGGCTTCCAAAAATACCACGGAATCCAAAGTTACAATATCAAGGTTACATAAAAGTCTGATACAATGACCACAAGGTCTCAACTGAACAATGATCACGAACAAGAGTTGGTACATGAACCACGAACCAAGAAACACTAGCGAAGCCTTTCCTCGCCTGAAGATACAATCCAGAACATCCGATGGGAAGTGGCACTACCACCCAACCATGTGATCTCAAAATGGAACCACCCCACCATGCTAGGAGATAGTAGAAAACCCTCAAGAAAGAAAAATAAGACAAGTACGAAAGAACTACATGACTCCGCAAACATCCATGTGACTCAACTCACAAAACACTAGTGACTCTAAGGAGAGAGTGTCATCGCATAGCTTAAGATGGATACCATGGTACAGCCTCCATAGGTCCCAACTCACTGTCCTGGTAACCTCTCTCGAACCTTGTTAGGTCCCAGAGACAACTGAGAGGGGGGGGGGGGGGGTGAATCATTTGTTAAATAAATTCAAACCAAAAACAACTTAATGCTTAATACCAGTAAACTAGTTCAATATGCCGGTAGACAGTTTTAACAGTTAATTGCTATACCGGTAAGGATTAGTGCATGAAACATAAAGACAAAGTCATCCACAACACATAACACCAATATTTGTATGTGGAAACCCTGTAAGGGGAAAAACCATGGTGGGAAACCTTACCCACAATCAGATGATACTACTGCAGATAGTAAGTGTACATAAATGGGGTCTGCACATGCAGAAAGGCCAATTGCCTAGAGCTCACTGCTCAATCACAAATGGGAGTCACACTGACTACAGTTGGATGGTTAAATCCAATAAGAATGTACTGCACAAAATAGCATCTTCATATGCTAGATTCAGTACTGGTGTAGTTCTGATTGTCTTCACAAAAACCCTCCTTCAATCTTCAAATGATGTCTGCATGTATAGCTTTGCTTATTCTTGCATATACCTTCACACAATCCTTTTTTGCATTCCACTATGTGATCTTACAAATAAGATCTTACATTTATACCATAACCTAAGACTAATTTTAGTAGGTCAGCTCTACAAGATATTATAATAAAAACTTTATATAAACAATACAATATCCAATGCAATAACCAATTGAACATGTCAGCTTAATGCATTTAAAACAATAATTAATCATCTCCATAGCGTGCCGTGCTGATTTGGAAAAGATAAACCTGCCGGTGTAACCCTGGACCTATTTGCCGGTAACAAAAAATATGCAAATATGAATATACCAATAAACAAAACTCTAGGACAAGATGTCCAAACGATGTTACCAAGTGTTTTCCATATCATTCCAAGTGTCGGTGATCATTATGTCTTACCGGTGTACCAGATACCAGTGACTGTGCATGAGTCACTTGCTTGCCGGTGAATGTTGCTGATTCTCCAAAGTGCTAGAGTTTTAGTAGGTGTTGACATCAATGACAAAACCATACCAAAATACCAACAATCTCCCCCTTTGGCATTGATGGCAACACAAGATGGAAAAACCATCAAAGTGCCAAAATAGAAATGTCAAATACCAAAAACCAACAATCTCCAAAAATAGACCATAACCAGAAATCAAAATACAGATACAGAGAGTAATAATCTCTCCCAAACAAAAATCTCTCCCCCTGGGAGCAACATGTGTTTTCCTTGTGTTTTTCAAAGTTTTTCCATACCAATCTCTCCCCCTTTGACATCAAATGCCAAAGTTACAACAAAACCAAGTTCATATACAAAATACCAATCAATTTAATATACCAACTACTCCCCTTGAGAAGTAGCTTCCCATCAAAGCCGGAAAAAAGATTTCTCTGTTAATTCTGCCGGTTGATGACAATCATCAACTTCCTAAGTCTCTACCGGTGGGGGTATGACCCCAAGCTGATCTCTGAGATATTCAAAAGTCTCTTTAGGTAGAGGTTTAGTGAAAATATCTGCAATTTGCTCTTTAGTATTCACATAAACCAGTTTTATCTCCTTTACTTCAACATTTTCCCTTAGAAAATTCAATTTGATAGAAACATGTTTGGTTTTAGAATGTAATACCAGATTCTTAGATATATCAATTGCTGCAGTGTTATCACAATAGATAGTAATAGCTTCCTTTCATTTTACCTTTATATCTTTCAGCATTTGCTTAAGCCATAGTATCTGTGTACAGTTAGTTGATGCTGCAACATATTCTGATTCTGCTGTTGATAAAGATGTACAACTTTGTTTCTTACTCGACCAAGAAACTAATCTATTTCCAAGAAAGAATGCTTCGTCGGTGGTTCTTTTTCTATCATCCACATCTCCTGCCCAATTTGCATCTGTGTATGCAATATATTCAAATTTTTCTTCTCTAGGATACAATAATCCAAGATTTATAGTGCCTTGTAAGTACTGGAAAATCCTTTTTACTGCTGATTCATGATTTTCTCTAGGATTACTTTGAAATCTTGAAATAATACATACTGCATTCATAATATCAGGTCTGGTTTGTGTCAAATATAGTAAACCTCCTATCATAAATTTGTATCTAGTTGGATTAACAGGTGTAGATTCATCCCTTAGTGATAATTTGTCATTTGTTGTCATAGGTATGCTTACCGGTTTAGAGTTCTCCATCCCAAATTTCTTTAGTAACTCTTTTAAGTACTTGGATTGACTCAAGAATATACCTTTATCAGTCTATGAGATCTGTAATCCTAAAAAGAATTTTATTTCACCAATCATAGACATTTCAAATTCTTGCTGCATTTTAATAGAAAATTATTTACATAATCCATCTTCTCCTCCAAAGATTATATCATCAACGAATACTTCTATAATCAAGATGTCATCATTAGTTATTTTATAATATAAATTGTTGTCTGCATTTCCTTTAGTAAAACCAATCTTTAAAAGATACTTATCCAGTCTTGCATACCAAGTTCTTGGAGCTTGTTTTAATCCATACATAACTTTTCTTAACCTACATACCATATCATTGTCATCTGTCAAATAAAATCCACCAGGTTGTTCAATGTAGACTTCCTCTTCAAGATCTCCATTTAAAAATGCACATTTAATATCCATTTGATAAACTTTGTAGTTCTTGTGTGCTGCAAAAGCCAAAAATAATCTAACTGCCTCAATTGTAGCTACGGGTGCAAAGGTTTCATTGTAATCAATTCCTTCCTTCTGAGAATATCCCTTACACACTAGTCTTACTTTATTTCTAACAACCTTACCATCTTCACTAAGTTTGTTTTTGAATACCCATTTGGTTCCAATTACATTTTTATCTTTAGGTTGGGGAACTTATGTCCAAGTGTTGTTTTTCTCAATTTGTTCTAATTCTTATTCCATAGCTTTAATCCAAAATTTATCTTCACATGCCTCATTAACTGATGATGGTTCAATTTGAGAAATAAGACATACCTCTTCATTTGCCAATCTTCCTCTTGTCATAACTCCTTTAAACTTGTTTCCAATTATCTGATCTTCAGAATGATTTAGTCTTACATACCGGGGTGTCTTTGTTTTCTGTTGTTCCTCAGTTACTGGGGTAACTGGATCTTCATTATGTATCGGTGGATTCAGTGTAGGTTCATTTGTCAAAATTTCTGTTGTCGGTTCAGAGTCTATATACCTTGAAGTTCCTCTAAATTGTTCATCAATCTTTAGATTTGTACTTTCAACAATTTTCTGCAATCTTTTGTTAAAACATCTATATGCCTTGCTCTTAGATGAATAACCAAGAAATATTCCTTCATCACTTCTAGGATCAAATTTTCCAATATATTCATCTCTTCTGATATAACATTTACTTCCAAAAATTCTGAAATATTTAAGAGTAGGAGTATTACCAAACCATAGTTCATGAGGGGTCTTACCGGTTTCACCTTTGATGTGAACTTTGTTGAATGTATAGACCACTATACTGAGTGCTTCTCTCCAATATACATGTGGTAGGTTTTCTTCTGATAACATACTTCTTGCTGCATCCAAGATAGTTATGTTTTTCCTTTCAACAACTCCATTCTGTTGTGGTGTTTGAGGTGCTGATAACTGTCTTCTAATTCCATTTACTTCACAAAATGTATTAAACTACTTATATGTAAATTCTCCTCCTTGATCTGATTTTAGACATTTGATTTTCTCACTGGTTTCATTTTCAACCATTGCTTTGAACAGTTTGAACTTTCCAAGTGCTTCTGATTTTTCTTTGAGAAAAGTAACCCAACACATTCTAGAATAGTCATCAATGATTAGCATGAAATATCTATCACCTTGTAAGCCTTTAGTTCTAGCTGGACCATATAAATCAGTGTGAATCAAATCAAGAGCATTATTGGATTTTTCTGGAATACTTTTGAAACTAGCTCTAACTTGTTTTCCAAATTGACATTCCTTGCATACTGTATTCTGAGGTTTGACAATTTTAGGTAAATCTCTAACTGCCTTAGTAGTACTGATCTTCACCATGCAATCAAAGTTTACATGACAGAGTCTCTTATGCCATAACCAAATTTCATCTATATGAGCAATCAAGCATGTTTTTTAACTGTTATTCAAATGAAAGATATTACCTCTAGTTTGATTACTGGTTGCAATTTCCAAACCAGTTCTATCCATGATTTTACATTTTCCATTTTTGAATTGTAACTGAAATCCTTTCTCAACTAATTGACCAACATTCAAAATATAATGCTTAAATCCTTCAACATAGTAAACATTGTCAGTGTTATGCTTACCATCAAGAGATATTGTACCCTTACCTTTGATTGAACAAGCTTTGTCATCTCCAAATCTCACTAAGCCTCCATTGTATTCTTGAAAGTTCAAGAATTTACCTTTGTCTCCTGTCATATGATGTGAGCATCCTGAATCAATGATCCATTCATCCTTTACTTCAACTTTAGCTGCCAAGGCCTGTTCTACTGGTTGAGCAATAGGTATCAGTTGATCTTTTGTTATAGAAACAAAAACCCATCCATTGTCTATTGGATCCTCATCAGAATCATCAGTCACACCTTCATCAACAATGTAACAAGATTTGTCTTTATTCTTCTTGAATCTGTATCTCTGATATTCAGGGTTAGGCTTGTATGTTCTTCTAGCTTCTTCTCTTATTCTAGCATGTCTATCAGGGCATCTTGAAACCATATGACCAATCTTATTGTAGTTAAAACATTTAAAGGGTTCTTTACCTTCATACTTACTTCCAATTGGACCTTTAGGCATTTTCCTTGCAAATAGTGCTTCAAGTTCTTCATTTTCTTTCCTGCTTTCTTCAAGTTCTCTTGCATAAAAGGCTTTCCAATCAGATTTGTCAAATGATGGAGTAGATGATGTTGATGCTTTAAAGGCCAAATCTGTATTTATAGTAGTAACATGACCAAATTCTTCAATTTCAAAAGTTGAAAGTTTTCCAATCAATGTATCCCTAGTTACTGATGTATTAGGCATTGTTCTTAACTCATTTATAGTAGTGACTTTCATTTTATATGCCAGTGGAAATCCTCTTAAAACTTTTGAAACATTTTCATCCTCACTTAAGGTTCCTCCACAACATTTAATACCCAAAAGAATTTCATTACCTCTTTCCATAAAAGAAAAAATCCTTTCATCTTCTTCCATTTTCAGATGTTCATACCTGACCTAGAAGCTTTCAAGTTTTGCAATTTTGACTGTGGAATCTCCTTAATTTAGTGTTTCCAAATGATCCCAAATAGCTTTAGCAGTAGACCTATCTGATAGTCCCCTGATTTGTTTATCTGATAATGCGCTCAAAAGTGCTTCTCTTGCTTTGCAATCATTTTCTTCATCTTTTCCTAAGGTAGGTGGATTAGGCTGACCAGGAGTAGGAGCAGTATAACCATTTTTTGTAACATCCCAGATGTCCTTTGCAATGCAATTTAGATGTGTCTCCATTCTGATCTTCTATATGCCATAGATGGTTCCATCAAGTTTAGGACTGTCCTTCCTGAAATAATTAGTGGACATTGGATCTCCTCAAGCTATTAAACTTTTGCAAAAGAGGACTAAGCTTTGATACCAATTATTAGGTCCCAGAGACAACTGAGAGGGGGGGGGGGTGAATCAATTATCAAATAAATTCAAACCAAAAACAACTTAACCAACTTAATGCTTAATACCGATAAACCAGTTCAATATGCTGGTAGACAGTTTTAACAGTTAATTGCTATACCGGTAAGGATTAGTGCATGAAACATAAAGACAAAGTCATCCACAACACATAACACCAATATTTGTACGTGGAAACCCTGTAAGGGGAAAAACCACAATGGGAAACCTTACCCACAATCAGATGATACTACTGTAGATAGTAAGTGTACATAAATGGGGTCTGCACATGCAGAAAGGCCAAGCGCCTAGAGCTCACTACTCAATCACAAATGGGAGTCACACTAACTATAGTTGGATGGTTAAATCCAATAAGAATTTACTGCACAAAATAGCATCTTCATATGCTGGATTCAGTACTGGTGTAGTTCTGATTGTCTTCACAAAAACCCTCCTTCAATCTTCAAATGATGTCTGCGTGTATAGCTCTGCTTATTCTTGCATATACCTTCACACAATCCTTTTTTGCATTCCACTATGTGATCTTACAAATAAGATCTTACATTTATACCATAACCTAAGACCAATTTTAGTAGGTCGGCTCTACAAGATATTACAATAAAAACATTTTATAAACAATACAATATCTGATGCAATAACCGATTGAACATGTCGGCTTAATGCATTTACAACAATAATCAATCATCTCCATAGCGTGTCGTACTGATCTGGAAAAGATAAACCTACCGATGTAACCCTGGACCTATTTGTCGGTAACAACAAATATGCAAATATGAATATACCAATAAACAAAACTCCAAGACAAGATGTCCAAATGATGTCTTCGACATTACCAAGTGTTTTCCATATCATTCCAAGTGCCGGTGATCATTATGTCTTGCCGATGACTGTGCATGAGTCACTTGCTTGCCAGTGAATGTTGCTGATTCTCCAAAGTGCTAGAGTTTTAGTAGGTGTTGACATCAATGACAAAACCATACCAAAATACCAAAAAACCTCCGATTCCAACTAAGTCTCATGCGGACCCTACCAATCCTTTCATGAAGACAAGGTGGTAAGTTTTCCATTCCAGGCCTTCTCGTAGCATTATGAGCCCTGTACTAGCACTCACCTATGCACGAGGTACATTATCTTAATTAATATCTATTCCACCCACCCCCAGATCAATTATTAGGTTATCACTTTTTAACTAACTTTCAACAGGTTATCATGTCATCCACTTTGGGCACGACCCCTGCTCAAAAGTCACTCTCTCTCATAAGACACTTATAGGAAAGGTCTCTCTACGAGAACTCTATGGAGAAATAGACAACCATAACTAATCTTGACAAACCACAGGTGAAGGATACACAATCACTAACCCAGGGTTGACCATTTGGAACAAAACACACAATGGCTCAAATCAACAAGGTTACACAACAACACCTGACCAAGGAGATATAACAAAATATGACATAATGACAACTCAACCAAAATTGCAACAATATTAAGCTTGACTGCAAATACCATTTACACAAGATCATAATATAGACAATCTTTTCTTTAAATAATCAATAACATAAATAACTTGCAATTAAAGATTTTTTAGAAAATAAGAATTACAACTATATTAATACAAATAAATCAATTTTGTCATTTGTCCAATAAGGTTTAAATCAAACACATAAAAATTAACCCCCTAATTATATGCCCATGATTAATTTTCAATTAAATCCGATTAGCTTATACAAATAATCTAAATTAAATTTCAAATTAAAAATATATATCAATATAATAAAATTACATAAATATATATAGTCATCGAATATAATATCATATAATTATATCACATTAAAAATATATAATAAAATGGAGATTTAATTTTACAATAACTTTTTATTTCCAAAATAACACAATAAACCCACAATACTATATATATATATATATATATATATATATATATATATTATTACTATTTTAAAACATATAAAAAAATTAAATAAAACTAATTTAAGAAACCGAAATTATAATTTTTCAGTGGGTAAACAAATGAGGAAGGCATTGTTTTTAATTTATTTCGGCAACCCCTCCCTTGCTACCACCGGGTAGCAAGTGCTACCTTATGGTAGCATTGCTACCGCAGGGTAGCAAGTGCTACCTTATGGTAGCACTGCTACCGTTCGGTAGCAGGTGCTACCGTGGGGTAGCGCTGCTACCTTTCGGTAGCATTGCTACCGTGGGGTAGCAGGCTGCTGCCTCCCCCAATGCAACATTATTATTTTTTTATAAAATTAATAACAATTTCCCAAAATAAATACACATAAAATTTTTAATTTCGATAATGTAATTAATACAAGTTCCACATAATATTTAATAATAACAATAAATTTATTTCACAAATAAATTTATTCCCATGGCAATTTCCATAATTTAATAGTTAAAACAGGGATACATAAAACTTAATTAACAACTAGAATGAATAACAAAGATAATTAAATCTCTGGCTAAATCTCAGTGATAGTACAAGGAATTACAATCACAATCCATAATTAACAATAAAAATACCAAACAAGAGGGAATGAATTTTTTGGTAAATTCCATGCTTCCCAAATCTTGCAATTTCCGTGCACAATAAAAACCTTGGCAAAATTGCCATAAATTTTTTTCCCATTTTTCTCAAAATTAAATCTACAAACACCCAGGAAACAATTTCTTTCCATAAACCATAAATTCACTTTAGGAATGGACTTTAGCCAAGAACATAATTAATCAGACAGGATATGACAAACATCTTAACACACACATCATTCAGAAGATAGAAGGAATAGAAATATTCTCTTTAAAACAAACAATCAACAAAAGCCACCCAACCTAGTATAGCTTTCCTGGAAGAAATTTATAGAAGAGAACCAATCCTTCAACCAACTTCCAAATAAATTTCTTCACCTAAATCCCTGACTCGTTTCCTGTGTATCCCTAAAATAAAGACCTTTTCCCCTTTTAAACTAAAATTCTAGGTTGAATATCTTTTTCTCCAAAAACCTAAATTTAGAATAAAAGCAATTTTCTTTTCTTTTCTAATTTTCTAACAAAGGGATTAGTTAACATGCAATAATTAAAAAATCATTTTTCTTTCTTTTCTTTTCTCATGCAAATTAATTAATTTTCTAAATAAAGAAATTAAAGCAATACTTTAATTCTAATTAATTATTTTATTCATTCATTTATTTATTCTTTTATTTATTTATTTATTTAAAATTTTAGGAACTATAAATGATATTAATCTAATTTATTTTTCATTAAAATTTAAATAAAATATATTAAATTTATAATCTCAATGCATACATAATTCAACTATGAGATAACTCCATCAACTTAATTAATTAATTAAATCCACTAAAACACACAAACTGAACAAACCTCAAGCAAATACGCATAAAAAGATCAAACAACAAAATACGAAGGCTGGACAAACTGATAGGACGACCAACTAACGACACTCAGACGAGTGTAACTGAGTAAAATAGGGTCAACTACTATCTCCTCCACTTTCATCAGAAAATATAAGGCACACTCAGACCTGTGAAGCTAGGTGGAGACGATACCCCGTACCTACCTGGTACTTGTACCTGCAAAATCTTGCATCACCGAACCACATGCATATATACAATATATAAAACACAACATACACATCGATGAAGGAGAATCATGACGTTCCCCGTCTCACTGAAATGAGTGAAGAAAAATTGTCCCCTTGCATCCAACACACTCGCAAACACACAACATATAATTACACATTGCATAGATAAAGTAAAATGTCAGTACATAGCCATAATCCATAAAATTCCATAACTCACAAGTATTGAAATACTGCAAATAAATTATGCATCTCATATCCAGATAAAGCATGATATAATGTCATAAAAGTCTGAATAACACATCATGATAATGTATCCACTGAAAAACAAACAATAATAAAATATGAGTCTAATGAGTTCAAACAAGTAGGGGTACTATAGATTCTCAACACTACCTTTTCCTCAACCCACTAGATTAATACCACAACAAATTGAGGAGAAGAGAACAAAAGGTTTGTATTTTAATTGTGATAGTAAATATAGTGAAGGGTATATCCGCGAACAAAAGTTGTTCTATATTGAAGATTCCAAGTGAGGAAGAGGAGGGAAAACCAATATTAGAAAGTGTCAAGGTGTTAAATTCGGAATCATAAGATTCTCGACCAATCATTTCTTATCATGCACTTGTTGGTTTTACCACCCCACAAACACTCAAAGTAGTGGGTTTCTTAAAGGAGAGAGTAATATCTTGTTGATAGACTCAAGTAGTACTCAAGTTGGTTACATGTCTAAATTGTTTTATATATCTAGCTCCTAATTTTCATGATCGCTAATGGAGATACTATTAGTTGTTCTAGGAAATACCACAACATTAAATTATACATGGTATATTATTATGTTGATTGCACAATATATGATATTTCCATGGGGAAAACAAATATTGTTTTAGGAGTACACTGGCTTGCCACCTTGGGAACAATTGAGATGAACTTCTAGAAACTATTCATGAGATTTCAATCAAAAGAAAGGAAAGTGGAGCTAAGAGGGTTGTGTGTGAAATCTCGACAAATGGTAAGCTCTCATCATAGGAAAAAGTTTCTTAAGAGAGGAGTTGATGAATTTGTGGCCCAATTATTTTCTTTGCAATCCTATCAATCAAATGCCCCTACTCATCTAGATTTACAAGAAATTATAGATTGTCACCAAGTGGTTTTTGGAGAGATGCCTAAAGGAGTTCCCCCTAAGAGGGATCACAATCATGTTATACAAGTAGTGTTATCAATCTATCCATACAACATCAAGCCTTATAGGTACCATATATACAAAAAGGTGAAATTGAAAATATTGTTTGAGATGTTAGAAGCATAAACTATCATGCATAGCTAGAGTGCTTACTACTCACCAGTGTTAATGATGTGTAAAAAGAATGAAACATGGTGCATGCGCCCAGATTATAGAGTGCCCAACATTTACACCATAAAAGATGAGTTTCCTACTCCATTTATTGATGATTTATTAGATGAATTGAATGGAGCTATATTTTTTACAAAGTTAGATCTTAGACTAGGTTATCACCAAATATGAATTATAGAAGAAGACATTCCCAAGACAACATTTAAGACTCATGAGGGTCATGATGATTTTTTGGTGATGTCTTTTGGTTTAGCTAATGCACCATCTACATTTCAAGTATGATGCACTCCATCTTTAGTAATTTTTTTAGGAAGTTTGTGTTAGTGTTATTTGATGATATATTAATTTATAGCAAGACATAAGAGGAACATTTACATCACATTTGTTGGCATTACATTAAGTTTGTTTATATTGAGAAGGTTGTTGGAGATTGATGATATAATTGATAAAGGATGATTACTGTTTTAATAATATTATTTTGTCATTGATGTCAAGCAATTGATTTTTTGATTCAGTATGATGTTGTCATATCTTAAAGAGTATGTTTTGATGAGTATAAAGATGTTGGTAAGTGACATAGAAAGAATGTGAAAATGAAGGGGAGTAATAAGTGTTGGAATTATGTGAACCGATATGAGGACATACTGGCATTGTATATTGTCATTGATGTCAATATGCTGAAGAGGAGAGAACCAGTATATGTGAGAACCGGTATGTTACCAAGAACTGACATATGTGAGGATCGGTATAACACTGTGAACCGGTATATGTGCCAAAGTGAAGCGATGTGTTTGTTTAAGGAGAACTGACATGTGGGTATGGGAACCGGCACATGGAAGCTTTGTATGACTACTAGTTGGTAGTCTCAACTTCAGAGTTTCCGGTTGAAGTGTTGCAAGCCTGTGTGACTCAATCGGTGACTTTGTGTAAAGAGTTAGCATTGTAACGAAGAACAGATCATGGTGCCATGTCAGCCTTGTGCGCATGAAGGATCTTGCATGAAGGAGATTATTCCCATCTACCTCGGGAATGTGTGAAGTTTGTAAACGGTGATAACGCGTAATGGGTTATCAGCCGCCATGAAATCGGTGGAAAATGAACGATGGAGAACGTCTTGAGATTGGACCAAGATTGTTGCATTTAATGCAATGTGCTCAACGATCAGGATTGAACCATTTGAATTCCTTAACCTAATAGGCTTATGGTTTAGGGTTTATGCTACCAACCTATCTGTTTTCCTATAAGGTCGATGTTGTGTTTCTTTCTGAGGTTGTTGGCAAAAGTTGTTTGTGTGTATATAAGAGAAGAGATACGTGATTCTTGCCAGACCAGAGGAGAGAAGTGATACTTGCAGAGTGTAAGTGCAGAAGGTGAAGAGGAGCTAAAGCGGATCTGCATTGGCATTGAGTGTTGTTACCAGATCATTGTAAAACCTGTTGATCTCTAACCACCTCAACAATTGGAAAATCCCTTAACATGGTAGCTTTAACCGGCTTGCTGTAAATCCTTTAACAGGGTGACTCAAAACCATTGAGTTCTTAAAATCCTCTAACAAGGTAACCTTTAACAGGGTTTAACCCTTAACCAAGTAGTCTAGCCATCCCTTAACCGGGTGATCCCTAACAGGATCGGTTCCTAACAGAACCTATTATATCAGTCTTTAACCGGACAAGGCTCCTAATAGAGCGGACTTCTAAAGAGTTCAAAAACAAACTTGTGGGTTTTCATTCCCACCGTGGTTTTTCCCAGTTGGGTTTCCATGTGAAAAATATGTTTGTCATATGTGATGTCTTCTTCATGTGATGCTATGTTTTTTTCTGTCAAGTGGTGAATCATGTTGATCTAGCTATTATATGTATATCTTTGATGGTAGATTACCTATTCATGCACTAGGGTGAAATGGAAATGAAGTGTTAGATTGTATGAGAAGATAAGTGTCAACCGGTTTATGCTTGTCTTAGTTATTCTGGGTTTTGCCAGTTGTACTCTATGTAAAGACCAGTGTTACTGTTTGTCTGAATGCACAATGTCTCCTGACAAACCGGTTTAAGATCGTGATTTTTTCTTGTACTGATTCACCCCCCCCTCTCAGTACTGGTTTGGTACTATCCGTTCATCATATAGTTATCAATAAGTTATTCAATTGGCAACTATTATTGAGCTAGATAGTGATGAGATTATGTTATTTTGATTGTTTTGATATCCTATATATGTGTATTCGAAGACTAAATATGAAGGAGAAAATATTTCATGCATCAAAATGAGTAAAGGTTTGATACTGTTCTATTTTACCAAGCAAGGAGCTAGTCGATAAACACCAAGGTTATCAGTGTCGGTTAAAGTAGAAAGAATATCTACCGAGTAAAGTTATGTATTTACCGAGTATCAAATGAGTAGTAACAAAATGCATTGGATGAATAAATACATTATTAAATGAAGGATGCCAATGAGCTACAGATTTATAGAAGATTGGAATGTCATGCAAGAAGTTTGTTAAGATCTACAACATAGATTGAACGGCCATAACCGAGCACAAGTACCAAGGAAGGTATACAAGTTCCAAGGCAAGATAAAACATTTTTCAGTTCAAAGGATTCAATGAACCTAGTCAAGTTTCAAGATCTGATGGCTAAGATTAGTCATGGGAAATGTGATTAAGGAGATTAAGCGGTTTGGAATTGCTTATAAATAAGGAAAAGTTGATAAACAAAGAATGTGGGAAAATAGAAGAGCAGTGATACTATAGAGGTGATTACCAAGTACAGAAGATTGGAGATCTGATTGAAAAATAGATTGAGAAGCCTAGCAAGGAGGAAGATAAGTCTTATGACAAGATTATTTTGAGCACATAGAGTCTTCTTTAACATTTCAGATGTGAAGTTACAGATATATTTTATTACTGTTATTTATTTTGTAAGTGACATGAAATATCTTAACCGAGTGGACCTAACAGTCTTATTTGTAAATCCTCTAGCAAGGTAACATTCTTAATGAGTTTTGAAATCCTTTGACAAGGTCACTTCTAACAAAATACAAGATTCTGATAGATCTGAGGGAAATCCCTTGACTGGGTCACATCTAGCAATGTGTTTATGTAATCTTTAACAGGATTGGCTTTTAACCGAGCATACTCTAGAAGAGTATATTTTCTTAGTTTTTCCCTATTTGGGTTTCCACGTTAAATCTGGTGTTATATGTGTTTTTTTGTTTCAAGTTTATCAGTTTATGAGTTTGAATGATTTACAATCATAGTTGCATATCAAGTAAGTTCTACCGAGGTTGAATCTGGATAGATCATTGAATTGTGAGTTTATCTGATTCACCCCCCCTCTCATCTAACTAACAATTGGTATTAGAGCTTGGACTCCGAAAGAAAATTTTAAAGGAACTTGAGGCAAGATCGGAAGATGTATAAAAGGGATGCACCAAAGTTGAACAAGTCAAGTTTCTTCACATGGCAGAAAAGGATGAAGTTGCACTTACCAGGAACTGGAGAATATGCAACATATTATCTCGAGAATGATTACACTACACCTAGCACCTACCCGATGACAATGGAAGAGATAAAGGCAAAGCAAGAACATATTCAAGCAATGATTGAAATAACATCAGCATTGACTGACTCAAAGTTTAATGATCTAGAAGGTTGTAATGATGCCAAAGCTATGTGGAATAAGCTTATATCTGTGTATGGTGGTGATGAACATGTTCAAAGAGAAAAAGTAGACAGTCTAAGAGGACAACTTGAATCCATGAGAATGAATGAAGGTGAGAACATAATCCAATACAGTACAAAGTTAAAGGAAATTGTCAATCAAATCAAAGGAGCGAGAGGAACTATTAAAGAAAAGGATGTAACAAGTAAGTTGATGAGAACACTTCTACCTGCTTATGCCATTCAAGTCTCTGCAATTAATGAATTAAGGTATGTACCAAACATGCCAGTCTCTTTGGATGCTACTATTGGTAAGCTACATGCTTTTGAGTTAAGTAATTTTGATAACAGTGGGTCTTCGGTAAACAAAGTTGAATCTGCAGTTATTTTCATCTTGATGAATCTAATGATTACAATGATAGAATGTATAAGTATGCTGAAGGAAATCACAGTGGATCAAGTGAGATATTTTGCAAAAACATGGAAGAAGTACATAAACTATATGAGGAAATCAGAAAGCAAGAAGAGTTTGAAGCATTATTGGCCAGAAGGTTACCGAGAGGCAAAGGTAAGTATAAAGGAAAGTTACCTTTGAAATGTTTTAACTATGATAAAATTGGACATATGGCTTCAAACTATCCTGACAAAGAATCTAGTGAAAAGAGAGAATACTGAGAAGACAGACAAAAAGACTACCAATACAGAGGGCACCGAGACTTCAGAATGAGAGATAGAAAGACATGCCTAGTAGCTGATGAGGAATCCAATGATGATAAATCTGATGGGACTGAGATAGAGGAAGTTGTATATATGGCTATTAAAGATGGATTAGGTGAACAAAGGTATGAAGAAAAAACCTTAATATCACACATAAATAACAATGATTCTTGGATCATAGATAGTGGTTTCTCACATCACATGACAGGTGATAAACACAAGTTTGTTAAATTAGAAGATTATGATGGAGGTTATGTAAGATTTGGTAATGATGCACCATGTCCTGTGAAAGGTAAAGGATCTATCACACTTCTTGAAAATGCTAAATGTGATGATGTATATTGGGTTGAAGGTTTGAAATACAATTTGTTGAGTGTAGCACAACTAAACAATACAAGATACCAAATAGAATTTCAGAAAGGATTTGTCAAAGTTCATGACAAACATGGAAAGTTGGCTGCTACCGGGACTCAAACAAGAGGTAATACATTTCATCTTGACTCAACTCGGAACAATTTCTGTATGCAAAAATAGAAGATACCTGGTTATGGCATAAAAGGTTTTGTCATGTAAATTTTGATAACCTGATCAAAATAAGTAAGAAGCACCGAGTAAGAGGTCCACTGAGCTTGGAAAAACCTGAGAATGCAATATGCCATGGATGCCAGATGGGTAAGATGACAAAATCAAGCTTTACAAGTAATTCTTACACTTCTAAAGGAATTTTAGATCTTGTACACACTGTTCTTTGTGGTCCTTTGAAAGTTCAAAGTTATTATGGTGATAAATGCTTCATATTATTTGTGGATGATTACTCAAGGATGATGTCAGTTATGTTTTTAAAAGAGAAATTAGAAGCCTTTCAAATGTTCAAATGGTATAAGGCAAGAGTTGAAAATGAAATAGGAAGAGAGTTGAAATGTCTAAGATCTGACAGAGGAGGAGAGTTCATTTCAGATGAATTTAACTTATTTTGCAATGATCATGGTATAAAGAGACAAGTATCTGCACCGAGAACACCACAACAAAATGGGATAGCTGAAAGAAGAAATAGATCAATTGTAGATTGTGCTAGAACTTTGATGATAGAAAAGAGAGTACCTCAAATATTTTGGAGAGAAACAATAAGCATTGCAATTTACACCCTGAACCGATTACAACTGACAAAAGGAACTATGAAGACACCGTATGAAATCTAGTATGACAAGAAACCAAATGTAAGTTATTTTAAAATATTTGGAAGTAGATGTTATGTTCACAAAGATGACCGAAATGGAAAACTTGATCAGAAAAGAGAGGAAGGAACATTTCTTGGTTATTCCTCTAGGAGTAAAGCATTTAAATGTTTGATCAAATCATCTAACAAAATAGTGGAAAGTGCAAATGTGAAAATTGATGAATTTGTAGAAAGGAATGATGAAGGAAACTCCAAAGAACCAGAAGATTATGAAGAGTTTGTATATGTACAATCGAGAAGTCTAACCAAGAAAGTCGATGAAGAAAATACTCAGTTACCGAGTGATGAAGAAGATCATACAGAGACTACCAAGCCTATATTAGAAAAATATGTCAGAAGAAATCATGAATCAAGTCAGATCATAGGAGATAAGGATGCTACAGTGATGACAAGGAACAAACTGAGACAAAACACATGTCTGATATCCAAGTTTGAACCGAGGATAGTAAAAGAGGCATTAAGCAATGGAGATTGGGTGAATGCTATTATAGAAGAGATTGAACAAATCAAGAAAAATGAAACATGGACATTGGTCCCAAGACCAAAAGAGAAAAATGTAATCGGTACAAAGTGGATTTTCAGAAATAAGCTAAATGAAAAAGGTGAGGTCATTCGGAATAAAGCAAGGCTAGTTTGCAAAGGTTATGCTCAAGAAGAAGGAATAGACTATGATGAGACAATCCACACTCGCATCTCTTAGGAGGCGATAGATCTCTTTGTCATGGTTTATCTTTCATTTGATTTCAATTTGCTAACCATGCTTGTAATGACCTATTGAGTGTTTATGTTGCAGTTGCAGGTACCCTACTTCACACACATGACATTTTGGCACCCACCATGGGGAAGGAAATCTAATTTCTTGGCCTCTCTCATCATCAAATCTTTAATCTCAGGGGTTTTTGGTCGGGTTTGTTCTAGAATCTAGTACGAGTACCTTTGTAGTACCGTATGAGTTTCTTTGTGCACTCGTACAGGTATTTGAAAATACTCATACGAGTAGGTGAGAATACTCGTACGAGTTTCTGCTTCTGTGTTTTCTAAACAGATTGCATTTTAGGGTTTTCATGCTTCAATTTGGCTATTACTAATGCTAACCCTGGTCTTTTTGTGAGTTTTCCAGCAGCGTAACTGGTTTTTACAGGATGATTGTCGAAGATTACACTTGCCAAAGCTTCATTTCATCAAAACAACATGATTGCTAACGTATCTGTTTTGCAGGTTGCCTAGAGGAACTCAACCAAACTTTGTGTCTTCTTTAAGTTTTCTAGGCACACTTATTTTACTAATGGTAAATAAACATCTTGTTTTCTATGCTTGAGAAGTTGTCTAAAAGGTAGGAGAGTATGCTCTTGTCCATTTGGACAATCAGAAATCCCGACCCTTGAAGCGCTTCTATGTTTGAGATTTGATTACCTTTAGTGGACTTGTCATAGTGCGAAAAATTAATCACCCTATGAGAACAACCCAAGTGAGTACAACTAGACCTAAGCTTTCTGATTCACTCTAAAAAATAGGCCTCTTAGGATTAAAGTCTTAGAGGATGAGATTATTTGAGTTTTCTCTTTTGAGATATCTCATATCATACATTTAGTAGGGCCTCACTATCTCAATCATGCTTGCATGACTACTTCTTGTTTCGGTACCTTGTTGGGCTATAGGCCTCAATTGCGCTTGCGCGACTACAAAGGGTAATTTTGAATGGAAACCCTTACTATGAACCCTAAGATAGAATCTACCTAATTCACCTCTGAAAGGGGGATAATCTTTGTGCAAGAGAGATAGTAACTCTCACAAGAAACTTGCCATATTGTGCCCCCATTAGCGTTTGGAGTTGGATAATATGGCGTTGAGAATCCATTGTGTGAGACTCAGCAGCTGTATACTGATTAGCTATTGGGTATGTACCTAAGTTTGCAAGAAAATGTTTTCTCTCTCAGCCAACTTCCTTAGGATTTAGCATGTTTTGTTTGAGGTCACTTATCATATCACGTGTTTGTTGTGTCTTCATCCCTGAAACAAAAAATCAGACATCTAAAAATTGGAAAATAGAATCAAAACATCAAACTTCATTGATCAAAAGTTTGTCCAAATAAAAAATTTGTCTCTATTTTGTCCTCAGTTGTATGAGCTTTCTATTTTGTCATACGAGAAATCTAGTTTATCGTCTAGTTCTACAGGAATTCTCGTACGAGTCAGTTTAGTAGAGGCCTTTTTTGTTATCTTTTGTCATTTGGTTCTGTGGTAAGTGTCGTACGAGTTTGGGCCTTTGTCATGTGAGATTTCTATTTTATCGTATGGTTCTATCCAAATTGTCATCTGTGATTGTCTAAACTATTGTATGAATTTTTGTCTCTGTCATTCCAGAGCTGTCTTCTTGCATATCTTTTTCAGATCTATCATATTTGCTTGGTCAATTTACAGTGAGCATAAACACCTGATATTTGTCATTCTATGCGTAGGTTGTCTTCTTGGTTCGCTTGGTCAATTTATCTTCTGTCAAATCGGATTCTAGAACTAGACACCTCAAGTTTTTCAAGTATTCACCTTCAACAAGTTCAAGATCTAAACATCTCAAAGTGCATCATCACCTTTTTGATAAACTGATCACTCAAAACATAGTTTCTCATTAGGATCTATCATCCTCTATCACAAAACTACAACGTTTGGTCAGGATAACCTTGTCCCACATTGTAGGATATATTGTTCCTATTGGCCTTGGATTTATCAAAATCATCATCATTCCACTCCAAAACCAAAGATCAAAAAACTTGCAAACTTTCAAACGCTTGAATTATCTTTTCATGTTATATCACTCTATCATATCTACATTGATAGTTGGTCACTTATTGAAACGCCTTTTAGACAATCGAATACTTGCACAATATTCAATACACATGTATGCCCATTTTAACTAGAGCACAAAGATGAAAGATTGTAGAGAAAGAAATAGAAATAGTTGAAATAGTTGAAGATCATAGAAACATGGAATACCAAAGAAAAATACAAGAAGAAGACATAATAGGTCAACATATCAGAGAAATCAAACAAGTCCAAAATCAAAAGCCAACTATGAAAACCTCGTAAGGGTTCAAATGCATCTCCAAAGAAAGGTGGCTCTTTTATGCAACTCTTAAAGAGATCCCTAAAGGATTTTGCTAAGGAAGATCAAAATCCCGCACCTATGTCTAGCAATGGCTCATCCCCCCATAAGAAAATTGACTCTCCAAAGGAATCTATTCCTATGCCTCTTGAAAGCTTGCAAGAACCTTCCATAGCATCATCACCAAACAATACATCCAAAGATGAAGTTCCCAAAGGGATATCCATAATGGTCATCAAACCTATTTCAGAGGATCCTCTTCAAAGCACATCTCCTTCATATCTAAGCATTGATTCCTTGCAACATCCCCATAATGCTCCCTTGCAAATTGAAGTCCTCATTTATAGAATGCTCGTTAAATGTGTCTTAGTAGATGGGGGAGATGGCTTAAACATTTACTCATTGAGTCTTGTCCATGCTCTAGGTTATTCTGAAGATGCAGCTGATCCCTAGAAAAAGATCACATTCAAAGCATATGATGAAGAAGAGCATTTCTCTAAAGGAATTGTGATATTACCCATCCAAGTGGGACCTTTGCAGAAAAACACTGCATGCCAAGTCCTAGACTTGTACTTACCATACAACATACTCTTGGGAAGACCATGGATATAGGACATACAAGCTATTCCATCAACATATCATCAATGCCTGAAATTTCCATACAATGGGCAGGAAATCATGATCTCAACAAACTCAAATCTATTGCAGTGTTGTAGTAATTTGAAACTAGCCCCAAAGGTTATTGTTCCACATAACAGAGAGACATCATATTCAAACACACAATCCAAATAAAAATCATTTGCCTCAATTTTGTCAAGTATGGAAAAAGAAATACAGCTAAGAGATTGAGAGAATGAAGATTTTTTACTATCATGGGAAAAAAGACAAGAGCAACTTGAAATTGAAAGGGATGAAGAAGATGTAGGTGTCGATGTAGTTCATGCATATGTGGGGAAAATGTTAGGAACTAGCCTACTTGAATCAGGATCACATTCGGTTGACTTGGACTTAATCAAGGACAATCAAGAGCTACTTGCGTGGGGTTATTCTGACAAGAGTATCGTTCTAGACATTGAAAGGCATATTGAAAGCTCTAACATCTCTGTCATGACCCCTAATATCTTTGAAACAATTCAACATGAGAATCCTTTAACCTTAATCCATCTTGAACTTATGGACTACGAAAATGAAAGACATACCACCATTGATACCTTTCCTAATGATCATACCATATCCTTATATCTTAATGCAATCAAACCCGCAACAACTTTCACTAGGAATTTCAACAACACATCTTCTAGTCAAGTAGGTGCAAAATCTCCCAGTCGCAAAAAGGAAAATAAAGAAAAAAATATCAGGTCTAATGCTGAAAACTATTTATTGGAAACATTAGACCAAGAAAAAGAAAGGACGCATATAATGGTGAAAACCTCCTCAAGGTGTTAGAAGATGGGAGATTTGATATTTACCTGAGCACTATCAAGAAAGGTCATCCATTTTGATCGAACCAACAGAGGCAATTAACATTGGCACAACAGAGCAACCAAAGATTCTATATCCAACAACTTCTCTATCAGAGAAAGAAATGCAACAATATATGGAATTCTTCAAACGATAGCAAATCAATTTCACCTAGTCATATGCATACATGCCAAGGTTGGATCCAAAGCTTATTATGCATCGCATAAATGTTAGTCCAGGAGCCAAACCAATTAAATAGAAATTAAGAAATATGCATCCTCATATTCCTCTTCTGGTCAAAGTAGAACTAAAGAAATTACTGGATGTAGGATTCATCAGACCTATAGTATATCCTCAATGGGTATCAAACATTGTTCCTATTTCTAAACTAGATAAAAGTATAAGAATATGCACAAACTTTAGAGATCTTAATAATGCATGTCCAAAGGATGACTTTCCTTTACCTAACATTGACATCGTTGTGGATTTAACTGTTGGACACTCCATGTTTTTTTCTAATGGATGGTTTCTCTAGATACAATCAGATTAAAATAGCACCTAAAGATCAAGAAAAGACATCTTTCACATGTCCATGGAGTACTTTCTGCTGGAACGCCATGCCTTTTGGAGTAAAGAACACAGGTGCTACATATCAGAGAGCTATGACAAAAATATTCCATGAAATGATGCATACATTCATGGAAGATTATGTGGATGACATATTGGCCAAATCATACAACAGAGAAGACCATATAAGAATACTGGAAAGTATCTTTGATCGGTTAGAACAATATAAGCTACGACTCAATCCCAAGAAATGTGCCTTTGGTGTTACTTTAGGCAAGCTATTGGGATGCATTGTTTCAGCTAGGGGTATCAAAGTAGATCCCTCCAAGGTCAAAGCAATCATGGAAATGACATCTCCCCAGAATATCAGTCAACTATGATCACTCCAAGGCAGACTACAATCAATCAAAAGATTTGTTGCTCAGCTAGCAGATAAATGCCAACCATTTACTCATCTATTGCATAAAAATGTTAATTTCAAGTTGGACTATCAATGTGAGGATGCATTCAATAAGATCAAGGCCTATCACATGCAACCACCCATCCTAATATCACCAATACCAGGAAAGTCATTGTTACTTTATGTATCAACCACCGAAGTATCATTAGGAGTTCTACTTGCACAATAGGACAATGAAGGAAAAGAACAAGCCATCTACTACATCAACAAAACATTAGTAGGATACGAGATCAACTATTCAGCAACAAAAAAATCATGCTTAGCGGTAGTTTTTGCTTCTCAAAAATAAAGACACTATCTACTATCTCACTCCATCAAGTTGATTGCTAAAATTGATCCATTGAAGTATTTTCTCAGCAAGGCGACATTGATAAAAAGACTAGCAAAATGGATCATGATTCTAAGGGAGTTTGATATTGAGTATGTGGACAAAAGATATTAAGGGGAAAGTCATTGCTGACCAACTAGCAGAGGCACCGCTTCAAGATGATTGTCATGCCCAAACTTTTGGGCACGAACGGGATAATTTTTTTTAAAAAAAAATCACAACTTGAACATTAGAACTGCAATTATAAAATGCATTTAGCAAGTTTCGTCTTATCTACGTTTGAGTTAATTCTAATTACTAACTTATGTAAGCAAAAATAAATTCAATTATATGCGGAAAATTAATTCTCCAAAGAAACTATTATTGTCTCTACAATTTTAACCTCTAAATTAACTTAATTAAAACTTCCTAAAATATTTGGCGAAGATATTATTAATCTCCTATAATCAAAGTTTGTTTTAAGGAACAAATTAAATTAGACCTAGCACTTTATTTATAATGTCTAAAATTATATTTCAATCAATAATTAAAATGTGCTTAAAATTAAATCGACTAAAGGGTCAATTAAATTCATAATGCCCTATGTCCCATAAAGTTTAATCACATATACCTACGTCTAGGTGGGCTAAAATTATTTCCTATAGTCAAATAATTTACAACAGAATTAAATTCCCTAAAGATTAAACTTCATAAATATTTAATATAAAATATGCCCCTCATTTCTTTTCTTTTTTTCATTCTTTATTATCTATTCTTTTTTTTTTTGTGTGCAGGGGCGAGCTTACTGGGAGGTGGCCATGGATGGAGGGTCGACGGTAGCGGTCCCTGGGGACACCGCTCAGTGTGGAAAACCACAGTCGCGGCGACCATTGTGGCAACCCAAAGTGGCGGGGCTCGAGCCGTCCACTGTGGGAAGCCACAATGGTGGTGACCACTGTGGTGGCCCTTGGGCTGTCCACTATGGGACGCCACAGTGGCACCGTCCACTGTGGTCGCCCACAGTGGAGGCTCCCCGGCCGCACTGACCACTATGCTAAACACAGTTGTTCGGCCCTAGTTCGGCCTCAAAACCCTATGCAATGACTTATATATATATATTATATTTTTTTTTGATTTAAAAAAACAATGATTTCATTTATAATATATAATAAATTATATATATATATATATGTGTGTGTGTGTATATTTGTATACATACATACATACATACATACATACATACATACATATATATAAATCAGTAAAAAAAAATTTAAGAACTTATTTAAACATATTTATCTGTAAATATATATATATATATATATATATATTAACTATATATATATATATATATATATATTAACTGCATATTAGATCTTGGGCATTTTCATTGTTAATAAATGTGGATATTCTTCTATTTTGAAACATTCTAACAAATTAGATAAATTCTTTAGATTGAAATCATTGTATTTATTTCCTTTATCAAAATCCTAGTTGCTAAAAAAAAAGATAGATTATTTAAATAGAGATTTACTTTTTGCAAAAATAAAGAAAATAACAGAATTAAATATACTTAGATCAACAACTCTAGAAAATATTTATTTCTATTAATCTGTTTAACTATAGATTTTATTTTATGCAAATAAACAAATGACATAATTTAATAATTCTTATAGCTACTGTATAAATGACAAAATTTAATAAATTTAACAGCAACTAGATAAATGAGTTGATATTTAAATTAAATCTTAGAGGTATGCATAGGAAATAACTGATTCTTTTTATTTTCAGAATTCACATGCAAAATAGACTTTCATTTCCAAACTAACTTGCATACTACTAGCATCAACTACAGGGAACTTAATCCAAGATAAATGTATTTCTTTTTGAAACAAAATATTATTTAACAAAATAATTTCATTTATTTAGAGTACGTTTAAAATACATTATAGCCATCAATACAAATGGGATCTCTCATTTCTTTTCTGCAAAATAGCATACTAAAAAATCACAACTCTTTAAAACGTATTTCAAAGACACTATCGTCACCTTACAAATGGGTCTCTCATTTCTAATAATGAGGACTTTTCAAAATAGCAATTACATTTACAAATATTTTTCTGCAACAAATAACTCTACCAAACTTCCACTAGTCCTATTCTTTTCTTCCGACAACCTACAATTTAATTAAAGCTATGACCATGGAGTGCTAACCTCCCAGCCTAGGCTAACTAGTAGCCACCCCTGAGCTTGGAGAACCAAGCCCTAGATAGGTTACACACATTCAAACACAATAAACACAGGAAAAACAAACACATACACATTCCCAACCCAGGCTACACTACACCACACATTGTGATGTCTTTTCAAGGGTGGTAGTGGACCAAGTACTCTGAGGAGACTGCAAGTATGGTAAAACACAAAGCCACCTCATGGAAAACCAAATACATCATAAGTATAACAACCCCACATCCTTATGCCCCCCATGGTATTCATGCCTTAGTTCTCTCCTTATGACCCCCAAATGCATAAACAAGCCATGCAACAAGGGTCACATAAATATCCCTTATGATCACTCTCATAACGAGAGCCTCTCACTCGAGGGTTGTCAAACTTCTACCACCCACAAGACCATCCTCTCTCCCAAGAGTAGGAGGCCTTGGTTACTCCCAAAGCACATAAAATGCATATAATAAGTAAAACATACAACACAAATAATTTTCCAAGGAAAACATACAAGAAACTAGCCTTTTTACACAAGCAACTCGTTTCTACATAACATGCAATATGAAAAACATTACAAGAAAAGTTAAACCAACCTTCAAACTGCCCAAAGGTATGCTAGATTAGTTGAGGATGAGCAGCCCAATTCCACAACCCCTTGCTTCTCTACACTTAGCCAAATACCTAATTCAAATCTATCTTTTTCTTTCAAAATTCCTTGTCTCCAAAAATGGAGAGTGGGTGATTACCCGAAAAATCTCTCATTCATGCCTAAAAAGACCTTAGTGAGAGTTCACACAGGTGTCTAAAATTGAAAAAGGAAAAGTCAGAAAAAAGATCAGAAAGGATCTCTCATCAAAAAGGAAAGTTAACAACTTAGATGAAGCCTTCTAAATTCAATTTTCGCACATCTTAGAAAACTCACTTTTTAGAGTGACTAAACAGTCACATGGGAGTTGTCACATGCCTAGAATTACTCCTAACCCTTAGGTATACCTTATGGGCTTTAGGAAACACTTTAAAACTACCCCTAGGTGTCCATTTAACCTCTTTTAAACCCCTCTGAAGTTAATTTTCGGGTAAAACCTAAGTTGACCACCCCAAAAATTCTCTACCCTAGAAAAATATAGAACCACATTAATTTATTTGAAAAAGCTATGGTTAAACAACTCCCTCCAAGAGACAATTCAAAAATCAAAACATAAATCAACACATGTGTCAAGTGACACAATAAACATACTTTTACGAAATTATACATGAAATTTTGTCTCTTGTTGGATTTATACAAATACATAAATTCAATCTAACACACATGCAATATCAACTTTCACAAATAAAATACTATACAAATGGGGTGTTGTCTCTCCAAATAGACAAACCCTAGTTTTACGAACGTACATAGGTCTAGGTTTGGTTCTCCATAATATTTCCATGGTCACATGGATAATTTTCTTGCGCATCTCAATTACACATTAATAATTCCAAATAACCTCATATAATATTAAACACAAGAATAAGAATACACATCAAACACTTTGCATTCAATATACACTTAAACAAATCAATACATCTTATATCCAAATAAATCCACATAAGCAATTATCATAATTCTCATAATTTTGATCCACACATAAAACATGCATCCTATTTCTATCATCATAGTAAAGTCCTGCAAATCCAATAATGACATATATCATCTCAAATTCATCCTATTCTAGAATCATATAGAGTTCTATATCATAAAGCATATAAATGAAACATCAACATATAGCAATGTTATCTAAATCATGGAGTCATATAAGTTCTAAATCCATAATGCATAAAAATAAAGCATCCATAATAGTCTCATCGTAAAAATCACTGAAATGCTAGACTGAGTCGGGGTAGGGCCTCACACCAGTTCTTAAAAAAAAAAAAAATATTGATTTATATATATATGTATATATACAAATATATATACAAATATACATATATATATATAATTTATTAAATATTATAAATAAATAAATAAATATAATAAAAAAAAAATATAACTCATTGCATAGGGTTTTGGGGCCGAACCAGGGCCGAACCACTGTGTTTAGCACAGTGGTCGGCACGGCTGGGGAGCCTCCACTGTGGGCGACCACAATGGACGGTGCCACTGTGGCGTCCCACAGTGGACAACCCAAGGGTCATCACTGTGGGCGACCACAGTGATCACCGCCACTGTGGCTTCCCACAGTGGACGACCTGAGTGCTGCCACTATGGGCTGCCACAGTGGTCGCCGCCACTGTGGTTTTCCACAGTGAGCGGCGTCCCTGGGGACTGCTGCCGCCGCCCAATAAGCTCGCCCCTGCACCAAAAAAAAAAAGAGAATGGAACCCTAGCCGGTTAGGGCTAGGGTAAAATGTCGGAAGATAATAAAGAATGAAAAAAAAAGAAATGAGGGGCATATATATATATATATATATATATAGGGTTATGAATATAAAGTTGGTCATATTTGTAGAAGTTTTCTTTTATTTATGAGTATGGCTATACATACATATATATATATATTGAGATGTTTTAAATTAAATATTTATGAACTTTAATCTTTAGGGAATTTAATTTTGATGTAAATTATTTGACTATAGGAAATAATTTTAGCCCACCTAGACGTAGGTATATGTGATTAAACTTTATGGGACATAGGGCATTATGAATTTAATTGACCCTTTAGTCGTTTTAATTTTAAGCACATTTAAATTATTGAATGAAATATAATTTTAAACATTATAAGTAAAGTGCTAGGTCTAATTTAATTTGTTCCTTAAAACAAACTTTGATTATAGGAGATTAATAATATCTTCGCCAAATATTTTAGGAAGTTTTAATTAAGTTAATTTAGAGGTTAAAATTGTAGAGACAATAATAGTTTCTTTGGAGAATTAATTTTCCGCATATAATTGAATTTATTTTCGCTTACATAAGTTAGTAATTAGAATTAACTCAAACGTAGATAAGACGAAACTTGTTAAATGCATTTTATAATTGCAGTTCTAATGTTCAAGTTGTGATTTTTGTTAAAAAAAATTATCCCGTTCGTGCCCAAAAGTTTGGGCATGACATTTTGGTATCAGAGCCAAGTTTCCAACACTAGGAACCTTTCTCCATTACGTTTCGCTTTAATTATATTAATTTTATAGGATATTTAAATTTAATTAATTAAATATTTTTCCAAAGAAATTAGTTATTTTATTTATTTTATTTTATTTTCTCTTAAGGATGCCTCTGACTACGCGACAAGCTCGCAAGCGTGGAAGGGGTCCTAGGCGTGAACGTATAGCACGCGAAGGGGTAGGTAGGGAGGATTCGATTCCAGAAGTGAACCCAGAGGCTCCTCCTGAAGAGCCAGTTGACCCAAACCAAAACATATTAGAAGCACTCCAGAATCTAATTGGTATAGTTCAGAATAGGTTTCCAACAGAGGATCATCATGTTGAAAATCAGAACTCAGGGAGTCATAGATCGACAGATAGGGAACGGAGCAGGAGTCCACCCCCTATTCCCATAGAGAGTCAGGGTGGGAATGAGCCAGAGTCTGTGCACCTACCAGGACCACCTCCAGTGGCAGAGCCAGTATATTATGAGAGATCACGTCAAGATCCAAGAGATATTATCAGGGAGGTTATGCGCCTCCAGCCACCGTCTTTTGGGGGATCTACCGATAGGGTAGAAGCTGAGGCTTAGCTTTTGAGCCTTGAGAGGTGCTTTGTATTGCGCTCTTATGAGAGCAATCTAAAGGCATGTGTAGCAGTCCATCTGTTGAGAAGAACGACCTCCACGTGGTGGAGACAGGAGGAATACAAGTGTGGTTTAGTTCCTGATACTCTTACATGGGAGATTTTTATAGAGAGGTTCAGGGAGAGGTACTTGTCAGAACATTATAGATAGTGTAGGATAGATGAGTTTCATGACCTCCAACAAAAGGGTATCTCAGTGACCCAGTACGAGAGAAAATTATTTGAGCTCTTGCCATACGTGGACTATCTAAAGGATGAGAAACTTCTTGTTAACCGTTTCATCATAGAGCTGAATGTCGGCATAGTAGGACCAGTGAGGATATTCGCTCCAGGGAGCCTTCGGGTTGTCGTGGAGAAGACATTGATAGCAGAAGAGATTCAGGTCAGACCACAGGATACTAGGGATCAGTTCCAGAACTAAAACCCTACACCCCAGACATACGGATTTCAGAAACCCCATTGGAAGGGAAATAACAGAAACTCACAGGGGTTCTCCAAACCCCCTCCTGCGCAACAGTCACAACAAAAACATAGGCAGAAGCCTCCACAGTATCAGTAGGGCACAAAGCCCAAGCAATGGCAGTCTCAAGGTCAGAGGTGAGATCAGAGAGCCCAGGTTCCTTACACACCTCCGGTGAGGACTCAATAGTCCTCCAGGGGTGGGTATAGTGGATCTAGTAGGACAGGGGGATAGGCTTTCTCTAGGCCTCAGGATGCCCAGTTTCAGGCACGGGGTGCTTTCTTTACATGTGGAGCCATGGGGCATATGGCGAGAGATTGTACTCAGGGTTAGATGGCAAGAAATCGGAGGATGGCAGCATCAGATCCTACAGTTGGAGATATGGGCAGGTCCCATAGAGTCTTCGCAGTGGTTGACAACCACCAGGCTGAGCACCAAGCCACGGTCATTGAGGCTACAAGTATGATCAAAGGTAACAGTGTATCTATATTGTTTGATTTAGGAGCTACTAACTCCTTTATATCTCCATTGGTTGTGGAGCATTGCGGGCTAGTGGCAACTAGACAGGGTGTCAGATGGGAAGTGGAGTTAGCTTCAGAGGCTAAAGTGTATATGGAATCAGAGGTTAGGGCATGTCTGCTGCAGATTGGCAATACCGCCACTTTAGTAGATCTTAGAGATACACCACTTGGATCTTATGGTATCATACTTGGCATGGATTGGCTTTATGCCCACAAAGCCAAGATGGATTGCTGTAGGAAGGAAATTGAGTGTGAGGATGATCATGGTTCGCCCATAGTAATCACCAAGATTCAGAGACCCGTGTCTCTTCGTATGATCTCCGCAATGCAGCTTAAGCGGAGCATGCGAAAGGGATGTCAACTTTTTTCCATCATAATCAGTGATAGGGAGGAAGAGGATGAAAAGGAAACATCAATTGATGACCATCCTATCCTTAAGCGATAATCAGACGTGTTTCCCTCAAAGCTACCTAGGATGCCACCCCGTAGAGAGATTGACTTTCATATAGACCTTGTACCAGGAGCTGAGCCAGTTTCCAGAGCACCTTATAAGATGACCACAAATAGGCTTAATAAGCTCAAGATGCAACTTGAGGAACACCTAGAGAAGGTCACATTCATCCTAGCATATCCCCTTGGGGTGCACCAGTCATCTTCATGAAGAAGAAGGACGGATCTCTCTGATCATGCATGGATTATTGTCAGTTAAACAAAGTAACCATCAAGAACCGATATCCTTTTCCCAGAATTAATGATTTATTCGACCAACTTCAGGGTGCCAAAGTATTTTCCAAAATTGATCTGAAGTCAAGATACCATCAATTGAGGACAGTGGAAAGTGATATCCACTAGACCGCATTTCACACTAGATGTAGCCACTATGAGTTCATCGTGGTCCCATTCGGTCTTACGAATGCTCCAGCTATTTTCATGAGCCTCATGAATGGGGTATTCCACACTTTTCTGGACCGCTTTGTGATTGTGTTCCTCGATGATATACTGATATATTATCAGAATGAAGAGCATGAGGAGCACCTGAAATAGGTATTGCAGTGTTTGCGAGACAATCAGTTGTATGGCAGTTTGTCGAAGTGTGCTTTCTTTCGATGAGAGGTCAAGTACCTTGGGCACGTTATTTCCAGGGATGGGATCTCAGTAGACCCATCCAAGATTAGAGCTATTATGGATTGGCCAGTGCCAACCAGTGTGACAGAGGTCATGAGCTTCATGGGCTTAGCAGGTTATTATCGACACTTTGTAGAGGGATTCTCCAGAGTCACACATCCTATTACTTTTCTTCAGCGTAAAGGGAATAAATTTGAGTGGACAGAGAAGTGCGAGACGACCTTTCCGAATCTTAAAAAGGCACTTACTATTGCACCTATCCTTGTAGTACCAGATCCCTCTACTGACTTCATGGTTTGCACAGATGCTTCCCTAGAGGGTTTAGGAGCAGTCCTTATGCAGGATGGTAGGACTATAGCTTTTGAGTCTAGGAAACTTAAGACTCATGAGCTTAACTACCCCACTCATGACCTTGAGCTTGCAGCAGTAGTGCATGCACTTGTGAGGTGGAGACACTTCCTTTTGGGTCATCATTTTGAGCTTCATTCAGATCATCAGAGTCTTCAGTACATATTCACTTAGTCGAACCTTAATGCATGATAGAGGAGATGGATGGAGTTCTTGTGCGAGTATGATTTTGACGTTCACTACATCAAAGGGAAAGAAAACGTAGTTGTAGATGCTTTGAGTAGGAGACGTCACGAGGTATACACCATATCTATGGGCATGGATTTGAGAGACCATATACTGCAGTAGTTGCCAGAGGATGGGTGGTATTCAAAGGTTTGTCAGGTGATATGATCTTAGGATACTCTGGAAGGGAAATATGTGGATTATACTTTGGAGTCCGATGGACTATTACGCCATAGAGGGCGCATCTATGTAGCTTCTTCTGGGGGATTGCGAGAGTTCATTGTCACGGAGGCTCATAGAGCTCCTTATGCAGCACATCCCGGAGTAAAGAAGATGCATGCTGAATTGAGACAGTTATATCATTGGCCAGGGATGCGGCAACTCATTGCCAAGTTAGTAGCCCGATGCCTCGAGTATCAGAGAGTCAAGGTGGAGCACCGCCATCCAGGTGGGTTGCTCCAGTCTCATGCTATACCAGAGTGGAAGTGGGATACTATATCCATGGATTTCATCATTGGTCTTCCTATGCCATCTCATCGCCATGATGCCATCTTGGTGACAGTTGACAAGTTCACTAAAGTGGCCCACTTTCACCAGTTCGGACTACCTTCACAACACTAGCAATGGCACAGGTGTTCTTACGAGACATTGTCAGACTTTATTGTGCTCCATGCAAGATTATTTCTGATAGGGATTCCCTCTTCACTTCTTCCTTTTGGAAGGTATTACAGGTAGCTATGGGCACTAAGCTCAATTTCAGTACAACCTATCATCCGGAAACGGATGGTCAGACAGAGAGGGTTAACCAAGTGTTAGAGGATATGCTTTGCATGTACATCATGGATCATCAGACCAGATGGGAGGAGTACCTTCCCTTAGTGGAGTTTGCCTATAACAATGGACATCACACTTCTTTGGGGATGCCACCCTATCAGGCATTATACGATGGGCCTTGCAGGACACCGTTGAGTTGGGACCGCATAGAGGACAAAGTTGCTATTGGTCCTGAGATAGTTTGGGATATGGAATAGCAGGTGGATTTGATTAGGTAGCGTCTTAGAGAGGCACAGGATAGACAGAAGAAATATGCAAATGCGAAGAGGATAGACTATAGCTACTTGGTTGGAGATAGAGTCTTCTTGAGAGTGCAACCGCATAAGAGTCCAATCCATTATGGAAAGGGTTCTAAGCTCGCACCTCGCTTTGTAGGACCATTTGAGATCCTTGAGAGGATAGGACCAGTTGCCTACCATTTAGCATTACCACCTAGCCTGTCACGCATCCACGATGTGTTTCATGTATCAATTTTGAGGAAGTATATCTATGATGAGTCTCATATTTTAGATTGGGATGCCTTGCAGGTGGAGTTGGACAGGCAACTAGCTTTGGAGCCCATTCGCATTTTGGCACGTCGGACGCTGGCCCTTCGAGGTCGAGAGTTGGACCAGGTTAGGGTCCAGTGGGATTTCTATGATGAGGTTACGACTTCATGGGAGGATGCAACACGTATGAGATCAGAGTACCCCCATCTTTTTGATGAACTCCAGGAGGAAGTTCATGCCTAGAGGGGGAGGGTGTGAGGCCCTACCCCGACTCAGTCTAGCATTTCAGTGATTTTTATGATGAGACTATTATGGATGCTTTATTTTTATGCATTATGGATTTATAACTTATATGATTCCATGATTTAGATAACATTGCTATATGTTGATGCTTCATTTATATGCTTTATGATATAGAACTCTATATGATTCTAGAATAGGATGAATTTGAGATGATATATGTCATTATTGGATTTGCAGGACTTTACTATGATGATAGAAATAGGATGCATGTTTTATGTGTGGATCAAAATTATCATAATTATGATAATTGCTTATGTGGATTTATTTGGATATAAGATGCATTGATTTGTTTAAGTGTATATTGTATGCAAAGTGTTTGATGTGTATTCTTATTCTTGTGTTTAATATTATATGAGTTTATTTGAAATTACTAATGTGTAATTGAGATGCGCAAGAAAATTATTTATGTGACAATGAAAATATTATGGAGAACCAAACCTAGACCTATGTACGTTCGTAAAACCAGGGTTTGTCTATTTGGAGAGACAACACCCCATTTGTATAGTATTTTATTTGTGAAAGTTGATATTGCCTGTGTGTTAGATTGAATTTATGTATTTGTATAAATCCAACAAGAGACAAAATTTCATGTATAATTTCGTAAAAGTATGTTTATTGTGTCACTTGACACATGTGTTGATTTATGTTTTGATTTTTGAATTGTCTCTTGGAGAGAGTTGTTTAACCATAGCTTTTTCAAATAAATTAATGTGGTTCTATATTTTTCTAGGGTAGAGAATTTTTGGGGTGGTCAACTTAGGTTTTACTCGAAAATTAACTTCAGAGGGGTTTAAAAGAGGTTAAATGGACACCTAGGGGTAGTTTTAAAGTGTTTCCTAAAGCCCATAAGGTATACCTAAGGGTTAGGAGTAATTCTAGGCATGTGACAACTCCCATGTGACTATTTAGTCACTCTAAAAAGTGAGTTTTCTAAGATGTGCGAAAATTGAATTTAGAAGGCTTCATCTAAGTTGTTAACTTTCCTTTTTGATGAGAGATCCCTTCTGATCTTTTTTCTGACTTTTCCTTTTTCAATTTTAGAAACTTGTGTGAACTCTCACTAAGGTCTTTTTAGGCAAGAATGAGAGATTTTTCGGGTAATCACCCACTCTCCATTTTTGGAGACAAGGAATTTTGAAAGAAAAAGATAGATTTGAATTAGGTATTTGGCTAAGTGTAGAGAAGCAAGGGGTTGTGGAATTGGGCTGCTCATCCTCAACTAATCTAGCATACCTTTGGGTAGTTTGAAGGTTGGTTTAACTTTTCTTGTAATGTTTTTCATATTGCATGTTATGTAGAAAAGAGTTGCTTGTGTAAAAAGGCTAGTTTCTTGTATGTTTTCCTTGGAAAATTATTTGTGTTGTATGTTTTACTTATTGTATGCATTTTATGTGCTTTGGGAGTAACCAAGGCCTCCTACTCTTGGGAGAGAGGATGGTCTTGTGGGTGGTAGAAGTTTGACAACCCTCGAGTGAGAGGCTCTCGTTATGAGAGTGATCATAAGGGATATTTATGTGACCCTTGTTGCATGGCTTGTTTATGCATTTGGGGGTCATAAGGAGAGAAATAAGGCATGAATACCATGGGGGGCATAAGGATGTGGGGTTGTTATACTTATGATGTATTTGGTTTTCCATGAGGTGGCTTTGTGTTTTACCATACTTGCAGTCTCCTCAGAGTACTTGGTCCATTACCACCCTTGAAAAGACATCACAATGTGAGGTGCAGTGTAGCCAGGGTTGGGAATGTGTATGTGTTTGTTTTTCCCGTGTTTATTGTATTTGAATGTGTGTAACCTGTCTAGGGCTTGGTTCTCCAAGCTCAAGGGTGGCTACTAGTTAGCCTAGGCTGGGAGGTGAGCACTCCATGGTCATAGCTTTTATTAAATTGCAGGTTGTCGGAAGAAAAAAATAGGACTAGTGGAAGTTTGCTGGAGTTATTTGTTGCAGAAAAATATTTGTAAATGTAATTACTATTTTGAGAAGTCCTCATTATTAGAAATGAGAGACCCATTTGTAAGGTGACGATAGTGTCTTTGAAATATGTTTTAAAGAGTTGTAATATTTTAGTATGCTATTTTGCAGAAAAGAAATGAGAGATCCCATTTGTATTGATGGCTATAATGTATTTTAAATGTACTCTAAATAAATGAAATTATTTTGTTAAATAACATTTTGTTGCAAAAGAAATACATTTATCTTGGATTAAGTTCCTTGTAGTTGTTGTTAGTAGTATGCAAGTTAGTTTGGAAATGAAAGTCTATTTTGCATGTGAATTCTGAAAATAAAAAGAATCAGTTATTTCCTATGCATACCTCTAAGATTTAATTTAAATATCAACTCATTTATTTAGTTGCTGTTGAATTTATTAAATTTTGTCATTTATATAGTAGCTGTAAGAATTATTAAATTTTGTCATTTGTTTATGTGCAGAAAATAAAATCTATACTTGAACATATTAATAGAAATAAATAATTTCTAGAGTTGTTGATCTAAGTATATTTAATTCTGTTATTTACTTTATTTTTGCAGAAAGTAAATCTCTATTTAAATAATATATTTATTTTTTTAACAACTAGGATTTTGATAAAGGAAATAAATACAATGATTTTAATCTGAAGAATTTATCTAATTTGTTAAAATGTTTCAAAATAGAAGAATATCCACATTTATTAACAAAGAAAATGCCCTAGATCTAATATACAGTTTATATATATATATATATATATATATATATATATATATATATATATATTTACAGATAAATATGTTTAAATAAGTTCTTTTAAAAAAAAATATACTGATTTATATATATATATGTATATATACAAATATATATATATATAAATATACATATATATATTATTAAATATTATAAACAAAATCATTGTTTTTTTTAAACAAAAAAAAATATAACTCATTTCATAGGGTTTCTAGGCCGAACCAGGGCCGAACTACTGTGTTTAGCACAATGGTTGGCGCGACCGAGGAGCCTCCACTGTGGGCAACCATAGTGGACGGCGCCACTGCGGTGTCCCACAGTGGACGACCCAAGGGCCACCATTGTGGGCGACCACAGTGGTCGCCGCCACTGTGGCTTCCCACAGTGGACGGCTCGAGCACCGCCACTGTGGGCAGCCACGATGGTCGCCGACATTGTGGTTTTCCACAGTGAGCGGCGTCCTCGGGGACCGCTGCCGCCACCCAGTAAGCTTGCCGTTGCACAAAAAAAAGAGAATAGAACCCTAGCCGGTTAGGGCTAGGGTAAAATGTGGGAAGATAATAAAGAATGAAAAGAAAAGAAATGAGGGACATATTTTATATTAAAAAAAGTATTAGGGTTTGCATGGTTAAACCACTTTTATTTTTATATGTATATATATATAAAATTATATATATATAATTTTATATATATATATATATATATATATATGTATGTATGTATGTATGTATGTATGTATATTGAGATGTTTTAAATTAAATATTAATGAAGTTTAATCTTTAGGGAATTTAATTCTATTGTAAATTATTTGACTATAGGAAATAATTTTAGCCCACCTAGACGTAGTTATATGTGATTAAACTTTATGGGACATAGGGCATTATGAATTTAATTGACCCTTTAGTCGATTTAATTTTAAGCACATTTTAATTATTGATTGAAATATAATTTTAGACATTATAAATAAAGTGCTAGGTCTAATTTAATTTGTTCCTTAAAACAAACTTTGATTATAGGAGATTAATAATATCTTCGCCAAATATTTTAGGAAGTTTTAATTAAGTTAATTTAGAGGTTAAAATTGTAGAGGCAATAATAGTTTCTTTGGAGAATTAATTTTCCGCATATAATTGAATTTATTTTTCGCTTAGATAAGTTAGTAATTAGAATTAACTCAAATGTAGATAAGACGAAACTTGCTAAATGCATTTTATAATTGCAGTTTTAATGTTCAAGTTGTGATTTAAAAAAAATAAAAAAATAATCCCGTTCGTGCCCAAAAGTTTGGGCATGACAATGATCGTCCTTTACACATTGAATTTCTAGATGCTAATATCCTAACGGTCACCACAAAAACATGGCAATTATACTTTGATGGTTCATATACACAACATGGATCATGAGCAGGTATTCTATCCATCACGCATAGGTCATACAATTCTAAAAGCGTACAAATTAAGCTTTCCATGCACCAACAATACAACATAATATGAAGCTTTGATTAGATGTATCAAAATGGCTATAGAACAAAACATTACACAACTTCAAGTCTTTGGAGACTCTCAGCTCGTCATCAATCAAATTAATGACGATTACCAAACAAAGGATGACAAACTCATGCCTTATAAAAAGATGGTAGATGATTTCAAGAAGTATTTTATAGAAATAACTTTTGAGAAGATTATGAGGAATGGCAACAAAGCAACAGACGCCATGGAAACAATTGCTTCTCTACTTCAGACACAGGAAAATCAAGAGCATTATGAATTCCTGGTGGAAGAGTTGTTTTACCCTGCACATAATTGTCCTAATTCCCAAACTATATGTCACCTTGTTGGGCATGATTCCTCCTGCTATGGAAAAACTTAAACATACCTGAAAGATAATATCCTCCCTCCTGAATTATCAAAGAACCAAAAGAGAAACTTTACTCACCAATCAGCCCATTATACTTTTGTAGTGGATACCCTTTACAAATGAGGTATGGACGGTACTCTCTTAAGATGTCTCAAGAAAGAAGAATCTGAGAAGGCCTTAAATGAAATCCATAACGACATTTGTGGCACTAATTCAAGTGGTCTTACCCTTTCAAAAAAACTCATATGCTTGGGCTATTATTGGCCAACTATGGAACGAGATTCTTTTCAGATAGCTAAAACATGCAAATAATGTTAGATCCATGAAAATTTAATTCATGCATCATCACAAGAACTTCATATTTTGGCAACATCTTGGTCATTCTGCCAATGGGGTCTTGATCTAGTAGGAAAGATAAAACCTCCTTCATCCAATGGTCACAAATTCATCCTTGTAGCTAAAAAGTATTTTACAAAATAGATTGAGGCAGAACCTCTCATCAATATCATAGGAAAACAAATTGCTGCATTTATCTTGAACTACATCATATGTCATTATGACATACCCATGGCCATTATCACTGATAATGGGCGACCATTCAAAAACCAAGATGTACAAGAGCTATATGAAAAATTCAAGATCCAACACAAATTTTCCACACCTTACTATCCACAAGGGAATGGGCAAGCAGAAGCATCAAACAAAACTATTCTAAAAATCCTCAAAAAGATAGTGAATGATGCTGGTAAAGATTGGCATATTCAATTGAACCTTTCTCTATGGGCCTACCATACTAGTATCCATACACCAACAGGCACCACACCTTTCTCTCTTGTCTATGGATCAGAAGCAATACTACTAATAAAAGTAGAGATACCTTCTCTATGAGTATCATTAAAAGGCCTTATCCCCGATGAAGAAGAAAGAGTATCCAGACTACAAGAACTAGAATTGATCCATGAATGAAGACAAAATGCCTTTGATCATTTGAAGGTATATCAGCAAATAATGTGTCAAAGTTATAATCACAAGGTCAAACTGAGAGCATTTCAAGTTGGAGAACTAGTACTAAAGGAAAATCCATGCAACCAGATAGATCGGAAAAAGAAAGGGAAGTTTGAACCAAATTGATTGGGTCTATTTGTGGTCACAATAGTCTTTAGATCATGAGCATATCAGCTATCAACATAGGACGGGGATCAGCTCGAGGAACCCATCAATAACATGCATCTGAAAAAAAATTATGTCTGAAAAAGCAGAAAAATCCAAAAACAGTGAAAAAGCAAAAAAATCTAAAAATAGTAGGAAAGTAGAAAAATCCAAAAAAAGTGCAAAAGCAGAAAATACAAATATAACGAAAACAAAAAAAAATCAAATATGAGGAAAAGTGCAATAAAAACAGATGGTGAAAACCTGGCAAATAGGCACTATCTGTCCGCTAGTTCTTCCATCTATTAGTTCATGCATCCTTCCACTTGCATTCATTTTCCATCAACATTGTTGATATCCACAATAATCCTTTGTACATATGCAAACATCACAGCTGATTTCTCACTATGGTCTGGATCATTAGGTATATCATAATAAATTTGTTTCTAGGCTTGGGGCAAAATCCTGCACCTAGCTGGGGGCATAATTTTTTATCATTTTGAGCTTAATCAAATAGGTAGAACACTAGTAAAACAACTCTTGTCAAGCGAAAGTGAGACACATCCAACATTGCGCACAAGATCAAATTGTCATCCATCAACCTATCACATGTCAGTCTCAGCACAACACACTTTTCAATGGATGCTATCTTTTGGATAATACTTTTAGCACTTTGGTTCAACTTTTGTATCTTGATTTTCACTATCATGATTTCTGAATGACTCCAGGATGTCTTTGACTAGAGGAACAAGGAAGGAACATGATATTTTTCTTGTCTGTTGTCTGTAAATTAATCACTCATATATATAAATTTGTCTCAGGACATGACCATCAGAATATCGTCAAAGATATTTCCGATTTGCATATAGAAATAGTTAATACTGCTTGTTTTATCCAAGCAACACTCAGGTCATCTTGGTTTAATTATACCTCGATGCTTGTGCTAACTTGCACTATCAAAATCCAGGAAAGAAGTTCTCAGTTCATCATGGTTTCATTATACCATCGATGTTTGCACTCACTTCCCACATTTTAAAAATCTCAATGATGACAAAACACAATAACCTAGTGACTGGTCATATCATGGCTTTGCATTTCATTTGCATTTGCATTTGCATTTTAGCTTGCATTTTATTTCTTGCATAGGATCACAAAATCTCCTCTTATCCAAGGATAAATCTATCACAGGAATCTTCAATGTATCATCATAAGTGTATACACAATTAGAACAATGACTCATCTCTCTCCAGATATTGTTGACCCAACACAAATCTTATGCTACCCCCTCAAATGAACCCGGATCAGCATATTTGAATCTTCCTGCAACCCGATATCAACAAAATGTCAATTTTTTCTCCAATCAACCTTATCAATTCTATCAATTGATCTCATTTGATCTATCCTATCATGTCTTATACATGATGTTTATTTCTTGGAACTAGACGTTCTGATCAAGTCTTATACAAGATATATTGTTCCTAAAACCAGATGCTTTGATCATATTTGTCTTATATAGGAGGTGTCATTCCTGAAACCAGACTTAATCTCGATCTTATCAATCTAATCAATCTTGTTGAATTCAATCAAGCTCTATCAACCATCACATCCAGAACCACACCATCGCGATCAAAGAAATCAAACTTTCATCAATCAACATTGCAGAAATCAAATCAATTCTAATCAGGAAACCAATTTCGCAACGATCCAAACACTCCAAAGGTCAATTCTCTCAATTGATCTCCCGAGGGGGCATCATCATACCACAATTTATCAATCAATGTCTGGGGTATCCTATTGAACCAATATCATCATCAAAATGAAATTATTCTTTGAAACAACGTGTCATCACACCTCGCTTCAAACAGGGGCAAAATGTATACACCTAAAAATGGTCTGAAGATAATTAATTAAATAAACAATTATTTAATTAATCCCCCTTCCTAATTTGATTGAATTCATTAGCAATTTGATTAAATCCCTTTCATCTACTTATTAATAAATCTAAGGATTTATTTAATAGGTTCATTTCAATAGTCCCTTTTGATTAATTAATCCAAATTAATTGATCCTCCCCCCATTTAATTCATTCCTTCTAATCCCCTAATTAGTTAAAACAAATCAATTTATGAGTTGTTGAAAGTTAATTATCATTTTCCTATTATTTGAATTAATATCAAATTACCCACATGCCTCCTAACTTCTAACCACCTAACCTAACCACCCTCTAACCTAACCCATTCCACCTAATCCTTGGTTTAACTAACCCTATTCTATCTTGCACATCCTAACCTCCTATGGTGTGGATATTCTCCCCTTGAGACACATGGCACTTATGTCACATGTCTCCTCTCTTGGACACTTGCCCTCTTATGAGAAAGGCTCCTTGACACTTGTCACCATAGAGATGACAAGTGTCCCTCCCTCCAACCTCTTTTCCAACCTCCTCCAATTTCACCCTTGATATCTTCAGATCAAATCTTGACCGTTGATTATTGCCACCTCACCCTTGGCCTTGGAAATCCTATAAATATCCCCCTTTTTGGAGTACAAAGGATACCATCTCATTTTCATGTTATGAATTGTTACTATAGGCATATCCCATCTCATTAGCATTTTAGGCATTGTTATTATAGGCAATTGTATCTTAGATCTAGCTTAATTTGATCATTTTCTAGCATAATTGTTGAATCATGTAGCTTAATCAATCTCTTTTCTAGCTTAATTGCATCATCACAATAGCTTAATCATGCATATCATTAGCTTAATTATACTCTTGGACCAATCTATCATAATCAATCTCATCTAGCTTGCATATCATATCATTTTAAATCCTCCATCTACGTGTAGTCAAGTCACTGGGATTTCTTATCCAGATCTGAGAGCAAATCCACACTCGCATCTCTTAGGAGGTGATAGATCACTTTGTCATGGTTTATCTTTTGTTTGATTTCAATTTTCTAACCATGCTTGTAATGATCTATTGAGTGTTTGTGTTGCAGCTGTAGGTACCCTACTTCACACACATGACGGTTTCTATGGGTATATTGGCTCCCACTAGCAAAATGGTAGTAGAACATTTTCATCCATAGCTCATAAAAAAATGTCTCCTTTTATGGCACTATATGAATATCATCCTCCTTCCATCACATCATCATTTAGGGTTTCATCAAGAGATCAAGCTATGGAGGATCGCATGTTTCATTAACAACAACAAATTTCAAGGTTCAAGGATAATTTTTTCATGGCACAAAATTGAATAAAGTAGTAGGTGGACTAAAATCATAGTGAAATAATTTTTTAAGTTGGGGATTGCGTATTTTTGCGATTGCAACCTTATAAGTGCTACCAAATTTTTCACATGCCAAATTTAGTGCCCTAATGAAGCCTTTCATTCATTCATTTTGAAGAGGTCAAATCATGAACGAGAAATCAGAAATGCACTGTTTTTGTTTTGCTTGTTTGCTTCATGTGCAGTTACAGGAAAAGTAAGACAACATGTGGGTTAAAATGTGGCTCCCACGAGGGTTGAGCTCAACATGTTGTAGATAACAGAGATATTATGCTCCATTGCAGATGAAATGGTGTGGCTATTAAAACCATAAGGCCAAAAGAAACTCAGAGAAAATGCAATCGGCCTGTGTAAAGTTTTTACTTGGGTGCCAAAGAGGGTTTCAAAAGGCCAGAGAACTTCCAAGCGTTTTCAATCGCCAGGCATGAAGAACATTAATCCCACATTAGTCATGGGGAGGAACATTTTTGTATTTAAAACTAAACTCACATATAACTATATTGTCAAAGCTTACAAGCTTTTGGCAAGAAGAGGCTCATCACCTCGTGGACCCTCCATGCACGTGCATCTCAAGGCATCTTAATTTTGTGACCGGATGGCAGGAAGAGGTTAAAGGTCGAGCAAGTAAGGAAGATCAGACATAGATCATGGTGATCCAACGACTGTCACTATGTCATGATGGTTAGATGCTTTCTAGATATCAACACAACTTGGTGATTGATGACATGGCAGAGCATAGGGTATAAGTCCAAGGATAGGTGGCAGACAGGTGGTGGTCCAGTGGTTGGTGACATGGCACAGATGAGTGACTTATCGAGCAGACCTTGGCCATGATGAATCTCCAAAAATTTTCACCGAAGGCTCAGTTCCATCGACATAGGGTATATCAAAGAAATCAGAAGCAGTCCCGCCGAAAGAATAATATTGATGAAACTGCAGGTTCGATGAGACTTGTAAACGGATTACCAAGGGAGTAGTTTGGCTAAAAGAATGATATCCGATAGAACAAGACGCATGGCAGGCCCAAAAAATAGGTGGTGCCCAGGTGGATCTTCGAAGCCAATCAAGGGGTGACACATGTTGACATGCGACACAAGAGAGAAAATCGGTTGAGGTTAAAGATTGAGTAGTTTGAGGGCACATCAACGGTCGTCGCTATACCGCATGATGAATATGCTTGATGGTTATCCCCTGCGACATAGAGATTGGTGATGTGGCATTTGAGGTGGCCATCCTAGTGGGCTCAAAATGAATGATAATGCACCACATAGTAGAGACTAGATGAAGAACCAAGGCAGCCCAGGTCCAGTGGCAGATCCAAATGGTGGGACAAGGTGGACCCGCGAATGAACCAGTGATTGATGCGTGGTGACATCGTGGCACAAGAGAGACCTGCTCAGAGAGATTAACCAACATGCAAGTCAGAAATATTGAACGATGATCAAGAGAGATCTAACAACGGTCGCTATGTCGCAATTAGAAGATGATAGCCAAATACTCACCGCGACTTGGCGACAAAGCACATGCAGAAAAGGTGAGTGCCCAGGTGAGATAAGGATCTTGCAAGTCCAAAAGATCTGACGGTTGTCACTAAGGTGCAAGGAAAAGTTGCATGCCTAGTTATCGCTGTGACTTAGCGACAAGGTGGGTCCAAGTCCAGTGGCGGTTAAGATGGCAGTCCAGATGGCAGACAAGGTGGACCCGCGAGCGAACCAGAGGTTGACACATGGAACAGATGAAGAGAGCAACTCAAAAGAGATAAATACCGAATAGGTTCTTGAAGATCTAGCAGTGATTGTTATACCACAATCAGAAGATGTGTGGTGTTTATTCCCCACGACTTGGTGACCAAGTGGTGGGGCCTGTCAAAGAAATCTGTGGAGTGCTACCATCAGCTATCAGAACAACCGATTTTCCACCTACCTCGATATCTCAATGAGCTCGCCAATGGATTGGAGTGAGTCAAAGTGGAGCTATCGAGTGTTGGTATAACATGTTTGGGTGTCGCCCAATAATCTGATAGAACAACATTTAGTTGGGAGCGTATGATCGACCATCAGAATAAGTGTTTTAGTGCTATCTCAATGACCTGATGGAAACCGTTGAGGGAGTGCGTAGTTTGGAAAATGTCATTAGACATTGGAGTAAGTATTTTGATGCTACTCTGATGACCCGATAGAAAAGGAGATGAAATGCAAAAATATCATCGGCCATCGGAATAAGTGTTTCGGTGCTAACCTGATGACCTGATGAAGAAAGCAATGCTAGCTACAGTCAGAAGCCGAAAGTGGTGGCAGGCAAGGTAGCGTCGAGGGATCCATGTGAAATGAGAAGAAAAGCCATCAGGTAGTTTGAGGTTCGATTTGAGCTTGAGAGAAAGTCTGCATGAGTCTTTCTCATGATCTTGAGGTAATAAGGATTGATTTTGAGCACCATATGGGTCAACCTTTAGTTGACTAAGAGTTTGAACTTGATTGCATGATTTTTTCTCATGATTTTGAGCCTTTTTGGTGGTTTTTATTTCTACGAGAGGATCAGTTTTCAAAAGAGAATTTTTTAGTGGGAGTTCATCTTCACTCATTCTAGAGTTATCTTTTCTCTACCTTTTGCAAGGTTTTTGTTTAAAAGGAAATTTTTTTTATCTTTCTTCTCTAGTTCTTGATGATTCTCTTGTTGGTTTTAGCAGAGGATACATTCTTGTAGCTCATATGAAGTTTTATGATATAATTCTAAATAAAAATCATCATCTTATGCCTTATGTCTTTACAGTTCATTTTCTTATTCATGATTGAGAGCTAGTTTATTGTGTTATTGTTTAAATAACCTTTAAATTTTTTGTCTCATTTATAAGTCATAGGTTGTGCATTGTGATAAATTGGTTCATTTGGTTGATTGTGAAATTTCTCTTTTCTTTCAATTTCTTGAAGTTTAAATCCTTTGCATGAAATATTTATGTGTTATGAACCAGAAGTTTATTTGTGGAGTTTGGTGTTTTTAGGAGTGTATCTTTGTCATTTTGAGATATCTTATTGATGCTTCACCTTGGTTTAGCATTTGCAAGTCATTCTATTTTCATTTTTAGTTTTCCTATCCCTTTTCTCAGTAAATATTTAGAGTTATTCACAAGGAACCAACCCTTCATCTGGAGGTTAATTCTCACTATAGGCAACCCACGGGCCTGAGAATTATCCCATGTATCACCAAATTGCTTGAGCTTTTAGCTTGTACATTATGGGTGTAATTTGAGTGACAATAGTTTTTGGCACGCCTGGTGGGACTCGTTTGAGCTATCTCAGTTCAACAAATATTCACTCTTGCTTCTTTTGGTGTGAGGAGCAGCAATTCCAGCCTTCAGAGGCAACAATTTTCATACTTGGCGACTCATTTTCTTGGTTTCTTTGCAGAATCAGTGATATATTTATAGCATATGAAAAAGTATCAAACTAGACAGGGCGAGGATCTGGTTGAGCATATTGAGCTACCACCATCACAGAGAAGGTCAAGAACAACGAAAAAGATAGAGAAAGCAACAAACTCACTAGTTGAGTTTCCAGAAAGTTCGTCAGTTGAAGTCTTTCAGGAAACTCCAGATTCTGATCTCTTGTCTAATTCTTCTCCTCTACCTAATTCTCAGCCTAATTTTGCCACCCGCATAAATCCTCTTTTTGCAACTACTCTAATTCAACCATCTATTACCCAAATAGCACAAGTAAATCCACCTGTTATCCCAATGGCTCTGCTAAGAGCTCAGCCTTTTGTACCTTTCAATCAAGGCATCCCTTTGAATCTTACTCATTATGATGATATTCCTATAGTAGAATTGAAAAGCCTACCTTTTTTCACAAGAGAAGATCAGACCACTCTAATCAAACATATAAGGGATGTAGCTTCATTGTGTGGTGTACATCATATCACATAAGAGAATGTTGCAATCAAACTCTTGGCTACCTCATTTAAAGGGAAAGTGCTTCAGTGGTTCAGAGGACTACTTGTAAACTCAATTGATACCTGGGATCAGCTGGGTGATAGATTAAATTCATAGTTTGAAGACAAATCTGACCATTTGTCACTATTAGAACAGCTGAGTACCATAAACAGATCCTCTCAAGAGCAAATGACCGACTTCAATTTTCGTTTCCAGAAGACTATGAGCAAAATCCCTGTCATGGTAAGGCCTACTCCTGCACATGATTTCTATCTTATCTTAGGGCCCTTAATAGTGAAATTTCGGTCATGATTCAGTCTATGGGTGCAAATACTCTACCAAATGCATTTGATGTTCCTATTAGAGCAGAAAACTGCCTAATTCAGGCTGGTAAAATAGCTCCTAGGCTCCCAATGCCCATATTTCCAGCAGTACGGCCTATTGTACCTCTTTTAGAGCCTCCTCTAGCAACTTTCCCACCTTTACTAGCACTAAATTATCAAGTTGCAGCCCAAGCAAATACTGTCACACTCCCAAATCAAGAGTTTCGGGAGTTTAAAAATGAAATGAAAACCATGTTCCAAGGATTTGGTAACAAAACGACCAATATTGAGAAGAAAGTTTACTAGAACACCAAGCCTTATCAAGCCCCTTATTAGAACAACCAGTAGAACTTGCCTCCTTATCAAGCTGACCCTTAGGGTCAAAGGAGAAATTGTAACCAAAGATCCAATATACCTTACAATCCCAACACTACCAACACATCCAGAGATATCATCCTAGCTCAAAACAACATGGCATCAGATTATGATTGGTTTTATCCTTGCAACCAACCTCATAATCAGACTACTTGTTCGAATGGTATGCTACATCAAGCACTCATGGTTCAAAATATTGTTGTTTTCTCAGAAGATAGTACTCATGGAACTCATGATCAACAAGTTTCTCATTCTGAAGAAGGCCTGGATGTTACCTTGGTCAATTGGCAAGGTGACGAATTTTGTGGAGTAAATCAGCCACAAGATCAGAATCGGTCCTACACTTCTATTGCAGCCAATACACGGTCCAAAAAGAGAGCCATTGATATAGGAAAACAAGATGATAAAGGCATCAATAAATCTTCTACAAGCCAACAAGCACCACTTGGACCTCAACCCACTCCAAATACACAAATCCTATCAAAAGGGCAACCTGTGGTCAACAAGGATCAGCCAAGAGGTCAATTACATACAACACAAGTTCAAGAGGATGCTGTTGTTAAAAGAGGGCAGCAGAAGGTTAGTAAAATCTCATTTAATATTTTGGATGAATTGAAAAAGACGCATGTCAGTGTCTCAATGTGGGATTCCTTAGCTCTTCCAAGGAAAAAGGATTTGCTTAAAAATACCTTGTCTAACATCTCTTTGTCACAAGAGCTTCCTAATGAGCAACCCAAAGTAGTCTTATCCAATACCCCTCAAGAAAATAAGGGCGAACAACAAACTCAGAAGGTTAAACCCCCTTCTTTTTATTTGACTTTAATCATAGGTCAGCACCTAGTGCATAATTGTATGATTGATTTAGGTGCAAGTAGTTATGTCATGCCAAAGAAGATAGTTGATAAGTTGGGTTTAACATATGAGCCTCTTTCAAAAGGAGTAGTCCAACTAGATGGGACAGTAGTAAACACAATAGGTGTGATTAAAAATTTGGATCTCATATTGCACGCATGCCCAAACTTCTCAATCCCACAAGATGTCTACATCATAGATCTTCCACCTTACTTTGCTTTATGCTTGTCCAGAGATTTCACAGCCAAGTTGGGTGGGTATTTGTCTTCTGATTGGTCACACATGTTTTTCAGAACAAGATATGGTACCAAAGTGACCATAAAATCAGAATTGTTAGCTAATGATCATATAGAACCATACATCCCAAGTGTTGTTAATGCAAATTTGTCTATACAAGAATCTAATGAACAACCTGATATCCCAGATCCAAACACCCCAATAGACGGGATACTTTATGTAGTATTAGATGAATGGGCAGTAGAGAATGATGAAGAAGATCCATTCAAGCATATGGAAGAATTAGAGCTAGGTGTCTACATGATCCATGAAGAAGGTGTTGTTGTCCCTAATCTTGAAAAGGGTGACAATCAATTGTGCAATCAACAGAACAATGAATTGTGGCAGCTCTATTTTGATGGCTTGAGGAGAAAGGTTGGTTCCGGAGGTGGTGCTATGTTAATCTCTCCTGAAGGTAATAAATAATTTTCAGCCTTTAGATTTTCTTTTAGCTGTACTAATAATACAGTTGAATATGAGTCACTTGCACATGGATTGGAATGGGCTAGAAAAAGAAATGTAAAGTGTTTGCAAGTATTTGGGGATAGTGAGCTAGTGGTAAATCAAGTAAGAGTTATCAATGTGACTAAAAATGATGTCCTTAAAATCTATAAGTATAAAATATGGGACTTAATTGAATAATTTGATGCTTTCAATTTGTTGTTCATGCCTAGAAATCAGAATAAGGAAGCAGATAAGTTGGCTGCCTTGGGTGCTCAATTTGACATACTAGATGAGGTAAGAAATATTGAAAAACAACAATATGTCAAAGTGGTTGTTAGGCCTTCAATTCCAGATAATAGTGTCAATTGGCAAGTCTTTGATTCAAATGAACAATTATTAATTTTCTTATTGAAGAGGCTGAATTTGCAGGTAGTAATCAACATAATTTTGTAAAGCAATATGAAAATCAGATCCTTCAATTGAAATGTAATAAGTTTCCAAAGGGATTGGTAACCCTTGAGTCAATCTTTAACATTGATGATCAAGTTAGAAAGGAAAAGGGCAGTATGCTAGTTAAAGAGGAGCATTACGAACCTATAGAGATCTTCGGAGATAAGTTATTAAAGATTGGAAAGGTATGTACACCTGAAGAGAAACATGCATTTGTTTTGCTTTGTCAAGAGTTCAATGATGTGTTTGCATGGCAGTATGAAGATTTGAAGGGATTTAACCCCGCATTAGCCCAATACACCATAGAGTTGGAAGTTGATGCCAAGCCTGTGAGACAAAAGCAAAGGCCCCTTAATCCAAAACTCGAGCATCTCATGAAGACAAAACTAAACAAGTTGATCCAAGGTAATATCATCTTTCCTATAAAGCATACATCTTTGGTTTCAAATTTGGTTCCCGTAAGAACGAAGAATGGTGAGCTTAGACTTTTTGTAGACTTTAGAGATCTTAACAGAGCTTCTCTAAAAGATCATTACCCGTTGCCCTCAATGGAGCAGATCGTACAAGTAGTTTCAGGTTCAGATAGATTTTCACTACTTGATGGTTATTCTGGTAAAAGAGGATGACCAATTTAAAACTGCCTTTACTACAAAATGGGGATCAATGGCATATAGGAAAATGCCTTTTGGTTTGTCTAATGTAGGAGTAACCTTTCAGAGGGCAATGGATATGGCCTTCCAAGGCCTTATAAATAAATTTGTTTTGGTTTATCTTGATGACGTAACCATTTTTTCAAAGCATGTGGAAGAGAACTTTTCTCACTTAAGGTAGATTTTTGAAAGGTGTAGAGAATATGGAGTATCTTTGAATCCCAAAAAGTGCATTTTTGTTGTACACGAGGGTAAGTTGTTGGGCTATATTGTCTCCAAACATGGAGCAACCATAGATCCGGAGAGGGTAAGTGTTATCTTAGCTTTGCCTTTACCTGCACATAAGAAAGGCCTTCAAAGCTTTATAGGTAGAATCAAATTTGTAAGGAGATTCATCCCCAATATAGCATTTCTTTTGAATCCATTGACTAGCATGCTTAAGAAAAATGTTACTTTCAGCTGGTCTAAAGAGGCTAAAAATAATTTTCAATAAATTAAGATTGCCATAGCATCAGCGCCTACTTTGATTAATCCAGACTTTACAAAGGATTTTATATTATATGCTTTTGGTACTTTTGATACTATTTCAGCTATGTTGATTCAACAGAATGATGAGGGATTGGAGCAGCCAATAGCATTCTTCAGCCAAGGCCTAGAAGGGTACAAACAAAATTATTATTTTGTTGAGAAACATGCATTAGTAGTCATTACAAGTCTAAAGAAATTTAGACACATGTTTTCAAATAACAAAATTCACCTAATGGTTGCTCATCGTAGTATAAAAGATTTTTTGTTGAATAGAGATCTTAATGACAAAAGAGTTGGTTGGATCATGAAAGTGATGGAGTGTGATGTCAATATCAAGGTAATGAAGCTGATTAGAGGTAAGGGACTATGTGAACAACTTTCTGGTCACAATGAAACACTGAACAAGAGAATGAAGAAGCTATCCTAGTTCATGAAGATAATGAACCAATTGTTGTAGCAACACCTCCTACAAGTTGGGTGCAAGAAATGATGAATTTTATTCAGACTGGTGAGTGTCTTAAAGGCCTAGACAATTCGAAACGAGGATACTATAGACTTCAAGCTATTCCTTATATCATTTTGGATGGAATTTTGTTTAGAAAATATTTTAATGGTGTATTCTTAAGATGCGTAGATTCAGATCAAACTGAGAGAATATTAGAGGAATTCCATAATGCACCAGTTGGTGGTCACTTTGCACCACGAACTACAACATTAAAGATCATGAGGGTAGGATATTTTTGGCCTGATTTGCATAAAGATGCATATTCTTGGATATGTAAATGTAAGAATTGTGCACCATTTACAGGCAAACAGAAGATGGCAACTTTACCCCTGCAGCCTGTTCAAGTTGAACAACCATTCATGAAGTGGGGTCTTGATTTTATCAAGGTCATCAATCCACCTTCAAGTTTTGGGCATAAATGGATCTTGATAGCCACTAATTACTTTAGCAAGTGGACTGGTGCTATACCCTTGAAGGAGGCAAATGAAAGTGCAGTCCTAAACTTTTATCAGGACTTAGTAGCAAGGTTTGGTATCCCTGATTCTATTATTTCAGACAATGCATTAGCTTTTGTAGGATTTAAGATTATTGATTGGGCTGTCCAGAGCAACATATTTTTGAGTACTTTGTCCAATTATTACCCTCAGGGTAATGGACAAGCTGAGTCTACTAATAAGAACTCGATTAGGATAATCAAGAGGACAATTGAAGATAATTAGAGAACTTTGCACACTCAATTGAAACATGCATTGTGGGCTGATAGAATCACCCCTAAGAGAGCTACAGGTATATCTCCCTATGTCCTCGTTTATGGTAAAGAGGCAAGACTCCCAATTTTAGTTGAAATGCCTACACTAACTTTGATTAGAGAGCTAGAAATGTTGCAGGAAGAACCCATGCAGGTTAGGTTGGCAGAACTAATGGAGTTGGAGGAGGTGAGAAAGTAAGCATTGCTGACTATTGAGAATAATCAAGCTCAGATGAAGAAGACTTTCGACAAGAAGGTAGCTCTAAGAGTTTTCAATGAGAGAAATTTAGTTTTGAAGTGGGATGAATTAAAGAGTAAGCCTGGAAAGCATACTAAATTTGATGCCATATGGGATGGCCCATACATCATTACTGAGAAAAAGCAACATAATGCTTTTCAGCTTTCAAAGTTGAATGGTGAAACCCTTTCAATCCTAGTTAATGGGATTAATCTCAAAGCTTGCCTTTGAGATTTCATTTAAGCTAACAAGTGTCGATGCACAATTTGTTTTCCATTTTTAATAAGTGCTTATGTACAATTTTGTGGTTTCTGTTTTAGGCAGCACCACTTGTTTTTCCTAGTTTTTCTGTTTTGTTTTGATGTCATGCTACGGAGCAGCTAAATTTCAAGAAGTTCCATTTGGAGAGAGGGCTGAGATGACTCTATAAGCCCAATGGATAAGCCATGACTGGTCTATAGTGTTTAGCAGGAAAACATCCCTGAGAGATCGCCAAAAATGTTACCAAATTTTGCACATGCCAAATTTAGTTCCCTAATGAAGCCTTTCATTCATTCATTTTGAAAAGGTCAAATCATGAATGAGAAATCAGAAATGCACTGTTTTTGTCTAACTTGTTTGCTTCATGTGTAGATACAGGAAAAGTAAGACAACATGTGGGTTAAAATGTGGCTCCCACGAGGGTTGAGCTCAACATGTTGTAGATCACAGAGATATTATGCTCCATTGCAGATGAAATGGCATGGCTATTAAAACCGTAAGTCCAAAAGAAACTCAGAGCAAATGCAATTAGCCTGTGTAAAGATTTTACTTGGGCGCCAAAGGGGGTTTTAAAAGGCCAGAGAACTTCCAAGCATTTTCACTCAGGAGGCATGAAGAACATTTATCCCATATTGGTCGTGGGGAGGAACAATTTTGTATTTAAAACTAAAGTCACATATAACTATAGTGTCAAAGCTTACGGGCTTTTGGCAAGAAGAGGCTCATCGCCCAGTGGACCACGCATGTGTGCATATCTCAAAGAGTCCTAATTTTGTGACTGGCTGGCGGGAAGAGGTTAAAGTTAAAGCAAGTAAGGAAGATCGAACGTAGATCGCGGTGATCCAACGAATGTTGCTATGTCGCGATGGTTATATGCTCGCCAGATATCATCGCGACTTGGTGACTGATGACATGGCGGAGCAGAGGGTATAAGTCCAAGGACAGGTGGCAGACAGGTGGCGGTCCAATGGTTGGTGACATGGCATAGATGGGTGACTTATCAAGAAGACCTTGGCCGCAATGAATCTCCAAAAGGTTTCACCGAAGGCTCAATTCCATCCACATAGGGTATATCAAAGAAATCAGAAACAGTCTTGCCGAAAGAATAATATCGATGAAACTGCAGGTTTGATGAGACTTGTAAATGGCTCGCCAAGGGAGTAGTTTGGCCGAAAGAATGATATCCAACAGAACAAGATGTGTGGTAGGCCTATCAGATAGCTGGTGCCCAGGCTAATCTCCAGAGCCAATCAAGGGGTGAAACATGTTGACACCCGGCACAAGAGAGAAAATCAGCTGGGGTTAAAGATTGAGAAGTTTGAGGGCAGATCAACGACCATCACTACACCGCATGATGAAGATGCTCAATAGTTATCCCCTGTGACATAGTGACTGGCAACGTGGCATTTTAGGTGGCCATCCTGGTGGGCTTAGAATGAATGAGAATGCGCCAGGTAATAGAGAGTAGATGAAGAACCAAGGAAGACTAGGTCCAGTGGCAGGTTCAAATGGCGAGACAAGGTGGACCCGTGAATGAACCAGTGGTTGACATGTAGCGACACCGTGGCACAAGAGAGACCCGCTCAAAGAGATTAACCAACAAGAAAGTATGAAAGATCAAACAATGATCAAGAGAGATCTAATGGAAGTCACTATGTTGCGATTGGAAGATGATCGCCAAATACTCACCGCAACTTGGCGACAAAGCACATGTGGAAAAGGTGAGTGCCCAGGTGAGATAAGGATCGTGCAAGTCTGAAAGATCCGACGGCTATCGCTAAGGCGCAAGGAAAAGTTGCATGCCTAGTTATTGTTGTGACTTAGCGACAAGGTGGGTCCAGGTCTAGTGGTGGTTAAGATGGCAGTCCAGATGGAAGACAAGGTAGACCCACGAGCGAACCAGAGGTTGACACATGGCACAGACAAAGAGAGCAACTCAGAAGAGATAAATACTAAACAGGTTCCTGAAGATCTAGCAATGGTCGCTATACCACGATTGGAAGATGCATGGTGTTTATTCGTCATGGCTTGGTGACCAAGTGGTGGGGCTCATCAAAGAAATCTGTGGAGTGCTACCATTGGCTATCGGAACAACCGGTTTTTCACCTACCCTGATATCCTGATGAGGTTGCCAGTGGATTAAAGTGAGTCAGAGTAGAGCTATCGGGTATTGGTATAACATGTTTGGGTGTCGCCCGATAATCTGATAGAACAACATTCAGTTGGGAGCATATCATCGACTATCAAAATAAGTGTTTCAGTGCTATCTCGATCACCCGATGGAAACCATTGAGGGAGCGCGCAGTTTGGAAAATGTCATTGGACATCAGAGTAAGTATTTCAATGCTACTTCGATGACCCAATAGAAAAGCAGGTAAAATGCAAAAATATCATCGACCATCGGAATAAGTGTTTCAGTGCTAACCTGATGACCCGATGAAGAAAGCAATGCTAGTTACAATGAGAAGCCAAAAGTGGTGGTAGGCAAGGTAGCATCTAGGGATCCATGTGAAATGAGAAGAAAAGCCATCAGGTAGTTTGAGGTCCAATTTGAGCTTGAGAGCAAGTTTGCATGAGTCTTTCTCCTGATCTTGAGGTAATAAGGATTGATTTTGAGCACCATATGGGTCAACCTTTAGTGGACTAAGAGTTTGAACAGAATTGCATGAGTTTTTCTCATGATTTTGAGCCTTTTTGGTGGTTTTTTATTTCTACGAGAGGATCAGTTTTCAAAAGAGATGTTTTTAGTGGGAGTTCATCTTCACTCATTTTGGAGTTATCTTTCCTCTACCTTTTGGAAGGTTTTTGTATAAAAGGAATTTTTTTAATCTTTCTTCTCTAGTTCTTGATGATTCTCTTGCTGGTTTTAGTAGAGGATACATTCTTGTCGCTCATATGCAGTTTTATGACAGAATTCTGAATAAAAATCATCTTATGCCTTATGTCTTTACAATTCATTTTCTTATTCATGATTGAGAGCTAGTTTATTGTGTTATTGTTTGAATAACCTTTAAATTTTTTGTCTCATTTATAAGTCACAGGTTGTGCATTGTGATAAATTGGTTCATTTGGTTGATTGTGAAATTTCTCTTTCATTTCAATTTCTTGAAGTTTAAATCCTTTGCATGAAATATTTATGTGTTATGAACTAGAAGTCTATTTGTGCATATTGGTGTTTTTAGGAGTGTATCTCTGTCATTTTGAGATATCTTATTGATGCTTCACCTTGGTTTATCATTTGCAAGTCATTCTATTTTCATTTTTAGTTTTCCTATCCCTTTTCTCAGTAAAGATTTAGAGTTATTCACAAGGAACCAACCCTTCATCTGGAGGTTAATTCTCACTATAGGCAACCCACAGGCCTGAGAATTATCCCATGTGTCACCAAATTGCTTGAGCTTTCAACTTGTGCATTACAAGTGCAATTTGAGTGACAAAAATAATAAAATATCATTGAATCAACAAAAAAAGAATTATAGGTTGTCACCAAAATATTAGGGTGCATACTAGATCATGCAAAAGATAGGTAGTGTTACCTACAAGTTGAATTTTTCATAAACAACCAAGATACATATGGTTTTTCATGTTTCTTGTTTGCAGAAAGTAATTGGGCATAACATCCCTATACATATAATATTACCATATCTCAATGAAGATTGAAGAACCATATTGGAACCATAGTTCATTCTCTAGACACATACAAAGAAGTTAAGGAATATAACAATCAACAAATATCTTATTTAGTGAAAGAATATACTAGTTGAGGAAGCCACATGGAAAATGAAGATTCCATTCAGAAGGCGCCTTTTGGTTTTTGTTTAAGGACCAAATATTTTCATTTTTACTTTTGTGACTATAAGGAGGAATAGACTCTCCAAAGTAAGTTGTGCTATCAAGATCAATGGTGAAACCATCTCTGATCTTCTGCATATCCCCTTGAACTCCCAAAAACTTAGTAATGGCTTAATTATTTATGAATATGTTCAAAGTTGGTGGATTCCATTGATCCGAATTGATAAGGTCAAGGTAGACTAAACATATTATCATTGGGGTCTACATAAGAAATAGTTTTGGCAATTATAGTACAAATGGAAGATTCTTGGGGGTCCCAAAAGGTTTGCATCCAAGTTCCGTAAAGGTTTCATCTAGGTCATTGTCGCTATAGGATTTGTCTGAACCCCATAATTCCCATTCATTAGAACATATTTCAATGTAAGATGTCTCTTCATCATTGAAAGCACAAAAATATTTATTATGAGGTAAATGAGTACTTGTACAACCCAGGACCATTGGTTGATACCCTAATCCTCTATTTTTTGGTTGTGCCTTACGCAAAATTGGTTCCACCACACCTTACTTTTGTGCACCAAGACCACTATAGCCATCATAACCAATTTTTTGCATGATTGAAAAACCTTTGCCATATTGTTCTATAGGTAATTAAACAAGATTTTTCTCTTTTAAATCTTTATAAATCGGGTTAGAAACATCTTCTAAGGATTCTTCATTGAGTTCGCCCCACCTAGTGAAGACAATGGGGAATTGGTACTAGACAACAAAATTTTGTCTTGTGCTCGACTTGTCATAGATTCCCATATGACATTGATGATGTTGGTGGTTTTACCACATAGAATGAATCAACATAAGTATGTTGTCCACACCCTTTTTCTTGTATGGAGATCTTGATTCTAGCTAGGGAAGTAGATGGAACAAAAGATTTTGATAGAGAACAAGGTGAATGTAGGCGGAAGTGGAAAAAGAGGCTTCTTTTTTATCAGGGACTTGATTCTTGATGGTGACTTTTAGGTTCTTACAATATTGAAATGGATCTTGATCACATAATATAGTGATATTAGTGGGAATTTAAGATGCTAATGATACATTGAAGAGACAACTTTCATGGCATGAAACCATGGTTAGTCAAAGAGCATATTATAACCTAGTTCAAGATCCAACACTTAGCACAAGGTGTCTTGGAATATTAGTGATGGAGAGAGATATCACACCTTTGGATAGGTTCTTTGCATCATCATAGGCTTTGATTATAATCTTTTTGAATGCATCTATACAACTCTCAAAAATCCCAAGGCTTCAACCACTTTTAGAGTGCATATATTGAGACCAGGTTTGCCACCAACCAATACTCACCTAAATTTTTTATTATGAACATAGACTTCGAAATGGAGAGGGTATTTATGGAAAATCTTGTATGTAGGCATATCATGTTTGATGAATGTAACATGATGAGAAGTTGAGAGGTGTCCTACCATGGCCTGAAACTCATCAATGTTTATGTCGTTAGGAACCAAAGACTCTTATAATGATTTATCCAAGATTGATTTATGGTTTGGCAATATACACAGAACCTCAAAGATGGATATTTGTGCAAGTATTTTCTTCAGGTGATCCAAAAGGTTATACTAGCTAGTAGGTTGTGACCTTGAGGTAGCCTTTTGCAGGGTCACCTTAGATTTGCGAGTAGCGATAACACAATCAAGATTTTTACCCTTTATAGTTATTGTTGAGACTTTATCATTATCCTTTGAATTTGGTTAACTATGTGTTCATGAGAAACATTAGTATAATTGGCCTTATTATGGGAATTCGAATTAGAGGCTTTACCCTTATCATGAGTTTGCAGTGAATCTTTAAAAATGATGTGATCATTATTGGAAGATCATACAAGGTTTTCAACTGCTATCTTGCCTTGATCAATAAGGTATTGAATATGGTTATTGATTATGAAAAAATTAGAAGTCTTATATCATTTGGTTTAGTGATATTCAAAGAAATAATTGTCATTTCACTAGGAGGGATTGAAAGGTCCTAGTTCGTAATGCTTTATTTCTGGTAAAGTGATAACATGAGATTGAATCAACTTCTACAAATTTGATTTGATAGGTTCGCCTAAGGGTGTGTACATTCATCTCTAGTTATTGATTCTTTGACCACGTTGATTGTTTTGGGTTACATGAGTTGAGTGGTTATTGTTGTGTGATTGATTATTATTCGAGGGTGGTATATTTTTATTAGAGTTATCTTGAAGGCTTACTATTGGTTGAGCCCTATTAACCACCTTCGCATCAACCACTCCATTGTTTATTACATTCTTATTCTTGGACCAAAACTTGGTTTTGTCGTTTGATGAACTAGAGTTGTTTGTTTGGTTATTTTTCTTAAATATTTTTATAAGACCCTTTTTAATGAGAACTTTCTCACATTTTATCCTCTTCTTTATCACTTGCTCAAATGAATCTAAACATTGAAGTTGTAAAGAGAACTTCATCTCCTGATTTAAATTCTCGATGAACATTTGTACTTTCTCTATCTTAGGGATGTTACATAGGCTCTTACTATTTGGAATTTACCATTTTTGTAAGGAGGCAAAAGATGTCCCATTATTTTGTTTAGTATCACATAGATCCATTATTGTTACGTCATTTTCTATGTTATGCATGAAATATGCCACAAACTTCTTAGCTAGTTCACTTGATGTCCCCCAAAACTTCAAGGAAAAATTCTCATGAGATAGGTATCATTATGTTCAACTTCTATACATGTGGTGAAAAAATCTTTGATTTGGTCCCTGGGTCCCCTTTTATCTTCTATTTGTCGAATTTGGACATATAAAAGTTTGGAGGGAAAGGTGGCATGTATAGTGTCTTGCCAAAGGGGTAGGGACATAGGTATTCCATGGTGCATGTTGTCTTGATATCATCGACTTGAGTATTGGTCAATTATTGCTACAAGTTTTGCACTTGTTGTGCAAGGATGTTTGCTGGCATCAAGGGGATGTGGATGTTAAGATTTTGGTTTGGATCTACCAAAGGATTTGCATTAATGTAGACAGGTGGTTGATTGGAGGTATAAGAATGTCGATTAGCATTTTGGAAAAGGTTATTGAAGTTAGAGGAAGATGTGGAAGTGGGTGGAGGAACGTAGGAGAATTGGGAATTGTTTGAAGTCTTTGGTGGGAAGAAATAACATATTGAGGATATGTCATTGTTGGGATCAAGTTTTGTTGTGATGATATTTTTCCAATTGGGGTTTTCGTTGGGTAGAGGGCTATGAAGAATTTTATTATGATTACTAGAAGTGGCACCTAAAGCAAGGGACGTATTGGTTTGAGATGTTGTTGTCATTATCATAGGCTAAGAGATAGTGTTGTTATTTGGTTGAGACACTGATGGTAACACAATTTTATTTTTGTTTTGTTTTTAATTATTGGTGTCAAAAGTTGTAATGGCTTGCATGGAGATGATGTTATTTTGATCCATAATTGGAGTGTTGTAGAGATGGTTGTTGAATTGCGAGTTGAATGATGAAAAAAATGTAGTAACTTGAGTGGCATCCCGTGTTGTGTAAGCAATGGAATACTAGTGGGTAATTGTTGTGACTATGACCAATGTGAAGACCCTATACTTTGTGATGTTTGTGTTTTGGGTTGCATTATTTTAGAGATGTCAAAATCGACAAGTAATTTAGCTCCATTTTGAGCCAACAACATAAAGTACCTATATGGGTCATGATTCAAGAGAGAATTTATGACCATGAGAATTTGGGGATCTTGTTGTGCTTGATCAAGTTCTTTAGGGGTTAACCCTTTTATAATGTTTTGTACTAAAAAATAGATCATAAGGATCTAGAACAGGGGTAATATTTGATAAAGTGGTCAGCCTTTGAGAGGGTGGCCTGTGTGAATTTCAGCCCATGTCCATGGTACTCATGGGATTAAAATTTGGGTCAAATGTTGGATCCATTTAATTTTTCTCTCTATGATCATGTATAGGCCACAAAACTCCTACGAATATGATAATTAATGCAAGGGTAAACTCTATGTTTTTTGAATTTTGGAAACTTTTGAGAATGACTATGTGACTAAGGAAATGACTATGTAATCTTATATTTTTGGGTTTTTGATACTTTTAGGATGATCACACTACTAAGGAAATGGCTATGCAATCCTATATTTTTTATTTTTTTATTTTGAGAAACGTGTGGCTACAAACCTACGGATGTCAACCTAAAGGACTGAAAGGAGAACCTCAACCTTAAAAATGGTGATGATGTGATGATTTTTTTTTCTATTAAGTATCATAGAACAACATTACAATATTCAAGAGTCAAGCATCCATGTTACAAACTTATTACAAATACCAGCTCCTTTCGAGCAAACTTATTACAAATATTAGCTCATTTTGAGCACCAAACTAGAAACAACAATTGGAAGACCAAGGGTCACAACTTAGAAACCACTTTAAACAATGTGACAAATACAACCAATGGAAGACCAAGAGTCACAACTTAGAATTCCACAAAGATGTCCCTCATTTGAGTTGAACTTGGGTCTCCACATTGAGAACTCAATGCTTTAACCAACTAAGCTCAACCCCCTGGACATGATGGGATGATTTTGACAAATTTTAACCCTTAATTAGACTTTTGAGCTAAGGGTGGGACTTTTTTGATGGTTGATAACAAAAATTGACTAGCTTTTGGTACTCTAACAAGGACTAAGGTTTGATCCAAAAAATTGATCTCTACACATCCCAAAATGGTTAATATCTAATATGAAAATTTGTACTAAGACACCAAAAGTTTGGTGATCCTATGAGGTACTAAATGATGATCTATAGTATGGATTGATAACAAAGACTATGCTATAATCTGACTAGAAGTATTGAAGACTAGGACAAATTTGAATTTTGACTTAAAGCAATCCTAAGGGAGACTCAACCTAATGGATGCAAAATCTAAATGACACCACTAATTTGACTAGCCTTAAAAATCATAGTGGTATAAATGATTTTGATCCCAATTTATAGTCTTGGTATGGTTTTGAAAGTTTTTAGGTTTGTCATGCAAATGTGTGACATAAACTGGTGAATGCGTGAGTGATTTTGGTCAATTGTGAGTCTGATTTGGAAAATGTGAGACTAATTTGATCAAATGTGTGCCAAATTTTAACAATTGTGAGACTGATTTGGCAAATGTGAGATGAATTCGACAAATGTGAGACTGATTTTTCTAATGTTTTGCTATAGTTTTAATGAAATTTTATTTTTTAACAAACAATCATAAAACATAGAGAACACGTTGGTTGTTGACTCGGATTGTATAACCCCAGAATCCAAAATTTTGTAATCAAGGGCCTAAATTGCCCCAAAGTTTAACTGACTCTATTGGTATAACACATCAATTCAAGCAGCCAATCATAAGCAAGAACAATCCTAACTCAAGGGTAAGCTACTACTTGATAGAGCTCCTACAACAAAGTATATATCCATGACAGACATATAAAGGTCCAGTGGCGCAGGCCCATGTCATAACCTTAAATTTCACTAATTATTTTTAACATTTCTTTTAAGATGAATTAGAATGATTGAGAATGAATTTATTTACAAATATTAAAATTAAATTGCTTTCCTTATAAAAAGATACATTCAAAACTAAATGTTAAAATATTTATTATAGCTATTATATTTCAAAATCAAATGTTTTCTTGGATATATATATATTAAATAACAATAATAAAATTCCTTCCCGAATAACATTCCACTTCATGCTTCGAGGTCTTGTGTAGGAAAAGGTAAAGATGGTCATTTTTCTGCCCTTTCCAGTATCCCGCTTTCTTTCCTCAATAATGTCCCTTTTCACTCACAAAGGTTTTCTTCTAATGCCCATAATTACCAATTGATCTTCAGACTACACCATCAACAATCCCATTATTATGGAGATCCATTCAAACCAAGTTGGGATAAGTGGTTTAGGTATGGTCCAAATCTAGATTAGAAGAAGGCAAAGTTCCTGGACTCTTCAATTCTTTCGCAGCGGAAACATGGACCATCTAAAGCATGGGTGAGAAAGAAGCCTTTGCATATGTTGCAAAATGAAGATATTTTGCCTCCCTCCAATGTTAGTAGAGGGGATCTAGATGGCTTGTTCAAATTATTCTTGCCAAATGATCTTCTTGACTTGCAAGTTGAGGATCTCCGAGAAAGGGCTATGATAGGAAAGTTTTGGAACCATTCATTTGATTCTTCAACCATTAGAATATGGACTTAGTCTCTTTGGAAAGGGGTTTTAGAAGTTTTCAATAGTGATAATGCATCTAGTTATTTTATTGTGACCTTTTCTTAAAAAAAAATCGCAACAAAGTTTATACTTCTACAAGGGTTTTGGGCTCTTAACTATCTCATGGATTCCAAACTTTGATCCTAATCATTTTTTAATGCAATATGCCCCTTTTTGGGTTTCTCTTCCTGCGATTCCCCTGAGGTACAAAAATTTAGATTTGGTTAAGTTGATTGCGAATCAGGTTGGCATTTTTGTCAAACATGATGATGTAGCCATAACTGATAAAACCCTAAAATAGAATCAACCATCTTATGCAGCAAGAGAAACACAATGAAAGCAACAAGAAAACTTAACAAGATTGCATAAATAGGTCATATTATTGCTTTGGAACTTTTGGTAACCATATAGTTATCATCATATAATCATCAAAGAACATCTGTTAATCAACCAGTTACATGCAGGCTATCAACCAGATACAATCCAATCCGGGACTCTAAGAATCAGCCAGATCATAAAATGTGAATCTCAATCCTCAATCTTAATTCTACTTCCTTTACCCCTACTAATGATTACATAATAACATATTTATACCCATCAAAACATATCTGGGTTGGCCTCATAAGATTACATTTACAAATGCAAGAAAATGAAGTGTCTAATTAGGTCATCCCTAAGAATTAAAGAAGTCTTTCCAGTAAATAACAACCATGAAATGTGGTTCAGTAGGAAGGTCGACCACACTCCAAAGAACATTAGACAAGACCCAAGATATATCCACACCCCAAGAATCATGTTGGTAATGAAGGAAAACCAACCGGTAAGAACAAGAACTATCCTAGAACCTAGAAACAGTCAACCAGAAGCAATAATTGATTGGAAAAGAACCCAAATGGGCTGAAAATTTGGAATTAAGCACATGAACCAGCCTGGAAACTGAAAATAAGATCTGCCATGAAAAGAAAGCAACTACCGGTACCAACCTGTAAGAACACAGAAAACAACATAAAGAACTAGACAAGAACAAAAATGAGGAAATATTTTTGGTTGATGCAAGATTGCTCATTGACTGGGGATGCTCCTGCATCACATGACCTCATTCCTTTTGAAGCCTTGACCATCCATTGAGGGTTCATATTTTACTTAACTTGTCTAAGAATTTTCCTAAGCACATTGAAATATCTTCCAACTTAGGGACTTTATTACAAAAAATTGTGGTTCAGGAACCTTTTACGGTTAACTACTTTAATAATTCCTTGGGATATTTTTCTTTAGAATGTCAATCGCAACAAGGGGTTGAGGTTACAGTTTGTGATGATTATTTAATTAGATTTGCAACTCTGTTGTTATTATGATTCTATCAATGGATTGAATGTTCCTGTCTCTCCTCCTCTTGACCTGGTCTTAACTCAAGTGTTTGGCATTTTGGGTTTTCCTTGTGCATCTTCTTTCCAGAGTTGGACTAAGGATGTTTTTGATTTTTATCAAATTCAATATTTTTTTCTCTAGTTGGAGGACAAGTTGACAAAAATTTGGCTTGCTAAAGTTTTTTTGGAGAGAGCAAAGGCTTTTGTCCCATTCTCCAAACCATCACTTTTGAAATCAACACCCTCCCATTCTGAAGCAATTATCAAGCATAAATCTCTCCTAGATCAATTTAAAAAGCCTCTTCTAGCTGGTGTCTATGATAATATCATTGAGAGTCTTCTTCTCAAAGTATGTGATGAATTTATTCAACAAGAAGCAGATCTTGTTCTTCCTCTTTCAAGTGTTGTGAAGTCTCAACATTTCGTTTACTCGGTCTTAATGCCTTCTCTAGTCAAGGCTCCCCATATTATATTGGAAAGGAATTTTGTATTTCCTTTGCAACATGTTGTTGATGTTGGAATCAAGGAAAATTGAGAGGGGGGGGGGGTGAATCAGTGTTCTGCAATTTTTAACTTTGTTAACTTGTTCTTTCAACCACTTCATGCAAATGAAGAAAAGGAAAATGCAGAAACACAAAGCAATCAACAACAAAACCATAACACCAATATTTTTACGTGGAAACTCAGTTAAGGGAAAAACCATTGTGGGGTTAGACCCACAATATAAATATACTCTTCAAAAGTATACAAATATTACATAGGGGAATGCACATGCATTTAGGAAGACTGCATAGAACTCACTTCTCACAACAATAAGGGCTACAACCTTGAGAAGATTTGTTGTCTTACAATACATTTTACAAAAGATAATTTGAACATCTGAACTAAAAATAGTATCTACAAATGCTTAGGTATAGTTCTGGTTAAGCACAAAACTCTTGATCTCACATTGCTCTGCTACATTGCTCTATTATGTTATTCTTTAATATTCCAGAGCAGAAATCCTTCACTTGTGAATGTGAAACTACACACAATAGATCACAAACACTTTTCACACACACACTGATATCCAAAATGATCATATCCATCAATATTTAATATCCGCAACATGAAATTAGATCTTATACATGTCGGCTTCAAGAACTTTATAAATAATGAAATGTGTATACCAAGTCGTCTCAATTAGAACTCCAATGCATATGCAGACCAAAAATAATTGTCCACACACTACCAAAATTGTCTAATTAATATTCCACGATCACATAACTGAGAACCAAAAAAATTTCACATAATCTACACAAATATTATTTACATAATACTGCTAAAGTGCTTTGTTAAACTGAGAACCAACATATTGGATCATCTAAATCAACCATGAGTCAGTACTGCATGCCACAAACCTAGAATATGATAGATAACACATCCATAATGCTTCCTTGAGATCTGAAACACAAGATATAAACCTATAATGAAGTACATATCAGTCAACCTTTTCTCTATCAAATACTTTGTTTTCCAGTCTATCAAACTTAACCAAAATCAATCACTCTTCCAGTATGAACAAATTGATCTATGTGGATGGGTGCATTGGCATTAGTTTCCATCAATGACAACATTGGATCATCTATGTAGTGCATCTTGCAAATAATCCCCCCCTTTGGCATTGATGGAAACACTTAGTGAAAAATGACTTAGTGTCGGAACCAAAATCAAAACACTATACACTACAACCAAAAATCTAAAAACTGGACTCCAAAAGTCAAAAACTCCCCCTAAGATCAACATTTTAAATTTTCTTACACTCCCCTTTGACATCAATGGAAAAGATGGGGTTCTAGAAACTAAATGTCTCATCAAAAGCTTATGTACAATCCTAGATATATACACACAGACTATGCATATTTATATGAGCTTAAACAAATTAGCAAAAAGATTCTTCAACAAGACATAGTCACTGTCCCAATTCTTCTTCATGCCTTCCAAAATGGATATGTGACCACCGAATAACAAAGCTTGTATCTCAATCGTTCGTAAATCTATCGGATTAGATGTGATTGTTGCATCATTAGCTTCACTCAAGGCACTCATGAATGTCTCCATTTTAGGTAAGATGTTAGATACTTGGTTAGTCCCAAAGACACTGAGAGGGGGGGTGAATCAGTGTCTAACCAGTAGATGAAAGATTTAAACTTATTTGCAACTTTACAACCCAAACTAATATACCGGTAAGAAAATAATAATGCAGTAAAGAGAAACAAAAGAATAAGCATCAATGCACACCACAACACATATATTTTTGGTGAGGAAACTCGGTAAGGGAAAAACCTCGGTGGGATTTTTGACACACAATATTTACTCACTGGCCAATATGAATAAATATTACTTAGTACAATAGGGGCCTGCACATGCAGGAAGGCCAATTGCCTACAGCTCACTGCTCAACACAAAAAATGGAGTCACACTAATTACACAATTGGATGGTTAAATCCAATAACAATGTACTGCTCAAAATAGCATCTGCAATGCTGGATTTAGTACCGATTTAAGCTATGTCTGATACCTCTACCAAAACCTTGCTTCGCTCTGCTCTGCTCTTATTTGCTCTCAAGATAAATACATCAAAATGCATATGCAATTATTCACTATCATAACCTATCACATATTATTGTTTCCTTACATTGCCTATCATATCATATTCCTACATTCAAAATGACCTACAAGATCTCATACATATATGAGTCTTTACAATACATCATGTCGACTATACAAATATAATATTACATTACAATACATTTCACATAAATAATATTATTTCCAAGTCAGCTTGGACTGCCAAAATAATCTATTATCAGTGTAACTAGATGCCGGTGTGAATAAACCTTGTAGTGACTGTCGATGCCCGTAAGTGAAATTTGTTGCCGGTAGAACCTTTGAACCCTTTTGCCAGTTGGTTTCCATCAATGACAACATCAACCATTCTCATCTTAGTGTATAATTCCAACAATCTCCCCCTTTGGCATTGATGGCAACACTCATGAGAAAAATCAAAACTGATATCCAAAATTTGAAGTCCAAAAACTGAGAGTGCTCCCGCTAAGAAAGTGATCTCCTTTTGTATATTTTTCTCATTACACCACTCCCCTTTTGACATCAATGACAAAGGATGTCAAAAGTATCAAAAAATTCAAAAATTTACCTAGAAACTTGTAGCCGGTTATGTACAATCTAAAAAATGTCTGCCAAAACCAAGTTTTAAGACCTTGCAAAAACTTTGTATGATCGGATCATCTTGATGAGATAATGCATCTCTTGCTCCGGTGATTTTTTCCCTTGAATAGTTGCCTTAGATAGCTCATTCTGGTGTGTTAACAAATTATCCAATCTAGGACCAAGTTTGTTCTTTAACTCCCAGGTTTTCATCTTCAACCTTGCTTTCTCTCTTTCCAATTTCTCAATCTTCTCTTCATAAATATGTTAGATACTTAATCAGTCCCAAAGACACTGAGAGGGGGGGGGGTGAATCAGTGTCTAACTGGTATATGAAATATTTAAACTTGTTTGCAACTTTACAATCCAAATTAATGTATCGGTAAACAAGCAATAAAGAGAAATAAGAGAGACAACATCAATGCACACCATAACACAAGATATTTTGGCGAGGAAACCTGGTAGGGGAAAAACCTCAATGGGATTTGTGACCCACAATATTTACTCACTGACCAATATGAATAAATATTACTGATACAATAGGGGCCTGCACATCCAAGAAGGCCAACAGCCTAGAGCTCACTGCTCAATCATAAAAAGGAGTCACACTGACTACAAAATTGGATGATTAAATCCAATGATAATGTACTGCTCAAAATAGCATCTACAATGTTTGATTCAGTACTAGTTTAAGCTTTGTCAAATACCTCTTCCATAAACCTTTCTTCGCTCTACTCTGCTCTTATTCTCTCATCAAAATGCATATACAGATATTCGCTCTCATAATCCACTTGCATTAATCACCTATACATATTTCACATACCTATCACACTTTTCACATACCTATATCACTTACAAAATGACTTATAAGATCTCATACATATATGAGTCTTTACAATACATCATGTTGGCTATAAAATATAATTACAATAAAAATAATATAATTTCCATGTCGGCTAGGGTGCCAGTAAGATCTTTTGTTGGTGTAGACTGGGTGCCAGCAATAATAATCTTGTTGTGCTTGTTGGTGTTGGTAGATGATGTTTGTTGCCGGTGTAAGCTATGAACCATATTACCAGTTGGTTTCCATCAATGACAACATCAACTATTCCCATCTAATTGTAGAATTCCAACAATCTCCCCCTTTGGCATTGATGGCAACACTCATGAGAAAAATCCAAAAACTGATATCCAAAAATGAAGCCCAAAACTGATCCAAAAATAGGAGTGCTCCCCCTGAGAAAATGATCTCATCTATACATTTTTCTCCATACTACTACTCCCCCTTTGACATCAATGACAAAGGATGTCAAAAAGAATCAAAGAATTCAAAAATTCTACCTCATAGACTATATCTGGTTATGTACAATTTGAAAGATATCCACCAAAATCAGATTAAGACTCTGCATGAATTTGGTGTTGTCAGAGATAATAGTTTCAGTCTGTTGGATCACATCAGTCAGTTAATGCATCTATTACTCTGGTGATCTTTCTCCTTGAATTTTTTCTTTAGACATCTCAATCCGCTGAGTTGTAAGGTTTTCCAATCTAGGAACAAGTTTGTTTTTCAGCTCATGTGCCTTCATCCTTATCCTTTCTTTTTCTTTTTCTAGTTTCTCAATCTTTTCCTCAAAAACTGCCATTTCTTGACCAAAAATTGATGTAAGTTCTGAAGAACCTATCATATTGTCTACTATATCATCAATATCTTTTTGTGTTTTCTTTATCTCTTCCTCAATTTCTTTTGTCAAATTGTGAGGCTTGCATGCTTCCTTATATAATTCTTTATATTCTAGAATGGTGGAATTAAGTACCGGTAATAAGGAATCAATGTGCTCAGTGCAATCCTTGATTGTTTTATTAAAGAATTCATTTTTCTCCTTATTCACCCTTTCCTTAACAGCCTCCTCATTAATCTTATCTATAGTTAGAATATTTAAAGCAATTAATTTGGACAATGTGTCCAATTTACCTAAAGATCCATCAATATGATCTATCTTACAAGCTGGTGCAATCATCTTCAATATAGGTAATGTGTCATCAATGGCCTTAAATGCTAAGGTGTTGCAATCTGTGATCCTCTTAATTGAATCCAAAAGTATATTAGTCACATTTGTAGGCCTGTAATCCATGGTGGAAGTGCTAGGCTCGGCTATAACTTTCTTTTCTTCAAATACTTGTCCAATTGCCTTAACCACTTCTTCCTTATTTCCATCATTGACCTCTTCTTTATTCACTGTTTCTTCTTTTTGCTCATTTTTTGTTTCAATTTTTCTTTCAATCTTACTATCATCCTTATTCTCTATCTATCCTTTTCTTCTTTCTTTTCTCTTTCCACTAAGAATATGTCCCACTTGTCTGTTGTTTCATCTGCAATTTCCTTAACTCGGCCTACCATAAGGCTAACCTACTAGTGACCACTTACAAAAACTGACTGGTTGGCTTTTGCAATCAATTCATCAATCTCCAGTCGGGAATTGACAGGGTGAACCACCAACAATGATTCAACTTTTAATTTCTTATCCAATTCCATAACTGACATCCTTTTAGCTTCTAACCTCAAATACAAATCATTGGGTAGATCATCTACAACCTCAATGATAACTTTCTTGTAGATATCTAGGTGTAAAATAATTCTTTCCTCTATAGTGTTTTTATCTGCATCCTTGAAATAATGATAAAGTTTATTTACATTGCTAAGGTTATCTTCTTGTGTGATTTCATTTATCAACTCTTCTGGTGTAAGAGTGTCTGGTACCTTAGGTTCTAATTTCTTCTTAGGAGTTACCTTCTTCTTGGCACCACTGGGATCTCTTACAGCTTGTTGCTTCTTTCTTTGTGTCCTTGACTTCTTTGGAGATGGGGCAGGTGTTGGTGAAGGTTTTCTTTTCTTCCTTTCAACTCTTTTAAATTCGGCTGCTTTATCACTTTCTGTCTCAGAAGAAGTAACAACCGGGGAAACATGAGCTACCGATGTCTGCTCTGACTGACCTTCTTTTATACTAGCAGCAATACCGCCAAGACTCATTAACCCTTATGTAACTTCTTTTACCATTTTAGAAGCATATTTCATAAATTTGTCTCTTTTCTTTCTTTCATTCATCATGGCTACATCACTTTCAATTGTTTCAGCACTACCAAATATTTTCTCTGATGGTTCCAGTGGAGCATCTAGGAGTATTTTTGCATATGATTCCAAGATGTGAGAGTCCACCTCATATCCCATTTCAGTAATCCATACTATTCTGGGTCTAACTGCTTCCATCCAGATTTCATCTCTCTTTACTACAAAGCATATTTGTTTATCACATCTGTCTACGATGCTTTGGGAAATCCTTTCTCTTTGTTTCATTCTGGTTTGAAAATTCTTGAAGTAATCTTTGACCAACTCATCACTGTTAGCTCCCATACCAGTGATTGCCTTCTTTATCTGTTTTCCAACAAAAATATCATAGGAAAATCCTTACACAATCCATCTTCACCTCCAAAAATGATATCATCTACAAAGACTTCAATAACCAAAATATCATCATTGGTAACCTTATAATACAAATTGTTGTCAGCGTTACCTTTTGTGTAACCATATCCTTATTATCTATTAAATAAAATCGATCAGGTTGTTGAATGTAAACTTCCTCCTCAAGATCTCCATTCAAAAATGTACATTTTACATCCATTTGATAAACTTTAGAGTTCTTATAAGCTGCAAATACAAGAAATAGTCTAACTGCCTCAATTCTAGCTACCAGTGTAAAGGTTTCATTATAATCTATTCCTTCTTTATGTGAGTAACCTTACAAACTAATCTTGCTTCATTCCTGATTACTTCTCCATCTTCATTAAGTTTATTCTTATATACCCATTTAGTTCCAATTACATTTTTGTCTTTAGGTCGGGGCACCAATGTCCAAGTATTATTCTTTTCAATTTGTCATAATTCATCTTCCATTGCTTTTATCCAATGTTCATCCTTACATGCTTCAATAATAGATGCTGGTTCAATTTGAGAAATTGAACATACCTCTTCATTTGCCAGTCTTCCTCTAGTCATAATACCTTGATTCTTCTTTCCAATTATCTAATTCTCTGAATGATTCAATCTTACATACCTGGGTTTGTTCTGATTAACATTCACAGGCTATTGTTCTTCACTCACTATTGAGTTTTCTGATGATGTTTGTGTGACTAGGTCTTCATTTTGTATTGGTGGAGTCTGTTCCGGTTCATTTATAAGCATTTCAACTGCCGGTTCTATAGAACTTGAATCTCCTCTAAAGTGTTCATTTATCTTCACATTATTACTCTCAATGATTTTATGTAACCTTTTATTATAACATCTATATGCCTTTCTTTTAGATGAATAACCAAGAAATATTCCTTCATCACTTCTATGATCAAATTTTCCAATATACTCATATCTTCTAATGTAACATTTGCTTCCAAATATTCTGAAATATTTAAGAGTAGGAATATGACCAAACCATAGTTCATAAGGGGTCTTACCGGTTTCACTTTTGATGTGAACTCTATCGAAAGTATAAAATGTTGTATTCACTACTTCTCTCCAGTACACATTAGGTAGATTTGCTTCCATTAACATTGTTCTTGCTGCATCCAGAATAGTTTTGTTCTTCCTTTCCACAACTCCATTTTGTTGTGGTGTCTGGGGTGTTGATAGTTATCTTTTGATTCCATTCACTTCACAGAATACATTAAATTCCTTTGATGTAAATTCTCCTCCTTGAACTGATCTCAAATATTTGATTTTCTTGTCGGTTTCATTCTCTACCATTTCCTTGAATATCTTGAATCTCCCAAAAGCTTCTGATTTCTCCTTGAGAAAAGTAACCCAGCACATTCTATAATAATCATCAATTATTAGCATAAAGTATCTATCTCCTTGTAGACTTCTTGTTCTTGCAGGACCACACAAATCAGTATGAATTAAATCAAGAATATTATTAGATTTCTCAGTAATGCTCTTAAATGTTGTTCTAACTTTCTTTCCCATTTGACATTCCTTACATACCGGATTATGAGGTTTCACAATCTTAGGTAAATCCCTTACTTCCTTAGTTGAACTAATCTTTACAATACAATCAAAATTCACACGACAGAGTCTTTTATGCCATAGCCAACTTTCATCAATGTGTGCAATCAAACATGTTTTATCACTGGTATTCAAGTGAAAGATATTACCTTTAGTCTGATTGTCGGTTGCAATCTCCAATCCAGTTTTGTTTATGATTTTGCATTTCCCATTCTTGAACTATAACTAAAATCCTTTTTCCACTAACTGACCAACACTCAAAAGATTATGTTTTAAACCTTCTACATAATAAACATTGTCAGTATTGTGCTTACCATCCAAAGATGTATTCGCTCAGGGGGAGCACTCCTATTTTTGGATCAGTTTTGGACTTCATTTTTGGATATCAGTTTTTGGATTTTTCTCATGAGTGTTGCCATCAATGACAACATCAACTATTCGCATTTGAGTGTAGAATGCCAACAAAATAGCCATCTCATGATCCAAAACTGATGTTAGTTCCGAAGAACCAATCATATTGTCAGCAATATCATCAATTTCTTTGTGTGCTTTCTTTATTTTCTCATCAATATCTTTTTTAGATGGTGAGCTTTACATGCTTCCCTATATAATTCCTTGTATTCCATAATGGTGGAATTTAGTGTCGGTAACAATTAATCAATCTGTCCTGTACAATCCTTTATTGTTTTGTCAAATAAATCATCCTTCTCCTTATTAACTCTTTCCTGAATGGTCTCCTCATTTATCTTATCTACAATCTAAATGTTAGAAGAAATAAATTTAGACAATGTGTCCAATTTACCTATAGACCCAACAATGTGATCCACCTTGCACGTAGGTGCAATCATTTGCAAAATTGGTATAGAATCATCAATAGCCTTAAATGCTAAGGCATTGCATTCTATTATCTTCTTAATGAAATCTAATAATACATCAGTGACATTTGTCAGTCTGTAGTCCATAGTAGAAGTACTGGGAGGAGTGCTAGGTTCTACAATAACTTTCTTCTCTTCTCTGATACCTTAACCTCTTCTTTATCCACTTTCTCTTCCTTATTGTCAGCAATATCATCAATTTCTTTGTGTGTTTCTTTATTTTCTCATCAATATCTTTTTTTAGATGGTGAGCTTCACATGCTTCCCTGTACAATTCCTTGTATTCCATAATGGTGGAATTTAGTGTCGGTAACAATTAATCAATTTGTCCTGTATAATCCTTTATTGTTTTGTCAAATAAATCATCCTTCTCCTTATTAACTCTTTCTTGAATGGTCTCCTCATTCATCTTATCTACAATCTAAATGTTAGAAGAAATAAATTTAGACAATGTGTCCAATTTACCTATAGACCCAACAATGTGATCCACCTTGCACGTAGGTGCAATCATTTGCAAAATTGGTAAAGAATCATCAATAGCCTTAAATGCTAAGGCATTGCATTCTATTATCTTCTTAATGGAATCTAATAATACATCAGTGACATTTGTCAGTCTGTAGTCCATAGTAGAAGTACTGGGAGGAGTGCTAGGTTCTGCAATAACTTTCTTCTCTTCTCTGGATACCTTAACCTCTTCTTTATCCACTTTCTCTTCCTTATTTTCACTCTTATCCTCATTCTTATTTACTACTGGTTCTGATTGTGTTTGTTCTTGTTCCTTTTTGCTTCTGTTGGCATCTCAATATTTTGCTAAGTGTCAATAGTTTTGATTGATGATTCAGGTTTCTCAACATTTATAGCTTCACATTTCTTTTCTTCTCCAGTTTACTTGTCCAATACAATATTGATGTCCTGAGTGTCAACATTCATTGTGAATAGAATGTTTGACTCAGAATCAACATTATCTATTTTCACTTCCTCTGATATCTTTTCAGGCTCATTTTGCATTTCTGTCAGTGCCTCTAATACTACCAGTGGGGTGTCCTATGCTGGTGGTGGTAAGTTGTCCTTAACTGTGATGTCAGGTACACTGCCAACCTTACTCTTACCCTTATCTATTTTCAGATATACTTTAGTAAATGATTTATCGATTTTCTGTCTATTTTTCTGTTCTCTTTTCTCCTTCTCAACAAAGAATATATCCCATTTATCATTTGTTTCATCTGCAATATCTTTTACTCTACCGACCATAAGACTAACTTGTTGGTGACCACTCAAAAAAATAGTCCCGTTAGCTTTAGATATTAAATCATCTATTTCTTGCTTAGAATTAACAGGATGAACCACTAACAATACCTCAACCTTCATTTTCTTATCTAACTCCATAATGAACATTCTCTTTGCTTCAAGTCTCAAGTATAGATCATTAGGAAGAACATCTACAACCTCAATAAGAACCTTCTTATATATATCCAGATACAAAATAATACTCTCCTCAATGGTATCCTTATCTGAATCAATAAAAGAATGATAGAACTTACTGACATTTCTAAGATTTCCTTCTTGAGTTATTTCATTTATCAGTTCTGTTGATGAAAGAGTATCTGGTTCCTTTTGTTCCGGTTGCTTCTTTGGTGTGGCTTTCTTCTTCTGACCACTGGGCTCTCTCACAACCTATTGTTTCTTTCTAAGTGTTCTAGATTTCTTTGGTGATGGAGCAGGTGTCGGTGAGGGTTTTCTCTTCTTCCTGTCCACCATTTTGAATTGAGTATCCTTATCATTGTCAGAGTCAGATGAGGTACCCATAGGAGAAATATGTGTTACCAATTGTTGTTCTGATTTTCTTTCTTATTTAGAACCACCTTTCATCAGATCAAGTTTCAACAATCCCTTCTTAACAACTTCAACAAACTTCAAAGCATCTTTTATTACTTTGTCTCTTTTCTTCCTCCGCTTCTGCATAGTAACATCACTCTCTATAGTTTCAGCATTACCAAAGATCTTCTCAGTGGGTTCCGGTGGAGCATCTAGTAGTATCTTGGCATAAGATTCCAAGATGTGTGAGTCCACTTCATAACCCATCTCTGTTATCCAGAAAGTTCTATGTCTAACTACCTCCATCCATACTTCATCTCTTTTAATCACAAAGCATATTTGTTTGTCATATTTGTCTACAATGCTCTCAGGGATTCTTTCCCTTTGCCTCATTTTTGCTTGAAAGTCCTTGAAATACTTGTTTACCAGTTTGTCACCATCAGAACCTATGCCGGTAATTGCCTCCTTGATATGTTTTCCAATAGAAATATCATAGGCAAAGTCCTTGTGTCCAATACTGGGAATCTCCTTTGAGAAATATAGCATTAAGCATTTTATCAAATTCCCAAACTTGAATGTTCCCTTATCATCTTTAATTTTATCTAGATTTTCTATCAGTTCATCTTTCAACCATTCACAAATGTCAAATTTAGCATTATTCATAATCATCTCATAGGCACTATGAATACATAAACTTGAAATAGAATTCAGCCTATTAGTATATGCCACTTTGTATCCAATAACCATACTAGCATATTTGACATTGTCATCGGTTATATCACTAACCCTAAGTGATATGTTATCTGATGTTGCATCGGTTAAGTTCATAACTTCTTTGTTTGGAATTTTCTTGTTCTTATCATGCCTAGTGCTGGTAGAAGGTAAACCAATAACAACCTTAATTGCTTCCTTAGTGATCTTGAAAACTGAATCGAACCACCAAAATTCACCCTGAACTCTGCTAAGAACATAACAGACAATCTCATTTGAAAATTCAGGCATGTGAAGGATGTTAATGAACCCTAAATCTTCAACAGCCTTGTGTTCAAGTTTGACTACACCTTGTTTGTCAGTGATAACATTCATGAACATGTTCTTGAAATCCTCAGACCCTAAATCTTCAATGTTACAGTCAATGTATGCCCTAGGGTCTTCAGCAAATCTAACTCCTTTCAAGATTTTTGAAAATGCACCAATGGAGTCATCCGACTTTGCTATCTTAGGGATGATCTTAAAGACTAGTCTAGGATGCTTGATGTTTTCCACAATAGTAGGGTTAGCAATGAATTCAAGAATGGAGGATGAAGAAGCCATTTCATAAGATAAATACCTTTGACTGTCGAATGAAAGTGAAAACCTTGGATGCCCTAAAAAACCTTTGCTGCTCCACTTCCTGAATTTTGATGCTCAACTCCTATGCTCTTCAAATGCTTGAATGCTTTGGTAAGTAGAAATGAGAAATTCAAGTGCTTTATAACCAAAAAGTTAACTTACAACAGCATTAAATGCTTCACCAATGAAGTGAATTTCCAACATATGTGCTGGTAAAGAAGAATTGTTACTTCTTACCACCAACTAAGGGTAAATGCATGATCTTCAATTAGTTTCCTTACTCCTAAGGATTATTCCTTAGTTAGATGAAGAATCTCTTGTCGGTGCAGGATTACTTTGTGCTATCGGTGCAGAGCTAGATTCATCATTCCTCTTATCTCTCTTCCTGATCCATTGTTTAGTGAATTCTTGCTTGATTTCATTTACCTTTTCTTTGCCTTTGTCATTATATCCTCTATTGTTTGTCGGTACATTCTTCCTTCTACAAAATTTTGCAATATGCCCAATCTTGTTGCATGCATAACAGGTTACATTGTTTCTTTGAATGGATTTTCCATAACCTTGACCGCTTTGAATTCTACATTGATTAGATAGATGTCCAAATCTACCACAAACACAGAATTTCATATGCATTCTATAATTGTTTGAGTTATGACCATTTTTATTGCATTTGTAACATTGACCGGTGGGTGAGCTTGTATTCTGATTATTCCTAAATCTACACTAATTTTCTCTATGACCAAATTTGTTGAAATTAAAGCATTTGTCATTGAATTTATAAGCATTAGGTTGCCTTAACGGTTTGTTGTGATCATGATTGTTTGTAGTTCCAGAACTTTCTCCATGTTCAAATCCAAGTCTAATTGTTTCTCCTTCAGGTTTTTGCCTTTTCACCATATCATCAAGCTTGTCTGAACTCTTCTTGAATTTGTCTTTGTATTCATTTGCAGCGGCCAACTCACTTTCCAAATTACTAAATTGTCTTATAAGTTCATCTTTGTCATGTTGCATGTGAATCAAATTTATTTTAATCATATCATTTTCATAACTAAGACTTAGAGATTCATCTAATCTTTCATTAAGTCTTCTGGCCAAATCTTCCTCATTCCTCTATCTATCTTCAATATCCTTACATAGTCTCATGGTTAAATATTTCATCTCATTCCTCATGAACTGTTCTCTTGTCTCATTTTTTCTTCAATATCTTTGAGAGTTTCCTTTTCTTAATTATCTTGGTTTTGTAGTTGCACATGTAATTCTTTTCTCTTATTCTTTGCTATGACCAGGTTATCTTGAAGTGCTTTGATGAATTCCCGAGCAGTTCTGAGTTCATCTTCCAGTTTGATATTCTTCAATTTTTTTGCATCAAAATCTTCAAGAGCTCCTTCCAACTGTTGTCTCAAACTTTCCATCGGTACTAGTTTCATAATCTTCCTCAAGCTGTTAGGCTTCTGCAAATAGAGGACTAGGCTTTGATACTAATTGTTAGATACTTGGTTAGTACCAAAGACACTGAGAGGGGGGAGTGAATCGGTGTCTAACCGGTAGATGAAATATTTATACTTATTTGCAACTTTACAACCCAAACTAATATACCGGTAAGAAAATAATAATGTAGTAAAAAGAAACAAAAGAATAAGCATCAATGCACACCATAACACATATATTTTTGGCGAGGAAACCCGGTAAGGGAAAAACCTCGGTGGGATTTGTGACCCACAATATTTACTCACTAACCAATATGAATAAATATTACTTAGTACAATAGGGGCTTGCACATGTAGGAAGGCCAACTACCTAGAGCTCACTGCTCAACACAAAAAATGGAGTCACACTGACTACACAATTGGATGGTTAAATCCAATAACAATGTACTGCTCAAAATAGCATCTGCAATGCTAGATTCGGTACTGGTTTAAGCTTTGTCTGATACCTCTACCAAAACCTTGCTTCGCTCTACTCTTCTCTTATTTTCTCTCAAGATAAATACATCAAAATGCATATACAATTATTCGCTATCATAACCTATCACATATTACCGCCTCCTTACATTACCTATCATATCTTATTCCTACATTCAAAATGACCTACAAGATCTCATACATATATGAGTCTTTACAATACATCATGTCGGCTATAAAAATATAATATTACATTACAATACATTTCGCATAAACAATATTATTTCCAAGTCGGCTTGGACTACCGGTATAATCTGCTGCCAGTGTAACTGGATGCCGATGTGAATAAACCTTGTAGTGACTATTGGTGCCGGTAAGTGAAGTTTGTTGCTGGTAGAACCTTTGAACCCTATTACCAGTTGGTTTCCATCAATGACAACATCAACCATTTTCATGTAAGTGTATAATGCCAACATAAGACACATAAGTTCATACACTCTTCTAATCATCTTGTCTTTCTCATGCATCAGATTCTTGATTTACGACTTTAGTCAAAATTTCCTCAATAGTCGATGCATGTAATCAACAACTTTCTATCATTTACAATTACATTTTTTAGCATTTCAAACCTTTTGATGTCAAACTCCTTTCAGACTAAGGCTTTTGCTGATTTTTCAAGTGTTTCAAAATGTGTATTTATAGCGCTAATCAAGGATTTCAATTGGTCGGATGCGGACTCAGATAGATCCTTTACAAAGGAGGGTACCGATTTCTCCAAAATTCTGGATGCTTGTATCAATAGTTCACTATCCTCAACATGAGATTTTAAAATCTCCTCTCTTTCCTTAGCTTGTGCAAAAGATGCAAACTTCAGCTTTTGGATTGGAGAGAGAGAGGCGAATTTACCGGACTCTATGAGAGTTCAGGATCATCCAACATCTCTTTATCCTTCTCTAATAACTCCTTTACTACATTGACAATTTCTCTTGCCTGAGTGACTTTGGTCTCTTTAGCATCATCACTCTTAGCTGGAATATTGGTCACTGGAGGCTGTACGGGAGGATTTTGTGTAACCTCAACTTTTCTTTCTTTAACCACCTCATATTTTTCTTATCCTTCTCATCCTGCATCCTTTTATCTGAACCTTTCTCTTCTAGAATAGAGGAATCATTTACATCAACCTGTACATCCCATGCTTGATCTTTTTGCACTTCAAGTGACACAACACCATACTGATTTTTCTGCAAAATTGGTTTAAGGATTTTCTCTGTCTCCTTCATTACTTCATCAGTTAGACCTAGCATATGCTTATTGACTCTAGTTTTTCTTCTAAAGTGTGGCTTAGCTTCTTGAAGTATTTTTTTCATTTCTGTGACTTCTATTACTGGACATAAATTCACAATTACATACTCTCTTAACTTTTCATCTTCCTTATTTGTAGTTTGTCTTCTCATTACTAAAATGTCATACAAACTTTTTGGGATTTATGACATTATTTATATTAGACCCCTACTATACATATTCAAATACTTAACAACAACTTCCTTTAAAGTCATTTTTCCATTATCATTAAAATTATCATACCATTCAAACATTAGCTTCAATTTTTCATGCTTAACAACCTCATCCACAATTTCATGTGATGACATAGGAGGTTTGACTGTGAATCTTACTTTCTTAATTACATTGTCTATTTCAAAGGCTTTTGGTTTCTTGCTTGGCTTGAATCCACTGGATGGCTTCTCCTTAGAAACTTTAGTGGCCTTAGTTGCTTTGGCCTTTATCTCCTTAACTACATCATCGGACTATGTCTCCTCATCGTCCTCCATAGTTATTTTCTCCTTAGCCACTTGTACTTTCTGCCTTTTGGCTAGCCTGTTGGATGGCTCCCCTATTGGCTTCTTTGTGCTCATTGGTTTTGGACCATATGGAGGTGCTGATATTTTGGGTTGCATTGGCTTGGAAGAAGTTCCTGGACCACTTTTATTAGTTTCTTCAGCATCTGTAGTCCTTTCCCTTTCCTTCTGGACCTCCTCTTTGGTGATCCCAATGCTTTATGCACATGCCTCTACTTCTTTCTAAACCTTTTTTGCAATCTTCAACTTCTTGAATTGTGAGTGGAGGTGCAAATATTTCTCCGCAAAGGTTCCAAATCTTTCTTTAGATGGATCTATTAGTCTTCTTAGAAGATGTTGAAAATATAGCTCAAGGATGTCACCTTCTACTCATACCCCATTGACATTATCCATGCAGTTTTTGGTTCCACCGCTTCCATTTGACATTGGTCAATATGAACCATAAAATATATGGTATCCTTATAATTCTCAACAATCTCCTTAGGGATCATTTCTCTTGATTTCATAATGCCTTGGAAGTTCTTGAAATATCCCATATGTAATATTGTCTTCCAAATTTTCAAGTCTCCTAGACTTAATATAATTCTGGATTTGGGCAGCTACTAGAGCATCTGATGACCATTGTACATTGATAATCCCCGAAACTTCATTCATGAAGTAGAAAAATAGGTATAGAATGAGTGTACTATATTTGAAGGAATTCTTCTTGTCATTCTTAATCTTCACTAAGTTCTCCATCAGTTGTAACTGGAGCAACTTGCATAGGTCAAATTCCTTATTCTCCTGGACCATCTGGTAGGCATAATAGATGGTCGTTTTGGATACAGAATTGTCTCTTCTGGAGTGGTATATTTTATATCCAATCACCATCGATGCAAGTATAACATCATGCTCCAATATGTCACTTATAGTCATGGCTCTTTTGTTAAACTATGAACAGGTTGCATCTATCACCATTTGGTTCTTCACCTCCTTCAACGCGAGTAATCCACCGGTTGAGCTGAATCTTGTCACAGTCTAGATAACTTCTTTCGTAATATTATGTGGGCAGTTCAACCACATAAATTCATCATAGATTCTGCTTAGCATATACCGAACCCAATCATCTTCATCAAATATTGGAAACCTAACCACCTGAATGAACTTCTTCTCCTTCAGCACTGTGAATTTGGGTTTCAATTTGAAATTCTCATCAGGCAATTGGTTGTTATATAGATTCAAGATTTTTGATCCATCGCTTTTGTCAATGTTCGAGTGGATGTATGCTATAATGTCCTCTACATGCAATACACCATATGGGATAGACACAAAAGAACCAAGAGGATATGTTTCTACTGATTTAAAAGGGCACCTCTTGAAATTTGGGCAAGATCTCTCTATAATATCCACAACCAAAGGTGTGGCCATTGCTCACAAATTTTAAGGTTTCAAGCTTCTCAGATAAATACCTTGTTCACCAGATTAGGCTTCCTTTCCGAATCACCTTCTCACTTTGAACTTGTTGAAATTTTCTCTCAAAGCTCACTCAAACACTGTCTCTTCAAATGCAAAGTGACAAATGGCTAAATAGAATTGCCTTATATCATTCGTAAACCTAACTTTTTAGTTTAATTAATGCACATGTCCTTAGGTTCTCCGGATACTCTGTATCACAGACTTACTCCACAAAAATATTATGCAGACCTTCAACATTACTCAAGAACTTCTAGAAATCCTTTCAATAGATCAATAATTATCAAATACAACCTCTAGAATTTGCCAAAATTAGGCACAAATATCAAATAGAGGTTTATAATATTTTCATGAAAAGTCCCCCAAGGCTAGATACCTTAGCTTAGTTACCGGATGAAGTTCCAGCACCTGAATTAAGTGAAGATCTACTCCCTGCATCATTATCACTCTTCTTCACCCATGTCTTCTTCATCTAATCTTTGATCTCTTCAACTTTTTCTTTTCCCTTATCATTTGCCTTTGCATTCTTGTTCTTGTCTACTGAACCATTCCTATTCACATTTATGTTTTTGCGAAATCTTGCAATGCGACCGGATTTGTTGTAATTGTAGCACACAAAATTTCCTTGTCTAGGCCTAAAGTTCCCTTGATTTCCTCTTGATCTACATTGATTAGCAACATGTCCAAACCTACCACATGCATAACATTTGATATTCCTTCTATTGTAAGAGTTATTCATCATAGTTCTACATTCATTTGACTTATGCCCATACTTGTTGCATTTAAAATATTGACCTAAGAAAGATGGACCATTATGATTCATTCTATTTCTACACTAACTAGCCATATGACCAGATTTATTGCAGACAAAATAGTTACCATTGAACTTATGAGCATTAGGTTGCCTTATCAGAGATCTTTTAGCTTTGTTCTTAGGATTTAATTGACCAGATCGAGAGATTTCACCTTTCTCAAATCCAAGTCCTCATTTATCATCTTCCCTCTCCTAACTTTCAAGCATCTCATTAAGTTTGGTTGAGCAGATCCTGAACTTCTCCTTGTACTCATTTTCAACTTCAAGATCATATCTAAGAAGAAGGATCTTCTTTCCAAGATCTTCCTCATGTTGTCTGGATTCTTGTAGGTCAAGCTTCAGTTGGCCATTCTCACAATCAAGTCTATGACATTCATCGGATTTATCTTTCAATAATTGAGAAAGATTCTCCTCATTCTTCTTCCTTTCCTCAATCTCTTTTATCAATTTCATCACAATAGATTTCATCTCATTCTTCTGAATTGCATTATCTTTGGAAATTTTCTCACATTCTTTTGTTTTCTCCTTTAAGGCTTGGTCATCAATGCTTTGGATTTCTTTCTCCATTAGCTTATCAACAAGTTCCTTTCTCTTCTCTCTTGACTTGTTCAATTGATATTTCAATGATAGGATGAAGTTCTCAACATATTTAAGATTTTCTTTACAATAAGATGATGTTGAAGACTACCAAAATCCATTGATTCACCTTCCCATATTCTCCTCAAGTTGTTAGGCTTCTTCCGAGGAACTAGGCTCTGATACCAATTATTGAATTCAAGGAACACTAAAAGGGGGGGTGAATCAGTGTTTTGCAATTTTTAACTTTGTTAACTTGTTATTTCAACCACGTAATGCAAATGAACAAAAGGAAAATGCAGAAATTAAAGGCAATCAACAACAACACCATAACACCAAGATTTTTATGTGGAAACCTGGTTAAGGGAAAAACCATGGCGGGGATTAGACCCATAATATAAATGTACTCTGCAGAAGCATAGAAATATTACATATGGGGATGCACATGCATTTAGGCACATTGCCTAGAACTCACTGCTCAAAACAATAAGGGCTACAACCCTAAGAAGACTTGTTGTCTTACAATATCTTTTGCAAAAGATAATTGGAATGTTTGAATTGAAAAATAACAACTACAAATACTTGGGTATAGTTCCGATTAAGCACAAAACTCTTGATCTCACAATGCTCTGCTACACTACTCTGTTATACCGTTCTTTAATATTACATAGCAGAAATCCTTCACTTGCACATGTAAAACTATGCACAATCGATCACAAACACTTTTCACACACACACCGATATCCAAAATGATCATATCCATCAATCTTTTATATCCACAACATGAAATTAGATCTTCTACATGTTGGCTTCAAGAACACTTTATAAATAATGAAACTTGTATACCAATTTGGCTCAATTTTGATGAATACTAAGAGGGGGGGGTGAATTAGTATACCCAAAAACTTAAACAAACTCTTAAGCAGTTTAACTGTAGACCGGTGTAGAAGATTAAATAATAAACCGGTTAAAATACAAACAACCCAAATAAAAAATAAAGCATTTACCCACAGAAGCACAATCACCATAACACAAGATGTTTTGATGTGGAAACCCAATCGGGAAAAACCATGGTGAGTAAAACTCACAAGTCAACTATTTGTAGAATAGTAACCAGACCGATTAAGGCCTTAGAACGTTCTTCACCAAAACAGATCTTGTTAGGAATCCAGATCTTTGTTAGGAGATAAGTCCTGTTAAAGACTACCCTATTAGAGGATTTCAGATCCACAACTGTGAACCACCTTGTTGCAGGATTTACAATAGGCTTGGTTGGGCCTACCCTGTTAAGGGTTTTAGACTTGTCAAAGATATTAGTAATCAACAAGTGAATGATTTAGAGAGTAGCATAGAATGCTTGATTAGATCCTTGACAGCTCCCTGTTAATGCATTCCAACATTACTTCAGTCTTCTATATTTTGCACTCTCAATCTCTATTGTGAGATACCTTTTCTCGCATAGATCTAATCTTCTCTCCAACACTCGCACACATCAACACCTTTAAAACCCTAGACATGATGTCCTCATATAGGAACCCAATTTCATGTTGGTCCAATAAGATTAGACAATAATTTCCTAGGTACAGTGCATCTAGACACATTTGGTAACATGGCACAGAAACAACACCAAAGTGTCGGTGGATGATAACTCATCACACATTATAATTATACCATTTAACATAATATACCGATTACTGGTTAACAAATGAAGACTGGAAAACTAGAACATACTGTTTCGATCAAAATATTAACTGCCACTCGGGGTCTTTGTTCCTCTTGAGGTCTTCATACCGCTTGGGGTCTTCGGTCATGCTTTGACCGGTAAGCATCTTCTGCAAAACACCGATAGTCTTCAACAAACAAAGACTATACATTTAATGACATACAATACCGGTTGGAACAACTACTGGTTGAGAATAAATAATACATCAAATGAGTGTGTGTCCATCAATGACAATCACAATTAAAAATCATCAAAATACCAAAAAATTCAAACTCCAATGCATATGAAGACCAAAAATAATTGTTCACACACTACCAAAATTGTCTAACAACATGCCACAATCACATAACCGAGAACCAAAAACAATCCACATAATCTGCACAATGATTAGTTATATAATACTGCTAAACTGCTCTGTCAAACTGAGAACTAGCACAACAGATCATCTAACTCAACCATGAGTCAACACCAGATGCCACAAACTTGGAATATGGTAGATAACACATCCATAATTATTCCCTGAGATCTGCAACACATATATAAACCTATAATGAAGTACAGATCAGTCAACCTATTCTCTTTCAAATACTTTATTTTCCAGTCTGTGAACTCAACCAAAATCAATCACTCTTTTGGTATGAACAAATTGAGCTATGTGGATGGGTGCATTAGTATTAGTTTCCATCAATGACAATATTGAATCATCTGTGAAGTGCCTCTTATCAACTGTTAATTCATCAGATTCCCAAGTTACTTGCCAAAATGTTTCATATGATTCTCCTTTTATGTTGAAATCTAATAATGAGGAGGTTGTTTCATTCACTCATAATCTTGACATAATCTCTTATTTAACTTAGTTTTCTATTGATAATGATGTATTTTCCTCTTTGGATTTATTGAATGAGACTCCTCAGTTGTCATCCATCCATCAGAATAGGTCTAAGAAGGAGGTCATTTTGGTTAAGCCCAAAAGAAAAGTGGGCATGCCTCTAAAGAGGAAAATATTTTTTAAGAAAACATCTGAGGAAGTTAAAGTTGGCTTGCAGTCGATACTGGATGATTATTTTTGCCCAAGGAGAGTGGATTTCTCTCTAGGCCAGGTATGAGAATTATTTCTTGGAATGATAGGGGTATTAATGCCCCTAACAAGAGATGCCTGATAAAATCTCAGATCAAGAGTTGTGGGGTAGATAACATTATGTTTCAGGAAACAAAAATTTTCAGAGGTGTCTAATTCTCAACCTTTCTCAAAATAGAAAAATTGGAAGTATATTGTTGTCAAGGCTAACTTTATTCAGGCTCATGTTCAATTTCAAACTTTTGCCTTCCACTTGATTTCAGTATATGGCCCCTCTTCAACATTTTCTAAGAAACTTTTATGGGAAACTATCTCTTTGTCTTTGGAAACCCTCCCAGATGTCCCTTTCATTATTGGAGGAGATTTTAATGCAGTTCTTTCTATCAAGGACAAGGTGGGAGGTATCATTCCACTGTTAAAGACAATGCAAGACTTTAATGAATTTGTTGGGAATAATGGCTTGAAAGACTATGTTCCTCTGAATGGTAATTTCACCTGGACAAATCAGAGAGTTGGTTTTCTTCACGTTGTAGAGCGCTTGGATAGGTTTTTTGTTGACCCAACCTGGTGCAACATGTTTGGTCTCCCCCAAACAAAAATTCTACCTTTGACAGGGTCAAATCATTTCCCCCTTCTAGTTGAAGTTCCTCTTACCCCTCTGAGATTCAAATATGTAGGTACATTCAAGTTTGAGCAAATCTGATTCGAGGATGTTTCTTTCTTACCGCAACTTCAAGTTTGGTGGAGGAATGCACCTTTTATTCAAAGTTATAGGATGTTTCAGTTTTGTATGAAAATACTTTGGTTGAAAGTCCAAATAAACAATTGGAATGTCGTAGTGTTTAGAAACATTTTCAAGTTGAAGGATGATTTGGAACTAAAAATTGTTGAGCTTAATGAGGGGATTATTCAGTATGGTATCAATGAGCAGTCTTATTCCGATCAAATCTAACTTAATCTAGAATTGCAAGAAGTCCTTCAAAGAGAATAATTTTTTTGGAGACAAAAATCTAGAAAAACTTGGCTGCGTGAGGGAGATAGAAACACAAAATATTTTCATTTGTCAGTTAATATGAAAAGGACTTCTAATTTCATTAATCAGATCAAGAATGCTTCTAGGGATAATTTGACTCTCAGGGAGGACATCTAGGATGAGGCAGTCTCATTCTTTTCTTCCTTATTGTCAAGATCAGATAACTTGTCGAATGCAACTAAGTTAAAATCCAAGGAAAGAATTGAAAAAATCCCTTCATTAGTGATAAATCAAGACAATTTAGATCTGTTAAAACCATTCTCATTGGAAAAAATTAGACAAGTGGTTTTTCACATGCAACTTGATAAGGCTCCAAGTCTTGATGGGTTGACGACATTGTTTTTTCAAAAATGTTGGAGTTTCTTAGGGTCTAATATTTGGAAGGTTGTCAAGGAATCTAGGAAAAGTGCTTCCATGTTGAAGGTGTTCAACACTACTCATATTTCTCTAATTCCCAAATTGGCCTCTCCCTCCTCATTTGTAGATTTTAGGTTGATCTCTCTTTGCAATTCTATTTATAAAATAGTCATAAAGGCAATCTCTATCAGACTAGCTAGGATTATCATATCTATCATCTCTCAAGAGTAGGGTGGTTTAGTCCCAAGCAAGGATACAATGAAAGGAGCTCTAATTTATCATGGAATCATTCACTCTATTTACATTCACAAGTGAGAGGCTATGATTATAAAGATTGACATGTTGAAGGTTTATGTTAGAGTATGTTAGCAGTTCCTTTGTCAATTTCTTCTCAAGTTTGGCTTTTCGAAACTTTGGTGTGAATAGATCCCATCATGTATATTTGGGGTCAAATTCTTTGTCCTCATTAATGGGATTCCTGCAAGATTATTCTCGTCTTCTCAGGCAATCTGGTATCTCCCCTTTCTTATTCATTATTATGGTAAAGGCCCTTATTAGAAAGATTGATGAGGATCATAACAGTGGTAGATGGAAATGTATTATTCTCCCCCAAACTCATTTAGCCATGACGAACACTCTATTTATTGATGATACAATTTTATATGGTTGTGCTTATGTGAGAGAAATGAAGGTCACTAAACAAGTGTTGGAGACGTATTATGATGCCTCAGGTCAAAAATTAATGCACTTAAATCCAAAGTTTTCCCCCTTCATTGCTCTCCTCTGTTGGCTAATTGTTTGATGGGGGTTTTGGGTTTTAAACAAGGCAGTTTGCCTTGTAATTACCTTGGTATTCCCTTATTCTCAAGGGAGAATAAGGGTTGTTTTTGGTCCAATGTTCTTCTTTTGTTAAAAGTACAATTAATTCTTAGAAGAATGCCTAGTTGTCCTTAGTTGGTAGGATCTTTCTGATAGGAACAATCTTGTCAACAATTCCAAATTACATCATGTTTGTTATTTAGATGCCTTTAAAATTCAAGCTAGAGTTTAAGGGGAATTAGAAGAATTTTCTTTGGAAAGAAAATAAAGATCCCAAGAATAAGATTCACTTAATGGCCTGGCAGAAGGTTTGTTCTCCCAATCAGTATGGGGAGGTTAGTATTCTCAATTTTGATAAAATAAATATTGCTTTGGGTGCAAATTTAGTTTGAAAGTTGTATGCGAACAATAGATCTATTTTCACCTCTATCATTAGAGCCAAATATCTTGACAAAAATGATCTAGAAAGAATTTTTACCATTCTTGATCCTCCATCTGGATCCCAAATGTTGAATTTCTTGGTTGAATGCAAGAAGTTATTTCTCCCTAATCTTACATGGTTAGTTCATAATAGTGATTCAATTAGATTTTGGGGGGATTTTTGGAATGGATTTCCTTCCCTGGACCAAGTTCAGGGGTTAGACTCCATCAAGTTTACATTACAATCCCAATGGGGTTACAAAGTCAGTGATTACTTCCAAGCCTCGACTATTAATAGAATTGGGTTAGTGGAATGGAAGGATCTATCTGTTGTAGATGTTCCTCATAATCAAAAAGAACTTTTGAAGCTTTAGTTGAAGCAAACAAACATTTAATGTAATTCCTGCCAAAATACCCTAGAGAAAATAACTAAACTAACTACAAATAGAGATAATTTTTTTTAAGATACTAACTAATGCAACATAATTTGGTACTACTGTGGCTGACTACTAGAATTTAGGTTAGTGGAAGGACTTATCCTCTATTGATCCTTCCCTTGAGCATCTAAATAAAATTATGAATTCTATGGTGGTGGTTGATGACGAGGACCATCTTATCTGGAAACTTACTACTGATGGTAAATTTTTTGTCTCCTCTCTTTATTTTCAGCAATATTCTAGTCACGAGAGTCCTTGCTGGGCTAAGGCTTGGGTGAAAGGACTTATTCCCAAAATTAATATTTTTTTGGACTGTCCTTCAAAATAAGATTTTGATGACTAACAATCTCAAAACTAGAGGTTTTTGTTTGCCTAGTATTTGTCATCTTTGTATGCAGAATGAGGAAACCATTAATCACATGTTTATCCATTGTCCCTTCTCTAGTTATATTTGGGCTAGATGTATGGACAACTTCAATGTCAGATGGGTCTTCCTTGAAGTTATCCAAGATGTTTTTAATTCCTGGTTCCACCCTTCGAAGAACAATTCAATTACTTTGTTATGGACATTTTATTTACCCCATATTTGTTGGGGAATCTAGAAAGAAAGAAATGATAGAGTGTTCAGAGATAAGGCTTCAAAAGCTCAAATTATTTTTGAGAAAATCAAAAGAGATATGGTGGAGAACCTCTACATCGCTGGTGGAATAACGAACCCCAAAGATAAAGGTGATAACATCATTTTCAAGAATTGGAGAATAAAGGGGAGTGACATCATACATGCTAATCCTAGAGAAGAGGCAAGATCGGAATGTCCCCCTCATGGATGGATGAAAATTAACTTCGATGGTGCTTCCAAGGGTAACCCTGGCAACACAGGGTGTGGTGTGGTTTTAAGGAATGAAGGGGGAATATGTAAAGCTATCAAATGTATTCCTATAGGTAATCAAACCAACCATGTTGTTGAGGCCATTGCTTCTCATCAGGGGTTGGTTCTTGCTAAAGATTCAAATTGCACTAAAGTTTGGGTTGAAGGTGATTCTTTGAACATTATTAATTGCCTGAATAATGTTTTCCCTCCCTCTTGGTCTATACACAATGCCATCAAAACTCTGAAGGAAATTAGTGAAACTTTTGAAATGTGTATTTTCACACATGCATATAGAGAAGCCAACATGTGTCCTGATTGGGCTTCCAACCTGGCTTGTCGCTCTGACAAAATCATTGCCCTTTATGGTGAGAGTAATCTCGAGTGTGAGGTGAAATCTTTGATTGAACTGGACCATATCCAGATGAAGTAATGTGTCTTTGCTAATCACAATTTCTAATGCCTTTTCCTCATTTTCCTATGATTGATCACTATGGCGGCGAGGCTTGTTTTATTATTTGTCATATCATAATTACTTGGCACGGATTCTGGGTGGTTCTTCATAACAACAACATAATTGTTAGGTTTCTTCACAAAGATCATAGAGAAAATAATAGAGCTGAGATAAGGAGGAATTGTGATATTAAGGGTAATATGGGAGGTAATAAAAAGAGGTTTGAACTGGCTTCTTGCTCGGACTGGAAGAAAAAAAATGAAGTCTGGGAGATTCTTCAAGAGGGAGGTTTGAGTGTTTTTATGGAAAGGCTTTGTGGCAAAGACCCTACTGTCACTAAGCATTTCATAAAAAACTGGAAGAATGGTAAGGTTCTTGTTGGTACCCAGATGATGAAGGTGGACGAAGATGTCATTGTTGAAGCTACGAGTATGGTTAAAGAAGGCATTAAATTTTACAGAGATCGAAGTGTGTCTGACAAGGCTGCAGATAGGTTTCGTGTCACTGATGGAGAAAAAAGGAAATTGGTGAAGGTGGATAATCCCTACCATTCCCCTAAGCATATTTGCAGGCTGTGGAGGTTTGTGTTGTTTTCCACCATCAGCTACATTACTCTGGACGAGAGATTCACAAGGGCTTATGGGCATCATTTTATGCTGCTCAATCACTTTCGCCATGGTGACAAGGTTATTCTACCTTACTATCTTTCTTGCTCTATGGATCATACTATTCGTGAAGTGCAAAAAGACTCTCAAAGAGACCATGCCCTCCACCAGGTTTTAATGGTTTTAGTTTATAAGATGTTGAAGGGGAAAACTATTGAGAAACCCATTAATAAAGGCAAACAAATTAGGGATGATGATACTGAAAGTGAGAATAGTGGGTTCAATCTCTATTCTGAAACTGAATGTGATTCTAAGGATTTGAGCAATAGGGGGAAGACCAAGGGAAAGAGCAAGGGGACTATTGTGGATTCTAACCTTTCAAACTCTGAGGATGATAAATTCATTAAAAACAAGAAGAGAAAGGGTATTGGTAAGCAAACCCAAAGGACCAATAAGACCAATAAGGGGATAAACAAGGTGAAAAGGAAGATTATTATTTCTTCTGATGAGGACACCGAGGTTGAAAAATAGACAATAATAAAGGTAAGGAGGAAGATGAAATGCTAGAGGGTGATTATGGGGAGAACCTGAGCACATAGAGAATGCAGAATGAGGGTCAGGAGAACAACATGGGAAATCAAAATGACTATCATAGTGCCATTGGTAATGACAACATCAAGGGTTTTTGTAAGGTCATTAGCAAAATGGCGAAATAGATTAGTGACTTGAAGACTGACCTCAATATGATAAAAAAGGCTACTATGGGTGAGAAGCCTCTCTCTGAAAATGTTAAAGAATTAATGGTTGCTATTAACAAGGTTGAAGCAATTGAGGCTATGGTTAGTAAAATTATAGAAATGGAAAAGAAGGTGAAGGAGATGGAAGGGATCAGAGATGATAAGGGTTTGAATACTAACCTGAACAATCTAGTCAACAGAGTGGATGGAGCTTACTGTGAAGAGGATTGCTAAGCAAAATTTCTAGATCCTTAAGGCCACTGTTGACCATGTTAACATCCTAATTAACAAATTTGAATAGATTAAAGGCAAGGAGGATGATAAGGATTAGATGGAGAAGAAGGGTCATGAAAAAAGAACAAGGGCCAACACTCAGAAATAGGTTGATATCAAGGAAAAAGAGTTGGAAGAAATGAAAAATTTGCGATCAATATGAAGCAGATGGTGGTTCATGTTGAATAACTCATGAGAAACATTTAGTTGTCCTTGTGTTGTCTTTGTGATGTCTTTGTGCTTTCCTTTGGTTGTCTAGTGTTGCTTCCTTTGTCTTGTGTTCCCTTTTTTTTGTCTGGGAACTATTCTATTAGTGGATGATCAGGCACTATTGTTTTATGCCTCTTTTATGCTTTATCTCTCTCCCACCATGTAACAAGGTTTCGGGTTCCTTTCAAAAACTCATTTTTAATTAATCAAAACATAATATCTATCATTACTCCAAATCATATAGCTTATCTTCATAAAAATTCATAAAACATCATGAACATAAACCACACTATATAGAACATATAACACAAGTAGAAATAACATCATAACCATAAAAATATATTCATTCATTCTTCCCCTAGGGTATCTTAGTGTCACTACTTACTAGCAGCATCACGATAACACAACCATAACATGAAATCATTAACAATCATTTCATTTAAGTTATACTCAAATAATTTTACCTATCATGAGATTATGAGCTATCAATGCATATCATCATATTCCATCAAATATATAAGTTCATTTTAAACCACCAATTAAAATGTTCCTATTTCCCATATTTATCCATTATTCTCCCATCACATCATGAAACTATAGAGATAGATCCTTTCCTACATATGGAACTAGATTATTTTCCTAAGAAAGACCATTTCACATCTCATTAAGAATAACATGCTTACACATATGCAAGATTATAACAACAAACACTTATCTACTTTCAATTAGGATTCCATGCTACTAAAAAAATTCAAGAGTCATATGATACTACAAGAATAAACATAATCTAATCATTCAATTTCTCAATCCATCATAGGACCTCAATATTAACATAATGAACATTCTTACAACATGAACCATACAATTAATACATCATACTATTCTATTATAATATCGTAGTCTCTACATCATCTTGTCCTATTACAAAAGAAAACATGGCATCGAAATACATAATCTCTCTTACATTTACAATGTCATCGTGATACAATATACTATCTCAACACCTAGGAATCAACTCCACATAATGAGGAATCATAGAGTCCATACAAATCTACAACTACTCATTCATTTCCAAATTCCAAAGATAACTAACAACAACGATTAACTGAAATACTGGAATCGATCATGGCTCTGCATGCAAAAAGCAGATACAAGACATCACCATTTCTTTGCGAGCATCCTTATTCACTGTGTGGTATTCACCAAGGCTATAGAAATCAGTTCGTTGTTCTGGCTAGTCACACTGGGTCAAATGAACTTAGCAGGGTAAAATCTCGAACCATCAAGCAAGAAGCTTTCTTTGCAAAAACAAAGTATTCTCTGGTTGATTCGGCTAAGGCTCCCCTTCCTTCGATCAAAGGCTGGGATCGAAACTGGTAGTTGGTAAGGCGCAGAAATAATAAGGCAGTAGGGCAATCAAATTGTCTCATGTGAAATCCCAACCATGGCTGGAAGGAATGTTCTGTAAAACCTAACCAGTCAAACAGGCCCCCGGCTTCTGCTCTCTTTCCCCGAAAGTCCTTGGGAAAACCACCAAAAGCTAGTCCCAGCGGGATGATCATTGATATTGATACCCAAACACTGGATAAGTATCAAATGCACTGCAACGACAGAATGTGTTTTTCACAATGGAAAGGTTGGGGGATCCCGACTGAACAAATTGCTAATTGGGTAATGTCTTCTCTCAATAACCAGGTAAGAATTGACATCCTTCCTGATTATTTCTTATCTATTGAATGTGGTAATCAAAATTTAAGAAATTCCCTGCTAAACAAGGGCTTATCAAAGTTCATGGCTTAGGGTTTGATTGTTGGGGATGGAAAACCCTCTTTCATCCTTCTCAATTAAATTCATGCATGGTCAATAGAGCTATTTCACTTGAAAAATTTCCTGTAGAATTACGAAACAATGATTTTTTAAGAATCTTAGGGAACAAAATAGGTAAATTTGTAGAAGTTAAAAAATCAGCCCTAAGCTTCTTTAACCATCTTCTGATTGTTAACATGGATATTAACATTAAAACTATAGAACCCGTAATACTAAAATGTGATAATCTATGTCTAACCCTTGAATTACCCTTCTATAATGGTCCTTTCGAAGTTAATATGCCAAGGAAGACCCCCTTTAAAAATGCTTTCCCTAAATCAATTTCCAAATCGAGAATCATTCCAATCAGATTTGTGGAAGGAGGGGGTTTCTCCATTGAGGGTTTTAATAATATTAGCACTAATCACCCTACCATGGATTTGTGTCATTAGAGATCCCCTGTTAAGACCTTATGTTCTCCTCCCCAACCACTATCTTCTGTCAAACCCCCTATAGGTGACCCTTCTCTCAAGAACCGAGACTTGCAAGAGGGGGAAATTAGTGAGTGGCTCCCCCAGAAAGAACAGTCTGGTATTACAAATATGTTACCATCTTGCTCTCTTACCCCACTAGAGAGAGAGAGAGCTCCTCAAGACCCTCCTCTCTGCAGAATCTCACCATCCCAACTCTATCAATAGAGAAAGATAATCCTCCTCAGGACCCAGCAAGGGCTTCCTGATAGAATCAAGCATTCTCCCCAGTCTCAAGTTTGAAGGCCCCTCTGGGGGAAGGAGCTCGCCCTTCTTCGCTAAGGGTTGACCCTGTTACAACTGTAGTATTTGAGAGTGATTGTGTGTCTAAGGAAGTTAACATCATTGCCAATTTTATAGGGGAAGAAGTAGTAAATGACCTTATGGATCAATTGGTTGATGAAATCTGTGATGATGAGGAATTAGAAAGACAAAGGGATCTCCTTGTTAATAATCTTGTAAATATTACTAGAGTTAACTTAGAAATAGATGAACTCTTTATAGTATCAGAGAACTTGGAAAATTAGCAACCTAACACCCTAGGAATTCTCTGCTCTGATAAAAGCAAAGACTCTCCGGACTGTGCTAGATTCAGTAAAAGAAGGGGCAGGAGATCCCTCATTGAATTGAGATTAAAGGATGGAGAAGCTAGAGGTCAGTCCAAAATATCTACTCTTTTTAATGTAGGGGAGGGGAAGTTCCTCCCCACAGAGCCATGAAAATCATAACATGGAATGTTAGGGGTCTGAATGCCCCTAACAAACAACACATCTTAAAGCGTTGTATTTCTGATTCTAAACCTGACTTAATGTTAATTCAAGAAACAAAAATGAATGCATCTGAGATTTCCCTTTTTGAGCAAAAATTAGGGGCTAGACAACTAAAACACTCCCCGGCCACAGGCGCCTCAGAGGGTTTAGCCATCATTTGGGATTCTACAACCCTTTTGTTCACACCTTTAGAGATTAAGCAAAATTGGATACGAGGAGATGTAGTAAGTTATAAATATAACCTTAGATTCAAACTGATTAACATGTATGGCCCCATCTAGAATAAGGATAAGGTGAAAGTATGGAAGGAACTTGAGTCCTTTCTAAGAAGTTTCCCGAACGACCTAAGTATCATTGGCGGAGATTTCAATGCCATCACCAAGGTATTAGACAAGAGAGGAGGAAGCAGCAAGCTTCCTCCTTCAGCTGTAGATTTCAATTTTTGGATCAATAGAAATTCCCTGTTGGAAATCCAGACGGCAGTGAATGCCTTCACCTGGAACAATAGAAGATCTGGTTTTTGTAATATTGCAGAGAAACTTGATAGGTTCTTTATCTACGGTGGGCTCTCAGAGCTAAATTACTCCCTGAAGGCAGAGCCTCTCCCTTTATCAGGATCGGACCATTTCCCACTCCAATTAAACTTATTATCTGACCATGCCCCTAAAAAATGCCCCTTCAAATTTGAGAATATGTGGTTTAGAGATGACAACTTTCTAAACTTACTTGACAAGTGGTGGAGTAGCTCCATTTTCTCAAGCTCGAAGATGTTTATTGTTGCTAGTAAGTTAAAGATTATAAAAAGGAAGCTCTTAGAGTGGAATAGGACCAATTTTGGTAACATCTTTGACAAAAAAACCCTAATAGAGAATGATCTCAATAAGGTTAACAGTGAGGTACTTGAGAAGGGGATGGATGAACATCTCTTCCTTAAGGAAAAGGACCTACTCTCTGAGTATGAAAAGATATTATCTTTCGAAGAGATCTTCTGGAAACAAAAATCTAGGGAGACTTGGCTGAGTAATGGGGACCGGAACACCAAGTTCTTCCACAATAGTACCAAGCAAAGGAGAGGGTCAACCGAATCTCTAAGATCACAACCGGCCAAGGATCCATCCTATCTGAACTAGATAAGGTTGCTTCTGAGGCAGTTAAGTTCTATGAGAATATCTTAAACAATCTTGAAGGCTCCAACTTGATATTATTAAGAATCTCCCAAAACTCATTACCGATGACCAAAACCAAGCCCTATTAAAGAAATTCTCAGTGGAAGAGGTTAAATCTGCCCTCTTCAAGATGAATCCGGATAAGGCTCCGGGCCCAGATGGCTTCCACACCAACTTTTTCCAAAAATGTTGGGGTTTTATGGGAACAGAAATCACAGATGTCTTAGAGGGGGTAAGGAATTCGGGTAAGATTCTTAAGGAAGTCAACAATACCTTCCTTGCCCTCATTCAAAAAAATGAAGACCCGGATAGCTTTAATGACTTCAGACCAATTGCTCTCTGCAACACTTTGTATAAACTCTTAACTAAAACCTTAGCAGCTAGACTCCGAAATCTCCTCCCCTTAATTATTGGTGAAGAACAAACCGGCTTCGTAATGGATAGATCAATCTATGACGAGGTTATTATTGCCCAGGAGGTCATTCATTTGGTTCAGCTCAACAAATCTCCAAGCATGCTAATCAAATTGGACATAAGTAAAGCTTATGACAAAGTTGATTGGCGCTTCCTATGCAAATGCTTGGAGGCCTTTGGCTTTTCCAAAACTTGGATCAGCCTTATCTTCGAATGCATATCCACCCCCAGATTCTCGGTTCTGGTTAATGGCTCCTCAGAAGGTTTCTTTAGTAGCTCGAGAGGGCTTAGGCAAGGTGATCCTATGTCCCCCTTCCTTTTCATCATCATGGCTGAAGCCCTAGGCAGATCCATTTCTGTGGCCAAAGAGAAGGAGAGGATCCAACGTATTCCCATCACCAGTGGCCTCCCCCCCTTCACCCACCAACAATTTGTTGATGACACAATGCTTTTTGGGCAAGGCTGCACAGGGGAGGCTCGTGCCTTCGAAGACATCCTTAATTCCTACATGTTGGCCTCGGGTCAAGAGGTTAATCTAGCTAAATCTGTAGTTTTTTTGTTCAACACAGACCCCTTTTTAGGAAAGGAAATCTGCAATGTCCTGGAAATTAGTCAAGGATCCCTTCCTTGCAAATATCTAGGCATTCCCCTTGACAGGGGCAGGAGATCCTCAAATTTATGGGACAACTTGGTGGACAAGATCAAGTCTAGGATTAGTACTTGGAAGGGGAAATGGCTCTCTTCGGCCGGCAGGGCTACTTTGGTTAGATCGGTCTTATTAGCTATGCCCATTTTCCAACTCTCCCTCCAACGGCTGTCTTCTTCCAAACTTACTGAGATCAACAAGCATCTCAGAACTTTCTTTTGGCAAGGTGCTAATAGCAACCACAAAATCTCACTCATTTCTTGGGATAAGATATGTACACCCAAAGAGGATGGTGGTGTTGGCATCAAAAACCTACGGGATGAAGGTAGAGCCTTGGGGGACAAGCTGGTTTGGAGATTGTTTAGATCTCCTCACCTCAAATGGGCGAGATTACTAAACCTCAAATACCTTAATGGAGATGATCCAATCCAAATCTTCAAGGAGTTCAACCCTCCCAGAGGTTCCTGCCTTTGGAATTTTATGCTCGATTGCAGGAAGATTATCTCTGACAGGCTAACCTGGAACCTGGGGTCCAGGGACAAAGCCCTCTTCTGGTCAGATTCATGGGGTGGGTATAAAGCCATTGAAAACATCCATGACTTTGGGGTCACCCGGGCCCTTCTTGAATCACATAGAGGACCCTTGCTAAATAGTTATATCTCCCCTTCAAAAGAAGGGGCTGGTTGGCAGTGGATTGAAAGGGATGATGAAGCCATCCCGGAGAGGGACAAGCATAAACTTATGTCAATTCTCAATTCTAGGAACTTTTTCTTAAGTCATGATGAGGACAAGCTCGTATGGGAGGGCTCCTTAAGAGGGGAATACAATTCCAGGGATGGGTATTCTCACATATCCAAAGCATTTTTAAGACCTAAGTCAAAGCTTCCATTGAATCTTTGTTGGGATAGAAACTGTTTGCCTAAGGCAGGTATTTTCTCCTGGCTGGCGATCCAAAGCAAACTCCTCACTATAGACAAATTCAGGCATATGGGATATGAGGGTCCTAGTAGATGTCCTCTTTGCAAAGCAGATGAGGAGGACACCAATCATATACTCCTTAACTGTGCATTTTCTCATCAATGTTGGATTTGGTTCACCAATAAACTTGAATGGTCTATAGCCTTTCCCAACACCATCTTAGGGATGCTCATGGTCTGGCCTCTCCTTAGGCGTGGTTGTCTCTTTGAAGGTTTATGGAGAGCTCTTCCATCATCCATAATGTGGGAACTTTTGAAAGAGAGAAATAGGCGTCTCTTTAAGAATGAAAAACTAGATGTCCTAAGAATCATCAATAAGATAGAGTCAACTGTCACTGAGCTTGTGAACAATAGACTTACCTCAGGCTCACTTAAAAATGCCTCTATATCTTATTGGGATGAAAATATGAAAAAATAATGGAAGGGCTTGTCCTTTCCTCTCTTTGTAGGAGTAGGCCCTATGGCCAGCCTCCGATCAAGGGCGACATGCAGATGGCAGCCCCTTGGTGAAGGGTGGATGAAACTAAACTTTGATGGGGCTGCCTGAGGCAACCCAGGGCAAGCTGGGATTGGATGCGTTGTTCATAACTAGAAAGGCAAAGAAATAGCATCCCTTGCCTCTCTGATTGGCATCAACACAAACAATTGGGTGGAACTGATGGCCCTGGTGGAAGGCTTGCTCTTATGCAGGAAACTTGAAGTTAAATTCTTAGATATTGAGGGAGATTCGGCTATAATTGTCAATGCTCTAAGGAAAGGGAGCATGCCTAATTGGAAACTTAATACCTTTTTGTCAAAGGCTATAGACTTATGCAAAGGTTTTGATAGGTTTACAGTTAATCATATCTATAGGGAAGGCAATAAAAGTGCTGATGAGCTAGCCAACTTGGGAGCTGATGGCATCAAGCTCCTTTCTATGCCAACCTAAGACTAGGTCCTCTTCATTGCCCCAATATCCATCCTCATTAGCTCCCTATTTTAACCTTCCCTTGAACCCTGCAGTTCATTCAGTCATATACTCATAGAAGTATTTTCAAATTCATGCTATCCCACACTTCAGCTTAGGCAGCAAGGCTCAACCCCCTTATTTCATCTTAATCTTTCCTCTCCATCTAGTTAGTATCCCCACCTTAAATATCGCGAAGAGACCCCTCTTTTAAACACCCATATACTCGTATTTGGTTATTGTCATCTAGATCCTCCTCAAGCTAGCCTTCCATCTAGTCATGCTATAGGCATATATTTATATCTACATACACAAACAAATCTCTCACTCCTGCAACCTAGAACCTTTGTAGAACTATCTGGGATAGAATAGCTCCCCCTCCACAGATGCTCATATTATTAGTCTCCTATCAGATAATCATTAATCTTATATATATATCTATATAGTTTACATATCCATATATATATATATATATATCTATAAGGAGATTTGGTGTGATCTCAAACTTTCTCTAATATATATATATATGGGTGTATGTATATATATGGGTGTAAATATATTTGGATGGATATATATATGTGTGTGTATATATATACACATACACAAACACATACATACATTCATACATACATACACATATACAGACATACACATATATATATACAATCATATGTAGGTATGTATGGATGTATGTATGTATGAACGTATGTATATACATATATACACATATATATCTCTTCAGATATATATATATATACATATATATATATATATCCTTGAGATAGATATATATATATATATATATATATTTACATATATATATAAATATATATATATATATATATATTTACATATATATATCAATATATATATATATATATTCACACACACACACACACATATATATATATATATTTATTTAGATATAGATTTATATATATACACATATATTTTCAAGCATATATATATCTGGGCAAGTTCGGATCCTTGTAGGCTTATCTTTAGATTGAGAGTCATTTCTATCTGCTCAAATCCTCTAAGCCACTTATCCATATATTCTCAGAGCCTTTGCTTAAATATTTAATTATTTATTTAACCTTCTAGGAATATCTCCTCTTACCTCTCACCTTCATTCAGATAGGTTTTAAAGATTCATATAGATACTTTGTGATTTATCTAACCTCATTTTCCCCTTCATACTTGGCTACACCTAAATGTAGCCTTATATTGTCTCGTTGCCCTGTCTAGATAAGCTTGAGGACTAGCAGGAAACTAAACCATACATCAATAAGTTTAGGTTTAGAAACATGATTTCATATTTTATCTAAGTATGCGGTATGGATATAAAGCTAATATTATTGATGTAAAGGTGGCCTTCCTCTAAGACTTAAGCCTACCTAGTTATCTACCTCAATATTTTTCATCTCCTGAACCCCTATAGCTAGAGAGCTTTAGTTGCTGTATGAAATATTATTGTCAGACATCATATGTCAACTTCCTTTCTTGATCAAGGCCTTTTGGTGGCTCTTTGCAAAGTCAAGTTTATGTCCCTACAGTGATGGGACAGTTGAGGTACCCTTCACTTGATGGTAGTAGGTGTTAGTAATAATGATCTTGCGCCTTGAAATTTGCACTCCATTCTTTGTATTTGCTTTTTAGTAGTTGCTCATTATGCAGCTTTAAGAGTGCGAGTCCTATTTTAGAATGCTAAGTTTTCTTTCTATTAAGCTACAATGGATATGACGCTCAGGCTTTTGGGGCTGAAACGTCAGATGGCCTTCGTTGGTGAGATTAAGGATGAGAGGCTGAGAGGTATTCTTGTTCGACAGAACCCTTTGATAGCTGGAGTAGTAATGAAGTTTCTAAGGAAGGATTTCATTATGAATGAGGACCGAACCAGAGCAAACTCAGATATTGCAGCCATGTTTTTAGCCTTGGCAATGCATTTTGAGAAGGATAGGGACACGGTGGCGAAATTATGCTGTAATAACCCACCATAATTAATTCAACAAAATTGAGTATTCTTTTTTTTTTTTTGTGAGTTTAATTTTAATCATTATGTTTTATTCAATTGCATACTCTGGGCATCCATCCATTAGGATTAGGCATTCATCCATCCAGGATGAGCATCTAACCATACGGGTTAGGCAATTGTCCATACGGGACATAAGATTTCATCTATCCAATACGGGGTAGGCATCTATCCAATCGGGATAGGAGGTGCTCTGGCTAGAGACTTAGACTCATTGGGACCATTCAGGTCCTGAGCCACTCACTAAGTACTACACTCTTCTAATAGAAGTGCACCGAGGTCGTCGTCCTTAGGAGTAATTAAATAATACAAGCTTGAATTCTGCCTCAGAATTTGGCTTAAAGCCTCGGGAAGTCAAGCAAATCCATACGGGATTCCTTCCAAGTATGCATTGAATTTCTTTTTCCAATTTAATTATCTTATCTTTCAAATAGGATTCTTACTCAACCAAGCCTAGACCCCACCCACGAATGCCTGAGTACGAGGGACAACTCTGTCCCAAGACTGCCTACATACCCGCTTTGGCACGGGATCAAGGCGTAAAGTATGTAGTTCTATTTTATATTCTATGGTTTGATGTAAACTAATTTGTGGGTACGCAACCCTTTCTAGGGTCAATGTCCCAGACAGTTTCTCTACGGTTGCTACCCACGATGGTAGCGCTTAAGCAAAAGCTCAAGATGGCCTATTGCTTGTGGCCTAAAACAACTAGATTCTAGCACCTATCATGAGTGTCACCCTTGACCAAATTTTCAATCACCAATATCTCTTTAAGATAAAAAAAAATCAATTTCATAAAAGCATTTAACTTAACCATCCCTAAAAGGGGGGGTTTACTATGGTTTATCTAAACGGATGTGAAATTATTTAAAAGTTATCTTATTAGATTATCGATCCAAGGGGGATTACCCGCCCCTTGGATTTTAACTTCCAAGTGTCCCTTATTACTCCCCGACGATTTATAGGGATGATGCCACAGACTTCGTTGATGTAGCTTTATTAGGCATTAAGTGCAGTAGTTCAACACAACGGCATTACCCGTAAGCATGACCTAGAGGCACTGTATATACCGAACGCTACTTGGTTTTGGTTTTCCAACTTCCTTTATTTAGTTTTCTAACTACGAAAACATCATGCTTGAAAACAATTACAAATTGAATGCGTAAAATTTAAATATTGCAAAGCTCAATTAACTGAAATAACTACTTGATGAATTACATGGAATAAAAACCATAATTAACATTATTTATTGTTCAAAACCTTGGAGTATAACTTTGCATAATAACAATTAGGAATACTTGCATAATAATAATTAAATGTGAAACTTGCATGGAGATGGAAACACCAATAAGTGTAATCAATGTGAAGCAATTCGCATGAGGCGGAGGCAGTGTAAGTTACATGCGAGGATGTCGCTTATAAAGCCACTAATCCCAAAATAAAATTTTAGCTTCAAATCATTTAATGGGGATTAATTGTTAAGTGGATCAAAAGGTTTTAATACAAAATTTGATATAAATAAATTACAATTCATAATTTGATAAAACTAAAATCTAAATAAAAATTTTCCTAAGTTCAAAATTTTAATAACTAAAACTATACAAAAAAAAAGGAATTTAATTATTTAAAGCTTTATACAAAAAAATAAAAATAAAAATCCAACAAAACCTTTTTGTCAAGTTGTATTGGCATTAAAAAGGAATGAGTGGGAGGGGGACCCCACGGTCCCCTCCACTACCCTGCGGCCACTGCCACAGCAGTGACCGCAGGCTAGTGGAGGGTACCGTAACGATACCACTCCCCCTGCAGACTGTTAACTCCACCTACGGCCTAGTACCTCGTGCAGAGTGCTGGGTACCACACACCAAAAATTAAACACTTTTACGTTGAATGCAAGAGGTTTAATATATATATAATCTCCAGTTTTAATTTAAACAAAAATTTATAATTACTATATCTATATATATATATATGGTTTTCAGTTCTAATTTATTTAAATAGAGAGTAGAGTTAAATCAACATACAAAAATGAAAGCCATAAGGATTTATATAAGAGTAATTTACACAGAGAGTTGATTTTAAACAATAAGGATAAAATATTAAAGTAAACAATAAGGGTTCATTCACAGGAGTGAATAACCCAGAGAGTTATTCATAGAGGTAAAACAATCCAGGGAGATTAAATCGTTCCCAGCAAATGTACAGATGATTGAAAGGTAGATGATCATACTGAGAAATGCAAGCTCATACAGGTGAATTTATAATCTATTTTGTAATCAAAAATTTGCAGAGACGAGACTTATATTTCGCTTCCTCTGAGAATAATGAGTATACTGAGATTTACAAAGAAGTTAACTTATTCCTATAGGAAGATTTGATTCATTCATAGCAAGATTTTATTCCTTGAATTTAATTCACAGTGTGTATATAAAATAAGATTAATCCAATATACAACAAGGAGTTGAAAAACAAGATTTTTAATTCTTCAAAACTAATTCACAACAAAATCTAAATTACAGCAAGGGGTTGAAAACAAGATTTTTAATTCTTCAAAACTAATTCACAACAAAAGCTAAATTACAGCAAGGAGTTGGAAACAAGATTTTTAATTTTTCAAAACTAATTCACAACAAAATCTGAATTACAGCAAGGAGTTGGAACCAAGATTTTTAATTTTTCAAAACTAATTCACAACAAAATCTGAATTACAGCAAGGAGTTGAAAACAAGATTTTTTTTTAATTCTTCAAAACTAATTTCAGTAATGCATTAAACCAAGATTGATCTAATCTAATTCACAGCAAAAATAAGATGCATGATTCAAAATAAAATAAAACTAAATAAGAAGAAAAACCTGGATACTTGCAATTGATGAAGAATCCCCTACGAATCTTTCAATTAGCCTCCCTTGATCTTCAAACTTGAAAGAAATCTTAGCTATTTTCAAAAGAATGAAATATGACTACCAAAAAAATTTACTTGAGAGAAGAATTTCTTTATGGAATAACCAATACCCATTTTTGAAAACTTGCATAACATTTATAAGAAACCATCCCTCTATTCCACTATCTATAATTTTAATTTTAAAAAAATGAAATTCTTTCCCAATTTTGCACTTCATGCAAATTGATTAGACTTAGTGGGAGGAGTTACATGCAAGGTGGTGGAGAATCCTCTAGAAGCTTCTTATTCTTCCTACAACATCTACCATAATTGGATGAGGAATACTAAATAAATAATTAAGAAAAATGTATATTTTCCATGTGTGTGCTTTATTATTTTATCCTTTTATGATATTCATTCAATCATTTAAGTAGCTTAACCAAGGAATATAATGGAGTTTGTATTTTAAATCCGAAAGTGATAAAGGAGGGTTGTGACATATGCAAGAAGGTCTTCATTAAAGACATTCTCGGGGAATTAGAATGGGTTATGGTCAATATAGATGAAGAACTCATAGCTCCCAAACCACGGGACTATGATATCCTTATCAGAAAGAATATCCCAGTTCCTCGCTCCCCTATTCTGGTGATTGAAGACCCGGTGGCTTTTGAAGCTCTGTGCTTTGTCAGAAGCAAGAATATCCTATTTCTCTCTTGGATTCTCCAAGTTAAGAAACCCCCATGTGAGAAGTGGCTGCAGAATTATCTGGAGGTAGAGAATATCACGATCATCCCTAATCATGTGCCTCTCCCTCGTTCCCCTGTTGGCCTTTCAGCAGATGCACCAGAGAGCTCCGGGCCTCGCCCCCCCCCCCACAAGTTGAGCAAGAAAGGATGAAGGCCCTGTGGAATGGCATTCTTCGAGGGCGAGGTTACGTTATTAGAAATAATCCTTTTTGTTTTAGCAGTTATAGAATACTCAGAAGCAATACGCTTTACAACCTTTTAATCTTTTGAATAGGAATGCCGCATAGATGAACTTTCAATACTTTCCCAATGGACTTGAGATGGTTTTTCCTCTTTGCTATTTTTTGATTCATGAAGACATGAAGCTATATTTCCATAAGTAATATATAGATATGTGATTATGATTATATAAAGCTATAGTGTGGATCTTTCAATCTCTGTTTTCCTTCAAGAAATCTGCTTTCCTGGGTCTTTCTCATGCTTTAGGCATAAATATGGGGGAATTGTTAATTAAGCTTTGAGGCTTCGATTAAAAGGGTTTTTGCTCTAATACATCTCTTTTTATTGGTAGTCTCAGTTACCAGTAGTCATCCCAGGCCCTTCATGAGTACAATTTTGTTCTACAGATATTTATAAACACACACACACACACACACACACACACACATATATGTATGTATGTATGTACACACACACACACACACACACACACACACACACACACACACACACACACACACACACACACACATATATATATATATATTCTTTGTTATCTTTCAAGAATATTTATAAGCATTAACCTATATAACTATATTTACATAAAGTAAGGTAAAATTGTTCATGTCCATTTTTTCCTGCTCCTGCCTTCTTCTAAATATTCAGTCCCCAATGCATACTTCATTCCTCTCCCACCTCGCAATCTTATTTTCTTACCTACAGTTTTAATAGGGTATAACTCTTGATAGCAAAATAGGGTCTTTTTTGCAGGAGATATTCTCGCCACTAATTGTTTGATCATATTGGTAATTCAAAGTAGATTACTAAATCTAGTAAATAGGGTTTTATCTATAGTTAACAGTGTTTGGGGTAAAATAGTAATGTGTATCGAATCCTAAAAACAAATGTTTATGTAGACATATTTTAGCATTCTGCTCTGGATACCCAGTAATTCGAATTTCACTTTAGATATTAGCAAGCATCTGAACGCATGCATTAACTGGTATTTACTTACACTGATGGTATATATTTTAGAATATGAATCAATGATAGTAACTCTAGTGCCACTTGCTGAAGTTCTATATTTTGCTATCCGCCTGTCATATCTTAAGACTATGATTTAAAGATGGCTAACATGCAAAATTCAGGGTCTGGATAGAAATTTATCCAGCCAGGCATAATCATACTCCGTCATCCTCTCTGCTATAAATTTATAAGGAAAGGGAGGTGGGACTGACTGAATCCCATTTACCTACTCTTGTTATTGTAGCCTGGATCTCATCCTTCTCAAGGATCACATCCAAGAGCATTAACAAGAGTTGGTAAGTTGGAGACTCCTTATCTGGTTGGGTTTTGGGTTGATCATGATTGGGCTTAAGATAAACGAAATTGGAAACCTGACTCAATTTTAAGTTTTATATCTCTTATTAATGATTTGTGAGGACAGGTTTCACAGGATAGTTTATTAAGGTATATCTCTAGCTTTACAGATAAAATTTCATTTATGATAATGGACTGATCGATACTAACAAATCTGCCTAGTGTTTGAGTAACTAACCATGCAGGCCAAATAGGTATACCCCGAGCAATTAAGGGATACTATATACTACCAAAGAACAACTTCAGAGCCATGCAGGTGGAAGTTAAGGGACAAATGATTTTTGAAACTTGTAAATTAGGGCTTGTAAGGGAGGGGTAAAATAGAAACACCCCCTCCTGATCACCTTGGCCCGGGGTGTTGATGTATTAAAATCTGGAATTATTGTATATGAAGTCATGACTAGCTGGACTATGGTCCCGGGCAAGGCCGAAGGTTTTCTTGCCTCCATTCTTTCCTACCGACGCCCGCACAAGTGGAGTAATGTAAACTTCAAAATAATTAATAAAATTCTTGGCCTCGGCCTCTTACCGATAAAAAAAAACAATAAGGATTAACATCTTTCCAATCAAGACATACATGATCATTAACATAACCACCACCATCCATAAGATATACACAAGATAATTCAAATTATATCACTCAATCATTTAATTTTCTTCTAATATGGAATTACATTCACAATGAATATCCATTTACAATAATATTATCCAATACATCTCATTCTGAAATCGACTTACTACAAGTCCTAATACATATGTTCACAAGATACTAATTATATAGTCTTGTTTACTATTACATCATTCTCAAGATACGAAACACATTATATCAATTCCTATTACATAGAATATGCTTCAAGATCCATCCACATGATGAGGTAATGTAAATCCATTTCCACGCACGCAAGCATCCAATGGTGAACATACCAATGGAAGAAGGCATCAAACCACCCAACCATGTGGAACCAGATAGGAACCACCCCCGTGCTAGGAGATGACATGGGGTTCCAACTCACACTCAAGACCTAGGCTGATACCTAACAACCAAGGAACTCAACTTGACAACCACAAGATAACAACCAAGAGAAATAAATCAAATCATATCACAGGGCTAATCATAAATCAATAAACTCCTAGAGGCATAATCTACAACAAAGGAATAAGGATAATGGACACATGTAGGGAAGAGTGTCTTCACATGTTATCCTCACAAAGAAGGGGCCATGCTATGCCTTTATAGAAATGTGGAACCATCTCCACCTTGGAGCCAATCAAGGGAGATTGGTTTACTTATCCAATGGTCTTCCCAAGCTCATCCCAAGTCATCACTCAAGGGCTATGAGTGGGGCACAAAAATAACATTTCATTATCTTTATTATGTGAATTCTTAATTTCTCAAACCCACTAATTGTGAGAGTTGAGAAACACAACACCACAGGAGCCCAAATGATCTCTGCAAGCTGAATAACCTATTACAAGGAGAAGCAAGGAAGCAAATAACAGATAAAATAAATACACAGAAAATATGCTCAAAAAGATGAGAGCTCAATATTCACAAAATGTGTAATGTAATAATCCTTACAATACAATGAAAAAAACAATCTTCTAATAGGTCAAGAAACCCTAGAAGGGAAAACCTAGGCTTGCACATAATAATTAATAAAAGAGTTAATTATTATGCACCTAAAGTTAGCTTAAGTGTAAAAGAGATAAAGGGAACTTAAATAATTAAACAAATATTGCTTAATTAATCAAGTAAATACCTGAATACTCTAACACCCCCCCTTAAGATAGACTTAGGGAGAAGCTAAAACCTAGAACAACTACTGAAAGCAAGAAAGATGGGTCCCGGCAACAAGGCCTGATCATGTACCCAAATACAATCAAATCTCTATGAACCGGAGAAATAGAGAAAACCACATGGGAAAAAACTCTACTCCAAACAGAGATGAAAAAGCAAGAAGGACTGAAAAAGCCTCCAAACAAGAATGTTCCAAAAAGATAGGAACAAGAGAAGATTAGAAGAATCACTTAAGCATGAAGAACCTGCAAACATTGTTGAAGAATAACTATTGATATGAAGAACCTCCACTAAAATAGAACATGACTAGGTAGAGAAGATTGTGATCTATATGAGTGCCCTCAAATGACACTACTCGAATTAGAAGGAAAACAAAGGCAAACCACTGAACTCAAAGATACAGATGGTATGAGAAACCAAAGCCTAAAAAGCTGATCAATCGAACCATGGAAGCATTAGAACCAACAAGACAAACCTCCCCATAATGCTGAAAAAAGGGAGAGGGATAGGTACACTGAAAAGAATGGCCAACAAGAACTGCACGACGAAGAATAAGGAACATCAAAGGCGCAGAGAAAGTACATAGTGTTGTAGAAGGAACACTCACTTAACACACAGCTTGAGGTGAATGTCAGGGAAGGAACACTCACTGGACAAAGGTATATGGCAAACAAAAGACAAACATAACCCCCTCATGGTAGTTTAAAAGTAGTGCATGTACAATAAGACACAAGATGTGCAAGATCCCAAGTAAACAATGCATGATGGCACTTTATCTCAGTGTGTTTGCATAAAAGAAGCTACAATGATAATAAGACTAGAAACAGAAAGAAGAACCAAAACTGAGACATCCTACTCAGAGAAGAGATCCCAGGACCTGAAATAGCCAAGATATCCACCAAAGTGTTGAAAAGAAAAAAACTAAATAAAATTTTCCTGGAGCAGAATCTGGAAAGAAAACCCATATGGATGGAAAGAATACAAAACAAACTTTCCAACAATATAAAGTTTTCGAAAAATGAAGTTCGGATGGATGCTCAAGTGATGTCTCTTGAAGTGCAAAAAAGGAACCTCTGGCTTTGACAGAAAAACATACTATCAAAAAAGAAAAAAATCAAAATTTCAAACCCCCATATCTGGATAGAGCTCGAAAAGAGCTTTCCGACTATATAAGATTTGTCAAAAAAATACCTCCGTATGACCAAGTTACAGCCAAAATAAAAAAACCTCTTTTATGGCATAAAAAGGGTAAAAAAATTATTTTTATTTTTTTTATTTTATTTTTTCTGACGCATTTGCAGGTACAACCGTATGGATTTTGTGCCTCAAAAAATGTGCCAATAAAAAAATCATGCCCCAGATACCCCTATCACCAAAAGTAGGCAAATTATATATCAAAATTCATGGAATCAGCCTTCTAAATCCAACTATAAGGTTCTTTTGGCACCAAAATATACCAAAAAATCAGCTACCCCTAGAAATGAAAAAATAAACAACTGCACAAACCCCCGAATATACAGATCTAAAAAACAAGTCCCAAAATCACCTAGAGGCTCAAGAGTAAAAAATGGTCAAGTTTTATATGACCATAGGGATTTTTGGGCCTTCTGAGCACGATGGTGAGGTCTGTTTAGGCCCAAAGTGCTCAGAAAAAAGGCCTATCCCTAAGTGCATAAAAAAACTTCCTGAAACCCCAGATCTTCTTCCAATGCAAAAATTCTCAAAACAAGAACAGATAGTTGCAAATCTGAAGCTCTGATACCATGTGAGAGTTGAGAAACACAACACCACAGGAGCCCAAATGATCTCTGCAAGTTGAATAACCTGTTACAAGGAGAAGAAAGGAAGCAAATAACAGATAAAACAAATACACAGAAAATATGCTCAAAAAGATGAGAGCTCAATATTCACAAAATGTGTAATGTGATAATCCTTACAATACAATGAAAATAATAATCTTCTAATAGGTCAAGAAACCCTAAAAGAGAAAACCTAGGCTTGCACGTAATAATTAATAAAAGAATTAATTATTATGCACCTAAAGTTAGCTTAAGTGTAAAAGAGATAAAGGGAACTTAAATAATTAAACAAATATTGCTTAATTAATCAAGTAAATACCCGAATACTCTAACACTAATCAATTATTTTGGTTATTGTAGATGTCTAAAAATGGTCAACGCTTGCGGAGTCATACTTTAACATTGACGCATTGCCTTATTTTAGGGTTTTTGCGTCGCATTAACATTTCTCCTATGTTACACACTTGGTCTTTATCATTTGCGAGCATCGGGTCCTTCTTCCGCATTCTTCATTTATCTCGCTTTCAAATTTGGTCTTGTCAATAACAATATTTGTCATGGTTTTGATCGATCTTATCTTGTCGCATCAATGTGCGTACTCATTTGTCATATTTTGTACATGGTCAATCCTAATTAGGGTTTTGTCCTTTTATCAATCTTGTCATCTTGCGATCGATTTGTCATCGATCGTTGTTGTTATCAATCTTGTCATCTTGCGATCGATTTGTCATCAATCGTTGTTGTTTTCAATCTTGTCATCTTGCGATCGATTTGTCATCGATCGTGGTCATTTTCAATCTTGTCGTTTTGCAATTTATTTTGTCATCGATCCTTGTCTTCTTGTCAATTTTGTCATTTTGCGATCAATTTGTCATCGATCGTCGTCTTTCTCAATCGTGTCAATTTGGATCAATTAGTCATTATTCCTCATCAATTGGTGCATTTATCAATCAAATCGTTTGTCAGTATTGATCCTTTGTCAGTCAGAATCATGATCAAATCGAATCGACATTAATTATCCTTCATCAAGACCTAATTGTCATTCTTGCATTTTCTAATTCATCTTCTAGGGTTTCATGATTTATTCATTTAACCTTGTTTGTCATTTCTCCCTCTAGGTTAAATAATTTATTTATTTATCCTAAGTCTTCGTGTCACAATTAAATGTTTATTTAATTGACTAACTAGTTCATCCCTCTTTGTGAATTAATTAATAAATGAAAAATTGTTAATTAATTCACTTAATTCCTAATTTCCTCATTTTCTAAATTTCCTATTCCTAATTTTCCTATTTTTCTAATTTCCTAATTTCTAATTCACCTAATTTCAATTCTCTCCTATTTTTCTCCTAATTTCATGGGAATGACATTTCAATTTGTCATAATTTGTCATAATTGACAATCAATCAATTTTGACATAGAAATTTGTCGTAATTTTGTCAAAATTATCAATCAATCAATTTTGCATAGAAAGTGCAAATTTGTCATAATTTGTCATAATTGTCATTCTTGATTTGCAATTTCCATTCGAATCAAATTCATGCTAATTTTGTCTTTTCTCCAATTTGTCTATAAATTGGATGAATTTCTTCAATCCCAACTCATCACTTTTTCGAATCGATCCCCGAATCAATCACGCTTTGAGTATTCTTGCACTATCTTCTTGTCTACTTGCTTTCACATCATGCTTATGCACTAGTAGGTGAGATCCACAAACAAATTCACTTGAAGAAGAAAGAAGGACAATGGAGCCACATGAAGGAGACATTCAAGTCTGCATTTGGTTTGCTTAGTTTTCAATCTTGCATGTCTTGTTTTCATGTTTTCATTGAGTGTAATTAGGATTCTTATCATTGCAATTGAGTTTTCGTGATTGTTCTAGCTTAATATTGATTTGCTTTGATGATTTCCACATTTCCTAGCTACATTAATTGGTGAACCCGACATGAACTAACCCCCTAATCATGCTTTTGAGTGCTCTTGAGTTGATTTGCAGGTGAAAAACCCAAGAAACAGGGTAATGCAGGGTTTTCTGAGAACTTATGCGCCTGTGTGAGACAATCTGCGCCTGTGTCAAGCATTATGCGCCTATGTCAAGGATAATATATGCCTGTGTCAAGCATTCTGCACCTGTGTGAGACATTCTGCACCTGTGTAGGGCAAGAAACAGAGGTAAAAAGTAGTGTTTTTTACTTGCAAATTGTTTTGTTTTGCATTTTGTTTCTGCTTTTTTGGTTTTTTGGTACTGATTCTGTGCAGCACCTTGGCATTACGCACGAAAAAGACAACAAATGAAACTACTAACACATTGTATGCAGGTTCACTAGTCAAAGACTAAGAAAATCAAACTTCTAACTTGGTGTTTTTGCAGGTTGCCTTGGACTCCAACTAAACTTGGTGTTTGTAATTCATAATTAGGCACTTAGTATGATTTCTAAATAGGATGGAATGAATGTATGTTTTCTTTGAGTGTTGAGTTTGACATTGGAGTAGGAGAGTATGCTCTCATCCTTCTTAGGGTGATCAGAAATCCAAATCTTTGATACCATCCTCATGTTTTGATTGTGTGTTACCTTTAGAGGGCCTGCCTTCCCGACCATTTGCTTTTGCAAGCAAGTGACAATAATGAGAAGGGAACAACCCAAAGTGAGTATGGCTAGAATACCTTGGCATTCTAACTCACTATAAATAAATACCTGATGGGCGAAAGCTTTGAAGGAAGGGTTACGTGGGAATTGTAGTTACTTGGGAAGTGATGACCCTTGGACTCTTTCTCATATCAACATCTAAGTAGGGCCTTAAGGTCTAAATCGTGCTTGCGCGACTACATTTGTTTGGTATCTTGGTGGGCTTAATGTCTCAATCACGCTTGCATGACACCAAGGAGTAACGCTTAACAGAAATCCTTACTAAACACCTTGTATTTAGAGGCCAAAAATCCTTCTAGTTGCTTGAGAAGGACAAGTGCGGATACTTGGAAGAGATACAAAGTTTGCCATGGGGAGATTTCCATGGGGATTGATGCTTGGCTGCCCTGAGAAGTGAGTCTCATGGAGGGAAGCCCGTGGGGTCAAGCATCTATGTATTCTCCTTGAATCCCATAACGAGTCTACCTCTCAAGTACCTAATGTCCTTGCCTACCATAAGAAATGTGTCAATGAGCATGATTGTCTTGAGTCTAAGTTGAAATATCTTGTCTTCTTTGCTTGTCAAAAGTTGAATTGTATCTCATTTCAAAAAACAAGACAAATTGATTCAAAACAAGGTTAAACACGAGTATTTCATCCAACAAAGTTCAAAACACCTTCAAACATGGTTGTCAAACATTTTTCAAAATCTTGTCTCAACATTCATGTCACTTAGGTCTAGGTTCATCTTAGGTTTGCATTTTGCAAATTCATTGTCAATTACCAAGGTTAAGTTTCACCTAGGTCATACTCCTTTGCATATCAATAAGGGTCGTCCATTTGCATGTGTCCTCTTGCATTAGAGTAATCCCATTTCATAATTCAACCTTAGGTTGACATTGTCATACATTTGCATTTGCATACCCTAGGTCTCTTCATCAAGATTAGGTCATTATCATATCATATTAGGGTCATTTGCATAGTAATTGTCCCTTTGCATATAGTGTCAAAACTAGGTTTTGTCATACTTGAGTAATCCAAATCTTTGATAAACCCTAAGTCATTGTTAGGAAGTCTAGACCTTATCAAACCTTTTCTCCTTTTGTCATTATTGTCATTTGGTCAAACCTAGCTTAGTATCCAAGCATATAGGTGAGACATTGTCATTTTGTCCTTTTGTCACTTGGTCCTTTTGTCCTTTGAGGTCTAGACATCATTTCAATTTCCTAAGGGTCTCTTTTTAGATTTGCATTCCAAAAAGTTTGTCAAAATCTTGAAAACAACCAAAAATATAGGTTGCATTCTTGCCATAGATTGTATTTTCATCTATTTAGTTTGCTTTTAGTTGCATATCATACATTATCCTTGAAAAATTCCAAAAATATTGCATTTGCATAGTGACATGCCTATTGAAACAAGGTCAAAATCTAAGAAGATGGGCGAACCAACGTATCAACCCATTGACAACATATCAAATTCACAGTTTCAAACTAGTCAAATAGTACAAATTGAAGGTTCATCAAACACACCATTACCACCATATGGAATGGCTCAACTTGGACCACCTCCATTATATGAACCAGTGTTTGTACCCATGAAACCAGGACATGGGAGTGTTCCACCAACTCCAAGAGGAAATGCACCTTTCGATTGGAATCAACCAAATCTGCAACATGAAATTAAAACATTACATGAGGAACAAACTCTTTCACAAGGATTTGGTTCAGATCAAGGCATTCAACAAGAAACAAATCAAAACATTTTACCAGATTCTTCGTCAAATTCCGATGCTTCTGATGATGTGGATATGTTCCTTCAAGATCCAAAGTTGACGAAAAAGATGGATAAATTCTTGAACAAGGTCTTTAAGATGTTCCCACAAAAATATCTTGACATGATGAGTAATGTGACCTCCTCAAGTGAGCAAATCAATGTACAAAAACAACAAGGCGGTGAGTTGTTAAGTTTCTCTCCGCATCCAAATGAAGAACATGTGCAACAAGAAACTCAACCTACCTTGATGAGTAAACGTGCTTCAAAGGCATTGACAGTGACTATTCCTCAAAAGTAACCATTTGAGACAATAAATAATCCATTATTTAACACAACACCTGTAACACAAGATCAAATGAAGACCACGCAAATATTGACAGCTGTCCCTCAGCAAGAAGTGGTTCCTCACATGCATAAAATTGGATCAAAATATAAGATGCAAGAAAGCTTCATGACTGGAATGCCTGATCTCACAAATGTCCAAAACAATTCCACAATACAACAAAGTTCCTATGTCCCACTAAGTTCAATATATTTACCAAACACTCAAGTACCTGTCATGCAGACTATTGTGACAGATCCTTCGTTAATGGCGACACAAAGAGCTACAGATAGTGGTTTGCACCAACAACAAATGTTGCAACAATTGAGTAATACACAAAAGGTACAATCGAATATGCAAACAAACAATGCTCAACAACAACAATATCGCATTCGACAACAAGTTGCAGTGCCTTCTGCCCCATTACAAGTTAATGCAAACTTGCAACCACCACAATGGATTGGACAAACAACACAACAAGTTAATGCAAGTGCCATACCCCATCTTAAGGAGAAACAACAAAAACCACCCAAACAAAGTTTTTTGCAAATGATGGGATTTACACCGCGACAACAATTGGCACAAATTCAGCAAATTCCGATTCGTCAGCACCAACAACAACATGTGCCTCAATATGTGCCAAGACAAACAAGCTATCATACTTCACAACTGCAATTGACGCCTGTGCAATATCAACAACACACTCAATTGCAATATCAACCTAGACTACATACGATGATGCCACCACAAGAAGCACAGCAACAAGGTCAATATCAAGGCATGGCACAACCACAACAACAAGAGGTGTACCAAGAACATTATATGCCGGAGACACCAAAGACAGCAATTTTAGAGCATCAACAACCGATCGGAAACATGATGTATTGTCAAAGAGTACCCACCAGGATTAATGATGGACCTCCAAAATCTAACACAATTGCGCAACAGCTTGAGAAGTTGCAACGACAAGTCGACGCATTGGAAACCAAAGGAACAAAGAAGCTATACACAGATCAAGATTTATGTCCTTATCCATTTGACAAGAGCTTATAGATGCCTCCATTCCCTAAGCATTTTGAGGCACCTAATTTTGAGAAATATAAAGGGAATGGCAATCCAAAAGATCACATTCAAGCATTTTTCGTGGCATGTACTAAGGTGAGTTATGAGCAAACATATTTAATGCGCTTATTTGCATGAAGTCTCACTGGACAAGCCATGGATCGGTATTCGCATCTGCCAGGAAATATAAAGGCTTTGTCGGAATTGGCTCAAAAGTTTATATCTCACTTCGCATTCAACATCGACAGTGACGTGACCATGTCAGATTTATGCAACACCAAGAAAAAGCAAGGTGAACCATTAGTGACTTTCTTGCAACGATGGCGAAGCTTGTATAGTCGTTCTTCCCTAGATATACCTGAAGAACAACAAGTGAATTTATTTATCCAAAATTTGGTCCCAGAAATGATGTATGAACACAAATTGAAAAGTCCCAGTACTATTGAGAAACTCATTAAGAAAGGGATGAATATTGAAACTACTCTTGCAGCTAAGGGAATCATTAAGCTCAACAAAGATAGTGACAACACAAACAATTCAGGGGACAGAAATAGATTCTGGTACAAAAACAAGAATGTCACTAATGATGGAGTTGTTGATGCAAGAACGGTGAATGCAAATCAACCCCCATTCACAATCAAGAAATTGAGTGTTCTTAATATGTCAACTATGGAACAAAATCAAACACCAGTGAGCAATGTTACTCAACAGCCACAATACCAACAACATACTCAACAATACACTCAACAATATAATCAACAACAAGGCTAGCAACAAAACCAACAACGCAAACCTTTCCGGTCAAGGGATAGACCTCCTCGATAGTTTACACCATTGGGAGAGCCTATTGAGTCAGTAATGAAACAATTAATACAAGCCAAATTTATCAAGTTACCAGATATCAAGGCAGAACCAATGGTAAAGCCGCATTGGTGGAATGATAATGCATATTGTGAGTACCATCGGTCAAAAGGACATAAAACCGCGTCATGTTTTCAATTGAAACATATGATTCAAGACTTGTTAGAGCAAGGAGTAATTGAGGTAGATCCACCCAACGCGACCTCTAACACTGATCATGCAATTTTCAAAACTCCTTTGCTTGATCATGACAAGGGTAAAGCGTCTTCTTCAAACTCTACCCAAACAGCAAATTATGCAAATACTGGTTATAACAATGTCATCAATTGTTTTCGCGCGTCAAATGAGTATGTTTCCACCCTAAGAATAAAGGGACAAGATCCTTCTTGCATAGTCACCACTCGTCGATCCAAAATAGTCCTGAAAGGAGCTCCTACAGTTCCTCCCAAATCAACTCTTGTGAATCAATATAATCTCCTAGATCATCTAGGAAAGACACCTACACAAATATCAATCCTTGAGTTGTTGAAAATGTCCCCCATGCATCGGGCAGTCCTGGATAAAGCTTCAATTGAGTCCATTATCCCGATAGACATTGATGTTGACCAGTTTCAAGCCCGAATTGGACATCTAGCTGTTTCCCAAAATGTTGCATTTTCTGATAATGATATCTCACCTGATAATCTCCCTCATAATGATCCTTTACATCTTGAATTCTTTGTCCATAATTGCAAAATCCAACGAGTCTTGATAGATGGCGGAGCGGGTCTTAATATTTGTACCTTGAGAGTGGTCATTGGCCTTGGTTATACAGAAAATGACATTGATGCTTCCAGAAGAATAACAATCAAAGCATATGATGATGTTGAGCGCCCATCTAAAGAGATAATTACATTGCCTATCAGAGTCAATCCAGTGACAGAAAACACTTTCTTGCAGGTCTTAAACCTCGATCTCCCTTACAATATGATTCTTGGCCGTCCATGGATCCACGCAATGAAAGCAGTTCCATCCACCAATCATCAATGTTTAAAATATCCTTACGATGGAACTGAGATAACAATTCCAGGAGATCCTAATCCATTTCAATTTTGTGCTACCCTAAAGGATTCCCCTCAACAGCAAGTTCCAGTCAATAGAGAGTCCCACTCACATAGTTATGTGGATCCTAATGAATTGTTAGATGCTGTCAAAGGAAAATTGAAGATACAGGACCAAGGATGCAGAGAATATTCAATGGATCAAACATTCCTCATCGGGAATTTACCAATATCTCCAAAATCATATGGCAAACCACATCTGTTGCAAAAGGAACCCAAGGTAGTCATTCAATATTAGCCTCCCACTACATTTACAAGATGGGGTGAACTTGACAAAGAAACTTTAGATGATGATGTCATAGATTGGCTTTATAAAGATCCAAATGAGACCCCACCTATCAGGTTTCCAGTAGAACGATACGGCAAAGGATTTACCATGCTGCAGAAGAAAGGATATGATGGCTGCAATGGCTTAGGTCCGAACAAGAATGGAAGGCTAGAACCTATTATACCCGAGATGCGACCTCCAACTTTAGGGTTAGGTTTTGTACCATTGTGAATTGGATCCTCATCTACCAAAGTGACCACGTGTGGAAAGGGGTGTGACTCTGATGATGAAACAACACCTGAGGATACCCGACCCAAAACTGATTCCAATGAATGGGAGTGGAGTTCTTTTTCTTCTAGCTCCTATGCCCTTGACAATGTTTTCCTTGACCCTGATGATTTGCCTATGGAAGACAAACATGAAATAAATCCCCCTCCTAAAACATGTCCTAATGCTTGGATAGAGTCATTCTGGGACCCAAGCTCCGAATCAGATACGAGCAGTTCAAACAGTGATACGACAGATGTTTACATCTTTACCATCTCAATCCTCTCTCTCCTTAAAACCGATGATGACATGCCCCTCGTCTATCCCCAGCTTATCCAACATGACCAACAAGAACCACTCACATTGGATTGTTTTCAAAATGATGAAGCAATTGCAGAATTCCTTGGACTATGGGAAGGCATCCCACAAGGTGATCATAAGGCAGGATTTACTATTGATCTGGATTCCATAGCATATTTTGGGGAGTCAACTCCATCTTCCAGTCATCAAAATGAAAAAAGAAAAGAAAAAGTAAAAAATCAAAAGAATAGGTCTTTGAGTGAAAACCGTAAGGCACTCTCTGATCATGAAAAAGTAAAAATAAAAGATGTACCTGCGGGTGAAAACCTCTCTGAGGCGCCCAAAGGTGGAAGAGTGGACATATCCCTATCAAGTCAGGATAAATCAACATTGCTTGTGGAAATGACTGAAGAGATAAATTTGGGTACACCTGACAACCCTAAGGTCATTCATTTTGTTGTGTCTCTATCAAAACAGGAAAAGATAGATTTTGTCAATTTCTTTCTTGAGAAGAAGATCAGCTTTGCATGGTCCTATGCAGATATGCTTGGCCTTGATCCAAAATTAGTCCTTCATCACTTGCCATTAAAAGCAGATGCCAAGCCTGTCAAACAAAAACTCAGAAAGATGCATCCCCAGGTGGCTCTTTTGGTCAAGGTAGAACTGAAAAAATTACTAGATGTGGGCTTTATCAGACCCATTGATTATGCAAATTGGATTTCAAATTTGGTACCAGTTAGAAAAGTAACTGGGGGCATCAGAATCTGTACAAATTTTAGGGATCTCAATAAAGCATGCCCTAAAGATGACTTTCCACTGCCAAATATAGACATCATAGTTGACATGACTGTTGGATATGAGATGCTCTCATTGATGGATGGTTTCTCCGGCTATAACCAAATTTGCATTGCTCCTGAAGATCAACATAAGACTGCATTCACATGTGCTTGGGGTACTTATTGCTGGAATGTGATGCCCTTTGGTCTTAAAAATGCAGGTGCAACATATCAAAGAGCGATGATGACAATTTTCCATGATTTCATGCATACTTTGATGGAGGACTATGTTGATGACTTATTATGCAAATCTGTCACAAGAGATAGTCATCTAGCCATTCTAGGCCCAATCTTTGACCGAATGGAAACTTACAAGCTTAGACTCAATCCAAAGAAGTGTGTCTTTGGTGTCACAGCTGGCAAATTACTAGGGTACATTATTTCTCATCGAGGCATCGAAGTCGACCCGGCCAAGGTTAAAGCAATAATGGATATGCCTCCTCCTTCTAATCTTCATCAACTAAGAAGTCTGCAAGGAAAACTACAGTCAATCCATCGGTTTATAGCTCAATTGGCAGACAAATGTCATCCATTCCAGCATTTATTGCATAAAGGAGTCACTTTTAAATGGACTGAGCAATGTCAATCAACTTTTCAAGCTCTCAAGGACTATTTGTTGTCGCCGCCTATTTTGATGCCTCCTATAGAAGGAAAGCCATTTATATTGTATATTTCTACAACTGAAACGGCACTAGGAGTTCTCTTGGCCCAACAGGATGAGAACGGCAAAGAGCGAGCTATTTATTATATCAGCCGGACACTAGTAGGCTATGAGCTGAATTATTCAACTATTGAACGGGCATGCTTAGCAGTGATCTTTGCAACACAGAAACTCTGACACTATATGTTAAATCACCAAACATCGTTGGTTTCAAAAATTGATCTCTTGAAATACTTGCTTAGCAGAGCAGCTTTGATGGGTCACCTGGCAAAGTGGGTAATGATCCTCAGTGAATTTGATATTGAGTATATGGAGCGAAAGGCAATAAAAGGACAAGTCATAGCGGACCAACTTGCAGAGGCTCCTATTTATGATGATCATCCCATGTTGACCGATTTTTCGGATGAATCAGTCTTTGTTCTTACATCTTCTAATGAATGGAAGTTATACTTTGATGGGTCCCATACCAAGTTCGGATCTGGAGCAAGCATATTGTTTGTCACCCCTCAAGGTGATGCTATCCCTAAGTCCTACAGAATAACTTTTCATTGTACCAATAACATTACAGAGTACGAAGCTTTGGTCACAGGACTCCGAGTAGCAGTCCCCTGGAACATCACACATTTACAAGTCTATGGAGATTCTCAGTTAGTCATCTGTCAAGTGAATGATGACTACGAAACAAAAGATGAAAAGCTTATTCCCTACAAGCATATGGTAGATTTCTTCAAGACAAAATTCACGGCTATCCATTTCAGTCAAGTTCCAAGAATGCAAAATAAGTCGGCAGATGCGATGGCTACGATTGCTTCCATGTTGAATATGCCCCACAATATGGACAAATGTGAATTTTTGGTCGAACAGTTGCTTGTCCCTTCTTTTGACATTCCAATAGCAGATGTGATGTGCGTTCTTGTTGGTCCTAAATCCCTGTGGTACAATGATGTATATCAATATTTGAAATCCCAAGCCTTACCACCTAACCTTTATGCTAACCAACACTGAGCCTTCATCCGACAAATGGCCAAATATGTCATCATTGCCGACACCCTTTACCGTCGTTCCTTTGACCATACCCTCCTCAGGTGTTTGGATTCTGACGAAACACAAACGGCTTTACACGAGGTTCATGATGGTATATGTGGGGGCCATTTCAATGGTCTGAGCTTAGCCAAAAAGTTGATTTGTGCTAGGTATTATTGGCCCACTCTGGAAAAGGATGTTCATGATTTTGTTAAGAAGTGCTACAAATGCCAGATCCATGGAAACTACATTCATGCACCAGCCCAAGAGCTTCATTCTGTCATATCTCCGTGGCCTTTTTCTCAATGGGGATTGGATCTTATTGGCAAGATTCACCCGACATCTGCAAATGGACACAAGTTTATCATTACAGCCACAGAGTATTTTACAAAATGGATCGAGGCTATCCCCATGACCTACATCACTGGTGTGCAAATTTCAAAATTCCTATTGAATTATATCATATGTCGGTATGGGGTTCCCCTTGCCATAGTCACAGATAATGGTCATCCCTTCCAGAATAAAGATGTCAAGGAACTCTGTGAAAAGTTTCGTATCCAGCACCATTTCTCCAATCCATACTATCCACAGGGTAATGGTCAAGTCGAAGCATCAAATAAAACCATTATCAAGATCCTAAAAAAGGTTGTCAATGACACTGGTCGAGATTGGCATGTACAGTTGAATCCAGCACTATGGGCTTATCGCACTTCTATCCGCACACCTACTGGCGCAACACCTTATTCCTTGGTGTATGGTGCAGAAGCCATTTTACCCTTGGAAGTGGAGATTCCTTCTTTGCATGTTTCCTTGCAACATCTGATTGATGATGAGACCCACAGAGTCTCTCGGTTGCATCAGCTTGAGATGTTAGATGAGAAACGTCAGACAGCCCTGACACATTTGCAAGCATATCAAAATCGTCTTCGTCGCTCTTATAATAAGAAGGTCAAAGGGTGACACTTTGAAGTGGGAGATCTGGTTTTAAAGGCAAACCCCAAGAATGCACAATCTATTGACATCATCAAAGGCAAGTTTGAACCTAATTGGGTTGGGCCTTTCATAGTGACTACAGCATATGGCTCGGGGGCATATCAGCTTGCCACCCCAGAAGATGAAACTTTGTCTGATCCTGTCAACAGCATGCACCTTCACAAGTACTGGGCATAATTTTCTATCAGCACTTCTTTGAGTATGATCCTGAAAAAATACAAAAAAATAAATAAATAAAAAAAAATTAAAAAAAAATCAAAAAGATCAAAAAAAATACAGAAAAAGTGAAAAACAAAGGAAAAGAACAAAAAAAAAATAAAGAGTAAAGAAAAATGATTCATCCTCTAGTGAAAACCTGGCAAACAGGCGCTTTGGGCAAGTACCATGGTGAAAACCTGGCAAACAGGCGCCATGTGTAAAAATGATCATTGCTCTGTCATCTATCATGACCTCTAGCTATGCTTTCTCTCTAAAGATTTATCGTGTCTATCCTTGTCCTGACCCAATGTCCTGTTTCAGGCTCGTGATTGGTCAACATCATTGTCTTGCATACTTTGTTTCTTGTGCATATGTTTTGATCCTGGTCGCTCTATATGTCTTTCTGATGTGCATTGGGAGTGTTCCCCTTGTCATGATCAATCACTGGAACTTTTGAATTGAAAAATGTCCTGAAATAATTCAAAAAAAAAAAAAAAAAATTGAAAAATATCCTGAAATAATCCAAAAAAATTGAAATAATGTCCTGAAAAAAAAATCATAAAAAATTGAAAAATGTCTTGAAAAAATCATAAAAATTGAAAAAATGTCCTGAAAAAATCATAAAAATTGAAAAAATGTCCTGAAAAAAATTTAAAAAATAGAAAAATGTCCTAAATAAATCCCTAAAAAGTAAAATCAAGTCCTAAAAAAAATGAATAAAAAATAAATAAAAAAAATTCAAAACATTAAAATCCAAAAACAAGCATTTTGCAATAAATGATCCCTTTGTGCATAAGACAGATCGCTGTGCATACCTCCAACGACATGCAATCACACATTGTGCTTTAATGAAATCACGCATTAACAGATAAACTGTTCGACCAAGCAAGCATTCAAACTGATCACAATTGTCATATCAATCACTCAACATCAAAATCATTCGTCCTTGGCACATTATCATGAGTCTTATATAGGGTGTGGTATACTCGAAACCAGATTGTGTCTTGTCTTAGACGGGGTACCGCATTCCCTGAAATCAGACAGCATGATCGTCCTATCAACACTTTCAACTTTTGACAATGAAGATCAAGATGTTTGTTTGACTTGTTGGAATTTGTGCATCTTATCTTTTTACTGATTTATCTTTGGCTTCGATCATGTTCCTATGTTGCTCGATGATGTCACTAAGTGACTTAGAGTGACCGGGATGGTTCATGGTCCATTTCTTTTTTTTTGTGATTGTTGTTTGTCTACGATGTGTCTGTTTTTGCAAAAAGGGTTGCATTTTAGCTTTGGCCTTCAATGCCATGATGCTACGCATCCCTTTTGCTACATTAAATGAAGGTTCCCACCTACAAAGTGCATTAGTGAAAACAAGTTTTTCTTCGCCTCTAATTGTCCTCTGTCTCATTTCTTCTTACTAACATTTCTTCTTACTAACATTTCTTCCGTCAGTTCGGATAGTTAGTTCAGTCTAGTGCTCCGATCTCCAAAAACATAAGCTGCATCCTGCATTCATCGGTTAGTACATTTGCATTACATCAAGCATCACATCAAGCATTTTATCCATTTCATATTATAAATGCATCAAAAACACATAAAAAAATATATCCATACATGTTCCACAATAATACATCAATAGTGCATAAGTCATCCATCCATGGAAAATAACATAAGTCATAACACATTGCATCCCATCATATCGATGCATATCATATCATATATCAACATAATATCAAAGTACAAAATTGGACTGTCTGTCCTAAGTATGGCCCGCAGGCTGACTACATAATGTCAAACTACATCTGTCTCTATCCTAAGGAGCACGTGCCTCTGTCACTGGGTGCTCCCTCTATCCTCCTCATCCCTGCCATGTCACACGGATGATGGCCCTCCTGGTCTTGGCTATGGTGGTCTCATAGGTCCACTCACCCCCATGCTGCTCACTGACCTCCGAGAGAGTGGCCTACTCTCTATCCTCGATCGTGCCCGATATGACGATGCTCTCTGCTCTGGTGGAACTGCACTCTCATATAGTGTCCTCCAATGGTGTATCTCCTCTCCAGTCTCTACCAACATCTGTGCCATCTCCCGTGCACTGGCATCCCTAATCGACCCAATATACTCAGTGACTCTCTGTTCTTCTCGCTATGCCTGGGCTATTGTTGTATCTCGAGCCGCTGTAAGTTTGGCTATCTCTGCTCTAAACTACTCATGCTCTATCCTCAAGATGGCTTTTGTCTCTCTAATGTCGCAATGTGATCATGCTGACTTGCTATGGTAGCCCTGCACATCTCCATCTCCTCTATGCTAGCTGTCTCCGGCTCTATGGGTATATCCTGCAATGACTCCTGATCGGCTGCATCTGGCTCATAATCATCATCCCCCTCATCATCTCTGTCCTCGTCATCCCCCTCATCCTCATCACCGCCCTCATCCTCATCAGGGCCCTCATCCTCCTCATCCTCATCATCTCCCTCCTCCTCTCTGGCAAGTGGGAAGTCCTCATGTCTCCTCGATACTGGAATATCAGGATCTATCAATGGCACTGGCCGTCGTAATGCAAACCATTGCTCATACTCCTCTGTCATCCCAGCATCCACCACATCTGATCTCCACTCCCACTGTCTCTATTGTAGCAGTGTGAAGTCGGCATATGCTATGTGTGGCTGAATCATACTCCCTCACTGACTCGTCTCTCTGTGAGATCGGGCAAAGTGTGCAGTCCTTCTAGGAACATCCTGCCTCTCACCAAACTAACGTCTGACTCTCTCTAGCAAGTACATCTCAATCACTCTCTAGCGATTCACTGGTCGCCCAATCAAGTATCTCTCCTATCTGCAATATGATAGCTCCTCACTATCATTTGACCATCCCAGGCAATCAAGATATGGCCTCCATGTAAACTCTCTCAATCTGTCTAGCTCATGTCACCAATACAATATGTATCCAAAAGGACCCTGTCTTAGTGCTCCCCCATAGCAGTACACATATGGTCGGTGTGGTACTACCTGTCTCTCTGCAATCGATCGACATATGGCTATGTGCTCAAATGCCCATACCTGTAGCAATGTGACTCCACAGCTCAATGTCTGAACCCCCTGATATGCTATCTGATGCAACTGAAAATATAGCATATCCAGTACACATGGTCCCCATGCGTACACTGTCCCCTTTGTCGCCATCCGCTCTAGCACTCTTCCCCATCCAATAGGGAATCCCTGTCCTCATCTGTCCCCTACTAGTAGGCATGCTATAACCATGGCTATCACCACATATCGTCAATCATACTCTGATGCCATGGTCTCCCAGCCGATCTCCCTCTCTACGATATCCAGATCATCTGCGTCGCACTCAAATAATCTGCACAAAGCATCTCTCCCTGTCACTGGGTCATACTCTATCATCTCTCCATGAATCAGAATGCGGAGGATACGCCATACATCCTCTAGTGTCACAGTCGCCTCTCCAGTCGCCAAATGGAATGAGGACGTCTCTGAATGCCCTCGCTCTGCTAATGTGGTAAGCAGTCCTGTGTTTGCCCTAATCTCAGGCATGAATGTGATATAGTATATCCCAAGTCCTGCTAATGTATCTCTGTCTGTGCTTCTGAGTCTATGTCTTAACATGAAGCAGTCAGGTCGGTTCTCTCACGTGATCAATGGATACTGTCGACTCTGCATCACAATTGGGGCACATTTTGTTAGTTTTAGGGTTTGCTCCTACGTGCTACATTTCCTTGTTTCATGTCCAAATCAGGGTGTTTTTCATCTATTTTGACCTATCCTATTCTTATCCCCCCTTTTCGGATGATTCGCATGCTGTTTTTGACTAAAATTGAGCTCCCAGTGCACAACTGCGCCTGTGTGCTAAGTCCTGCACCTGTGTTGCATTAAACTGCGCTTGTGTACCCTACACAAGCACAGAAGACCCTACACAAGTGCAGGATGCGCTCACACAGGCGCAGAAGTCAGTTTCTGCATTCCCTGTGGGCCTCGCAATGTCCCGCAAGCAAGTCAAATTAATGAAATTGACAATATGGGTTTTTGAGATACATACCACAGCTCCCACATCGTTCGGTCATCTGTAGGTGCATACACGTTCTTCGAGGTGATCTAGCATTGTAATGTTTGCCATCTCTCTGCAAGTGTCCTTTTCCAGAGCAACAAATTCTCCTCTTTGGCTAGTGCAAATGAGCAATTTTCACTCTCTTTGTCTCATTTATAGATCTTTGTCAATGCATAGATGGACGTGCACTCTCTCCATCTCATGTTGGTCGTGATTTTTTGCATCTTTAATTGCTTGTCCTTCATGCATCCGGTCTCCGATTGTCAGTATGTTTGCTTCTATCATGTTCTATCATTCTTATCGATCAATTGGCCTCTTTTCTGGATGTTTCCGGCCAATTCCTCGAGGGGGCATGCATATGTCATTGTCAGTATCTGGGGCATTTTCATTATTGTTCTTTGAAACAATGCTTAAAATCGCATTGTCTCAAAGAGGGGCAAAATGTAGATGTCTAAAAATGGTCAACGCTTGCGGAGTCATACTTTAACATTGATGCATTGCCTTATTTTAGGGTTTTTGCGTCGCATTAACATTTCTCCTATGTTACGCACTTGGTCTTTATCATTTGCGAGCATCGGGTCCTTCTTCGGCATTCTTCATTTATCTTGCTTTCGAATTTGGTCTTGTCAATAACAATATTTGTCATGGTTTTGATCGATCTTATCTTGTCGCATCAATGTGCGTGCTCATTTGTCATATTTTGGACATGGTCAATCCTAATTAGGGTTTTGTCCTTTTATCAATCTTGTCATCTTGTGATCGATTTGTCATCGATCATTGTTGTTATCAATCTTGCCATCTTGCGATCGATTTGTCATCGATCGTTGTTGTTTTCAATCTTGTTGTCTTGCGATCGATTTGTCATTGATCGTGGTCATTTTCAATCTTGTCATTTTGCAATCTATTTTGTCATCGATCCTTGTCTTCTTGTCAATTTTGTCATTTTGCGATCAATTTGTCATCGATCGTCTTCTTTCTCAATCGTGTCAATTTGGATCAATTAGTCATTGTTCCTCGTCAATTGGCACATTTATCAATCAAATCGTTTGTCAGTATTGATCCTTTGTCAGTCAGAATCATGATCAAATCGAATCGACATTAATTATCATTCATCAATACCTAATTGTCATTCTTGCATTTTCTAATTCATCTTCTAGGGTTTCATGATTTATTCATTTAATCTTGTTTGTCATTTCTCCCTCTAGGTTAAATTATTTATTTATTTATCCTAAGTCTTCGTGTCACAATTAAATGTTTATTTAATTGGCTAACTAGTTCATCCCTCTTTGTGAATTAATTAATAAATGAAAAATTGTTAATTAATTCACTTAATTCCTAATTTCCTCATTTTCTAAATTTCCTAATTCCTAATTTTCCTATTTTTCTAATTTCCTAATTTCTAATTCACCTAATTTCAATTCTCTCCTATTTTTCTCCTAATTTCATGGGAATGACATTTCAATTTGTCATAATTTGTCATAATTGACAATCAATCAATTTTGACATAGAAATTTGTCGTAATTTTGTCAAAATTATCAATCAATCAATTTTGCATAGAAAGTGCAAATTTGTCATAATTTGTCATAATTGTCATTCTTGATTTGCAATTTCCATTCGAATCAAATTCATGCTAATTTTGTCTTTTCTCCAATTTGTCTATAAATTGGATGAATTTCTTCAATCCCAACTAATCACTTTTTCGAATCGATCCCCGAATCAATCACGCTTCGAGTATTCTTGCGCTACCTTCTTGTCTACTTGCTTTCACATCATGCTTATGCACTAGTAGGTGAGATCCACAAACAAAGCCATTTGAAGAAGAAAGAAGGACAATGGAGCCACATGAAGGAGACATTCAAGTCTGCATTTGGTTTGCTTAGTTTTCAATCTTGCATGTCTTGTTTTCATGTTTTCATTGAGTGTAATTAGGATTCTTATCATTGCAATTGAGTTTTCGTGATTGAGCTAGCTTAATATTGATTTGCTTTGATGATTTACACATTTCCTAGCTACAGTTATAACTTGCAATTAATCATAAACTCTTCATGTGGTCCCATGACAGGTCTAGACCCTAAGCATCCACTGTAGGAACCTTTTAGAGCCTATTGCTCATGACCTTGGTCCTACACATGCAAGACTCCACTCTCCCAAGCATGGACCATAACCTTAGGGTGAAAACACACACATAAAAATAACATCATAGCAACAACATTAAGGCTCACAAATGACATAAACACAATGACAACATCACTGATACAATCTGAAGTATAAGATGAAACATACGCTCAAAGACCGAGAAAGAGCCTCCACCAAAACAATGTAATAATGAACCAAAGAATAAACATGAGATCAAAGTATAATCCAAATGAAATTCTAATCCTCAACAGTGAGGCAAAATCATCCCACTGGAGCTTTCATAATCATTCCTCAACAATGACAATTCCTTCCTCTCGTTGGAGCATAGCAGCCTAAGAACGTTAGCCTCAACGGTAAGGCACAAAACCTCCTACGAGAGCATAAAATCATCATGCAAAAGTCAAGATAACATCTTAAATACCCCCGAGGAACTCAATGCAATCACAAAATGCCTCTGGTAAATTCCCAAAATCAGACAAAACAAACGCAGTGACCAAAACTAAAAAAAATTGCATCTTGAAATAGTTTAGCACAATAAAAACTTAGTTTAGAATTCCAAGGAGATAGATTAGCATTATGGGTTCTTTCCCTAGTGTTTTGGGTCTGAACTTTAGTGTTCTAGAGCCACAGAATAGCGTTTTGGGTTTTGGATGCAAAAAACAAGGAAAACGGACAAAATATGCAATGAAACTTGTCCAAATTTGCATAAGGACACTTAATTAATCCAAAGACACTCCTAGAAGGTGCGCGAGGATGATGTAGCATTAAGAAAACATATAAAAAAAATATTATGGACATAAAAAAATAATCCATCAAAATCATGTCACAATCGTACTCAAAAGTGCATGGGACCACCAAAACTTACACAACAACTTAAGGAGATAAAATAATGCAAAGGTAGTCTTAATGCAACATTTATCAGGCATTCTAATGCCCAAACAATACACAAGCCATCTACTAGATAGGCCATGACAAGAAAGCAACTTCACGAAACATCCAGAAATAACTCCTGACAAGGTCACATACACTATGATCTTGCAAATGAACACTAAACTTGAAGGAATGCAGAAACTCATAAGGGGAAACAAATAACAATCCAAAAGCTTCTTTAAACTCAGACAAGATCACATGAAAGAGAAAACACAAATTAAATGGAAAAATGTAGAGAAGGCATTCCCAACAAACACCATTTCCAGATTTTAACTAAATTCATAATAAATATTTAAATACTCATAAATTATTTCCCCAAAACTAGATTAATATCATTTAGCTTCAAATTTCATCCCAAACAATCTTTCAACATACGTAGTGAAGACAATCTTTTCCAATGAAAAATGCAGAAAATGGAGTTTAAAGCTCCAACCTGGAAATCACAATCCAAACAAAAGATGATTTGATGAAGAGTAATCCAATCTAGTAAACAATCTTCAATCCAAGCTCCAATGAATTCAAAATCCAAAAATGCAGATCAAAATCTCCCAAAAGCTAACCCGGTAGCATACACAAAAAACTCTATAAGTAAAAATTAAATTCAAAACTATAGAAATCCATAGACCAATAATAAAATTCCATAAAACCATAATCATACCTACCTTGCACAATACTGAGGTAAATATTATTTACTAACCTCTATAAAATCAACCAATCAAGAAAGAGGTTAGGTAAACTTTATATTATATCCAGTTATATAAATAATATTAAAGTAGTAATATAAATGTGAATGGTATGATTGTTTGGTTAAAATGTGGGGGATGCTTGCACCTGCAAGAAAACACAAATCACACACACATGAGACATTACGTTAGTGAAATCAAGAGATTGAAAATACAAACTAATCTAATTATTAGTCCAAGAAATCTCAAGATTGCTAACCCCATCCCATGCTCCTCTATCTCTAAAGATCTCTAAGATTCATCGTGGCCCTCACTTGGAAGAGCACTTGACCCTCAAGATGACAACCTAGAGAATGAGTTATGAATGATGATTCCAGGATCAAAATGCATACAACTAAGATCCTATCTAAGATGAGATGATGGATGGAGATGCAAGATGCAAAATGAAGATATAAAATAAGTTCCAAATTGAAAAGTTAAGTGAACTAATTAGGCTAATATGAGGATGATATATGATAATTCTATGAAAATGAGATGAATTAAGCTAGCAAGATATTCTAAACATTTATTAAAAGAACTAAGCTATAATGCAACTAAGATGGCCTAAATGCTTGGTGATGGGGATTGAGCTCCTTGATAACCTGCACAACATAATTAGACTATAGATTGGATGCAATAGAAGTGGATGGATCCTTTGATTGAATAAATGGGCTCTATTTATAGAGAAAATAGAGAAATTGATGGTTGAGATTGATTAATCTCAACAAGGGCTAGGATTGAAAGTTATCAATCCATGTGAGGGATTCAATCCAATCCCAAGTTGAAAAATGTCATCTTGAGAGGGCTTGAGAGATGCTAATCAAGCATTAGATGCTAATTGAGCATTAGGGAAGGCTGCAAGGGGTGACATCATTGGATAATGCTTTTATCCAAGGAAGCAGGCTATTGTCCAAGAGGTAAACTCTTGTGCAAGGATAAAAGATGGTCAAGTGGACAACCATCATGGGTTAGGGGTGTTGGCTTGTAAGAGACATTAAATTCCTTTTGAATACTTTGGAGGCTAACTTGCTTCAAGAGGAAAACCACTAGTAGTCTAGGGGACAAATTTGTAAGATCCTTACAAATTTGGGGGTATTCAACAAGTTACCTTATTGAAAGGAGAAGGTCTTAAATGCATTTTGAATACTTTCTCCAAATTTGGGGAAGTGACTCCCCAAATTTAGGGATTGGACATGATGAGGAGAATTAGGCTAATTAATGGAGGATTAGAGGGATTCTAGAAGAAATTAAGAGGGCAAATGGGAAATGTAGGATTTGGCAAGTGGGGGGGAAATAGGAATTTTAGTAAATTAAAAAGATTTATTTAGCCAAAAGAGGATGCAACTTGCATTTGTAGGATTTTGCAAGTGGGGTGGGGATTTACAAATAAATTTTGATTTTTTTAGATGCAAAGGATATTTTAATTAATTGTAGATTTAATTAAAATGGGAAAGGGAATAAATTGATATTTTTAATTAACTGTGAATTTAATTAAAATGGCTAGAAGGGGGGGTATTTAATTAAATGTGAATTCAATTAAATGGCTTAGATAGAAGAAGGGTATAATTAGATTCTTAATTTAATTTATAGGCAATTAGAAGAATGGGGATATTAATTAAATTTTAATTTAATTAATAAGCGATTTAATGATGATTAAATGAATGAAATCCATTTAATTAGTTGTGCCAATTTTAGGTGTCTACATTTTGCCCCTCTGAGTTAACGTGTGACCACATGTTGATTTAAAGAAAACGTTTAATTTGTCGTCAAAATTTTTCGATATGATGTTGTTGCCAGAATTGTCGATATGATGCCCCAGATATGAAGAATTGATTTGATATGAAAAGTCAATATGAAGCTGGTGTTGATATGAGACTACTATAAAATTGATGTCGATATGTCCCCTTGGGAGATAAATTGAAGAAAATTACTATTTCCAGGGCAGTGTCGTGATGTAGTGTGATTTTAGAAAGTTGGATGATTTGAATTGTTAAATTTGTCGATAAATTTTAAAAGGAATATTGAAGAAATGAGGAAGACTAATGTGGGCATAGTGCGTACATGCCCCACACGTCCATCGAGGTCACGTTGGTATGAACCTTGATTGTCAATATGGTTCAAACTAGATTGTTGATATGAGTCCTGATTCGATATGGGTCAATAGGTCGATATGGATCAAACTTGATTGTCGATATGAGTCCTGATTCGATATGGGTCAAAGGTCGATATGAGTCCTGATTTGATATGGGTCCTAATTCGATATGGGTTCCAATTCGATATGGGTCTTGATTGTCGATATGGGTCCTGATTTGATATGGGTCTCGATTCGATATGAGTCCCAATTAGATATGGGTCCTGATTGTTGATATGGGTCTTGATTCGATATGGGTCCTGATTCGATATGAGTCCTAATTCGATACGGGTCTTGATTTTGATATGGGACTTGAATTGATTGATTTTCGATAGTAATATGATATCTAGGGTCTTTCGACATTTATTTGTTCTAACTAACAATTGGTTCTTACTTGTATCATTGATTTTCCTTTGGATCGACATGTGGTCACACATGTGCATGATGATATGATATGGATGCAACGATTTTGATTTTGATGAGTTATATGATATGCTTCTAATCTATATGACTTTTGCAGATGATGATGCATATGATGTAATGTATGTTTTGTTTTGTTTTGTTTATGTTTACATGCTTATATGATGTTTGCAATAATACTATATGTTTAGAAGGTGATATGCAGATGATGGTTGGATTTGATGAATGCAGATGTTACTAATAATACGATCTAGCATTCTACATGTTGTCAATATGATATGCTCATGTATAGGGATAATGATATGATTGATCGGATTGATAAGATTGATTAGAATTGATAAGATTGAGGTCAAGTCTGGTTTAAGGAATGACACCTCCTGTATAAGACAAAGATGATCAAAGCGTCTAGTTTCAGGAATGATATATCCTATATAAGACCTGATCAAAATGTCTAGTTTCAAGAAAGATACATCTTGTATAAGACATGATAGAATGGGTCAAATGAAATGGATTGATAGAATTGAGGTCAAGTCTGGTTTCAGGAATGACACCTCCTATATAAGACAAAGATGATCAAAGCGTCTAGTTTCAAGAACAATATATCCTGTATAAGACATGATCAAAACGCCTGGTTTTAGGAAAGATACATCGTGTATAAGACATGATAGATGATAGTTGGAAGAATGATGAAGATATGAAAGTGAAGAAATATTCCATGATGATGTGATAGATATGCATGTGATGGATGTAATGATGAATGTGACTAGATGATGATGATGAGATGTATCTTGAAAATGAGATGTATGATGTGAGATGTATCTTGAAAATGATGTGTAAATGATAATGATAATGAAATGATACTACTGCAAGATTAAAATGATATGCAACCTAATGCAAGATTAAGATGATAATGATGTGCAGCTAATGCAAAGCTTAGTATGCATTCTCGTTCCCAATGTTGCCATATGTTGTGATCAAAGTTCTAGTGCTTCCTTTGTTTTCATCATCAGGCCTTGGTTTGTTGAAAGTTGATATAAGCATCATGGTGTAATTGAACCATAATGACCTGAGTATAACTTACATGAGTTTTGATATTGCAAGACAGCACAAGCGTCGAGGTATAATTGAACAAAGACGACCTGAGTGTTGCTTGTGTAAACAGACAAGAGTTAACCATTGTCCCATACAAATCCAAAATTTCCTCAGTGATATACCACCTGATTGCTTCGTAGGATAAATTTGCATGGTAAAAGGCTTCACTCACATGTAGAAGACAAATAAAACATCACATTCCTTCCTTGCTTCTCTAGTCATTGAGACATCCTTGAGTCACTTAGGAGATATGATAAGCAAAAAATTAACAACCATAAGTAAGTATGCATGCTATTGGAAATGTATTCTTGTCAAGTAAAACATCTTGCAAATAGATCTTTTGTTCAATTGTAATTAGTTTAATTCCATGATATCGAGTCTTCTTGCACTGTTGTTGTCATTTGTTGGTTGTTATGATCCTTGTTGTCTTGCTACGTGTTTGTTCTGATGTTGAAACCCTCAAGGAAAAATGCCCCTAGCGAGGTGACAAACCTTCCCCCACTCTAGATACTACTCAATATGAATATGTACAATTGATCACCAAGCCATGGTGGGATATGATGTAGATAATTGATCAGATAATCAAGGACAGTGACTACGCTAAGTATGTTCGGGATTGATATTGTGTGTATAAGTGTTCTGTGATGGCTATTGGTTTAGATCAGATGGATCAAAGATAGGATGTGAGTATTAATAGATAGAAGAGTTTTTCTCTCACAAGTGATTCTTTTTGCCTAGTTTTCACCATTTGTTTTATTGTACTTTTGATTTTTTCATTTTTTTTATTTTTTTTATTTTTCATTTTTTTGCTTTTTGCTTGATCTGTTCATTGGACGACTCAAGTTTAGAGCTTCTTCAAATGGATATTGTTGGTTGGTTGATCAAGCACATCCCCTTCTTAATTTGACAACTGATATGCTCATGATCCATAGGCTGATATGATGACAAATGGCCCTAACCAGTTAGGTCCAGACTTCCCCTTCTTTTCTTGATCTTGTTGATTTCTAGGATTTTATTTTAGGATGAGATCACCGAATTTGAAAGCCCTTGGGATGAATTTATGATTATAGCTTCTACACATGTGTTGTTGATATGCCTTGAGATGGTCATAGGCATGTTGTCATTTTTCATCAAGAAGCTCTAGTTCTTGCAACCTGTTCCCTCGATATTCCTCATCTGGTATGAGGCCCTTCAAAGATACTCAAAGAGATGGGATTTCTACCTCAAGAGGTAGAATTTCTTCTGAACCATACACCAATGAATATGGTCTAGCCCATGTAGGTGTCCAGATACTGGTCCTGTAGGCCCAAAGTGCCGGATTGAGTTGTACATGCCAATCCTTGCCAGCATCATTTACTATTTTCTTGAGGATTTTCAAGATTGTTTTGTTTGATGCTTCTGCTTGGCCATTCCCCTATGGGTAGTATGGTGTGGAAAAGCGATGTTAGATTTTGAATCCTTCGCATAGCTCTCGCATATCTTGATTATTGAAAGGACGTACATTATCTGTGATGATGGAACTGGGAATGTCATATCTACAAATGAGATAGTTGAGCATGAATGATGAGATCTATTTTCTGATCATCATGGTCATTGGGACTGCTTCGATCCACTTGGTGAAGTACTCTATGGCGGTCATTGATAGACAGGCCAAGATGTGGTGAACGGTTGCAGCTCATGTGTTGGTGCATGTACGAGGTTACCGTGAATTTGACATTTAGGATATTTCTTAGCAAATTGATAGGACTCTCTTTCCATTGTCAGCCAATAATATCCCATTCTTAGAAGTTTCTTGGCGAGAGTAGGACCACTTGAATGCGTACCACAAATACCTTCGTGAAGCTCATGTAAGGCGAAGTCAAATTTGTTACAATCGATACATCAAAGAAGAGTACCATCTAGACCTCGACAGTAAAGTGTGTTAGTGGTTAAGGTATAGCGGATGGCTTGTCGAATGAAGCTTCATTTTTTGTTGTGAGATAGGTCGGGTGGAAGAGTATTGTTTTTGAGATAGTCATAGGTCTTCCCGTATAGAGAGGAATCAAAACTGGTTAGGGCACAGATGACATGAGAAGTGGAATTGTCATAGGCTGGGGAAAACAATTGCTCCACCAGGAATTTGTAACGATTTTGTTTATTTGGAATTTATAGAAGTGAGACAATAATGGCCATTGCATTAGCATCTTTGTTGTCCAATCTTGGAATCTTCTCAAAGGTGATGTGCACAAAGTATTTTTTGAAGTCATCCACCATTCTCTTGTAAGGCATTAGCTTATCATCTTTCATCTGATAGTTATCGTTGATTTGGTTGATAAATAATTGAGAATCCCCATAGACTTTGAATTATGTGATTGTCCATTCTACAGCCACTTTGATTCCGGTTACTAGGGCTTCATATTCAGCAATGTTGTTGGTGTATGGAAACATTAGTCTGTAAGATCTTGGAATTGTGCACCCCTCTGGAGTGACAAGTAGGATGCTAGCACCTGATCGATGTTGTGTATAGGATCCATCAATATATAGGGTCCATTTCTTGGGGTTGATAGTAATTACATCCATGTCTAGAAATTCCACTTGTAGTGGGTGTTGGACTGGTAATGGTGCTTCTGCCAGTTGATCTACAATTACCTGTCCTTTGATACTCTGTCATTATGTGTATTGAATATCAAACTCACTTAGAATCATGACCCATTTAGCTAATCTTCATTTGAGAGCTGCCTTGTTGAGTAGATACTTGAGAGGATCGATTTTTCCTACTAGATTGATTATGTGGGCTATCATATAGTGGCAGAACTTTTGAGAGGGAAACACCACTGCTAAGCAAGCATTTTCAATAAATGTATAATTGATTTCATATCCATTCAAAATCTTGCTGATGTAATAGATAGCCCTTTCTTTGTCTACTGGATCTTCTTGTGCTAGCACTGCCCCCAATGATACTTTTGTTGTTGATATATAAAGAATGAGTGGCTTGCCTTCTATTGATGGTACCAAAACTGAGTGATTCTTCACATTTGTCTTCCCATCTAAAAGGTATATTCTTATAAAGAAGATGATTGAATGGAAGACATTTGTTTGCTAACTAAGTGATGAATCATCTGATGGATTGTAGCCTGCCCTGTAGAGATCGTAGTTGGCTAATGTTTTTAGGAGGTGGCATTTCCATGATTGCCTGAACCTTTGTTAGATCTACCTAAATGCCCTTTTTTAATACAATGTAGCCCAATAGTTTGCTAGATGTGACCTCGAAGACACACTTCTTAGGGTTTAATCTGACATTGAATTGCTCCAATCGTTGAAAGATTTTATCTAGAATGCCTAGGTGTTTTGCTCTGGTGAATTATTTAGCTAGCAAATCATCCACATAATCCTCCATGAAAGTATGCATCATGTCATGGAATATTGTTGTCGTGGCTTTTTGATAAGTTGCACCAACATTTTTCAAGCCAAAAGGCATGGCATTCCAGCAATATGTTCCCCATGGACAGGTGAATGCAGTTTTATCTTGATCCTCTGGGGCTATCTTGATTTGGTTATAGCCAGAGAAGCCATCCATGAGAGATAGCATTGTGTTCCCTACTATTAGATCAACAATAGTGTAGATGCTTGGTAAAGGAAAGTCTTCCTTTGGACATGCCTTGTTTAGATCCCCAAAGTCTGTGCATATGTTGATACTTTTGTCAGGTTTAGAAACTGGTATAATGTTTGAGATCCATTCAGCGTAGTCTATAGGTTAGATAAATCTAACATCTAATAACTTTTTCAATTCTACTTTGACCAATAATGCCACATGTGGATTCATCTTTCTTAATTTTTGCTTTATGGGTTTAACTCCAGGAGCAATGGATAAGTGATGCATGATTAGATTTGGATCTACTCCTAGCATGTCAGCATAAGACCAAGCAAAAATGATTTGCTTCTCCTTGAAGAATTTGATAAAATCTGGTTGTTCTTTTTATGTGAGTGATTCTGCCAGATATATGGTTTTAATTGATGTTTCAATGTTGATATTTATTGATTGAGTTGGCTCAATCAATATTGGTGACCTCTCCTAGTAATGTTTAGGAAGAGTGTCAATTCTCTTATCTTTAGATGCCTCAAAAAGGTTTTCACCTTCAGATACGTCCTTTATTTTTACTTTTTTGTTTTTGTGATCTAATACTGCCATTAGATCATTTTCACCATTAGATCCTTTTTTTTTCTTTTTTTTCCGACTGAGAGACTTGGCACTCCCCTGATTGTAGATATCATTATTTTGTTCATTGGTGGAGCATGTTTTTGGGTTGAATGAGCATAGGTATTGGACAATGGATTCATCGTTTGGGAATATTGGTATATCATGATGTTTGGGTTCTTCCCAGTCTATGAGATCGGGATATATGAGCGATAAGGAGTTATTTGGTGGGTCAATATCAGCTATTGTAAGTGTCATGATGGAGTCATCGTTAAAGTCATTTGGGATATTGGTGAGGTCTATGATATTCTCAAGATCTTCGATGGTACTTTGCTCAATATTTCCTTGTTCGTATTGTCGATGCTCGTTCTCACTAGCCTCATAGATATGTTGTGGTCCAAATTCAAACAATCAAGATCTTGAGCCTTGTCCCTCATGAGAAATGGGTATGTATGTGTGGATTGTATCCACCTCAATATCTTTAGTAACATTAGAACAACTATCCCACTCTTATTCATTGGAATCGGTTTCAAAATCACTATCCCAGGTTACCTCGCTGAATCTGACAGGTATATTGTATGGTGAGAAAAGACCACTGATAATTGACACAAGTTTAGTAGCTTGTCCTGATTCGGGATTGGTTCTTTCTTATAATCTTTGAATTTGTTCATACACCATTTATTTTCTGTGAATATCAATTTCTTTAGGTTGTGGCTCCATCTTGGCTTGATCAGGTTCTTGTACATGATGTACTTTTTTATAAGAAGCTTTCTCCTTTTGAATAGCGAGCTCTTCTTGTCATCTTTTGTTTTCTTGATGCTTTTGTTCCTTCCTTGTCTTATCTAGTGCTTGGTGTATTGCTTCTTGCCATGAGTCTTCGTTATATTTTTTCTTCGCCTTCCACTAAGGTTTTTAATGGTGATTTTGCTTGTGCATAGGCAGAATATGTTAGCCATACCCAAGTCCTATTTTTTCTTTTGCAAATTGTGAACGGGGTTGTATGGGTTCTATGATGCCTTCTTGACGCTTGCCAATAGGTCATTTTCCTTTGTATCCCATTTGTTTCATGATCCGGAACCCCTTTCCATATTGTTCTGTTGGTACGACCACTTCTATGGTAGCAACTATAATTTCTTTCTCATCTTTGTATAGCCAACTAAGGATGTCTTTATCTTCTGATTTTTCAGCCAATGTGCCCATTTGGATAAATTTACCATCAAACTTTGTGAGGGGTTGTGTTGCCTGATGTTTTGATGTGGAAGGTTTTCCATAAGACCTTGGTGAAGTTGGCAATTTAGATAGACACAAGGGTTCAAAAGAGTACTCCCCCATGCCTCGGTCCTTTATTTTCATCTTTTTCTTGAAGTTCATGGATAGAGACTTGAGTTCTTCTTGATGGTTAGATGCTAAGGAAGCTTTGGGCTCCCTGTTGTGTGGAACCAATCTGTCTTGAGCTGCCCCCATAGCGTTGCAATACTAAAAGGGGTTATTATCTGCAGATATTGAAATTTCCTGTCCATTGTAGGGGAACTTGATACATTGATGGTACGTGGAAGGCACCACTTGCATTTCATGGATCCATGGACGACCCAATAGTATATTATATGTCAAGTCTATGTCCAAGAATTGGCATGTGGTGTCTCTTTGTATAGGACCTACCTGAATGGGTAGTATTACAGTTCCTTCAGATGATCTCTCTTCATCATCATAAGCTTTGATAGTGATTTTCTTTTTGGGATCAATAGCCTGCTCAGAGAATCCTAATGCACAGATAAGATTTAGAGTACATATATTGAGCCCATCTCCTTCATCTATTAATACTCTTTTTACCCAATGTTTATAGACTAAGACCTCTGTTAGTCCCAACCGGTGGTGAGAGGGGAGGGGTGAATCAACACTTGATCAAAATTTCACAATTTAACTTTTATCTTAAATCTTCTTTCATCTAAGATCCAAAAATATACGTAATCACTGAAGTAAAATATGCAAGCATGAAAAGTTGACAATGACACCAAGAAGTTATCTCATGGAAACCCAATAGGGAGAAAACCACAATGTGAGTAGGAACTCACAAAATTTGCACTCTTCTGGAGTACGCCCGGTTAAGAGCCATCCCTGTTAGGAGATTACAAAGATTTTATTAGGTGCCACCCAGTTAAGGTATTTTGTTCAAGGTTGGTTAGTGCCTTTACCCTATTAAAGGGAGCCTAGTTAGAGGACTTAGAATATCAACTAAGATGTTACCCAGTTAAGGGATTTTACAATAGGGACCTGTTAAAGTCCACCCAGTCAAGAGATTTATGTTGCAGTTGTTAGAAATCAACGGATAGATTATCTACTGAATTAGCTATTGGTAGCTTGATCAGATCTCAATATGCATTCCACTCAATACACACCAGTTGTGTCTTCTCTGCATAGTACCGGTTTCCTTCTTACACCTTCGGCTATTCACTTAGCCGGTCACCTCTCCTTTAGCACTACACTCTATCGGTCCTCTGATCTTTGGCTCTGCACTCTGCTGGTTCACTTTCCTTCGGCTCTACCTTTAGTTGGTTATGTGTCCTTTGGCTCTGCACTTAGTCGGTTCTCTGTCCTTCGGCTCTGCACTTAACTGGTTCTTTGTCCTTTGGCTTTACACTTAGTTGATTCTCTGCATGTCGACTCTACACTTAGTCGATCTACCTCACACATACACTCAACTGTGCTAACACCTCTTAGCACTTCCTCTCACTTTTCTCTTCACCCTGGATCGCCTTCAACAAGATTTCCTTATTTCAAATTTCATGATCAAAAACTTTCTAAAAGAGCTCAAGAACTCTTTATACATTTTTAGTCGACAACTATAGGCATATCCTCAATCAGATCAATCAAGGATTTCAGAAGATTTCAAATTCAAACTCTCCCACTCTTTCTATGTGCACCTTTCAGCAATTCTGCCAAGTGTTCAACCAGTTCTACCACCGCATCTTCCAAGGATATAAACCTTTGAGGCATGTCTAGTCAAATAAATTTGAACCAGAGAATCTGCATGTAATCATGCTTGACTGCATGGTAACTAAAAGTTAACTCTACCAAAAAATGATTTGGCATAGACACAAGCCTACCAACTCATTCTTTGCCACCACAACTATATGGCCGATCACTGCTCCAAAACTTATGGTGATTGTTTGTCTTCCTTTAGTCATACCAGTGTACTGGTATGTAACTGCACTTCTTGCTTTACTGGTTCATTCTTTGGCTGTCAGTTTGTTGTGCTAGCATCATGTTTCTCCCCTATTTGCCAGAGAGTTACTGGTTGCTTGGAACAAACAAGTTTCTTTGCCTAAGTCACCTTTTGTGACTTCACCATCATCAAGGTGACCGATCCTCCTGAATTATAGATCGATTGACTTACTTTATATTTCCTTGAGCTGAAGTACCCTTTGATCATTCAATACATATTCATTATTGCTTACTGAAAAGCAACATCACTTTACCTATACCACTACATCAGTTAGTATCTTCACCGGTAAGTGTTGAACATCAATGACAAACCTTAGTTTATATACCGGTTTTCTAGATTGACCGGTTTTATCAATGCCAACAATACAACAATCTCCCCCTTTGGCATTGATGGAAAACACTTCAAACTTTGGCTAGTTAGAAGCATGTTTCTTCATCTCTGTAATAGTCTAGTCATTACTTCTGCCTTGAGTAATGAATATCTCCCCTTGTCACTGATCATACTCGGATACAACAATTTCAGCTCATTCACTACCTGCCAATGTTGCACTCTAATCATATCTCCCCCTTTGACAACAATGCAAAAGAGTCATGTCTGACCACTTACAAGACTAATCCCCCTAACTGGAGTAGTCAACACTCATCAATCTAGTTTGTGTAAATAAAACTTGAAAGCATACCAGATTGATGTAGAGCCCTGTTTGCTTACTTTATTGAATGGAGGGGCATCACCCCCAACTTACTTCTGAGATAGTCAAAGGTGTCCTTCTATAGTAGCTTGGTGAATTTATCAGCCACCTTCTCTTTTGTTGATATGTACTCCAACATTACTTCCTTTTCTTGAACCTATTCCCTTAGATAGTGGCATTTGATGGCTATATGCTTCATTTTGGAGTGCATCACCGGGTTCTTAGATATGTCAATGGCACTGGTGTTGTCACAATGAATCACTACCGGTCCAACCACCTTTTCTTAAATTCCTTCCAGCAGTTGCTTGATCCAAACTATCTATGTGCAGTTAATTGCAGTAGCTACATGCTCAGCCTCAGTTGTAGATTGAGATATGCAGTTTTGTTTCTTACTTGTGCAAGATACAATTCTTTCTCCGAGAAAGAATGCTCCTTCACTGGTGCTCTTCCTGTCAATGATGTTTCCAGCCCAATCTGAATCAGTTAAGACACTTAATCTAAATTCTCCTTTGTGTGGATACTAGAGACCATACTCCTCAGTCCCCTTTAGGTATCTAAATATTCTTTTGACTACCATCATTTGAGTTTCTTTTGGATTTGTAGAAAATATGGCAACTAGGCCAACAGCTTGTGCTATGTCCAATCTGCTATGCACAACATACTGTAATTTACTGATCATGAACCGGTAAAGTGTCTCATTCACCTTTGCAGCCTCGTCATATTTAGATAGCTTACAACTTGTAACCATTGGATTTCCAATAGGTTTGCAATCCTCCATTCCAAAAGTCTTGAGAATTTCTCGTATGTACTTAGTCTGACCAATAAAAATGCCATTCTTTAACTGAGAGACTGGTAGGCCAATAAAGAACTTAATCTCACCAATCATGGACATCTCAAACTCTTGTTGCATTTGTCCTGCAAAGCTCCTGCTCATCTCATCATCTCCCCCAAAGATGATGTCATCCACAAAGATCTCAGCAATTACGTGTTTTCCTTCAGTTTCGCTCTTCAAATACAGGTTGTTGTTATCATTGGTTCTTTTGAACCCAATGCTTAGCAGATATGAGTGTAATCTCTCATACCAAGCTCTTGGTGCTTGTTTCAGCCCATACAGAGCTTTCTGCAACCTGCATACCATATTTCTCCCATCTTCAGATGCAAACCCTTCTAGTTGCTCTATGTATACCTCTTCCTCTAACACACCATTTAAGAATGTCGATTTAACATCCATTTGGTATACTTTAAACCTCTTATAAGCAGCATAGACCAACAAAATTATGACCCCTTCCAGTCTGGCTACCGGTGCAAAGGTTTCTCCATAGTCCAAACCTTCTTCTTGAACATAGCCCTTACAGACCAATCTTGCCTTAATTCTTATCACCTTACCGGTTTCATCCATCTTATTTTTGAACACCCACTTGGTGCCTATTACATTTTTATTTTTCGGTCTAGGTACTAGAGTCCATGTATCATTTTTCTCTATTTGCTCCAGTTCTTCTTCCATAGCTTTGACCCAGTGATCATCTTTCAAAGCCTCCTTTGTTGTTTTGGGCTCAAAAATGAAGAGCATGCACTCATTCTCTCTTGCTCTTCTTCTGGTTAGAACTCCTGCATCCTTGTCACCGATGATATCTTCTGCAAAGTGATTATTTATGACATATTTAGCCAATACCGATTCACTCCTTGGAACTTCTTCTACCGGTTGTGCAGCTTCTATCTCATGGGCTTCTTCATTAGCCTCTTCGACAGGATCTTCTTCAGTAAGTTCCACCGGTACATTGTACTCGAACCCTTTATAGTCCTCTGGTTCACTCTTGTTGTCCTGTTCATTTTTCTCAGAGTACTCATCTACTCTGACATTTGCACTTTTCACAATCTTACCGGTCCTTTTGTTTAGACACCGATATGCATTTATCTTTGTTGAGTAACCTAAGAAGGTTCCCACATCACTCGGGATCAAATTTTCCAGTGTACTCATCCCTTTTGATGTAGCACCTTCTTCCAAATACTTTAAAATAGCAAACATTAGGTGAGTAACCACTCCATAATTCATGAGGATTTTTGTTTGTTCTCTTCTTTACCTATACCCGGTTCAAAGTGTATATAGCAGTGCTTATTACTTCTCTCCAGAAGGTATGTGGGATATCCTTCTGTATCATTAGAGTTCTAGCACAATCAATGAGAGTTCTATTTCTTCTTTTAGAAACTCCATTCTGTTGAGGAGTTCTAGGTGCCAACATTTGTCTCATAATTCCCTATTCCTCATAGTAGTTCATGAACTCTTGAGAGGTGAACACTCCTCCTCTGTCTAATCTTAGGCACTTCAGATTCCTACTAGTTCCTCTTTCTACTCGATCCTTAAACACTTTATCAATGTGAAAAGCTTCTGATTTTTCTTTTAAAAAGACAGTCCACGTCATTCTTGAGAAGTCATCCACAAATAACATAAAATACTGGTCTCCATAGAAGCTCTTGGTTCTCATGGGACCACACAGATCTATGTGAACTAAGACCAGCACACTTTCAGATGAGAAATTTTTACTGCTGAAGTTGGACCCGGTCAACTTCCCTAGTTGACACTCTTTGCACATAGCATTTTCAGGTTTTACTATATCAGACATACCTCTTACAGATTTTGCCTTGCTGATTTTAGCTATGCTATCAAAATTATCATGACACAATCTTTTATGTCATAACTAGTTGTCTTCAACCTTAGCCACTAGACAATTACCTATGGTGGTGTCTAGATGAAACAAATTGCCTCTTGACTATTTACCAGTGGCAATTAAACTTCTATTTTTGTCATTTATTTTACATATCCCTTTGTTGAACTCTAACTAGTATCCTTTATTGTTAAGTTGTGCAATACTTAACAAGTTGTACTTTAATCCTTCTACCCAAAAGACATCATCATAGTTTGTCTTATCATTCAAGGCTATATACCCTTTACCTCTTACTGCATATGGGGCATCATTTCTGAACCTCATTGTTCCTCCATTGCAATCCTCCATGCTGAGGAATTTACTTATGTCACCGGTCATGTGGTGAGTGCAGCCATTATCAATCACCCATTCTCCACACCGGTTTGTGCTAGAAATCAATGCCATATCTCCTTCCTCTATGATGTCCTCTTTGACTACCAAAAAAGAAATGCTATCTTAATCAGATCTCTCTGATTCTTCATATGTGACTCCTTCTGCAATATAACATTCTTTCTTGTTTTTTTCCCTGTAACTTTTGAAATTATCCTTCCTGACTCTATCATTGTCAGGATATCTTGAAGCAATATGACCTATCTTATTACAGGAGAAGCACTTTAAGGGTAATTTACCTTTGTATTTACTGTATACACCTAAAAATGGCTATGAGCAATTAAATAAATATTCTATATTTATTTAATATTTATCTAATATTTATTCTTCTATTAAATAGTTAATTTGAAAAGATTAATTAATTCAAATCATTTTCATATCTTTCTATTAATTCATTCATTATCTTATTCTTCTAATTAATTAAATATTTAATATTTAATTATTCCTCTAACCAAGTTAATTAAATATCTAATATTTAATTATCTTCTCAAAACAATTAAATATCTAGTATTTAATAGTTATTCTCCTATCCTATAGTCTCAAATATTAAATAATTCTCAAAATTATTTAATCCCTTTTTCCAACTCACCCTCCATCTCCACTTCACCTTCTCTTTGCCAACTCATCAAACATGTGGCTAAAGAAATTAATATTTCTTAAATATTAAGTCATGATTTATCTCCAAGTTCCAAATTCAATGAAAATTGTGTACGTACACATAGTTCATAACCATTTCCTATATTCTCTCCAACACCCCTACATCTTGGGAAGGACTTGAGTCCACTTGTCCTACCATGCCTAAATTTCCTCCAACCATCCCTAGATTCTCTCAGTCAGCAACCCAGTCAAAGTGAGATGAGTGACACTTGTCTTCTCCTTCCCCCTTTCTCTTAACCTTCACCTTTGCTCATAGCCATTCAAATCTACAGATCTAATCATGACCATTGATCTGAGCCACATCATCTAATCCTCTCAAGTTCTATAAAATCAAGAGCTTCAGTTGAGAGGGTTAGTCTTCAAAAATAGTTTTCAATCAATCATATACATCTGTGAGTTTTTTGAAGCAAATAGCAATAACAATTACCATATAGTATTTTAGCATAATCATGTAGCTTTGCATATCATAGTATCAGTTAACTACAAGTTATCAGTCCATTCTTCATATGCCATCTTGGAAGCCAACAGTGCATTGTCTGAGAGCACACCATCTGCAACCAGGAACAATGGAGTTAGGACACAATGAGACATAAGCCATGAAGGTAAAATAATGTTTTATTTTAATATATATTTCATGCAGTTTCATTGGTGGATTTTGGATTTCCTGTATGCATTTCCATTGTATTTTGTGAAACTGACTTATTACAGGTAACATTTTGAGGATGAAATTCAAGCTCACACATTTACCTTTACCTCTTGGCAATCTTTTTGCCACTAGAGCTTCAATTTTGTCTTTCTCTTGTTCCTCAGAGAGAAGATTGGCATTCTCATGGGAATGACTAGTTCTGTTAGTAGAGCTACTATCGGTTTCTTTCCTTCTCCTTGTGGGTGCATGTAGCATGGATGCTTTGAAAGCAACATCTATCTTTGGTATGTTGTTGTCATAATTGCTCAACTTAAAAGCAATTAACTTACCGATCAGTGAGTCAAGAGTTATACTGACTGTCCCCAAGGATATAAGCTCCTAGATAGCAGAGACCCTTATGGCATATTGTGGTAGCAGAGTTCTCAGGATTTTGCTAACCACATCCTCCTCCTCAAGCTTTCCTCTTGCACTTTTAATGGAGTTTACTACATCTTTTATCCTCTTACTGTACTGCTCTATGTTTTCACTTTGTTGCATTCTCATCTCATCATATTTTCCTCTCAGGTTGTCTACTTTGGCCTTTTGAACATGGGGATCTCCCCCATAGACTGTCTTCAGCTTATTCCATATCTGAAAAGCTATTTTCAAATCTTGTACCTCAACAAATTCATTATCTAAAAGTGTGCTAACAATCAGATCCATTAATGTGCTAACAATGAAGATAATTTCCTAGAATATAAGAGGGTTGAATGCCCCTCACAAGCAGGATGTGTTACGTAACATTATAAGAGATCATAAACTGGATGTGGTCCTTGTTCAGGAAACCAAAATGTGTAAGGATAAAGTTGAAAAGATCAGAATATTCAAAAATAATGGAGTAATAGGATCTAGCTCGAAGGGAGCCTCTGGAGGAACTGCGATTTTTTGGAACCAAAAAACTATAAAAGGGAAGAAAATCATCTCTTAATTTAATAGGATCTTTGTGCAACTTGAGCATATCAAGGGTAACTTTTTCTTGGTTTTATCCAATGTCTATGCTTCTAATACCAAAACTGGGAGAGCTAAATATTGGAGAAGCCTTGCTGAAGACAGACTTAATTTTGCTGATCAAAGTTGGATTATAATGGGAGATTTCAATACTCCGCTTAAAGAGGATGAGAAGATGGTGATAACACAATGATGAATGAGTATTACCCAAACGGTATTTAGAGGGGGGGGTGAATCAATACAAACAAAAACACACTCTTGAACCGGTTTGTTTGTAGGCTTTGTGCATTGACAGATAGACAGTGACACCGGTCCTCAAACAGAGTACAACCAGCAAAACCTAGAATAACTGAGACAAGCATAAACCGGTTGACACTTATCTTCTCATACAATCTAACACTTCATTTCCTTTTCACCCTAATGCATGAACAGGTAATCTACCATCAAAGATATACATATGAGCAACTAGATCAACAAGATTCCCCGCTTGACAGAAAACAACAAAGCATCACATGAAGAAGACATCATACATAACACACATATTTTTCACGTGGAAAACCAACAGGGAAAAACCACGGTGGGGATGAATACCCACAAGCTTGTTTTTGAACTCTTTAGAAGTCCGCTATGTTAGGAGCCTTGTCCGGTTAAAGACTAATACAATAGGTTCTGTTAGGAAATGATCCTGTTAGGGATCACCCAGTTAAAGGATGGCTAGAATACCCGGTTAAGGGTTAAACTCTGTTAAAGGTTACCTTGTTAGAGGATTTTAAGAACTCAATGGTTTTGATTCACCTTGTTAAAGGATTTACAGCAAGCCTGTTAAAGCTACCCTATTAAGGGATTTCTCAATTGTTGAAGTGGTTAGAGATCAATAGGTATTACAATGATCTGGTAACAACACTTAATGCTAATGCAGATTTGCTTAAGCTCCTCTTCACCTTCCGCACTTACACTCTGTAGGTATCACTTCTCTCCTTTTGGTCTGGCAAGAATCACATATCCCTTCTCTTGGATACACACACAACTTTTGCCAACAACCTCAGAAATAATCACAACATCGACCTTATAGGAAAACAGATAGGTGGGTAGCTTAAACCCTAAACCCTAAAACCTGTTACGTTAAGGAATTCAAACGGTTCAATCCTGACCATTGAACACACTACATTAAATGCAATAGTTCTTGATCCAATCTCAAGACATTCTCCATCGTCAATTTCCACCGATTTCATGGTGGCTGATAACCCATCACACATTATCACCATTTTACATACTTCGCACATTCCCGAGGTAGATAGGAACAATCTCCTTCATGCAAGATCCTTCACGTGCACAAGGCTTATGTGGCAACATGATCTATTCTTCGTTTCCATGCTAACTCATCACACAAAGTCACTGGTTGAGCCACACAGGCTTGAAGCACTTCAACCGAAAACCCTGAAGTTGAAACTACCAACCGGTAGTCATACAATGCTTCCATGTGCCGGTTCACCTTGAACAAACACATCGCTTCACTTTGACATAAATGTCAGTTCACAGTGTTACACTGATTCTCACATATGTCGGTTCTCACCTCTTCAGCATATTGACATCATTGACAACATACAATGTCATTATCCGGTTCACATAATGCCAACAATCTCCTCCTTTGGCATTGATGACAATAGACAAAGATATCTCTCCGCTTCACATCTTCTCCCCAAATTTCTACAGATATCTTCTCTGCTTCACATCTTCTCCCCCTTTGACAACAATGCCAAAGTAGATGCACAAGCTTCCTTTTTCCATTATGGTGCTCCCCCTGAGGAGTAGCCTCCTTCAACACATCAATCCTGAAGAAAAATTTGACTATGCAATACCTGACTGATGTGGAGCATATACCTTTAGTTCACCTCTTGAAGGGGCAACACCCCTAATTCACCTCTTAAGTACATAAATGTAGCCTTTGGGAGAGTCTTGGTGAATATGTCTGCTAATTGCTCCTAACTGGAAACATGTTCCAATGCAATCTCTTTGTTCTGAACCTTTTCCCTCAAGAAATGATACTTAAGCTCAAAGTGCTTGGTTCTAGAATGTAAAACTAGATTCTTGGAGATATTAATTGCACTATTATTGTCACAAAATATACTTACCAGTTCAGATACAGGAACTTTGAAGCCATTTAATACATGCTTCCTCCAAATTGTCTGAGTGTAGTTCATGAAAGTTGCAACATACTCTGCTTCTGCTATAGACTGAGAGATACAACTCTATTTCTTACTCATCCATGAGACTAGTCTACCACCAAGAAAGAATGCACCACCGGTTGTGATTTTCCGGTCATCTATATTGCCTGCCCAATCAGCATCTGTTTATTCTTTCAAGTTGAAATCCTTGCTATATGGATACCACAATCCATATTTAATAGTTCCCTTTAGATACCTAAGAATCCGCTTGACTGCAACCAAGTGGGAATCTCTTGGGCATTTCTGGAATCTTGCAGTAATGTTAACTACATGTGCAATATCTGGTCTGCTATGCACTACATAATGCAACTTACCAATCATTGACCAATATTCCCTCTCATCGACCAATGCTGAGCCATCTTCTTTGGATAGTTTACAACCGGTCACCATCAGAGTACCAACCGGTTTTCTATCTTCCATGCCAAAGGTCTTCAACACCTCTTTGACATACTTGGACTAAGTGATAAAGATTCCTTCTATCATTTGCTAGATGTGCAGTCCAATGAAGAATTTAATCTCCCCTATGAGTGACATTTCAAACTCTTTTTTCATCTCATCAGCAAACTCATGACTCATCTTGTCATCTCCACCAAAGATAATGTCATCAACAAATACCTCACATATCAGCATCTAATCTCCTCCAGACTTCAAGTACATATTGCTATCTTCACTTTTTCTCTCAAATCCAATCTTCACAAGATGGGAATGCAGACGCTCATACCATGCTCTAGGTGTCTGCTTAAGACCATATAAGGCTTTATGTAGCCTACATACCATGTCATTGTCTTCAGATAGGGCAAACCCATCTGCTTGCTCAATATACACCTCCTCTTCAAGTACACCATTTAGGAATGCAGATTTTACATCCATTTGATATACTTTGAAACCTTTAAAAGCTGCATATGCAAGAAGCATACAGACTCCTTCCAATTTGGCTACAGGAGCAAAGGTTTCTCCATAGTCTTCACCTTCTTCTTGAGCATATCCTTTGCACACCAATCTGGCTTTGTTCCTAATCACTATGACATCCTCATTCAGCTTAATTCTTGAAAACCCATTTGGTACCAATGACATTTTTATGCTCCGGTCTGGGTACCAAACACCATGTACCATTTTTCTCTATCTGGTCAAGTTCTTCTTCCATTGCCTTGATCCAGTCTTCATCTTTATGAGCCTCTTTGAATGATTTAGGCTCAAATTCAGAGATCATACATGAGTTTTCTCTGACCTTTCTTCTTGTAAAGATTCTTGCATCCTTATCTCCTATGATCTACTTAGGATCATGATTCAGCTTGACATACTGAGGAATGGTCTTAATGGATTCCTCTTGTTTTTCTTCTTCATCCTCATCTCCATCAATATCAACATCTACACCTACCGGTGTAGGAACACTGTTATCGATACTTGGTTGACTAGCAACCGCTTCCCAGAAGGTTACAACTGGTTTATTTATCGCTTGCTCACTGCCAATTTCCTCAGTTCTCTCAGAGGTTTCATCAACTCTTACATTGATGCATTCCATAATTCTCTGAGTCTTATTGTTGAAACACTTGAGAGCTTTTCTCTTGGTGGAATATCCTAGGAATATTCCCTCATCACATTCCGCATCAAATTTGCTCTAGTGTTCACTCCTCTTGATGTAACATTTGCTACCAAACACTCTAAAGTAGCTAACCACAGGTGTCTTACCGGTCCAATACTCATCAGGAGTTTTATCCTTACCTTTCTTGATGAGTACCTAGTTCATTGTGTAGACTACAGTGATCACCGCTTCTCTCCAAAAGGTGTGAGCTACCTTTCCTTGAATCAACATGGTTCTAGCTGCTTCAACTACAGTCCGGTTATTCCTCATTGCTAGGCTATTATGTTGTGGAGTCCAGGGGGCAAACAGTTGTCTCTTGATGTCGTGTTCTTCACAGTATTTGTTGAATTCACCGGAAGTGAATTCCCCTCCTTGATCAGTTCTTAAGCACTTAATCCTTTTACCACTTTCCTTCTCCACTAATGCTCTGAAAGCTTTGAACTTTACAAAGGCTTCAGACTTGTCTTTCAGGAATGTGACCCACATCATTCTTGAGCAGTCATCAATGAGAATCATGAAGTACCTATCACCCTGCACACTTCTAGTTTTCAAAGGACCACACAAATCAATATGCACAAGATCAAGCAAGTTGTCAGCAGTGAAAGATTTACCTTTAAAGGTTGAGGAAGACATTTTCCCCAATTGACACTCTCTGCACAAGGTATTATCTGGTTTGCTTAGCACCAGCAACCCTCTAACTGCCTTGATCTTAGTAGCCTTCACAATGTTATCAAAGTTTACATGGCAGAGTCTCCTATGCCATATCCAGCTATCATCAAATTTAGCCATAAGACATGCACTTATATTTGCATTTAGGTGAAATAGGTTACCTTTGGTCTGCATGTCGGTGGCCACCAATTCACCATTTTTTCCTTTGATTCTGCAAAATCCATTCTTGAATTCCAGAGTGAGGCCACTGTCATTCAACTGGGCAACACTCAGAAGGTTGTGTCTAAGACCATCAACTCAATACACATTGTCAGCACTGCTCTTTCCATTCAGAGAGATAGACCCTCTGCCTTTGACCATGCATGGTGCATCATTTCCAAAGTGAACCACACCACCATCATACTCTTCCAAGGATAGAAACTTTCTCCGATCACCAGTCATATGGTGAGAACAGCCACTGTCAATGATCCACTCATTTAAATTATCAAACCAGGAGACAAGAGCCTTCTTGTCTGACACATCTTCCTTGACAGCAACGAACACAATGTCTTCATTTTTTTCATCCTCTAACTCCTCATCTGTGACACCTTCATCGATTGCCACAAAATAGTTTCTTCGGTTTCCTCCTTTGAATTTCTTGAACCTTTTTGGTTTGTCCTTGTTGTCGCCATTAGAACAGTTTACAGCAATATGTCCTATCTAGTTGCAGGAAAAGCATTTCAAAGGTAGCTTACCTCTGTATTTGTCGGTTCCTTTAGGAAGTTTCCTGGAAAGGAGAACTTCAAATGCCATCAGAATCTCCTCATCATCCATTTCTCTGCTCTGTCTTGGTTCACCACTAGTGCTAACTTCTTTTCCTTTTCTAGATGGTATAGCAGAAGCTTTAAAAGCTGATTCAGTCTTTTGAACAATGCCATCAAAACTATTTAGCTCAGAGGCTGTCAACTTTGCAATGATAGAGTCTAGGGATACCTTAGTCTTGTCTATTGATCTCAGCTCTTGAATAGCAGCAACCCTTATTGCATAGACCGGCAATAGGGATCTTGGGATTTTGCTTACCATAGTGGAATCTTCTATTTTACCACCTGCACTCATGATATCTCCAACAATGGTTTTGATTCTTATTCCATACTATTGATGATAGTTCTGATACTAAATGTTTAGTACAGATGTCAAGCTAACAAGATGAGAGAGGGGGGTGAATCATACAAACTTAATCCTCCACAAAATCAATAGATTCAACCTCGGTAACCTTATCAGAAAAATTGTAAAGCATGCAAACTCATAAATAGATAAGATCACAAAACATATAACACCATATTTAATGTGGAAAACCAAATAGAGAAAAACCACTGTGGAATTTCAGACCCACTAAGAAATACTCTTCTAGAGTATGCTCGGTTAAAAGCAAATCATGTTAAAGATTACAAACACATTGCTAGATGTGACCCGGTTAAGGGATTTCCCTCAGATCTGTTAGGATCTTCACCTTGTTAGAAGTGACCTTGTTAAAGGATTTCAAACACTCAATAAGAATGTTACCTTGCTAGAGGGTTTTACAAATAAGGCTGTTAAGTCCACTCGGTTAAGAGATTTTCTGTCACTTTACAAAATAACAGTAATAAAATATATCTGCAACTTCACATCTCAAAATGTTAAAGCAGATTCTTATTTGCTCAATACAATCTAATCATAGGACTTATCTTGTCCTTCTGCTAGGCTCTATACTCTATTATCAAAATAGGTCTTCAAGCTTCAGTGCTCGGTAATCACTATGTAGCATCCCTGTGCTTACACTTGCTCATATACATTGTTTATCAATAGTTCCTTATTTATAAACAATTTACCAACCGTTGAATCTCCTTGATCACATTTCCCATGATCAATCATAGCCATCAGGTCTTCAAACTTGACCCGATTCAATGTATCCTTCGATCTGAAAACATTTTACCCCACCTTGGAACTTGCATACATTTCTTGGAACTTGTGCTAGGGTATTGCGGTTCAATCTAAGTTGTAGATCTTCCTGTCGATCTTTCATTACCATAGATCCTTAACAAACTTCGTGCATGGCATACCAATCATTTAATCAGTTCTAGCTCATCAGCTTCCTTCATTAAATAATGTTTTTATTCATTCAATGCATTCTGTTATTACTCGGTTGCAACTCGGTAAATACTAAACTTCACTCGATAGACTTCTGCCTTCATTAACTGATAGCGATAACCTTAGGGTTTACCGACTAGGTTCCTTAGGGTTTACTGACTAGGTTCTTTGCTCGGTAACATAGTATAGTATTAACTTTACAATCAACAACATATATAGGATATCAAAACAATCTAAACATCATGATCTCATCATTGTCTAACTCGGTAATACTTGCCCATTGAATAACTTATTCCTCCCCTTATTCATCACATTCTTTCTGTGCCTTTTACAGACATCTTAACTCTCTTCAAAACATACTTCTTAAGATATGGCAACATCATACTGAATCAGAAAATCAATTCCTTGACATCAATGACAAAATAATAATATTAAGACAGTAAACATCCTTAATCAGTTATATCCATAATCATCAACAACCTTCTCAATATCCTTATTGAAATGCCAACAATCTCTTATTGTCTGTTATAATGCCAACAATCTCCCCCTTTGGCACTGATGGAAAAACCAATTGATTTGACCTAAATGATTAGGATTCCCAATGCTGAAATGCTCTCCCCCTGTCATTAGTCTTCTCCCCCTTTGACAACAATGCCAAAAAGAAAACTAAAACATAATTTATTCCTATATGAAGTGATTTCCTTTGCTGTTCGGTCTCAACTTAGTCTCGGTCAAAGCATTTTGTCTTCAATTCCTGTTCCCTGTTATTATTGCTTGCACACCTTTAGAAAACCTCCTAAAGTGTGTAAATCAACATCAACTCCTAAAAGATATTTTGTAGAGTCATCGAATTGATTCTTTCACCGAACTCGGTTAGTGAATGGAAGATAGGGGTAGGACCCCTAACTGACTTCTAAGATACTCAAAAGTGTCCCTTGGCAGTGGCTTGGTGAAGATATCTTCTATGTATTCCTTTGTGCTAATATACTCCAACACCACTTTCTTCTCTTGAACTTCTTCTCTAAGATAATGATACTTGATAGAGATGTGTTTTGTCTTAGAGTGCATAACATGATTCTTTGAAATGTTAATAGCACTAGTATTGTCACAGAATATAGTTATTGGCTCGGTAACTGTCTCATTTATATCTTCCAATAGTTGTTTGATCCATGCTATATTGGTACAATTCAATGTTGCAGCAACATATTCAGCTTCTGCTGTTGACTGTGAAACACATCCTTGTTTCTTGCTAAGCCAACTTACTAGTCTTTCTCCTAAAAAGAAAGCTCTTCCACTTATGTTTTTCCTGTCATCAATGTTGCCTACCCAATCAGCATTAGTATAAACTTTTAAATCAAAGTCATTTCCACAAAAGATAATATCATCAACAAATATGGCTGAGATTAGTATTCCATTTTCATCATTCTTTATGTACATATTGTTGTTTTCACTTGTCCTTATAAAATCAATCTTGATCAAATAAGAGTGCAATCTCTCATACCATGCTCTAGGTGCTTGTTTTAGACCATATAAAGCTTTGTTCAATTTACATACCTGATCTTTATTCTTGTCTTCAACAAATCCTTTAGGTTGTTCAATAAAAACTTCTTCTTCTAATATACCATTCAGAAATGCAGATTTGACATCCATTTGATATACCTTGAAATTCTTGTAAGCAGCATATGCCAACAATGTTCTTAGTCCTTCAAGTCTTTCCATAGGTGCAAAAGCCTCACCATAATCAATTCCTTCTTCTTGGGCATAACCTTTGCAAACTAGTCTTGCTTTATTTCTAATGACCTCAACTTTTTCATTCAGCTTGTTTCTGAAAATCCACTTTGTACCGATTACATTTTTGTCCTTCGGTCTTGGGACCAGTGTCCATGTGTCATTCTTCTTGATTTGATCAATCTCTTCTACCATAGCATTTAACCAATCTTCATTGTTAAATGCCTCTTTCACTATCCTCGGTTCAAATTCAGATATCAGACATGTGTTCTGTCTCAGTTTGTTCCTTGTCATTATTGGATCATTCTTATCTCCTATAATCTGACTTGATGCATGATTCCTTCTGACATACTTGGCTAATACAGGCTCAGTAGGCTCTATATGATCTTCTTCATCACTCGGTAACTGGATATTCTCTTCATTTCCTTCAGCAGTCCTCTCGGTAAGACTTGTTGGTTAAACATAGACAAATTCATCATAATCTTCTGGTTCCTTGGAATTTCCTTCATCATTTCTTTCTGCAAATTCATCAATTTTCACATTTGCACTTTCTACTATTTTGTTAGATGATTTGATCAGACATTTAAATGCTTTGCTTCTAGAAGAATAACCTAGAAATGTTCCTTCTTCACTTTTCTAACCAAACTTACCATTTCTGTCATCTTTGTGAACATAGCATCTACTTCCAAAGATTTTAAAATAACTTACATTAGGTTTCTTGTCATACTAGATTTCATATGGTGTCTTCAAATTTCCTTTCTTCAGTTGTACTCGGTTCAGGGTGTAAACTATTGTGCTTATTGCTTCTCTCCAAAATGTTTGTGACCTTTCTTTTCAATCATCAAGGTTCTGGCACAATCCACAATAGATCTGTTTCTTCTCTCAGCTATCCCATTTTGTTGTGGAGTTCTCGGTGCAGAGACTTGTCTTTTAATACCATGATCATTGCAGAATAAGTTAAATTCATCAGAAGTGAATTCTCCTCCTCTATCAAATCTAAGACATTTCAGTTGTCTTCCTGTTTCATTTTCAACTCTTGCCTTGTACCATTTAAATATTTGAAAAGCTTCTGATTTTTCTTTTAAAAACATAACTGACATCATCCTTGAGTAATCATCCACAAATAATATGAAATATTTATCACCATAATAACTCTGAACTTTCATAGGACCACAAAGATCAGTATGCACAAGATCTAAAATTCCCTTAGAAGTGTAGAACTTACTTGTAAAGCTTGATCTTGTCATCTTACCCATCTGGCATTCTCGGCACATAGCATTCTCAGGATTCTCAAGACTCGGTAGACCTCTTACTCAGTGCTTCTTGCTTATTTTGATTAGATTATCAAAATTTATATGACAAAACCTTTTATGCCATAACTAGGTATCATCTATCTTTGCATATAGACACTTATTCCGAGTTGAGTCAAGGTGAAATGTGTTACCTTTTGTTTGTGTCCCGGTAGCAGCTAACTTTCCATGCTTGTCATAAACTTTGACAATTCCTTTCTGAAATTCTATTCGGTAACCTGTGTTGTTTAGTTGTGCTACACTCAACAAATTGTATTTCAAACCTTCAACCCAATAAACATCATTGCATTTTGCATTGTCAAGAAGTGTTATAGATCCTTTACCTCTTACTGGACATGGTGCATCATTACCAAATCTTACATAGCCTCCATCATAATCTTCTAATATAACAAACTTGTGTTTATCACCTGTCATGTGATGTGAGCATCCACTATCTATGATCCAAGAATCATTAGTATTTATATGAAATATTAAAGTTTTTTCTTCATACATTTCTTCATCTGATCCATCTTTGATAGCCACATAAACTACTTCCTCTGTATCAGTTTTGTCTGATTTATCATCATTTGATTCCTCATCGGCTATTAGGCATGACTTTCTATCTCTTCTTCTGAAGTCTCGGTATCCTCTGTAATGATTATCTTTATGTTTGTTATCTCGGTAATCTCTCTTTTCACTTGATTCTTTGTTAGGACAGTTTGAGGTCATATGTCCTATCTTATCACAATTGAAACATTTCAAAGGTAGTTTTCCTTTATACTTACCTTTGCCTCTCGGTAACCTTCTGGCTAATAGTGCTTCAAACTCTTCTTGCTTCTTGATTTTCTCATACAGTTTGTGCACTTTTTCTATGTTCTTGCGAAATCTCTCACTTGCTCCACTATGATCCCCTTCAGTGTACTTACTCATTCTATCATTGTAATCATCAGATTCATCAATATGAAAAGAACTAAATGCAGACTCAACTTTATTTACTGATGACCCACTTTTATCAAAGTTACTTAACTCAAATGCATGTAGCTTACCGATAGTAGCATCTAAAGAAACTGGCATATTGGGTACAGACCTCAATTCATTGATTGTAGAGATTCGGATTGCATAAGTTGGTAGAAGAGTTCTTAACAACTTACTTGTTATATCCTTTTCTTCAATAGTTCCACCTACTCCTTTGATTTGATTGACAATCTCCTTTAATCTTGTACTGTACTGGATTATATTTTCACCATCATTCATCATCATAGATTCAAGTTGTCCTCTTAGACTATCCACTTTTTCTCTTTGAACATGTTCATCTCCACCATACACAGATATGAGCTTATCCCACATTGCCTTTGCATCATTGCAACCTTCTAGATCATATAACTTTGAGTCGGTCAATGCAGATGTTATTTCAATCATTGCTTGGATATGTTCTTGCTTTGCCTTTATCTCTTCCATTGTCAATGGATAGGTTCTCGGTGTAATGAATCATTCTCCAGATAACATACAACATATTCTCCAACTCCTGATAGGTGCAGCTTCATCCTTTTCTGCCATGTAGAGAAACTTGACTTGTTCATCTTCGGTGCATCCCTCTTATACATCTTTGGATCTTTGCCTCAAGTACCTTTAAACTTTTCTTTCAGAGTCCAAAGCTCTGATACCAATTGATAGTTTTGATACTAAATGTTTAGTACACATGCCAAGCTAACAAGATGAGAGGGGGGGTGAATCATACAAACTTAATCCTCCACAAAATAAACAGATTCAACCTCGGTAACCTTATCAGAAAAACTGTAAAGCATGCAAACTCATAAACGGATAAGATCACAAAACATATAACACTAGATTTAACGTGGAAACCCAAATAGGGAAAAACCACTGTGGGATTTCAGACCCACTAAGAAATATACTCTTCTAGAGTATGCTCGGTTAAAATCAAATCCTGTTAAAGATTACAAACACATTGCTAGATGTGACCCAGTTAAGGGATTTCCCTCAGATCTGTTAGGATCTTCACCTTGTTAGAAGTGACCTTGTTAAAGGATTTCAAACACTCAATAATAATGTTACCTTGCTACAGGGTTTTACAAATAAGACTGTTAAGTCCACTCGGTTAAGATATTTTTTGTCACTTTACAAAATAACAGTAATAAAATATATCTGCAACTTCACATCTAAAAATGCTAAAGCAGATTCTTATTTGCTAAATACAATCTAATCATAGGACTTATCTTGTCCTTCTATTGGGCTCTATACTCTGTTATCAAAACAGGTCTTCAAGCTTCAGTGCTCGGTAATCACTATGTAGCATCCCTGTGCTTACACTTGCCCACATACATTGTTTATCAACAGTTCCTTATTTATAAACAATTTGCCAACCGTTGAATCTCCTTGATCACATTTCCCATGATCAATCATAGCCATCAGATCTTCAAACTTGACCAGGTTCAATGTATCCTTTGATCTGAAAACGTTTTACCCTGCCTTGGAACTTGCATACATTTCTTGGAACTTGTGCTAGGGTATTGCGGTTCAATCTGAGCTGTAGATCGTCTTGATGATCTTTCATTGCCATAGATCCTTAACAAACTTCATGCACGGCATACCAATCATTTAATCAATTCCAACTCATCAGCTTTCTTCATTAAATAATGTTTTTATTCATTCAATGCATTCTGTTATTACTCGGTTGCAACTCGGTAAATACTAAACTTCACTCGGTAGACATTCTGACTTCATTAACCGATAGCGATAACCTTAGGGTTTACCGACTAGGTTCCTTAGGGTTTACTGACTAGGTTCTTTGCTCGGTAACATAGTATAGTATTAACTTTACAATCAACAACATATATAGGATATCAAAACAATATAAACATCATGATCTCATCATTGTCTAACTCGGTAATAGTTCCCCATTGAATAAATTATTCCTCCCCTTATTCATCACATTCTTTCTGTGCCTTTTACCGACATCTTAACTCTCTTCAAAACATACTTCTTAAGATATGGCAACATCATACTGAATCAGAAAATCAATTCCTTGACATCAATGACAAAATAATAATATTAAGACAGTAAACATCCTTAATTAGTTATATCCATAATCATCAACAACCTTCTCAATATCCTTATTGAAATGCCAACAATCTCTTATTGTATGTTATAATGCCAACAGTTGAATGGTCTCACCTTCAACCATTCGCATATCTTCAAACTTCCCTCTAAGGCTTTCTTCCTTAGCTTGTTTTACATGCTCATCACCGCCATAGATATTTTCAAGAGTATCCCATACCTCTTTGGGATTTTCCTTATCTTGGACATCAATAAACTCAATGTCAGATAAACTACTAATTAGGGCTTCCATGACTTGCCCATTCTCCTGCATCTCTCTCTCTTTTGGTCATCGGTGAGAGTACCTGTAGGGGCAACATAGACATTCTCAACATAGCTCCAGTGTTGAGCACCCATGCTTCTGATGTATATCTTCATTCTATCTTCCATATATTGAAATTTTCTCTGTTAAAATTTGGACCTTCCCTCTTCATCATTAGATTGGGATCTTTACCTCAAGCAGTTAATCTTATAACACAGAGGACCTAGAGGATGCTCTAATACCAACTGATAACACAATGATGAACAAGTAGTACCCAACCGGTACTGAAAGCGGGGGGTGAATCAGTACAGATAAAAACACACTCTTGAACCGGTTTGTTTGCAGACTTTGTGCATTGACAGATAGACAGTGACACCAGTCCTCAAACAGAGTACAACTGGCAAAACCCAGAATAACTGAGACAAGCATAAACCGGCTGACACTTATCTTCTCATACAATCTAACACTTCATTTCCTTTTCACCCTAATGCATGAATAGGTAATCTACCATCAAAGATATACATATGAGCAACTAGATCAATAAGATTCACTGCTTGACAGAAAATAACAAAGCATCACATGAAGAAGACATCACACATAACACGCATATTTTTCATGTGGAAACCCAACAGGGAAAAACCATGGTGGGGATGAATACCCACAAGCTTGTTTTTGAACTCTTTAGAAGTCCGCTCTGTTAGGAGCCTTGTCCGGTTAAAGACTGATACAATAGGTTTTGTTAGGAACCGATCCTGTTAGGGATCAACGGGTTAAGGGATGGCTAGAATACTCGGTTAAGGGTTAAACCCTGTTAAAGGTTACCTTGTTAGAGGATTTCAAGAACTCAATGGTTTTGAGTCACCCTGTTAAAGGATTTACAGCAAGCATGTTAAAGCTACCCTATTAAGGGATTTCTCAACTGTTGAAGTGGTTAGAGATCAACAGGTATTACAATGATCTGGTAACAACACTCAATGCCAATGCAGATCCGCTTAAGCTCCTCTTCACCTTCTACACTTACACTCTGTAGGTATCACTTCTCTCCTTTTGGTCTGGCAAGAATCATGTATCCCTTCTCTTGGATACACACACAACTTTTGCCAACAACCACAGAAAGTATCACAACATCGACCTTATAGGAAAACAGATAGGTCAGTAGCATAAACCCTAAACCCTAAAACCTGTTACGTTAAGGAATTCAAATGGTTCAATCCTGACCGTTGAGCACAGTGCATTAAATGCAACAGTTCTTGATCCAATCTCAAGACATTCTCCATTGTCAATTTCCACCGATTTCATGGCGGCTGATAACCCATCACACATTATCACTATTTTACATACTTCGCACATTCCCGAGGTAGATAGAAACAATCTCCTTCATGCAAGATCCTTCACGCGCACAAGGCTTACTTGGCAACAGGATCTATTCTTCGTTACCATGCTAACTCATCACACAAAGTCACTGATTAAGCCACAAAGGCTTGAATCACTTCAACCAGAAACCCTAAAGTTGAGACTACCAATCGGTAGTCATACAATGCTTCCATGTGTCGGTTCACCTTGAACAAACACACCGCTTCACTTTGACACAAATGCCGGTTCACAGTGTTACACCGGTTCTCACATATACCGGTTCTCACCTCTTCAGCATATTGACATCAATGACAACATACAATGTCATTATCCAGTTCACATAATGCCAATAGATGGGAGGCCTTTCCTTACAGCTTGATGGTAAACAAGATCTTATTGATTTCATTAATGATCAATCTCTTATGGATATGGATCTCCAAGGGATTAACTATACCTGGATTAATAAAAGAACTGGAGTTGATCTTATTCAAGTTAAGTTAGATAGAACTTTAATTTCTCCTGAGTGGTTATCTAAGTATAGTTGTTCTCTTGCGTCTGTAATCAAGATTGGTTCTGATCATTATCCTATTTCTTTTACTGCCAATTCTTTTTCTACTAAGAGAAACTTCCCTTTTAGATTTAAAAAAGTTTGGTTATCCCATTCTTCCCTGGAAGTTTGTGTTGCTGATTGGTGGAATTATGAGGTTGAGGGAACGACTCTTTTCAAAATAGCTAAAAAGCTCAATATTATAAAGGCTAAAATCAAAATCTGGAATAAAGAGATTTTTGGGGATATCTTCAAGAGTAAAATTCAAATAAAATCTGAAATAAAAGAAGTTCAAGATAAAATCCAAGAGGAGGGGCTTTCTGAAGAGATGAGATCTATGGAAAATGGTTTGTTATCTAAATACCACACTATTATTTCCAATGAAGAGACATTCTGGAGACAAAGAACAAGAGCCTTGTACATGAAGGAAGGTGATAAAAATACTCGGTTTTTCCACTTAACTACTCTTAAGCATACGGCGGCTAATAGGATATCCAGGTTATCCTGTAATAAAGGGATTTTAACGGAGGATAATGATATAAGAAAGGAAGCTCTGGATTATTTTGGTACCCTTCTGGGAGAAGTGGATAACCTTGACGCCAGTAACCAAAATGTCATGTTGCAAGCTATTCCTCCTACCTTGACTGAGGAAGACAATAAACATCTATCCAGAATTCCTAATAATCAGGAAATCAAAAAGGCGGTGTTCTCTTTTCAAGGAGATAAGTCTCCTAGATCGGATGGTTTCCCTATGTTCTTTTTCCAATATTTTTGGCATATTGTGGAGACTGATATTTGTAAAGGTGTTAAATAATTTTTTGGCTCTAGAAGGTTTCTCAAAGAACTGAATGCTACCTTCATTGTCCCTATTCCAAAGATCCCTGGAGCTGATTCTCTTAATAAGTTTAGACCCATTAGTCTCTGCAACTATGTTTACAAGATTTGTCTAAGGTTCTTACCTCCAGACTACTAGATATTCTTCCAAGAATTATCTCAGCCTAGCAGAATGGTGTTGTCCCCGATAGACAGATTCTGGATTCCATTATTTCAGTTCATGAAAATATCCATTCTCTAAAGGTGGCTAACAATCAGGGTTTGTTTCTGAAGTTAGATATGGAAAAAGCTTATGATAGAGTGAACTGGCAGTTTCTCTTAAGGATTATGAAAGCGTTTGGATTTGGAGAAAAAGTTATTCATCTTTGCTCTCAATTGATGGAAACTTCCTCTTCTGTTGTTATTTTCAATGGATCCCCTTCTAGTTTTTTCAAAAGTACCAGAGGTCTTAGACAGGGGGATCCCATTTCCCCTATCTTGTTTACCATTTTAGCTGAAAGTTTGGGTAGATTCATTTTTTAAAATGTGGAAGAAGACAATCTCAGAGGACTGAAACCTTCCTCTACCAATTTTACCTGTACCCATGAACAGTTTGTTGATGATTCAATTACTATGGGGGAAGCTTCCATTAGGGAAGCTAAAAATATGAAGAACATTTTGAATATTTATGAATCTGCCTCTGGTCAAAAAAATAATTGGGATAAGAGCTTTTTGTTCTTCATCAATACCCCTGTTCAAAGACAATTAAGGATTGAAAAAATTCTTGGTTGTAAAATTGATGAGCTTCCCTCTACTTATTTGGGGCTTCCCCTTTGTATCAAGCCTATGGATAATTTTTGGATTAAGTTGGTTGACATATTCAACTCCAAACTGGCTGGTTGGAAAGGGGTTGTCCTTAGCCAAGCGGGCAAAGTTACTTTGCTCAAAGCTTCTCTCTAAAAGCTGTCTGTTTATGCCCTCAGTTTGTTTAAAATTCTTAGAAAGTTTGCAAAAGAAATTGAAAGAATCCAAAAAAAGTTTCTTTGGTCGAGAGTGGAAGTCAAGAACAAAATTCCCCTTATTGCTTGGAATAAAATATGTTCGCCTAAGGCCTCTGGAGGGCTGGGTTTAAGAAATATTAGTTCTATGAAAAATGCCTTATTAGCTAAACAAATTTGGAGAATGAAAGGGGAGGAAAGAGAGTGGAATTTAATCTGGAGAAACAAATATCTTCACATGCAACCCTCTGAGGAATAATTCTTAGATAAGTCTTTTATTATTGAAGGTTCTGCTATATAGAATGCAGTTCAATTGGAAAAAAGTTTGGCTGCAGCTGCTAGAATGTGGAATCTAGGAAATGGTAGAAGTATAAGATTTTGGAAGATGGATGGATAATGGATAAACCTCTGGAGGAAATTCCAATCCTTTATGATTGGAAAGATTGGTTCAAAAGCAGGTTTGGGGGTTTGGTCAGAGATTACTGGAGAAATGGGAAATGGATTGATTTTAGTCAGTAGAGTCTGGAGTTAAATTTTCTCGAGGTTGTGCTTTCTTCTAAAATTCTTAGAGACAACAGAGAGGATGGTCTGATATGGAAGGAAACCCCGGATGGGAAGTATTTTGTGTCCTTGGTCGTGGCTATCCAAAACAAAGTGGAAGAAACTCCTATTTGGGCTAAAGTTTAGAACAAAAAGTTAGTTCCTAAAGTTAATATTTTTTTTTGGATCTTTATCCAAAACAAGGTATTAACTTTGGACAACCTTCAAAAATGAGGATTTGTTTTTCCTAACAGGTGTTCTCTTTGTTGCAGGGAAGAAGAGTCTGCTTGCCATATCCTCCATCAATGTACCTTCAGCCAGGAAATTTGGAAAATTATTTTAAGCAGGTGGAAGGTAAGTTCGGTCTTTTTGAACTCTCTTAGGGATACTTGGAAGCAATGGCAATGCCCTAATTCCAACCCAAAGATAGTGGAGCTTTGGAAACTTATCTTCCCGAATATTATCTGGAATATCTGGAAAGAGCGTAATAACAGGATCTTTAGGGATAAAAGTGACATCCCTAAAGTGGTGGTGGATAAAATTTACAGGAGTATCTTTGAATGCATCAATGGTACTGATGATGGACCGGTTGCTAAAGAAGACTTCAATGACAGGTGGAACCTCTCAACTACCAAACCTAGTAAGGAGAAGGGCAGAGAAGGTCTTATTTGGTGTTTTCCACCTCAGGGATGGCTAAAGGCAACTTTGATGGGGGCTTCTAAGGGGAATCCGGGTAAAGCTGGTTATGGGGGCATTGTCAAGAATTTTGCTGGAAGTTGCCTAGTGGCAGTTGCTGGTCCTTTGGGGAGTCAAACCAGTCATTTTGTTGAAGCCTCAACTGCACTGAACACTCTTATTATAGCTAAGGACCTAAATCATGATAAATTATGGCTTGAGGGAGACTCACTTAATATCATTAAGTGTTTGAAGGGGGAAACCGAGCCATCGTGGTCTATTGAAAACATTATTTTTAAAGCTAGGGAAATCATTGCTAGTTTTGAAGCTATTATCATTGAACAGGCCTTTAGAGAGAAAAATATGATGGTGGACTGTCTGGCGAACCTAGGCATTAACTTCGATTCTCAAATAATTTGGCACAGGGAAGATATTAATATAAGTATTAAAGAGCTCCTCAAAAAGGATAGATTTATGGGGAAAGAAGGACCGCATAATCATGATAGCTTATATGAGTAATTTATGCTTTGATGGAAAGGTTATGCTTACCTGGAAAAGTGGAAGAATCCCAATCAAATATAATATCACTACACACTTTGTGGGTCATCTTTTTCAAAATCTTGAGCGACAACGGGAAGATTTTGAGTTTGCAGAAGAACAGAAGTGAAAGTCTGAATTTGAATATAGGAGGAGATTTAAGGAGGGAGGAACCGGACAACACATCCAGATGGAAGGACATGCCGAAAGTTTGTTCAAAGCTGGAAAAAGGTTCCCTTACTAGTTCCATGGAGAAGCTGGTTGATTACGACAAAGGTAGGGTTAATCTCACTATCTTCAAAATCTCTGAAAATTGGTGTAATGGGTCCTTTAAAATCTATGGTGTTAGGTTCAAATTGGATGCAGGCCTCATCGCAACTATGACAGGTATGCCCCACTCTGGGCTTAATTTCTTTAGAGATCTCAAGGTTTCCAATAATGTGGTAAATTTTTTCCAGCGTAAGCAAAAGGAGAGGGCTAAAATTGGAAAAGCCACAAGGGGTTATTACGAAGCCTCCAACATCAAGAAAATCTGGAGCTGGGTTTTGAATGCCATAATGGAATATATAACTGTTGAGGGCCGCTTTTCCAGGGCCCACACTTATCAATTTGTGTTATTAAACCACTTTAGACATGAGAAACGGGTATCCCTGCCCTACTATCTCCTTAGGTCCCTTTCTAGGTCTCTCAATAAACACAGCAAGAATCCCTCAAATCCGGTACTCCATTGTGGGCTTTTGCTGCTCATTTATGAGCACTGTAAAACCCTTGCCATGCTAGAAAACAAGAGGTTATCCACTTCTCCAGGGAAAGGTAAGAGAATGCTGGAGGAAGGGGAACCTAGCAAGGAGGAGGCTACCTCCAGGAAAAAAAGCAAGAGTGCCATTGGGATGAAAGTCCATGAAGATAAGAATGACACAGAGGAAATTGGAAAAGAGGGCAGTGAAATGGAAATGGATGAGTCAGAGGGTGAGGACAGCTGGAAAGATGAGGAAACGGGAGCAGAGCATGAAGAAGGTGAGAACGAGTCTGACAATGATAGCCCAATTCACAGTGCTAGACTTGACAACAACAACAACAATAGCCAACCCATGGTGGATGTGGATGACAAGGATAATGAGGAAAAAGATTTGAATTCTGAGAGGGAGAAGAACAAGGAACCTGAGAAGGATATGGTAAAGGATAGTTTGAGTGAGGAAAAGGAAAGCGCTGGAGAAGGGTTATTCTTGGATAACCTTAAAAAACTTACTGAGGCCAGATTGGGTTATGACAGATGGACTTATGAACTATTGAAGAACCTGGAGAAAAATGGGAAACAAATGGATGAAAAAAGGAAGGAAGATGACAAGAATTAGAAGTAGTGGAAGGAGGAAATGGAGGAGAAAGTTAATTAAATGGCTGCTCAGATTAACTTGCTGGAAGAAGGGAAAGTGGCGATGAAAAACCTGTTGGGTATTATCCCGAATATCTTGTATGTTGTCACTAAAAACCTTGAGGATATCTCGAAGGTCCTTGATAATTCCAATTCTCCCAAACCAATGGTGGACCTCAACATTGGTGAAGATGCTATCGAGATTGGAAGTGGTGAAGCTACTACGGGTGGAGCTGGAAAGAGAACCGGAGCGAGTGTTAAGAAAGTTGTAGCTGCGTCTGCTAAGGAGATCCCTAATCTTAGGGAAAATATCAAAGACCTGTATGGGATTAGCAATAACTTGGCTAATGCCCTGAAAAATATTATTTAGTTTCTTTTGTCGGGTTTGGCCGGATTTTGCTGGTTTTCGGGGCTTTAGCTGGTTTTCTCTAGTTATTTCGCTGGCTTTTCTTGGGTTTGCTCCTCCTGGTTGCTTAATGCTTTTATCTTGTAAGGTTCTTTTGTAAAGGGTTTTGGGGTCCCTTCAAAACCTATTTTTACCTTAATAAAAAATAATCAGATCCATAGCAGCAGTATTATCTTTCCTTTCCTTGATTTGTTCCGGAGTAAGAGTCCTTGTAGGTTCATTGTATTCAGTGATCACATGATTCCAGTAGTGTTCACCTAGGGATTTTAAATAGAGTTTCATTCTTCCACACCATAAGATGTAGTTCTCCTTAGAGAACTTAGGATCCTCCTTACGCATCATCTTTGATATTTCCCTAAGTTGGTTAAGCTTCTTCTGATTCTACGGACCTAATGCTTTGATACCAATTGTTAGTCCCAACCAGTGCTGAGAGGGGAGGGGTGAATCAGCACTTAATCAAAATTTCACAATTTAACTTTTATCTTAAATCTTCTTTCATCTAAGATCCAACAATATACTTAATCACTGAAGTAAAATATGCAAGCATGAAAAGTTGACAGTGACACCAACACGTTATCTCGTGGAAACCCAATAGGGAGAAAACCACAGTGTGAGTAGGAACTCACAAAATTTGCACTCTTTTGGAGTACGCTTGGTTAAGAGCCATCCCTATTAGAAGATTACAAAGACAATGTTAGGTGCCACCCAGTTAAGGGATTTTGTTCAAGGTTGGTTAGTGCCTTTACCCTATTAAAGGTAGCCTGGTTAGAGGACTTAGAACATCAGCTAAGATGTTACCCGGTTAAGGGATTTTACAATAGGGACCTGTTAAAGTCCACCCAGTCAAAGGATTTATGTTACAGTTGTTAGAAAGCAACAAATGGATGATTTGTTGAATTAGCTACTGATATCTTGATCAGATCTCAATATGCATTCCACTCAATACACACTGGTTGTGTCTTCTCTACACAGTATCGGTTTCCTTCTTACACCTTCGTCTATTCACTTAGTCAGTCATCTCTCCTTCAGCACTGCACTCTGTCGGTCCTCTGACCTTTGGCTCTGCACTCTACTGGTTCACTGTCCTTCAGTTTTTCCGTCAGTCGGTTCTCTATCCTTTGGGTCTGCACTCAGTCGGTTCTTTGTCCTTCGGCTCTGCACTTAACCAGTTCTTTGTCCTTCGGCTTTGCACTTAGTCGATTATCTGCATGTCGACTCTACACTTAGTCGATCTACCTCACACATACACTCAACTGTGCTAACACCTCTTAGCACTTCCTCTCACTTTTCTCTTCACCCTGGATCGCCTTCAACAAGATTTCCTTGTTTCAAATTTCACGATCAAAAACTTGTCGAAAGAGCTCAAGAACTCTTTATACATTTTTTGTCCTCAATCACATCAATCAAGGATTTCAGAAGATTTCAAATTCAAACTCTCCCACTCTTTCTCTGTGCACATTTCAGCAATTCCGCCAAGTGTTCAACTAGTTCTGCCACCGCATCTTCCAAGTATAGAAACCTCTAAGACATGTCTAGTCAAATAAATCTGAACCAGAGAATCCGCATGTTATCATGCTTGACTGCATGGTAACTAAAAGTTTACTCTACCAACAAATGATTTGGCGTAGATGCAAGCCTACCAACTAATTCTTTGCCACCACAACTAAATGGCCAATCACTACTCTGAAACTTATGGTGATTGCATGTCTTCCTTCAGTCATACCGGTGTACCGGTATGTAACTGCACTTCTTGCTTTACCAGTTCATTCTTTGGTTGTCGGTTTGTTGTGCTAGCATCATGTTTCTCCTATGTTTGCTAGGGAGTTACCCGTTGGTTGGAACAAACAAGTTTCTTTGCATGAGCCACCTTTTGTGACTTCACCATCATCAAAGTGACCGATCTTCCTAAATGATAGATCGGTTGCCTTACTTTATCTTTCCTTGAGCTGAAGTAACCTTTGATCATTTAATACCTATTCATTATTGCTTAATGAAAAGCAACATCAC